>NC_088652.1:5764646-6364646 GCF_964019385.1 Sycon ciliatum | reverse complement strand
ACAAGTGTCTGTGAAGCAGCCATATGCCGTGCAGGCTGCTGGTGAAGTGCAGCATCCGATCACTATGTCAGGCGTGCAGCCGGTATACCCTCTGTGCAATGGCTAGCAGCAAAGACTGGAACAGCCCACGCCCATGTGGTGTTGAGAACAGAAGTGAGGTACATTTGTAGTGTTGTACAGTGTTGTGCCGTCCGCTTGTTGTGCAGTCCTTGTGCCGGTGTGGCTCTGTGGGTATCACTTAGGGGTTTGCCATGGTTACTTGCAGGAAGTTATGCTAATGAGCGATGCCGTGAGAAATGCTTGGTCGTAAACACTTGTTTTTAGGAGGGTCAAATGCATTTGCCTCTCAGTGTTGTGCTGTACTGTCTCAGTTTTGTGACACCTGTATGTTGTTGTGTGGTTGACCCGCCGGTTTGAGGCATGGGTGGTCAACTGTGTATGTTGTATCGGTGTGTTCCCGTTTGAAGTTGCCGGGCCACCATGTGGTTGACCCGCTGGTTTGAGGCATGGGTGGTCAACTGTGTATGTTGTATCGGTGTGTTCCCGTTTGAAGTTGCCGGGCCACCATGTGGTTGACCCGCCGGTTTGAGGCATGGGTGGTCAACTGTGTCTATTGTATCGGTGTGTTCCCGTTTGAAGTTGCCGGGCCACCATGTGATTGACCTGACGAAAATAGAGGCATAGGTGGTCAACTGTGTCTGTTGTATCGGTGTGTTCCCGTTTGAAGTTGCCGGGCCACCATGTGGTTGACCCGCCGAAAATGGAGGCATGGGTGGTCAATTGTGTCTGTTGTATCGGTGTGTTCCCGTTTGAAGTTGCCGGGCCACCATGTGGTTGACCCGCCGAAAATGGAGGCATGGGTGGTCAACCGTGTATATGTATCACTGAAGTTGCAATACGTACATTGCTGTGACTCGCCCGATTGCTGTTGCCGGGCACCTACGCATTTATTTGCCTACTTGTGAAGAGATATCTCTTCTGGTTTATTGCATAATTCTTGGCTCAATGTTATCCACGGTGTCGCTCGATGCAAAGTCTCGTAAATATTTATCAGACAAAATTGAAGAAAAAAAACTATGGCAAACCCCACTTCCTTGTATTCTATCTGCTTGGTGTACATGTGTCCACCTTTTGTACGTTTGGCACGCACATGCGTGCGTGTGTATGTGAGAGCGTGTCTGGATAAATTTGCATATTGATGTTTATTATTATTATTATTATTATTATTTGTGCTCCCGCGTCAATGGGCTCGCCCAAATTCGCTTGCACCGAACCATGCGAAAAAAGGCCGCCAGCAGGCAGGCAGGCAAAGAAAAATAGAAAATGGTGTCACATAAACTAATACAAACAAGAATATCATTATTGATGACATTAATATACTGAATGAATAGCAAAGGCCATGTGAATACGGATAATACGGATAATCAGAGTACCAACAACAAAGAATGTAGCTCAAACCATTGCAGTGCCAACTTCCTTCACCAGTACTCTGCCTTGTACGCATCTGTAACTGCGTTGCACAGATATGTCCATTCACGGCGATCCAGTGCTCGCTGAGCCATCAGCTGCAAGTCCCTTGGAGTCCTCAGACGGCAGCCGACTCGCTCCGCGTCTTGATTCAGCAGGACCGGTAGCGTGATCCGCGGCCGCCCACGGTATCCCGGCACGGAGCAGCCAAAGAATCCACTCATGGCCTCCCTAGCCGGTGTGTGCTCATCTGATCGCAGGATGTGGCCAAACAACCGCCATCTTGCATTCACCAGAATGTTGCCAAGTGGAGCAGCACTGCAGCGCTCGTAAACCAAATCGTTCGACAGTCGGTTGGGCCACCTGATACCCAAGATATGCCGAAGCTGCCGCCGATGATACGATTCCAGCGCTTCAATTGTCTGTCGAGTGATGCCCCATGTGGAGCAGTTGTAAAGCAAGACAGGTAACACGAAGCAGTTATACAGCCGGACGCGCACCTCCAGACTCACTTGGTCTCTTCTCTTCCATAACTGGCAGAGGGACTTAAACGCTATCGCCGCAAGCTGCTTTCTGCGGGTGACATCATCTGCATCACCAAGGAGAGAGCCGAGTTTCTTGACCATACGCCATGGCTCATCAGCACGATCGACCTCTCGCTGGATGGCTGTGAATTCTGTCTTGGTCTGGTTGACGGTAAGGGACCATGTACCCAAGATGGTGGCAACTTGTGGCTCTAACATCCGAAGCCAATCACTAGAGATACTGATGAAGTCCACATCATCGGCGTACTCCACATCGTACGGAAGATGCCGGGCCACAGGTGCAGCCATTCGCTGTCGCACATCCTGCAGGGCAGCTTCCAGGTAGATCACGAATAGAATTGGCGACAAGGAGTCGCCTTGCGGGGTACCAATGTTAGTGGAGAAAGAGCTTGATGTTTCCGTGCCCAGTCTGACTGCCAAATTCGTATCTGAGATCAGGTAACGGATCAAGCGTACCTCGTCTTCTTCCAAGAATCGCTGAACCATTGATGTTTTGGTTGTTTTAACTTTTATTGTGTGTATGCGTGCATGCATGTGGGTTAATTGATATTTTTCATTGCTATTTTACAACTGTTGTATTTTACATGGCGCTGCACCTCATGGCCTTAGCCGGTTGTCGCCAAAAATCTGAAATTTATCCACTATGAAACACGTTATGCCGCTCCAGTCTAACATAATGCTCGTCTTGTTCCTTTCTAATGCTCAATAATGTTTCTGATGCTCCGATAGTCTTATTATTGCCGAAAAATGCCGGCATTATCTGCTGGACGCTAGCTCTAGGACGTCCTACATGTGTCTTGGATGATAAATAACTGATAATGGCAGTGCATTGTAGAATAATTTTATTTCGCCAGCAGTCATTTTCCAACTGTGACTGGTCGCACTACTTTACGTGCAACATGAGTTCCGCCTTCTTCTGATATACATCATTTGTATGTACTTCGCACCTTTGCTGTGCCTGTGCAGGCTGAGTATGTATGTAGTGACCAGTCAAGGCCAAAACGCTCAGTCAAACAGTCACAAACCAGCCATGACCAGTCACAAAACAGTTTACAAATCCCAAGGCCCCATAAGCAGCCCCAGAACGAGGAACAATGTCATGTACATGTGTAAAGTACGCACGACACAGAGCACCACAGATGATTCGTTTTAACTTAAAGTTTGATGCCCATAGGTTATCATCAGAAAACTAATGCTGCTTGAAGAGCCAAGGTCCACTTATTTAATCGGATCTCTGTAATTTCATCTCTGTTTAAGAGAGCATGTCTGAGAATACCAAAGTATGTGTGCAAGTGGATCTCTCAGATTTCGCTCAAATTTTGCAGGTAGGTTCCCCTTTGGTGTTTGGATCGATTGTGCAAAGCCCTTGAAAAAGTTTCTGAAGGGAACCTTGAAATTTGCATACCCCTCAAAAATGGCGAAATATCACATTATTTATGGGTCTAGAAACGAACCACGCCACAGCGTATCCGAACAAGCTATGAACAAAACTCCATCAAGCCAACATTGCCTCACATTAGAAGAGTTCCTGGAGCAGTACCGCTTAGCGACGCCAGGATCCCAGAAGACGAGGTCCATCACCCCCCTGACGCCACAAATGATCGTCTTGAAAATAGCCAATTTACAAGCGCTTCAAAACAGCCAGCTACGTCCTCAATTGGCCAGAACTATACACCGGCAGATAGTAGAACACCTCTTCTAGCCCTGAGGACATGTCCCCCATCTTCCTTTTGGGGTTTTCTTGAAATAAACTTGTTTGAATTTTTCCACTCGACCATGATGAAATACGGCCAAAGTCATACCTGCGCAGGAAAGCTCGCCCTCCGCAACGTCTCCTCAGCAATTTCTACTCCAACACTATTCCCAAGGCCGCAGAACAAAGTGCATTGTTGACTCTGACAAGGAAAAGCAGCGGTGATCACTTGTCACTCCAAACGACAAGCTTCTCTTTGCGCCGCCAATAATTTTTTTTGCGACTGCCGATGCAAAAGTGACTGAAGACCTGAGCGTAGTTATTGAATTTTACTACAAAGAGGTTTGCCGGATGGCGGCATGTGTCGATGTTCAACTCAAATCGCAATACTTTTTTATGGTAGGTGTAAGTCAATTCTCCAAGCATATGGACTAATTAACAAGTGTGCAAACGTTTCGCATCGAGACACGAATGGCAAAAATGCATGCAGTTACACATGTAGCTGTAAGTCGGTGTTTTATATTCCTCAGGTAGAGGTGCGCGCGAATGAGTGCCGCGCAACCAGTTGATAGACATTTTCTAGTATTACGGAATATGTTAGATGAGTTCATCGGTGGCGTCGACAATTTTTTTTTGTGCCTTATACGACTTCCATCATCAAGACCCTCAACAGGAAGAAGAGTGCTAGTAAAACCGTTCAGCGCTGATGTGCCTGCGTGGTGCACGCAAGTCATTGTTACCAACAATGGCCTCAGACTCGGCAGCGCTTGTTGTTGCTGAAGCAAGAACCTCAGCTTGAGGCTTACATTATTATTACTATCTGTCAATTGTCATTAATGACATTGTACATGATCATCACCGCGTGCGCTCGATCTAATCATTGATTGTCTTTATTTTATGTTTTGCCCGTACAAGAGGCATTAGCACTGCAAAAAAGTATAAAACTAAGTATTTTATAGAAAAGGAAAAGGAACATCAGTGAGAAGGCATTATACTGCCTGTAATGCTGGTGAAGTAAAACAAAGTAACAACAACAACAAGGAACTACAAGATACGGTTTTGTGTCCACTAACACCACCTGTTAATAAGCAATCAGATCATGCCATATCATTGCACGAGGCTGGCCAATGTTACTGACGTTCTAGTACGAACTGGCTAACAGCATTAGCACATCTTGGAGGCGCACACCAACACATGCGTCACAATCTCATGTAATATGTATCTTATAAGATCAGAACAACACTAAAACTGGATGGAGACTACTTCTGGCAAAGGCAGGCAGAAGCTACTGATGCCTTACGACCAGACCCACGATCCTATTACAATGCAATTTGGAATCTGCGACAAATTAATATGGTGATGAATACACTCCAGGCATTATGGCTGTGATTACGCGCCTGCCCACACACGCTCTCTACGCTGCAAAGTTACTCTGGCACGGCTCACCAATATCACTTCACGCCTGACGCCTATTCGATGAATGGTTAATGGTACTCAATATAGTAGACAGCAGATCACACAGCAACGACATACTTGTAGCTCGATTGTAAGGCACGTTTCGTCCCCGCTGGACTCATGAGGCAATCTTCGTCTTGAAAGTCTTCGCATGAAGCCTGACGTGGGAGAATGATATCCCCCTGCAGCTGTACTTATGTTGATTATTATCATGGCGATGGGCCTATGGGCCTATGGAAGAACGAGAGAGTCTTGCACTACATCGGTATGACCGACCTGAACATGGCGCAGCTGACCCAGTAGCTGCCTGGTGTACAGGTGAATCACATAGCGCAATGAGGTCAGTAAGAACCCGCTACGCAGGCCCACAGTGTGACAGCTTAGCAATGCGGCTGGTCCACCATGGGCCAGCTATTCAGGCCTCTTTTATGGGCAAATTAACACAATGGATTAAAATGCAATAATTATATCATACGCTGGAGAAGAAATCAGAAAATGCGTGTGTAAAATAAAGATTTTCAAACCCAACCCCAAAAAAACCTGGGCCAGCTGTCCCTTGCCATCGGGCAATCAACCACGACTATTATGAACCCACAAGTTTTCAAGTGTGAAAGGCCTTCTCGCTTGTGACATTGTGTTCGTTTCAATGCAGTTGTATCTCGACCCCGCCGTGCCGATGATGTTTACGACGTGGTATACGCTGCATGCGCTAGGTGCGATTTGCTGTGCGCGCTGTATTTGTATGTTGTATGTGTATGCTTTTCTGATATACGCTGTCATTTTTACGCTATAACTACCTGGTGGTTTTAGTGTTAGTTATTAGTTGATAGTGAAGATTTATTAATTGATCGAAGTGAAAAATACTGTTGAAGAGTAGATAGTTGTCCTCATGCCGTGTGGTCGTTCGTTCCTGACAATTTAGAGAATAAGAAGGGTTCACAACATTTGACGACTACGCCAGGTCCGAAGCGAGCATGGCAGAGGAACAAACTAATTTGGAAGTCAGCTTTATCGCCAAAGGAATTCGGTACGGATTTGAAGGCGATAGGTTGATGGACCACGTGGAGAAGCGGCTCCGACAGTCCTAGGAGCGTGAAGAGCGCAGTGACAGATGGCAGACTCTCTATTCTAAGTCCGGTGGGCAGTGCTGACGAAATTGGACAATAGGAGAAAAAGTTAGAACCCCGGTATAGGGCGAACACAGGGATAAGCGTACGGTAACTTCTAGAAAATGAACGTGCGGATGTCCTTGCGCTAACGGTTGCAATTTTTTCTTTCTTTTCTTTTATCATTTCATTCTATTTCCTTCTCAGGAAAGAATCTATAATTTGGGCCGCGATCAGCTAAAACATGTCTTTGGGGTTTCGTAAAAAGTTGGGAAATGACGAAATGGAAAAAATGTTTTTTTGGAGCCCGTTCACTCTGCACTACATTCAAATGATTCATGATGTGGCGATCATCTTCTCAAATTTTGTTCAAACACTTGTTTGGCGTTCTACTTCAAGTAGCTGGCGAGCAAAGACTGACAATGTCCGCATCTAGTGATACAAGAGCAGCTCGCACGGCCAGACGATCGCTGTGCATGGCCCAGGTTTGTTCAGGTGTCTGCAAGTCCGTGGCGGCGGGTCTGCAGAGCGACGCTGACAATTTGTTGGTATCTCATTGATGTTGATGTCGACAGCAAAGCTGAATCGTGCCCGTCGTCTCCAGTAGCGAATAGGCACAAGTTGTGGGCTAGTACATAATCATTTAGGCGGGGAACCGGCTGCCTTACTACTTTACTTGCGTTCAGCTCTCATGAGGCGTCTGACGCAGTCTGGGAAACGCAGGCGACGATCGAAACTGTCACTGCCAGAATCGAAAGAGTATGCAAGTGCAACGCCGCCCAGCGCATCGTGTTGCTTTCCAGGAAGAACTTGGGTCATGCCTTTGAACTGATGTCGTTGACATGCTCAAGTCGGTGTCAACATCTTTAGTTCCGTTGTATTGTGCTCCGCCACAAAAGCCACTAAGTAATAGTTTGTCGCTTTGTGTCAGACTGTGCGAAAACTGTCATTTTTTATTTCAAAATGTTGGGTTAGCTTTTGGGCTAACCCTAGTTAGTGATAAGACCGATACGCTGCTCTCTATCTCGTGCTAGCTGCGACTGAGCTTGCTTTACACGTGCACTCAACTGCTGCGCAGGCGCGCCCAAATCGCCTTGGGTAGCTCTTGCTGTGCTGACTTTGACTTGCGCTTTCCTTTGCAGTGTCACTGAGCAGCAACCGGAATTTGTTTGAGGAGAAAAGAATTATTTATTCAGACTCCTTGTCCTTGTAGATTCCTCGCAGCCAAATACTGCACGCCAAACATGTTGTCTACCTCTGAAGCACGGCGTATGAACGTATCGGACTTGCGTGCCGAGCTGGAAGGCCATGGGCTGAATTCGAGCGGAACAAAGCCCCAGCTTCTTGCCGGTTTGCTGCTCAGTATCCAGGACACGTCCAGCTCGGCGGCAAGTGGAACCTCGATCTCCGTCGGCAACGCCATCCTTGCTGCAGGAACACGAGCAAGAGCAGGATCTGGAGAGTGTTGCAGCAGCTTCTCCGACTCCCCAGATCCCGGACCAGAGCAGGAATGACGATTTGCGCCAGTTTGGGCGGCAGGAAGTGCATTCAGGGCCGCCGTCACCGTTGCCTTGTCAGAGGCGATCGCTCCAATGCTGGCCACCATCACTGCCCCCGGACTGGGATTCACCCAGCTGCTGCCCGATACTATCGCCACCTCGTATTCTGCCCCACGCAAGCTTCAGCTGCAGTTCAGCAGTGGCGGCCACTGAGTCTCTGGAGGTGGTGGAAGGTGGAGCTGCCCAGCCCGTTCGTCGACGCGTCCACGACTTGCCGAAACGGCTGGAGGCATGGACTCTCTTCATGAACGTCGTGTGTTCTGCCAACCCGTCCCGCCTGCAGGAAATGCTCTCATACCAAGCCACCATTGTTGCTGCCAACAGGCAATACTATCCGGAAGCTTGGCTGTCGTACGACATCCAGTTTCGCTCTGCCATTTCTGCTCAGCCAGGCAAGCGCTTTGACGTCATTGACATCAATCTGTGGCAAATGTCCGTGACTAGCCGATCAAGGCCCACATGTGAGTCCTGCCGCCTTGTCCATCCCGGAGGCGGCCAGTGTCCCTTTCGTCCCCACCGTAACAACCAGCAAGCCGTCAATGGAGTCCGTACGCTGTCTAATGGCCAACCGATCTGCCGCAACTTCAACGCTGGGCGTTGCAGTCTCAGCACGTGCAAGTACGCCCATGTCTGCAACCGCTGCGGGTCCAAGGACCACAACGGATCTAAGTGCGGTAGGCGCCAGTAACTCTGCTGCTTTGGCTGCAGCTCCCGCGATTGTACATATTTCTCCCTGCACTTCACGTTCTACTGATTTCACAAGCGCATGTCCTGCTGTCCACACACCCCTCTCTGTTTCTCGCTTCGAATCACTGCTCCGTAACCACCCTGACAGTTCTTTGGCTTCGTATGTTATTAACGGCCTCCGCTGTGGCTTTGACATTGGCTTTACCGGCAACCGCATAACTAACCAGCACTCGTCCAACCTCTCATCAGCATTCCAGCACTCTGCATTTGTGTCTGCACAGCTCACCGCTTCCTGCAACGCCGGCTACACGGCTGGCCCATTTGATTCGCCCCCATTCCCATTTATGTACTGCTCTGGCATTGGCGCCGTTCCGAAAAAGAATGGCAAGCTACGCTTGATACACCACCTGTCCAGCCCTGCCGGCTCCAGCGTTAACGACGGGATCCCTGCTGAGCCTTTCTCTTTGCAGTACATCAGCATTGATGAAGCCATTTACATCATGATGTCCTCCCCGTCTCCTGTTTATCTCTCTAAACTCGATGTGAAGAGCGCTTTTCGTCAAATACCTGTCCGCCCACAGGATTGGCATCTTCTCGGCATCCTGTGGCAGGGGAAGTACTACTACGACCGTGTCTTGCCATTTGGGCTCCGCTCTAGCCCGGCGGTGTTTGATGCCGTGGCAGCCACCATCGAATGGATAATGCACCACGAATTCTCCATCCCTAATTTGCTGCATTTCCTGGACGACTACTTGTGCGTGAGCGTGGGCCAGGCAGTGGCGAATCGGCAGCTGGTCATTCTTCTCCGTGCATTCTCATACCTCGGAGTCCCACTCGCGCCTGCGAAGGTGGAAGGCCCGTCTCGTACCCTGACATTACTGGGCATTATCCTGGATTGTGAGAAGATGGAAGCCCGGCTCCCTGATGACAAATTGGCTGACATCAAGTGCCTGTTGACTGCAGCGAGCATCAACCCCACCATGTCTCGACGCGAACTCGAATCTCTTCTGGGGAAACTCTCCTTCGCTGCAAGAGTCATCGTACCCGGCCGGACATTTGTGCGGCGCCTGTGGTCTATTTGCAGTCGCTACCAGCAGCCTCACTACCGCATCAGTCTGACTACCGAGTGCCAGGAGGATATCCAATGGTGGCTACGGCTCCTGGAACAATGGAACGGAAAATCATTCTTCCTGTTCCCAGATTGGACGCCATCTCCAGACTTGGAGCTGTTCACTGATGCAAGTGGCACCCTGGGCTGGGGCACATTCAACAGCGGCCGCTGGCTTCAAGGGACCTGGTCGCCTGAGCAACTCGCTCACAGCATTGAGTGAAAGGAGCTCTACGCGTTGGTCACAGCGTGCTGCACGTGGGGCAAGGAATGGCGCCAGCTTCGTATCACAATGCACTGTGACATCAAGGCGGGGGTAGATTGCATCCGCTCCGGCACATCCAAGTCACCGCCAGTGATGACCCTGACCAGGGAGCAGTTCTTTGTGTGCGCCCGCTTCAATTTCACCGTTGCGGCTGTTCACATTGCTGGCCAGTCGAACTGCATTGCCGATTCGCTGTCTCGTTTCCGCATGGAGGAATTTCGGCGTCTCGCCCCGGCTGCTCAAGCACAACCAGACTGAGCAGTGCTGCCATACCAGCCGATGTAATATAGCATGACATACAGGTACCGATTGTCATTGCTAAATTGCCGTATTGAGAACCTGCGTTGGATTTCATCCATCTGCATGCCTACCTTTATCCATCTCGTGCCTTAATCACTTGTTCTTAGCTCTCGTGCATTGGTGGTGAACGCTTGCTGGGGTGCCGTGTGCTGGTTTTCTGGGAACAGCTTCCTTCAACTGGTTGCTTTGCTGCTACTATCTCTGCTTAAAATGGCATACTATTGGTCGGCTGTTTGCGACGCCAATCAGTAGTCATTGCACCCGGTCGCGGGTACTATTGCCGCTCAAGCATGAGCGATTGCTTTGGCCGTTTGCAACGCCAATTGCTTCACCCTGGTTGGCTGTTTGCAACGTCGATCAGCGAACTTTGCACCCGGTCGCGGGTACTGCTGCGGCTCAGTCGTGAGCGATCACTTTGGCTGTTTGCAACGCCAATCGCTTCACCAGTTGATCGAAACCAGCACACTGGTGTACCCCAATCATCCTTGTGCGGTGTTGTGAGAATACGTGGGTATGCATGCAGCTTTGCTCTGTGACTTTCCATTGCATGTAGTCACTTGGCTCTCCCATTTCCTATACACTGCTCTGATGCATTCGGGTGCAAGCGCTAAATGTTGGGTTAGCTTTTGGGCTAACCCTAGTTAGCGATAAGACCGATGCGCTGCTCTCTATCTCGTGCTAGCTGCGACTGAGCTGGCTTTACACGTGCACTCAACTGCTGCGCATGCGCGCCCAAATCGCCTTGGGTAGCTCTTGCTGTGCTGACTTTGGCTTGCGCTTTCCTTTGCAGTGTTACTGGGCAGCAACCGGAATTTGTTTGCCACCCACCCTCCCATTCCCACATTACATAGGTGGGAACAGCTTCCTTCAACTGGTTGCTTTGCTGCTACTATCTCTGTTTAAAATTGCATACTATTGGTCGGCTGTTTGCGACGCCAATCAGTAGTTATTACACCCCGTCGCGGGTACTATTGCCGCTCAAGCATGAGCGATTGCTTTGGCCGTTTGCAACGCCAATTGCTTCACCCTGGTTGGCTGTTTGCAACGTCGATCAGCGAACTTTGCACCCGGTCGCGGGTACTGCTGCGGCTGAGTTGTGAGCGATCACTTTGGCTGTTTGCAACGCCAATCGCTTCACCAGTTGATCGAAACCAGCACACTGGTGTACCCCAATCATCCTTGTGCGGTGTTGTGAGAATACGTGGGTATGCATGCAGCTTTGCTCTGTGACTTTCCATTGCATGTAGTCACTTGGCTACTACGATTCACCGATACGACAACGAGAGCTGAGATTTTGATCCTGAAACTACGGGGGAGGGGTTGAGGGGAGGGAGGGGATTATACTAATCAAGAGAGAGAGAGGGAGCTTGGTGTTTTCACTGTCTCTTAGAGATTGGGGCATAACTTGAGAAAGAGTGAACTAACCAAGAGATGGCTCTATTTGCGCGAGTACAGTATATGGAGATGTCTGTTGTATTCACCACTATAAACAACACGCGATCAAAATCCCGTTTCAGGGAGGTAAAAGAGTGTAAGGCAGTAGTTCTTAAAGTGAGAACGTTGAGTGCGGAAAAGTTCTTCTTCTGAATGCATAACCTGGGTTACGCAAATTAGGGACTCCACCATTGAGTGTACAAGCACAAGTAGCATACACAAAAACACAATACTTGTATACATCACAGTACATTGGGTTTCTCAGAAATTAATTAAATACTTCCCGGGATCCACAATAATATCGGGATTTGTACAATGTTAGCAATCAACCGAACCCTCCCTCTCCACCCCTGCGCTCACCACCATCATCATCCGAACTTGTTCCATCCTTCATTTCGCTCCTTTTTTCTGTTTACACTGCTCCCATTATACATTATACTTGTGTTTGCTTCTGCATAATTTGTAATTCTGTGTAGTGAAATGGAATGCCTGTCCTCTAACCAGTGCTCGCACGTGGCAAGTCGATTGGACCTTTCGACTTGGACGTCAAACTTGGACAGAAGCAAAAGCAGAATGTCAATCATATGGCGGATCACTAGCGACTGTGCACACAATGGCTCAGGTGACGTGTGCAAACCGGACAGTGGAGGGAACTATCGCTGTGTGGGTAGGCTTGACTGGTACATGGACAGCTGGAAATTGGAGTGCTTGGAAATGGGAAGTGGCATCGTCCACCCGTACGACGAGACTTCCCTGGTCATCCCAGTATACACTTCCGTTTAAAAACAAAAATAATACTTACGGGTATTTGGATCCAAACAAGGGCTTATTGAACTGGATAAACAACTTTCAAGCTAGGTGCCTCTGTCAACGATATGTGCCTAACGGTAGGTCTATATCCATTGATTAAACTGAAAGTATATCTCCACTGATGTAGATCGGTACGGGCCAACCCTCTGATTAAATTAGACATTCCATTTACTCTTTAAACCACAATTCCCAAAAACGAAGACCGCGGATATACATGAATAGATTTGAAAGAGAAATAGGGCACGGGATAGTGTTCTTCGGTGTTAGCGAATGGTAGGTTCCCGAATGTAACGAGGTGGCAATTTAATACACCATTTCACTCGCACCTGAAAGCAAAGCTTCACTGTACTTGCGTCTAAACTAATGATGCTTGTAAGATCAGAGCGCTCTTATATGTTCATGAATGCAAACCCTTAGAAGACAAGACTGCTCGACACTTAACTCATGCTTATATTCATGTACAAACAAGGCCAATCTAGGCTGCTCCAGGTGGAGAACTCAACGCACGACAGAGACGAAAGGCTGTGCAGATGTAACTTTACATTTCACTCATTTCAGCAATCATAAGAGCATTTACAATCGAATACTCGACGAGCAGGTCTAGCTTTTTGTGTTATGTGCGAAGTGTAGATGTGTCTATGGGAAAGTGCTGCTGAATTATTTATGACAGTTAACGAATAAAGATGAGAATAGAGGCGATAACAGGGCAGTGGCAATGAGTAATCGAGGGCGATTGCGACAGTAACGCAATGACATACTGTATCAGGGGTGAAGAAGGAGAGAGAAAGCACCGTGACGCCAAACCTGGCACAGGTGGCGCCATGTTGAAAAGCCAAACATGTAACTGATGGTGAATATTTTAGGCAAGTAAAACTTGTTTTCGTGTCTACAATTCGAGACCAGCTCCGATCTTGTGTTGATATTGACCATTTTGTCTACATCCAGGGTCGCCGAATTGTAAGCCGGGTATAGAGCACGATGGTTTTCTAGTGTGCTCCACACGCAGTCGTGAGTCGGTCAAGTGTCTAGTCTGTCGGCAGGAAGCAGGAGCTCCTACGTTCAGAGCAGACAATTTCTTCACTGTTGCATCATCTTTCGTGCCATAATATCCATGTTCAAAGGAAGAGACAAACACAGGACAAGAGCGTCCCTGACAAACGATGTAGCTTCCGAAAATAGTACCTGCTCACTGGACGGGGACCTCCAAGTACGATGCATCGCGTACAAGGCAACAGTACAGTACACAGGAAGAGAGCAGCGACAGGGGTAACTCGGCTTTGCGGAAACACCCTTTAAACAGAGATACAACAACCATGCGACCGAGACAAGGTATGAGAGAATGGAAGAAAGCACGAAACTATCCAGGAGCATATGAAAGCTCGAGCAAAAGAACACTCCACGGTCTGTCAAATGGGCCGTCGTCCCCCATCATCACGGTCCGGGGATACTTGAACGCTGTCCACTATGCTGAGAAGTTGGCCACACTAGAAGCAGACACGGTGAACATCAACAAAAAGTCGTAGTTGGTATCGAAAATCAGACAGGAGCACAAGTGTTACTTGTCCAAATTCTGTGAATCAGTTACACGAGTTGTGTGTCAACATGGTGCCACCTGTACCCGGTTTGGCGCTGTTGTGCTTTCCCTCTCTCTCTCTCTCTCTCGCTCTCACTCTCTCTCTCACTCTCTCTCTATCGCTCTCTCTCTTCACCCCTTCTATGTTCTTCCACTACTGTCGTTCTTGCCCTCCATGACACGGTAGCACTGCCGTGCTGTCGTCTTTATTCTAATTTACATCCGTTGCCTCTCACCAACACTGTCCCATTGCCACATCTACACTTCACACACACACACACACACACACACACACACACACACACACACACACACACACACACACACACACACACACACACACACACACACACACACACACACACACACACACACACACACAGTGTCTGCTCCAGGATTGTAGGACAGCCGGGTACACGTGTACCTGGCGCAACCATTTCAACCGGGTCGGAGCCGGGTACACATGTACGCCCAATGGTATAAAGGCTAATAGATAAGCCGCATTTGGAAAAGAGAGGACAGGAATTAGAAAATTACGAAATAAGAAGAAGTATCTGACACACACATGTACAAGCCATGAAGTCAGTCCTTTCAAAGTTCGAAAGTGTACAGTACCAACCGGGTCACAGGCGACCCGGTAGTATATTTTCAACCAGGTCCAAGCGCCGCCCAACCCGGTGGATTACCCGGCTCACCCGGCGCTGGAGCAGACACTGACACACACGCACACACACACACACGCACACACACGCACACACACACAAACACACACACACACACACACACACTAACTTTCAAACTAGCCCCAAGTATCCACGCCTGCTCAAATAGCATCCCATAGTAAATGCCGATGGCTGATGATTGTTGAAATGCGTGAAACGAAAAGTTACAGATACACGGCCTTTCACCTCTTTTGTGTATAAATGTATGTACAAATTTTCCAAAAGGTTCTGTCAGGAAAATGGTTATGAAATGATTACACGATTATGTGGACGCGTCAGACCCAGAATGGTTCGTTGTGGTGACTACGACCGTCATTAGAGAGGTTTCGCGAGGCTGTTCGCGTACGTGACGGGCTTGAGATAAACCAGGTAAACCTGCACACCGACACCCACCAAACCGGCTCATCGAGTTCAGGGTTTTCCGTGCATCGAGATGATCCCGTGTTATAAAAAATACCGGAAGTTGTACAAAACGACTTCCTGATTTTTCTTGGTCTGTGCTGAAGACCGACTACTAAGCTCACGAAGCACGTCCATTTCTTGGTCTGGGCATTTCTGCCTTAGACTCTTTGCTCATACATTTAATGTTACCCTTTGCATCTTTCTGCGTAGAACCTGTCTCACATTATGCCGTGTTGATAAAACGATGGTATGCTTTGAGAGAAGAATCGTTTAGACAAGAATGTTATTGATTTTTGCTGCTCTTGACGACGATAATTACTATGGTGGTGAAGACACATCTGGTGATATGGCTTTAAATTTACGTCTGCCCACATACCCTCGCCAGGCTGGAAAGCTCTGGCACAGAGCTCTCCTTCTAACCCTAACCAACATCATATCGCGCTTGGTGCCTAGTCTATGCATGGTTTGAGGCATCAGACATGCCATGCTGGTACGTCAGGTTGCGCATGGCATAATAGATGACACCGCAACAGCGTAATACGATTGGGGCTGCGTTTCATCCCCACTGGACTCGCAAGGCAATCGTCTTCTTGGATGTCTTCAAATGGAGCTTGACTATTGAGAAGGAATTTGAAGACAACACTGCAGTTGTACTTATGGTTGATTTAATATGGTGGTAAACACATACCTAGTCATATGGCAGTAAATACATGCCAGTCCACACCCACTGTAGCACATAGCTCTCCTTCTTACGAAAACCCGTTTGATGTGTTGTTTCCCGGCGTTGTCGAGAAGGAGGAATATGTCAGCGTTCCGGCCAAGAACGCATACTCCTTTCAGATTGGACCACCATACCTTGTCACGAACGTAGCCGTAGGTAAGTCGGGCCCTAAAGTGCCGTTACATCTCCAGCCTGGTTTGTTGATGTGTGGAGATAACGAGGGTAAGAGAGTCGGTGAAGGATTGCTTCTTGACGCCATTGCCAAAATAGTGTCGCCATTTGCTCCATTCTCTGTCCTTAATACGCATCATTTACGTGCGATCAGGAGAACACACACCACTTGGGATTAGAATAGCGGATTTCGAGAGATTGATGGATAATGAACTGTTCCATTCCTGCAGCGATGGTAATAGTAACTTTTAGGCAAGCCAACTCTGCATCGTAGGTGATACTGAAGGCCCAATGGACGGCCTTGAGGTGTGCTCCGAGTCACCCTCAGCCAGCACGCTCTTAACGCCACGCAGTTAGCGTGGTGGTCTGTCCCCGGCTTGTTGAAATGGTCAGGAATTTATCTTATTGAGTTCCATGTTTGTAGCGACCCAAAGGTTCAAGTATTTTCGGGCTGATGGATTTTGGAAAGTCGACAGAATGAGGTTTAGTGGGGTGGCACCTCAAGCGAGCTCTCGAACATGTTTCGTTAGCTCGTGTGTGACACAAAGATCCACAAGGCTATCCCCGAGAGGGTTTGATTTTTCGCTACCAAGCTAATCCTTACAATGCACGTTGAAATCCGCCGCTGGAACTACGTTTGGGGACAGTTCTTTGGCCTAAGGTAGTGTTTCGCCACGTGAATTGATGAGACAGAGGTTGGTGGGGCTACAGGAGTAGGAGCGGTACACAGAACCAATCACCAAACTTGCAACACATAGCCCAAAATGTTGTATGTTCCGAGGACCGAAGAAAGTCTAGATTATCAGAAGCAAAGGTGGACTTGATCAACACATCAATACCACCTCCGTGCTCGTTTCGATTCCTGCCATATGAGAATCCTTGTTCAAGAATGCACGAGTCAAGGCTAGTTATTGCATTAGCAGAGAACACAGCTTTAATGACATTTTCTACATCTAAGTCGTGCCGGATGAGTGCATGCCTCAGGACGTCCACTTGGAGGTGTCAACCGGACCTGCCAAACAACCAAGCCCAATGGAGGAGACCAGCGTTGAAGGTTACAAAGTGAGCAGGTCGGATGTCGTCCATAAATCATCATTGCACGAGAGGCAGAAGAAGCTGCAGTACAGCGAAAGGATTGTCAATGTTGACCGTGGTAACTTTACCCCGCTTGTCTTCACCACGGCTGACAGTGCATCACAAGAATGCTTGCGGTTTTTGAAGCGATTATGCGCTATGCTGGCACAGCATGATGGCAAGCCCTACGGCGAGGTTATGGCCTATGTCAGATGCTGTCTGTCGTTTGCACTCCTCCGAGCTGCAGTTATGTGCATCAGAGGGGCTCGCTCTGCATACCATCGACCGGTAGATGCATTGCGCCCACTAGCCATGGCTGAGGGACGGATGAAACAGTGGTGTGTATAACCTCGCTAATGGCAGTGTCCTCAATGCTAATGGACGCGTCATGTTTTTGTTTATAATTTAAGGTGCAATTTAGCGCTGATGTGGGTATTTCTTTGCTTTTCTTCATTTGGTCCTTTCAAATGAAGCGGCTTTTATTTCCTTTTTCTTCCTTTGCACCGAGATATTATTTCTTGCTGTTTTTTACTGGATGTGTCACGACTTTGAATTGAATTGAATTTTCTTACATTCCATGTCCATGTTTCCCTCGTGCCAGGCCACGAGTTCCCAATTAACTGTGGGTCGCAGCACGGCTGGAAAAAATCCTTCCGCTTCCAAGCAGGACTTGAACCTGGTACCCTCTGTTTCTCCATCATGGTCTTAGACCATCCCACTATGCCTGCCTGTATGGATGCAGTGAATGGGATTTCGGTCTTTGACCACTTTGTGGTGGGTCTGATCTACTCACCTCCCACCGCTTAGGAGCTGCATCTGCGCCTTGATCCAAGAGGGTGGTGGCGTTCCTGCGGATGCGGAAAACTGGGCCTTTGGCCGAGTCTCACGCGAACCGTGAAATTTTTTTATTCATTTTTCTTAAATTGATTTGATTTTTAGCGTTATGAGCGGCTTTATCGACATTGCTCTTCAGATTGGATTTTTAATTGGCCCGTAAAAGAGGCTCCTTTACATCCTAAATTCTGCACTATTCTGTTCGTGTGGGCTTCACATGTGTGACTTGCACAAATTGTACCAGTATGCTGTGTCTTATACAGTCCTATTCAGTTCAATTCTATCATTCCGCAACTGATTATCCTCTGGTCAGCTGCTTTTAGTAAAATCATGAAACATCATTTGTCGTGCAGTGCTAGTTGTCGGAAGTTGTAGCGTGATGCTATATTTAAGATTTAAACTTGTGGAAGCTTACACCTTTCTGTGTTAGAAGCGCTGTGTATTCCTAACTTAGTTCCAGGACTATGTGTATAGAGGGAGAGTGTGTTATCTTTGCAGATGCTTGGTGGCACAGGAAAGTGTGCCCAGTATTTCATGATGTGTTGACCATGTTTGTCTACAACTCCCAGGTTCCGTTTTGGAGGTTTTGGCACTTTAATCATTTTTCAATTAGGTTGAGGTGTTTTCTTTTTTTCCTTATTAAAAACTTTACGTAGTTACATTTTTTCCAACATTCCCTGTGCTATCTTGATGAGGAGTGAAGGAAAGCGTTGTTTAGATGAAAGAAAGTGTCTACTTGATAGTGTCGATTTGCGTCTCTGCATGCGAAGGTATAGATTGCGAAAATATGGGGTTTTGTTCTAAAGTATGTAGTGCCGCTCTCAAAACATCTGTTTCAATTTCCCCTGTCTGGTGACCACTGCCATGCCTGAAACTTCTCTTTGCACCTGGTCTTGGCGCTTTTCCTGATATTTCTCTGGAAATTGGTCTGTTTAGCACTCTATTCGAGGTGCCTCTACCTTTTGTGGACATATACGTGGAGTGGTTGCATTGGTTGGTTGGATCACATCAATGTCTTTATAAAGGCTTTTTTTGGAATACAAACTGTCAATTCTGCAGATAACTGGTACTTTTGCTCACAGAGCCAAGAAGCATCGGGAAGCCTCGAAACACTTTACGTTCCCAAACCTAAAACATACGATGATGCGTCTGCTGAGTGTGCCCGGAGACGTAGCATTCTGGCAAATATCCAGACTAGATATCATGGAGAGTGTGCAAGAGAACTGCTTGGACCCCGAAACGGTCAGTGCAACAGTTCTTCCAGTGGTAACTGCACGACTTCCTCGTACTTCTGCAAAACCAATACATGCAATGTGTGGGTTGCTCTTCAACGACCATCTCCATCCAAAACCTGGACATGGATGTTACCTGTTCCAATCGTTGCAAAAAACGTTTCTTGGATTACTGCACCACTACAAGAAGGTGGTGGACGGAACGAATTCGGATATTATTCCCCGGAGAAAGACAGTTTTGGAATCGAATCTTGCTCAATGAAGCTAAGTTTCTATTGCCAAAGATATACACCAAAAGGTAGGGATCTCATAGAAATTCTTTTACACACCCATTAGGCTACTCTTATACTTGCCTAACAGCCTTTCCGTATTCACCTAACTATGCACTAAAGGGGCTGATATGTAACATTAATTTGTAAGAAAAGGTTGCTTTTAAAGCTTGCTAACCCACTAAGGCCATTCAATGCACATTTTTCGATCCATGATCATTATCACAACTACCATCATACCAAGATCGCGATCGATGTACATTTCTTCTTCCAAAACCTTCGGGTTTGTTTTATTCCTAGGGAAACATGGCTCGGGCAGGCAATTACCACTTGGCGCGGTGATTGGAGAGATTTATAGCCAGCTTCGGGAGTACGAAAATGTATAGAAAGAAAAATCGAAAAATGAAGAATGAAAAGTTGAAAACTTGTGGTCAGGTGCTTTTTGCAGGGGTACGTGGGTGCTGCTAATGGGGTTTCAGCCTCAAGCGCTCAATATCCCGCTAGGGTCTAATGGGGTTAGCGTCCGTCGAGAGTTCCCGTCGGACACGGACACAACCATTTTCTTTAATATTTCCTCGAAATAGACTTGGGTATGTGTTAAATAATCTTAACCCTTGCAGTTCCGAAGCACGTACTAGCTGGCATTACACGCGATATTCCTATTGGGCACTAGGAATATCGCCATTTCACTAACCAATAATGATATCACCTAATTAAGGAATTTCCAGTTCTTGGTCTTGGGCAGTAGATACGATAGATTTGACCAAGCAATACGGCAGTAGTTAACATGTGGCAAGATAATGAATTGTAAGAAGAAGAGCGAAAGCGGACAGGAAGATGGGCGCAATGTGAGTATAATTATTACAGTTATGTCCCGACTTGGAGTATTTCGCTCCTGCTCTTGAAGCCGTTGAGCGCTCTTGTCTTTGCTGTGTGCGTTATGCAGAGCTCCCTGACTTGTGAGTTTGAGCACTCTGGCAAGGTTCTGCATGTACCTTCGTCAACGTCCTTCACATCTAAGAGTTTCACGTTTCAGTCTTGTTTGCGCGCATCTTCCCCTCCTACTCCTATAACTTAGAACCTTTCAAGTTGGAAGGTGGTTGGAGTGCGATTCCAATAGAAGCTCAAATACGTGCTAGAGTTTACTGGCAATTGGTTGTTGACCGTCACTACTGTTCAACAGTGTCGTTCAATTGCATTGCATGACTTGATATACAAGCAACTAATGTTGTTGTTAATGGGCATTATAGCGTAACTTGCATTTCCTGGATCATTTTCTTTCCTATCTATATATTTTATATACCTGTTAAAGATTGCTGGAGTCTCGGTTCGAAAATCTTTTTGAATTCTGATTTTCTGGAAGCAGTCAAATAGTCCGTACATATATAACTATTCTTGCATTAGAAAGGTAATATTCGACAAACTAAAAACCATTTACTTGTACATGTCTTGTTCACTGGTATTCCATGCGTTCTTCAATATGCTCTTTCCCCTGTAGTGCCCTCCGCCATAGCTGTCAACTCTACAGACACGCACATCTACGCACGCATAGTACAGCCTAAGATACTTCGAGATTGGGTTTCTGATTTCTGCTTTATGTACGAGAAAAATGGAACTGCGGCTACCCCGACGGTAGTGTGCGACAAAAATGAATCAACTGTTCTGTCAGGCCTGGCAACAAATACTTTGTACCGGATCAGAGCATTCTTCAAAACTACGATCAGACACAATAACAACATGTCCTCCGAAATCAAAATTGGAACATTGCCGAAAGGTAAGGGATGCGGTTACATCATAATTATACCGACACCAACAGGGTCAGGAGTTAAGAGTTTTGCGTGACTCTTTAAGGATTTGGTGAAATGAACATTCTTCCTATTGTTCCGGGCAAATTCGTTTTGCCACGATCGATTTCCTCAAATGACATTCCATGTCACGCTTCACATAATATGCATTGCTGATTCGATCTAGGATATAGCCACAAATGTGCCCAAATTATTTCGTTGGCAGGGAGAGGTGTAAGGGAAAACAGCCTCGTCGCTGCCATCCGTAAAGCTAAACGTCACTTCTACGACCAGATGTCAGAAGGCCTTCATGCAGATCGAGGATCTTATGACTGGTGGAAGAGAGGCAAGAAAATGTGCCACATCAATTGTCCTCACACCGCTATACCTGATATACAAGGAGTCGATACCTTAGCGGTTACCGACCCTGAGAAAGCGAACATCTTCTGTCAACAGTTCGCCAAGAATAGTCAAGCTACAAAGTCGTCGCATGCAGATCATCGTGATCTCGCCATGCCTTCTTCTTCGGAAACATTTGCCATCCGCCCTCTGTATATCGTGGAAGTATTCAAGGCACTGTCGACCCTAAGTGTGCGAAAGTCTACAGCTGGCAGTTTTCCTAACAGGATCCTACGAGAGACAGCAGAAGTGCTCGCCCAATCCCTCACTGCTCTCTTTAACCGCTGCACCACTTACCGATCCCAACCCCTTGAGTGGAAAGTTGCAATCGTTACCCCAATTTACAAGGGTAAGGGAAGTCGCAATGACCCTGCTAACTACCGGCCGATATCTCTGCTGAATGGTATGGCAAAATGCTACGAAGCGTTAATCAGCCGCCAGGTGTACGCGTTTGTAGCGAAACACAAACTACTGTCGCCGAAACAGTTCGGGTTTCGCCACCACCGAAGCACGGTTGACCAACTTGTGCATATCACATCAACTGTCAGCTCTGCATTTGATAACCGGGCCCAGTGTGATGCCGTCTTTCTCGATTTCTCGAAGGCATTTGATCGTACCAGCCATCGCCTCCTAGCCTCATGTCTGTCCGGTTGGTGTGCACCTGACTCATTCGCGTGGCTGATGGACTTCCTGGAAGGCCGATCGATGTCTGTGCGGGTCGGAACCTCCTTATCAACCCATATGTCGCTCACCGCTGGTGTGCGACAAGGCTCCCACCTAGGCCCCCTATTATTCAACCTTTCTATCAACTCCTTTCCAGCATTCCCCAATCCAGCGATCTGACTCTGTTTGCGGATGATTCCAACATGGTCTGCGTTTCTCCGCCTACTGTCGTACCCGCCGCGCACACTGCATCCCTGCAACTAGACCTTGATAGATGTGTGAACTGGTCCCATAAAGCTGAAGCAGTTTTCAATGCTAACAAATGTGTCCATGTTCCCTTTTGCAGACCTAAATTAAACCCACCTGATCCCAGGACCGTCACCATGGCCGGTACGTTACTGACCCAGCCCTCTTCCCACCGCCATCTGGGCATCATCCTCACTCCTTCACTCAATCTGTCCCCCCATATTCAACACATTACCAGCAAATTTCGAGGTCGGGTTTTTCTTTTAAACCACATGTCCAACTTCCTTCCTTTTCCTGCTGTGAATCTTTTGTATAAATGTTATGTTCGTCCCCTCCTTGAATATGCTGTTCCCGTTTGGATGTTTTCCGTTTCAGCCACCATGTCCACAACCCTTGATAAACTGCAGGCTACTGCTGCTAGAGCATACTTAAATAGTAAACTCAAGCGTCGGCCTGACTGGACGACTTCCAAAGAAGACCTCAATGTTCTGTCCTCTTGGGAATCGTTAGCATGGCGACGGCAGATTCTTGGCCTTGTCTATTTCCACCATGTATTCTCCCAATACCCCTCCTTGTTGTCTCACTTCCAGCTACCCTCTTCCCAAAGCAGTCGTCACCCTTCATCCATAATTCTTCCTAAAGCTGGCACCTTCTTTCGTAAATCAACCCTTTTTTCTTTGAGTGTTGCCTGGAATAAACTTCCTGAAGATATTCGTTCACTCTCTACAACAGCGAAATTTAGTATTGCTGTTCGTCGGTATCATTCGCAATCTATGTTTTCTTTGAAAGGTATTCCTGACTTTTGTGTCTAGGCTAACCACATCTATGATAGTTTCAATAGTTTGTGTATATGTCAGTTATAGTAGTCCGCAATGCTGCTTTTCTAATTCTCATTATGATTAGCATGCAATGTACTACCCGAAGTACTGAATTTACTTCTTCTCCACTCTATATTCTAATGTATCTTCTACCTCTTCTCCCTTACGAACATACTTTCTCATTTTCCATACTTATATAGGAGACTCCCTTTGATAGGAATCTATTTGCCTCTGGAGGATCCGTGAAATAAAAATCAATCAATCAAAAACATGAGAATACGATTATAGAAATAATCTACGTGGAGATAAAAAAAATTGTTTTTTCACGGCTGAGCGTAGCGAAAGAGTGCAAAAAACGTATTTTTCACTCACAAATATTTTCGTGCATTTGCTCTTGTTCTGCGCAACTCCGTTGAACCTGCCATCGTGGTCTTTGTTTTTCCTCGTTGTAGTTGAAGTTGCCCGCCCACCCACCCTGGGTTCATGGGAGTCGTCCGCTGTTCTTCTTGACAATCTATGCCTATGTGTCTGGCTTATGATTATGACATACACCGGTTATTACATACCATTTCTTGCTATATCTATTCTTGGGTCCGACTGGCAGTGGGGCAGGAATTAATGAAATAGAAAGGTTTTTTGGCCAAAAGGCGTGTTTTTCCTCTATCTCGGTTGAGCAGTCACGGCTAGGAATGTAGGGAGTCATTGTTTTTCAGGCACTCCCCTGCTGCCCAGTCACCCATGGTCACCACTGGCCATGCTGTTCACTGGATTTCACGGCTTTTCTCCCGCTTGCTGGCGGTTCTTTGATGGATTTAGATATTTTTCGGCTATTTATCTATTATGTGGCTGAGAGTGTGGTTTTTTTGCTTCTACTCGTTTCTGGAAAACCACCACGGTGGTGAGTGTGATTGCTCTGGTAGACCACTACCCCATGTACTGAACAGTCGCTTTGTGAGTGAAAAGTTTAATAATAGCTATGAAAAGTATGAATGCCGCAGACATCACCACGCAACATGACAATTTGTTCAAGGTTTGGTTTTGTGTGTTTCCAAAATCGATTTTCACGCTCCGATCATCAGTGGAAATACGGAACTAAAGAGATCAATGGAAAAACAAAGGTTAAAAGGTTTCTGCACTGTTCATGCCCGTTTGTCACACTTACTCTATATTTTAGTTCTCACTTTTGGGAATACTTACCACAAGTTACCCATCATGTGTCACACTTCTTTGGATTTTTAACCTTTGTTTTTCCCTTGATCTCTTTAGGCCCGTATTTCCACTGATGATCGGAGCGTGAAAATCGATTTTGGAAACAAACAAAACCAAACCTTGAACAAATTATCATGTTGCATGGTGATGTCTGCGGCATTTATACTTTTCATAGCTATTATACGATCATAGTTTCTTTTTTTAACTCGGATGTGGAGCGAATTAAATTATTGTGAAAAGAAGAAGGACACAATGTTACGAGTTGGGGGACAGTTAGTCATAACTCATAACATTTTGTCCTTCATTTTTCATAATAGTTTCTTATCAGTGTTATTTTCACGTGCATGATCCTTAGTCACTGCCTTGCATGCAGTCTTTTCCTTTGTCACACCGGGTGTATATTTGGAAACTATTCCATTATCACGTAGCTCAACATCATTATCACCTTACTTGAATCTATACGGTACTAGAGAAACTGTGAGTGGACCTTTTTGATCCACAGACTTGAACGCGGCAGTGCTAAAAATAATAATAAGAATAATTTGTGTCTTTCCCTCAAACTAACGAAGAATAAGAAGAATATGAATGATAATAATCCTTTGGTAAATTTTCTTCTAAACAAAACAATTTCCTTAGTCATTACACGTGATGTGGATGTGTTTTGTATCAGCACCAAATCCGCCTCTTAACCCCGTCATCTCAAGTACTACTATCACGGTGTTTCTAGGGCAAATAGAAGAAGGCAACCTTCCCATACGCCAGTATTGTGTGCACGGAATACCTGCTAATGATCTGTCCGGGAATATGCCATTGGTACCAGTATGCAGCGCCTCGAAAAATGTCACCTTACCTGGCCTAAAACCCAACATGAGCTATAATGTCACCGCCTATGTTAGCAATGCCTATGGAGACAGTGACCAGTCCAGTTCCACTCGCATTACCACGTTGCCCACAGGTGAGGATGAATTTTGTTTTAAGCATTGTACGTAGCTTTGGATGTGGCTAGCACTTAGAATGTCATCACACGAAGCACGGAAGCGATATGGTTTCGAATAAGCCTTTCGAACCCTTACTTTCCAAGTCGAGTACAATAATGAATAACACAGCAACCCGGTTTGAACAAAGTTGCAAGCAAATCCTTATAACCGGCACTTTGGAGGTCAGAGCATTTAAAAAATATCACTTATGAAATTTTGGAAAGCTACCTACACTAACTTTGAAAGTGTTGCCAGACATGATAACCTCTGTGTCAAGGTTATGCGTAAAATAGAATATGGATGACTTAGCAAAACAGATTATGAGTATTGCCAAGTGTTTAGCTACATGTTGTCAGCAATCAACGCTTTCTTTCTTCACAAGGTATGTGTGGCCTTAGCAAGGGCAGTGCAAACGCACAAAAAATGAAAACAACAGACACAATCTTTTTTTCGTTACACAGAAAAACGAATATCGTTTTTGGTCTCTACATTGGTCACTATATATACATCTGAACTTGTCAACATTGTTATCTGCCAATTTTATAGTGCCATCTTCAACCCCCAACCTCGGGCAATGAAGCAAGCACCAGCGGGATCAGTGTTGGCGGATTCGTCGGCCTAGCTGTGGCAGGAGTCCTAACTGTTATCCTGGCTGTAGCCATGGCGGCCAACCGAAAAAGGATTTCTCGCTGGTTCTCATCGAAAGATTTTATAGGTACACAATCCACTGTCCTCCCTGTCTTGAAGCCTTTGTGTTCAATGCACGGTCGATTCTTTTTCTCAGTATAAACAGCGCTAAATCCTGCAATGCCCCCTTCACTGAAGCTAGAAAAGCTTTTGTTTAGTGAAGGATTCCTGCCCTAAGAGATCCTTAAGCATAATATTATGATAAAGGCAATCATTACAATTAGCTGAACCGACATTTATTACAGGGTGCCACAGAGTTCTTGGCCATTGAAGAAAATGTGTTGAGTCACCTCCACCATTACACTGCACTCGTTAGCTGACTAGACCCTCCTGCACACAGCCATCAACATTCCGAGGACACTTCCTTAGACGATATTGATAAACTGCTTCAGACAGCTGTTTCGTTAATACATAGCTCATCAGTGAAGGTAGATGTTGATTGATTTAAATATAGACCAAACTGCTACACAAGTCACAGGAAAACCACGCGTCTTGATTGTCGTAACTTAAAGTTTCATGCCATATAGCAATCTTCAGACAACTGATTACGTTGATGCACAGCTAGTATGGTATTTATACAGCAGCATAGGAAGGAATCTGTGAAGGTTTGAGGTCTGGTGGGTGGAAAAAGTCCTTGATGGAAAATGTGCCAAACTCACATGGTCCGTGAGTGAGAAAAGAAATGTGATATGGCAGGAAGGCAAGCAAGGCTGTGTGAAAGGATGATAATGATAATGTGGCTTGCCTGTAATCACAATCATACAGGTGCAAGATGCCACACACTTTGGTAAGCGCTTAAAATAAGTTGGAGGAGGGGAGATACTTGCTCTTCAATGCACCAACAAAACAGGTGCAAGATGGAGATTTCCACGCGCTGTGATGGCTATAGGTGCTTAGAATGGGCGAGGAACATGAAAAGAAATGACCACGATGACGCGACGTCAAGCAAGGCCATATGCAAGATTCCGCATCATGGGACATGCATGCAGCGTTAGAAATTCGGCGCGGAAAATCAATCACTATGACTATCAGTGCAGAAATAACGTGCCAGAATCAGTGTACTGCGTAGCTATTGAGAGTCTGTGTATCGCACTTGTCCGAGTTCCGTGGAGGCCGGCAAACGCCCCTCACGTCAGAGCAATAATAGGGACAAGACGAGTCAAGGGACAATCCGCAGGACGCAATACCATACGACCAACTGTTTTTTTCTACCAGCGTTATTGTACTGTCCACACACATCTGACGACGATATACTGGGCGAATGCCGCGGGGCCTCGCAGCGTGTCAGCGGCATCCGGTGATGGGCAGATAACAAGGTAGCTTGCGGACAACATTGGTGGCATGAATACTAATGAGTGCCGAGCGTTTTGGCGCGACGGGCGACCAGTACAGTGCTTCAGGGGCTGCTGTGGCTGTCGACGTAGGCGGATCGTGTGGTGTGTTTGCCGGCCTTCATGGCGCTCGCACAAGAGCCATACACAGACTCTCACTAGCTACGCAGTAAACTGATTCTGGCACGTTATTTCTGCATTGATAGTCATAATGATTGATTTTCCGTGCCGAATTTCTGACGCTGCATGCATGTCCCATGCGCGTCAACAAAACTTCACACTTTCGCGCGTTATCACCTCAGTTATGCCAGTTTTGTATGTGGAAACCTTTTATAATAGCAGTTTGGTCTACACTTTACACAATCAACATCTTTCATCACTGATGAGCTATGTATTAGCGAAACAGCTGTCTGAAGGAGTTTATCAATATCATGTACGGAAGTGTCCTCGCAATGGTGATGGTTGTGTGCAGGAGCGTCTAGTCCGCTAAGGAGCGCAGTGTAATGTTGGAGGTCACTCAACATGAACCGACATTTGTGTACGATATTCATGCAATGTAAAAACAGTATAGTCGATGTGCAATAAAACGATGAAAACAAGAAGAAATGGTGTACATCGTCTCCACTGGTTTACCATTGCATGAATAAAGTACACAAATGTGGGTCTAGCTAATTTTATTGATTGCGGTTATCAAATTATTGTCCCCTCACCGTTTGCATAACATTATATTAATTTTAATGGGGATCTTATGGAGATAAAAATACAGCTCTCTATGTTTGTTTCCTTATTTCTATGCCTTCGTCTGCCTCTCAGAAGTTTTCTGACCTTTTGCTCTTTCAGTCTATACCTCTTTCTGTCCGTCTTCCCTTCTCTTTCTCTCTTCATCTGTCACTTACCATTTCTCTCTGTCGGTCTCTTTGTCCCTCTAAACCTCTTTCTCTTTCCCTGCCTGTTCGTCTCTCGGTATGTCTCCCGATCTCTCTCCCTCTCCGCTCTTCTAAACGTCAACCAATGTGGTCATGTTAGCAGCATGAATTTCGCCGAGGGAATGTGTTTTCGAAGTAATGTGAATTCTGTGCTTTAACGCTACATGAAATGCTGGGTATATATGTTGGACTCAGTAGAGCGTCCAGTCCCTATATGATGTCCAACCCCTATATAGAGTCCATTTGTCCAAAATCCACTGTACAGAGTCCAAACTTGGAATAAACTGTGAGCTCAAAGTTTAGATGGACATCACTCCCTGTATAGAGTCCAGCCAATTGGCTTCACCCCTATATAGAGTCCATTGGTCCAAAATCAACTGTACGGAGTCCAAACTTTGAAATCAACTATAAAGAGTCCTTATGTGGACAACACTCCCTGTATAAAGTCCAGCCAATTAGGCATCCCCTATCCAGAGTTCGAAATTAGACATAGAATCTGCTGTCAGCAGTGAATATTAACTAGAAAACGGCCTCTCCCTTTAATCCTTTACATCATTCACTTCTCAAGATAAAGAATAAGTATCGAGGCGCCACTGCAGCCACTTCATTACATGAAAAACCCCACAAACACAATCCTCAAATCAAGTGGTCTCTTCGCAGACGCTGCAAATTACAATATCTCAATTATTTAGTGTTGCCAAAGTATTGTGCACGCACACACACACATGCACACAACGCCAAGAAAATATCTAGAAAAAAGACCAAGAATTGAAAGAGAATAATGGAGAGCCAAGGATTAATTATTTGTTTTCAAATTATTGTGCGCGCGCACACACACACACACACAAACTTATACAACGCCAAGAAAACACCAAGAAAAGAGTAGAGACACAATACACACGCAACTCCAACAGCCAAGCAAACGTCCACCTATTTACACGTAAGGTCAAGAGGGATAACAAATAATTATACGAAACGAATGCATACGTGGGCGGATGCACAAACGTTTACATACATGTAGTAGTGTAAGAGAATAACATAGTGCAGTGGTCAGCATAATACTAGCACATGCTGAGAGTGCAATAGCAAGCTTCACCATTGCTCATGGCCATGCAAATGTTCAGCAGCACTCAGTTCCGCAAGCTTCTGAAGATCAGCACACCTGCAACAAAGAGGTAGCACAAGGATACGCTTATTACCGTAATGATGCATGGGAGCACACAACTACCAAGTTCTCAACAAATGTGATGCTCAATGAAAATCCATCCACTCAAAGACCTGTGAACAGGTGACGGTGGGGACAATAATCTATTAGTAATACGAGGAATAAGGTCGTTTGTGCACACTCAAGACGCACAGACACACCACCATACATGTAGTGTACACAGTGTTTCACTTCACTGTAACTAAATTGAAAGGAGATGATTTGAACAATCTGTACAGCGTTGCAGTCCGTCAGTCTTCCCTAATATGTAAATGCAATGATTTGTTGTCACGAGGCAGTTTCACTGACACAATGTCATGTTTGTTACATCAAAACGGTTACTTCATGGAATACGAGTACATGTATTAGCTTGAAGCTTTTTCTTGTCATCGGCATACAAGAAATCCTCCTCCTACTACTACTACTACTACAACTACTACTACTACTACTACTACTACTACTAGTACACTGGCACTGCGTTTGTGGATCCCATTGTATTTGACATCATACTAGAGGCTGGTAGAGGAAGAGTGTCGTGGAGTTCACATAATTATCACAGGGATAAAAATACATTTCTCATGAAATAAAATAATAATTGATGATAGCTGACGATCGTATACGATTGATGCAAAGTCCTTGCAGTCCTTGAGGATTATTACGAAGTGGTTGATTACTTTTAGGGCATTCATCCAAGCAACATCAAACAAACGCGATACGCTCCTTGAAAATGGAAACAAATCCAAGCATAGCGGCAGAACAGCAGACCAATCGAAACGAGTAAAAGCTTCCTTACCTCAGTCATCGTCCTGCCATGTAGTTGGACAGCCTTTTGACACGGTGGTACAGGCAGCTCTTGTCCAGTCGAACAGGGTATCCTTTTGGCGTCGAACGAAAGAGAGTGTCAGTGTATCTGACCGTCGTCAGATTGGAACTGTGCTGAATCTTTCTCGTTCTCCGCTTTCTGCTTTCATCCCTCGCTCTGATGAAACCGTTCAAACGTCTTCAACAGGCAGCAATGGACAGCCAAACAGGTGATCTTTGTGGCGTCGAATGAAAGAGAGTGTCAGTGTACCTGACTCGTCAGATTTGAACTGTGCTGAACTTTTCTCGTTCTGCAATTTCTGCTTTCATCCCGCGCACTGATGAAACGTCTTCAGAGAACCACAATGCGCTTTCAAGATTTGATTTTGAACGTCTCCTTATTCTCCTTGGTTACCTCGAGACAGATTACTGTCAGCAACGGCACAGCAGAACTGACAGCCATGGCTGAAGTGAAGAAAGGAATGCGCTGCCACGAGGCAAGCAGAACTGAAAAGATGTTTGTTCTCTTTCGGGCACAACACACAGTACAGGACGGCGTGACTGGATAAACTGGACTCCTGGACCGTGAATCGGGCCTTTCGGGGACTTGTAGAAAAAGTGTACTCCCGGGGATTGCGCGGCAGGATGAAGCTGATCAAAACTGAGTGGACTCCTGGACTCTGTGTAGTGGATTTTGGACCAATGGACTCTATATAGGGTGCTGGACATCATATAGTGCATGGACTCTATACTGAGTCCTACATATATTCACAAGTCAATGTCGAATATCAATTATCAATCGCGACAGGGAATTTACCATTACATGCGATGTTTTCTTGTGTGTTCCGCTCTCCTTCTAATCATCAGTTCCAGAAGAGAGGCCACAGGTGAGCGCAGCGAGAAACAAGTTTAAATTATGCACCTTATCTGTCCTCATTCATCTGTTTTGGTCTAAATATCACACAGTATCGCCTATTGAGTACTATGCACAAGAAAATCCACGTACGCCTTGCGAGCAATGTAGCGGCAGCATCTTCTCTATGGCTTTGTCTTTTCTTACGTCTTCTCCTTGACTGTGCACCTCAAAGTTTAATGATTTTTGAAAAACTAGCACTGTCGCAAAAGCGAAAAATGCTGGCCAACCACGACCTCCTTTGTATTTCGGAGAAAAACCATCGAACAGTTTAGAATTACTTAGGTAGAGTATAGGTAACTCTTTACTGGCCAAGAAAGCGCCAAAGGAAGCTGCGATGCACCCCTGAGTCAAGTGACCTGATCCATTTGAAACTCTGCGTCGCAACATAGCTTCGTACCCCGCGATTGTGTGGACGACTGCGTTCTTGATCACATTTCAGTTTTTCGACAATGCCTCCTCCAAGCAGTTAGTTCTTGAGAAACATTTTTGACCTCCTTATATCGCATGAAGGGGAATCTGTGGAGCCCTAGGTAGCCTAGCGACATAATATTCTACAGAATCACAAGTAAAGTGTTGACTCTCACCAGAATATACTCTAGCGGTTTCGTACCCTTCCCGCACAGGAAGCTCATCCAATTGAACTTATCCAGTACGAGGATGTTCAACGCAATGATGAAGGAGAAGCCCACAGGCCGCAAGATCACGAAGAACAGGTACGGAGAAGAAGGAACAAAAATAATTTTTTGAAAGTATAATTATATTTATGACATTTATTCAAGTGTAATCTCCATTAAACATAGCCTTGAATGAAGGATTGACATGAAGAGGAGAGAATGAATTAGCGAGATTACATACAGAAAAATGAGTAGAGTGCTGACTCTCAAGCACATAATGAACGCAATTCAAAATTATTATCTCGTTTTACTGGTCAGTTCAAGCCCATTTTGAACGACGAGATGGCTTTCAGCAGCTTCACATGTTGAATGACGAGGATTTTACCGTGGGTGCAGCTTGGCGAATGGGGCCTCTAATTTTGCAATCTTCTGTTCAGGCTGTTTCACAGGAGTATTCCTACGCTGCAGGTGGTGCTCGTATTAGAGACGAGAAACCTGCAGAAGCAGACACTGACGTGACAGGAACAGAACACAGCCACGACAAGGAGACAGAGGCGACAGCGGTAAGACCTGTGGAGGAGAAGTGATGATAATTATTTTGTTTTAGACTTGGATCTTGTATTAATTTTCTTTTTTGTCCGTATAACTGAACGGGAATTCAGCTGAGTTGGTGACAGCTTTCTTCCGTGCTCTTTCTACAGTTGCGCACATTGAAATCGGACACAATGTGTGCACAACCAGCGCCTTACACCAGATCTGACAACATCATTGCACTTCTACATGTGAGAGTCCTGAAATCCACACTATAATCGTGGCATTTCATCGACGTCAGGGGCCGCGCGAGTCTAGGGTGTGAAGTATGCTCTTTGAATCTGATTTCACCGAGAATAAAGGTATTTTGAAAGATAGCTGCTTTTCTAAGAGAAGGAGACCACACGTCACACAATCATCATTGTAACTACAACGACAATCACTATTTTCCCCAAGATAGTTATCAACAGCAGACACATACACCGTGACAGCACTACCAGGCTCAGTACATGAGTTCGAGTTTCGAGACAGTGGAACTGACTTGTTAGTTCGTCACCTTCTTGCCGATATTGGAGATACTTGGTCTCTTTCATGGAAAAAAAGGTGTTTTCACTCACAAAGCGACTGTTCAGTACATGGGGTAGTGGTCTACCAGAGCAATCACACTCACCACCGTGGTGGTTTTCCAGAAATGAGTAGAAGCAAAAAACCACACTCGCAGCCACAGAATAGATAAATAGCCGAAAAACATCTAAATCCATCAAAGAACCGCCAGCAAGCGGGAGAAAAGGCCGTGAAATCAAGTGAAACAGCATGGCCAGTGGTGAGCATGGGTGACTGGGCAGCAGGGGAGCGCCTGAAAAACAATGACTCCCTACATTCCTAGCCGTGACCGCTCAACCGGGCTAGAGGAAAAACACGCCTTTCGGCCAAAAAACCTTTCTATTTTCATTAATTCCTGCCCCGCTGCCAGTCAGACCCAAGAATAGAGATAGCAAGAAATGGTATGTAATAACCGGTGTATGTCATAATCATAAGCCACACACATAGGCATAGATTGTCAAGAAGAACAGCGGACGACTCCCATGAAACCAGGGTGGGTGGGCGGGCAACTTCAACTACCACGAGGAAAAACAAAGACCACGATGGCAGGTTCAACGGAGTTGCGCAGAACAAGAGCAAATGCACGAAAATATTTGTGAGTGAAAAATACATTTTATGCACTCTTTCGCTACGCTCAGCCGTGAAAAAACAAAACAAGTTCGCGCAACTGTGCGGCCCTCCACATTCTTGGCACTGATGTCCTCCTCCAGTGTTTGGCAGCAAGGAAATTGGTCGCCGCCCTCAGCTATATATAAAAGCTGATATGTCTGGCAGGGCCACCGCAACTAACGTCGCTGGTTCCCCCACTGCTTCCTCCACGAACATGTCCTCGAACTCGGTCCGACCACTCGGTGCGCCAGGAGTCTCAACTACAGAACGTCCTCCCGTCTTCCTCTCCTGACTACGTGTGATGCTGCTTCCCCTACAGCATCATTGACGAATAGAACAACTTGCCCCCAACTGAGCTGCAGTCTCCTCCACGCCTGTCGTCCCTCCAGTTGTTCAAGGGCAAGGTGTATCAGCACCTACGACAAAGCCGCTGGTATCGGGCTACAGACTCGCTGGCACACCCCATACTACAGACTCACTGTAACACCCCATGCTAGTCCCGCCTCACGGACACAGGCTCCCTGAGAGCCCCTACTAGTACATTGTCTGTCGTTCTCCTTTGTTGTCTCGATCATTATTCTCTTTTGTCTTCTTCTTCTCCTCTCTTTGTAAAGTCTATCACGAGGAGGTGCATTCTGTAAAAAAAAAACAGTGCTATAACCGGCTTGCGGCTGGGTTGAGAAACACAACCAGCTCAGAGAGGTGTTGCTTGTTCCAGGCCACCACCGTGCATGATTTTACCAAGGTGGCAGATGCAGCGCAATAAATGCCGAAGGTGAGGTGGAAAAACTCGTCACCAATGTCCGCTACCCCCCCCCCCCACCACCCTTCGCTATCATATTATTGGAAAACGATCCCGTTCGACTTTGCGAAGTAAAATAAAGAACCCATACATAACGGAGGCGAACCTCGTTAGCTGAGTCAATGTTAACTTTACTCAGAACAGCTTCTGGTTTACGCAGTCAAAGACATTTACGTGTTATGAAATCTATCTCAATGTTTACAACCAAACCAGACTTCCACAAACAGAAAAGGTTTTTACACTAGACACCGAATTGTTCTGTAAATCCGGCCCAGTTATCCTCTCCTTCTTGTTAGAAAATTTACTTTCTGGCTGTGAATGTGTACTTCCCCAAGAAGCTAAGGACCTTTCTTCCCCCCGCCTTTTTAAGAGCCTTGTCGCGCCTTGACTTTGATTTTGTGTTTCTAATTTTTTTGCAATCACTACTTATCCATGCCGGTTCCTTTTTTCTTCTCCTCCCCTTCTCCCTTCCTTGCCGTGGTTGGCTAACACCCTCTCTCTTTGTATTGGCCTGTGTTCTCAATGTGCCATGAGATGCTGCAATAAATATACTTTGAAGTATAAATAAATAATATATAAATGTATCTCATAATATACTCATTGATTGTCACAGGATATTTTTTGATTTGTATTATTACTGTCAGCGCTCATTATTGTTGCTTAGGGCGCTTGTACTGGGTGCGCCCTATTCATTCTGTAATAACATTCCTATAATATCCTACGGAAGCCATTTGACGAATTATGTGGTTCTATAATTAATTCATGAAATCTAAAAAATTGGCCTTCTCATGCCCAGCATCAATTACTGCCCAGAACAATTTCTTAACCAGATTTCGAGCATCTCTTTAATCGGAATTGCACGAAAACTGGTTTTGGAGTCCTCCTTGCCTCCGATTCAAACCGGCAGGAAAACCGCGAGCTCAGATCCAGGTTCAACAAACATTTTTCCCAAGTATCGCCGAAGTCGCAACAATCTCTTCTTCACATTGTTTTCCCGAGCGCGGGCTTGCGAATTAGATGGTTTGGAGGCAACAACGTTGTTCAGCACCTCCATGACCGACACTGACTCACGCTGCTATCTGGTATTCACGAGGTGTTTGCCGCGCTGGAAACGGAGCATATGTGTAAGTTTGTATCCCTGATGATGTTTGTGCCTGGATAGCACTAGTGGTGCTCTTCTGGCACAATCTTCATCAGCCCACTCAAGCTGAAACACGAGTGGTGCTTTCTAGCAGGTATGCTGAGTGAGCGGTTCGATGGACTTAGTATGCTCTGGATGGCAGTCGTGAATCCGCCACGTGCGAATTCAAGTCGGAAAGAAAACTGCGAGCTCCCATGTAGGGAGCAACACACAATTCGACAAAGAAGATTAAGAAGATGACAGAGAACAAATGGGCAGGGGTTTGCAGGACCCTCATGGATGATGGCACAGTGTCTCACTTTATTGGTAAATTCATGCCCATATACATGAGTGGATGGCTTCCAGCACTGGAATATATTACTAGTATTATGTCCTCTTTTCATTCTTCTCCACAGGCATCGGGAGCGAGTGCACTGGAGTATACCTATGCCACGCCTGTTAGTCGTAAAAGAGACGTGAAACATGCAGAGTTGGACACAGACGCACAGGGAGCGGAACACAGCGACAACAGCGAGGAACCAGCGAAAGAGGTAAGAAGCTATCATAACTAATGATGCCTGTTAATTTCAGACGTTGATCCGGTATTTGTCTTTTGGGGTGTAGTTTAGAACCTGTCTCTAGCTTAGCAATTTCATGCAGTGTTTTATATCTCTAAGGTTGCATTCACTGAAATCGCACTCAATGTGCAATACATGCGCTATAAATCAGTTCTGATCACATCACAGTACGTTTGCACGTGTGGGTACAGCCGTCCAGCATAAATGGGCTGTGCAGGTCGAGGGCGCCAAATATGTCAGAAAGCAACTTTAATTTGACAGTAATAAGGATTTTTCAAGCATCTATGTATACCGCTCTCCACTCTGGCATATAGGATTTTCTTTCCATTCCCCTTCCAACCTCCCCTTCCCTCGCCCTACCCTCTTCCCCCAGACAGACCCTGATTTCACTAGATTTCATTAGGTTGTTCTACGACTCATATCCTTGCTATTGTCTTCGTTTTTCCTGTCCCTTATCAGTTGGCCCAGTCCAAGATTGGCTGTGAGAACGTGTTGGGCGAGTTTTTGTCACCGACTGATGATGAAACCATTGAAATCAAGTATGCCGTTCTGGATCGATCAGAAATGAAGCCAACTTCGCAGTTAACAAGAAGCCAAGATCCCAAGGTGGGTATTGAATCCTCCTTGTCAGTTACAGAAGTAGAGAATAACTGGTGTGGCAAACCAACCCAATGGGTAAGCATAAACGTAGTGTGGGGCCATATTGGTGAATTTTTGTCTTGTCAAATGTAGTAAATGGCATTTAAGTGCCTCTGCCTTTCCTTTTCTTCCATACGTAATTATTGCCTTTCACCCCCCCCCCCCCTCCCCCCCGCTTGATGATCTAGGAAGCCGGGGACCGTCTAGACTTACATCCGGGAAGGAAATAAAAAGTTTTTCCGTTTGTTTACCTTTTAAATTTACTTCATGAGGTTTAGGGAATGAACGAGGAGGAACAGAAAGGCGTGTTGCGACTTTGAACTTTTGTGACTGAGGTGACAACCCAATACAAGGGCTATAAGAAGTGCGGTAGCTTCTGACACAGCGTCGGGCTGTGAGTATGGGCCATCTTGAGAGTCATGGTCCTAAACCTCAGTAACTACACCCTACACTTGTCTCGGGCAGATATTCGCAATATCAGGTTTCCTGAATAATATGTAAGTGATTACGAAAGAGATACAGAAGCATCGAATTTGTCCACCTATTTTTTTGTATTGTCATGGCGTTTCGAAAGGGTTCCACGCAGGATTTTACAATCATATCGATCGTTTCCCCCCCCCCTCCCCCCCCCCCCACCATCTCTCTCTTTCTCAGCAACAGTTTGTATTTCAGTTGACCGTTGAAGATGATTGCCGAGCCTTTCGTGTTACGTCATGGATTCTCCCTATCGTGTACATCAGTCAAACTACGCTACTTTGATTTGAAACTTGCATTCGTTTATTCCCCCCCCTCCCCCCAGGATGAAGAAGAGCGTGAGCATACGTCATATGCGACAATCTGCAACCCCACCTATGATGTTGCAGGAGATCTCCCATCAGTGAGTTCATTGCTTGATGATAAGATCACATTCTGTTGGATCTAAATGTAGCAAATAGTTCTTCTTAGCGTAGCTATGCAAAAGACATTGCGTCTGGTGCTAGCCAAGATCCACACAGCTCTATGTTTGTAATTGTTTATTGCATCGTCGGCCATGCCCGGCGCTATCCCGCACGTTTCCCGTACCATACCATTTAACTTATTCAAAAAGGGCTTTCAACTGAAAGATGATAACGTGAAGCAACTTGCAGGAATGTGTATGTAAGCGAACAAAATTACATAACCCCCCAAGAGTGTGCAACTCCCACATACTCTGCTGTCTTATCAAAATTTCAAGTTGTTGAAGTCATTATTTATGATGCAATGCTACTTGCACTAGTGATGTACAAGATTTGTAAGGGTGTCAACGCATCACAGATTTGTCTTTGTAATAATTTGTACCAGAGCAGATAGGTTTTGGTCCACCAAAGGTTCCGGATTCTTCTGATAATCCGTGTAAAGTGCGCATTGCATCATTAAAATGACGTCAACTTGAAATTCTGTTGGGACAACACCTAGTAGTAGTACTAGTATTTATTACAAGTATTTGACAAGGGAGTCCCAACAGGCATGGCCTTGTTACAGGGAATCCTAGATGAATCTTTGTGAGGTGAGCAAAAGTACCAGCAAATTGTGCCTGACGACAGTTTGGAGGAAGAGTGCTCCACCGATCTACCGCCAGAAACCCATAATCGAGTTACACACGCTTGGGAGTTATGTACTCTTGGTGCGAAGTGTATTGGGGGTGTTATGAAACCACAAATTCTCAAGAGTGACCTTGTGTTCGTTTCAATGCAGTTGTATCTCGACTCCGCTGTACCGCTGAAGTTGACGACGTGGTATACGCTACATGCGCTATGTGCGATTTGCTATGTGCGCTGTAGTTGTATGTTGTATATGTATGCTTTCTCATATACACTGTCAGTTTCACGCTATAACTACCTGAACATGGTGGTTTAAGTGTTAGTTATTGCTCGTTTAAGCGAAATATATCGTTGACGAGTAAATAGTTGACCTCGTGCCTTCTGGTCGTTCTTCCCTGACACTTTAAGAGAATCAGAAGGGTTCAGAATATTTGGCGACTACGCCAGGATCGAAGTGAGCATGGCAGAGGGACTGCATAATTTGGAAGCGAGCTTTATCGACAACGGAATTCGGCATGGATTTGAAGGCGATAGGCTGATGGAGTACGCGGAGAAGAAGCTCCAACAGTGCGAGGAGCTTGAAGAGCGCCGTGCCAAACGGCAAGAGGGTGCGCTAGGAATAGAGTTTAACGAAGAGCTCAAGAAGATGAACGAGCGCATCGCCAGGGTGTATGAAGGTAATGGTGACGCCGCGCGTGTAAGGTTGATGGGAGGTACAGTGGAAGCTATCAGTCACAGCGGTGGGCGTAGGTCTTTAATGCAAGTCCCGCACACGACGGAAGGCAGCCACTGGAGCATTATCTCGACCTGTTCGAGGACATCTTTGCCAAGAAAGAGCTCGACGAAAACGAATGGCTGCTGCGATTTCGTATCGCGCTAACGGGTAGCACGGTAAAAAGGAACTTTTCACTCACAAAGCGACTGTTCAGTACATGGGGTAGTGGTCAACCAGAGCAATCACACACACCACCGTGGTGGTTTTCCAGAAATAAGTAGAAGCAAAAAACCGCACTCGCAGCCACATAATAGATAAATAGCCGAAAAACATCTAAATCCATCAAAGAACCGCCAGCAAGCGGGAGAAAAGGCCGTGAAATCAAGTGAAACAGCATGGCCACTGTTGAACATGGGTGACTGGGCAGCAAGGGAGCGCCTGAAAAACAATGACTCCCTACATTCCTAGCCTCGACTGCTCAACCGGGCTAGAGGAAAAACACGCATTTCGGCCAAAAAACCTTTCTATTTCACTAATTCCTTCCCCGCTACCAGTCAGACCAAAGAATAGAGATAGCAAGAAATGGTATGTAATAACCGGTGTATGTCATAATCATAAGCCACACACATAGGCATAGATTGTCAAGAAGAACAGCGGACGACTCCCATGAAACCAGGGTGGGTGGGCGGGCAACTTCAACTACCACGAGGAAAAACAAAGACCACGATGGCAGGTTCAACGGAGTTGCGCAGAACAAGAGCAAATGCACGAAAATATTTGTGAGTGAAAAATACGTTTTTTGCACTCTTTCGCTACGCTCAGCCGTGAAAAAACAAAACTATATTGGCTGCAGTACTTATGCGGAAGGAAAGCGAGATTTGCTTGCCTCGCTCGAAAGGACGCCAGACAAGGCGTGGAAGACTTCACTTACAGACAAGCAGCGGTCAGAGGAGTATTTTAAGCCAGTTACGGCAAAATATTCAGTACAGGATTTTGGCCGGAAACAATTGACCACACCGTCCGTAAGTTGCGTTTTTGCCGACGGTACCAACGTGACTGAACGTGGTGCTGATAATCCCTCGTCATAATCATGTTGTCTATGTCTTCCCTCAACTTGGATGCTACCCCATTTTCAGATCAGAGTCCGACCTATCGCTGAAAACTGTGAATTGTCGCTCTCTCGTCAATAAATTTGCTGAACTTTCGATTGTTCTGGAGAGCACTAAGCCGAGTATTGTTTGCCTCACGTTGACCTGGTTCTGCCCATCTGTTTCCGTGCATGTACTGGGCTATGCCTGTTTAAGAAAAGACAGACCAGCACACGACAACTGTAATGCACACGCTTTCACTAGAGGATATGGTGGTCTCGCCGTGCTTGTCCGGACTGATGCTTTTCAACATGATCACACAGACCCGACCTGGTTGGAAGTCAAGTCTCAATGCCCCTAGCCATATTCTTGTATGTTGCATGTATCTACCCCCCTCCCAAACGGTGGAACAATTGTCCTTCTTCTCGGATATGCTGGTCGTCGCTATACAGTCCTTTTGCTATGACGAGTGTGACTTCGTGCTGACGGCGGATTTTAATGTAAAACACAATGATTGGTGCTCTTCTGACTCCATCTCTACAGTCGGTACCAACATACCAACGTACCAACATACAGCCAGTTTTTTTCCATGTTTCGGCTCCAACTATTGAATTTACCAACATACACTCCATCAGTGGGTGCCAACTCGTGTCTTGACTTGATGGTAACCAACAACCCCCGACATGTCAGCTCAGTCGATCATGCAGCACCTCTTCGCACATCTGATCACCTGCAGGTTGTTTGTACGCTCAACTATGCATCGTGCTCGACACCACAAGTGACGGCTAAATCGTCACTCCATCCCCGGGCTCAGTACAGGTATAAACAAATGCCTACAAGTGTCTGTCAGGTTGTGAATGAAGATTTGTCTCGATCGGACTGGTCATTACCTCATCGGCATTCCGGCTTTGATGGTGCCATTGTCCTATTTGATGCTTTACTACAACCAGCAATCCGTCGTCATCTGTTGCCTTACAAAGTTATTCCGCGGACCGGACACTACAGTAGGCCTCATCCTACTATGCGGAATGCATCCGACCCTGGATCATTGCAGACCTCAAGTGCGCTGTGAAACTGAAGCGAGATTTGTATATCATTTATAGGAAGTATCAAACCAGTGAAAACTTCATTGCCTTTAAGCGCAAGCGTAACGAAGTGAAATGTTTGTCACGTATCCTCCATCGTCAGTATGTACAGTCGGTTCATGCCACCCTGTCTTCCCATGATCGCCCTAGTCTCCATCAATTTCTCCGCCATCTCCGTAAGAATTGTAGTCGGTAGCCGATCCGATCAATGACAGCTGCAGACGGCACCGCAGCAACAGATCCTGCAGACATAGCAGACATTATACTATAATTATTATAATATAGCTAGCTGGTGACTAACGCATTTGGCCTCACCAACAAGCTGGGAGAGCTGCAGCAAGCACTGCTCAACGATAACGTCGACATAGCGGTTATCACAGAAGCGAAGTTTTCGGCCCAGACCGTAGCCTCTGAGACGATATTTCCAGGATACTCGCCTCCCATCCGATGTGACCGGGATGCATTTGGTGGCGGCATTGCTGTATGGATGAAGTGGTGCACCGCGACCAGATTCCCACTGATTACCACGAAGTCCTCTGGCTCGCAGTCAGTCTTTCTACGCAACAATCTATTGTGATCGGTGCCTTGTATCGGCCTGTATCCTGTGCGGACAACGAAACCTGTCTGATTGAGTACCTTGGACCTGCACTAGACGTGGCCAGCACTCACGGCACTCACATAGTGCTAGCAGGGGATTTTAATGTCCACAACGAGACTTGGCTCTGCAGCAGCAAACAAACTGTAGCTGGAGAGGCCTTGGAAGAATTGTGTGTTGAGCATCACCTCCACCAGCATTTCTTGCAGCCGACTAGGGTCTGAATCGCATCCTTCACAACATGCCCGTTCCTATCGACACCACTGTCACAGCGCCACTTGGTCGCTAAGACCATGGGGTTGTTCTTGCCGACTTTTATCTCGCCCCTGATGCTGAGCAAGCTACCTCCAGGCCTGTCTGGCGCTACAATCAGGCAGACTGTCAGGGCGCCTGCGGGTCGTCTATCGCACTACGGACTGGTCCACCATTGTGACTGACGACCCTGAAGAGTCCTGCAGGACACTAAGTGACGTCATATCCAGCGGCATGCAGAAATTTATCCCTGCCAAGCAACTCATTACCCGCCTAGCAGACCCCAAATGGTGGATTCCTGAGTGCACCACTGCATTGTACACTAAAGCCAAGGCTTGGAAGGCCTGGAGACGCAATATTTTCAGCGAAGCCAACAAGGCTTGCTTCATGCGCCAAGTAGAATATGCTATCCTCACGAATGTGCAAGCGAGCACATCCTGGGAACTTAGAGTTCGTCGGAAACTGTCACGCAGAGGCCTGAGAGAAAAGCAATGGTGGTCGGTGCTCAAATCTGCTGCTGGCGCCAGTCATGGCTCGTCTATACCATACTTGATGGATGACGCTGGTCGCTAACTCCGTATGAATGCTGCCAAAGCGAACTGCCTTGGTCGCTACTTCGCCACTAAATGTAGCCTTGGAGATGATGACTTGGGCTCGGGGGATCCCCCTTGGGTCAAAAATGTGCAACACTTAGCACAAAACTGACTGATGATGTTATGACATTCAACGACCTGATGCTTAGCTGCATCACGTCTAGAATACGCAAACCAGTAGCCTTCCAATTTGGAAGGTTCTAAGTTATGAAGTAAGGTAAGAAAGGGGAGGTGAGCGCACTCTAGACAAAAACAAGCTACATATCACAACGAACAAAGAACGTTATCTTTACGGCGAAACGTACGTCGTGTGACACTACTTGGTATTGCCGTCTTTTAGTCCATCACAAGTTCCATTCCACATGTACATGTAGTATGTACATGTAGTATTTATTGTCATGACATCATCAGTCAGTTTTGTGCTAATTGTGGCACATTTTGACTCAACAATATTCTACTTATAACCGGTCGTTTGTGTTGGACAAAACGGATAACTTGTAAACTTTTGGTCCTCTTTCTGAAATTTAATCCTTGGCGCTCCCGCCGAGTCTTTTTGTAACATTTTGTCCTCCTTTTTTCACCATAATTTAATTGGTTCACCATCCGAGTTATTCGTATGTATTTGCAGGTATAATTATAAACGGAAATTATCGTGCCAGTTCCCGAAGGGAACTCACGACAGCCGCTAACACCCGGCAATAATAATTATTATCGAAGAACATTCTCGAATACCTGGGTGATGCACGAATTTTGATAGTGCTCACTTCTGTTAATCGTTTTTCTTTGTAATTTTCCATTCATTTTCTGCTTTAATTCATATTTGCTTTGTTTTCCTAGCTTACTATTGCCGTGGCTGGCTCAACGCCCTTACCTCGGGGGATTCTGTCCCTACATTAGCTATGCTTGTCACATGCTATGAGATTGTGTCTAATAATAATAATAAACCCTAACGTCAGCTGCAGTGCCTAACGATGGGGATTAGTGGATAAGTGCCACAACCACTGGCACAAGTGCCGAGAAAGTTCCCATTATCCGCATCTATATACCCCTTGTGCCTTGCCGTAAGTTCCTAGTTGACTCTGGGGTGCAGCACGGCTGAAAAAAACCACTCCAAGGCAGGACTTGAACCAGGTGCCTCTTGTACCTCAATCATGGTCTTTGATCAACCCACTGTGCCTGCCTGGTTTCTGTATGTATTACCTCAGAACAGGTCTGATCGGGGCACCATGTGAGTCAAAAGGCAGCCCAAAAGAACATCAGAAAAAAATAATGCAAAACTATATAACTAAGCTGATACACAAGCTGCCTGTATATACCACTATGAGCTGCGACGAGAGAAAGAGAATTGTACTATTCATTAGTCCAATCTTTGTTGTTGGTGATTCAATTGTCAAGAGGCCGACCACGGGGTCTTGATACAGGGAACATTCCTTCCAAGAAATGGCGGGGCTAGCCATCGTGATGCCTTGTCCCATGTCCAACCACTTCAACATGATTCTCTTAACGGTAGAATCAAGGCATGGGAACGGACCAATAGTGGTTTTGACTTACTACAATCCTTATTCATTAGTGCGATGCAATGATGGTAGTATTTCAGGTGAAGCAGCTTACGGACATACCTTATTTCACTGAAAGCTCTAACTTCATGCATTATGTAGATACCTTGTTAGAGGTCATCCGTAAATATATATAATATATATATATCTATTTAGAAACGAAAACTGGGGGAAAAATATCCATGTACATTTTGCAAGCATGAGCATGTCCAAACAAAGACCAAAAATTGATATCGAAACTATGTACCATTTGAATGTGGTCGTTTCTCAGGGAGGGGGAGGTGGGTTGAAAAGAAACGACTAGTATTCGTTTCTAAATAAATATCGGTATTTACGGAAGGCCCCTTACTGCAGTCACACATTTAAACAGAAAGAAAGGAGCTGCTATTGCGATTTAGTTTTGACTGATGATGTCAACTCTATGATCAATGTGTTGCAGAACACTGCTGACGGAATCAAAGCCGAACACATCTATGATGCCCCCGTCAAAGATGGTGTTGTTCGTGACAGAAAGCACGGTTGATGTATCACCGCCTTCAACATGATTTAGAGTCACGACCATTAGTTCAATTCCACCTGTGATCGACTCACTTGCATGTTTCAATCTCTCTACCACGACTCTCTTTTCCATTATCCTTTCTCTTCAACACTCCTTCCCTGTAACTTAACATCTTTGTTGCCTTGTCATTGAGCATTTGTGCTGGTTTGGATTAGCGAATTCAAATAAAGTATAAAAACCGACAAACAAACGACTATTGCCTCCCTCCCCCCCCACCACGCCCCAATCACTGTACATCTATCCCGTGCAGTGGTATACATTTTATGGAGTAAACCTCTATTCATGTATTATTATAGAATGATGACGTTTTTCTGGAATGGCAAATCAAAGCGAGTTGTTATACCTGTAATCAGTTCATTTCCACAACCAAGTAAAGATTCAAAAATACTGGTTAGGAGCCTTGCATTGTTCTTACTTAGATCGAATATAAACAAAAAAATAGGTCAAGCTTTTGTCAGGATGTGTGACAGGTTGCTTACAGATGTTTATGTTTTAGCAGCACAGGATTCTCTTTGTTCTTTAATGATAGAATCCTTGGCCTGGCAGTTTTTGTTGTAACCTCTTTTTTTTGGTGAACTTTCTCTGTATGCTACTGAGGCTCGGACTGGTGATCGGATTAGCATATTTGCACTGCTCTGGACTACATGCATTGCGGCTTTGTTCAAACTCTCGTGCTTTATAATACTGAAGAAAAAATACTGCCTCTCGCAGCTTCAATACACATAAAACAATTGCTGGTAGGCAACTCACCTAAACTCAATCCAGTAGTTATTTCAACGCATCATTTTCGATTTGCTATCGCTATACAGTCTGTTTACAAATTATTATTAGCCTTGGGTCACACTGAAACAAGCACTGTATTCTAACGCGCGTTGCAGCAGTTGTTTCGGCGCCTCATGTATGTTTGGTATATGTATGCCGTCTTTGGACAAGCGTTTCGGAGATAGCAACTTTAATACCGCAAACAAGAGGACAGACTGTGAGGTACCCAGTATTTATGCAGGATGCAAAACTAAACTACATGTTACACTCGGGTGGAGAGCCAATGATTAATTGATATTTTAATGGACGTAACAGCGTAACTTGTAGTTCCTTGATCCTAATTTTCTTCTTATAAAGTACATGTTAGAGAGATAAAATGTGAGGTACAAAAGTAAAAGGAGGAAATGTTCAGAACGGGTTTCCAGCTATGTTTATCAGTGAAAGTACATTGGGTGAAATACGCAATGAACATAATATAAATTTGAACGGTAATCAGTTCGAAACCAAAAAAACGCACGCAATTGAGCAACAGATGTACATCGACGAGAATGACATAACTCTAAAACAGCCAGCAGTGTCATTTGACACCGAGCTTGTTGAACCTTTGGGATTACTGAAATATGATTCATCAGATTCAGCTCAATTCTTTTTTTACTCTCTTGTTCACTCCTGTGTGCAGCCACACCATACATGTTCCCACCCCTAACACATCTCACTCACATGCACAGCCACATACACACGCACACAGCAACAACAAACAGCCTTTGCGGGGACAGCAACAACAGCAAGAAGAAAAAGAACATCAGCGAACGTACATTGGATGAAATGTTGTTTTTTTTTTTACTATTATTCACAAACCCAACTCGTAAAATAAATAATTAAGTGGACAAAAACAAACAGCTACTGAGCAAGGGCTGCACTGGGAAGCAGTGATGGTGAGGTACCAGGGGCTCCACCGACCAAAGGTCTCGGCTTCAATGCTACAAGCACGCGCCAGGAAAAAGAAACAGAAATGTAAAGCAAAGCTAGATCTAGCTATGGGGAAGTAGAATGGGTAAAAGCACCGGTAGGTGTTTAGAAAAATAAAAACAAGATGAAAAGAGATTGTTTATTATCAGTGTTTGGACTGATGTACAATGTACATGTCAACTTCATCAACGAAAACTTATGAACGTTTTTAATAGATCTGAAACGAAACTCGCACAAAGAAGTGTAAAGAAAACAAGCTAAAAACAGAAAAATAATAAGGCACCCATTTTGATAATCCAGGGGATGGCCCACGCCTAATAAAAGAATAAGCAGAGAAAAGAAAAGAATCATAACAAGTTTTCCATGTATGCAAAACACAGCTGAGCACTCTGAGCAAGGCCAGGTACGCGGATTAGCGGGTCCGGCAAGCCACGAGCTCGAAAAATTACAGGGAATCTGTTGCCCAGTACCAGTTGCTGTCTCTCAGGTGTCGGTAGACCTTTGTCTTGAATAACTGAAAACGTGTTTTGTGTGGGCGCTGCGACAGCAGCCTGTCAGGAAGGGAGTTCCATGCGCCAATACAGCAGTACGGGAACGACTGCTTCACGACGGATGGAGCTGAGACAGGGAGCGTGTCTGACAGATGATAGGCGTGGCTGGTGGCATTATTGTGCTGGTTCCTGGTTCTGGCGTTGGCTGGAGAAACGCGATGCGGTGGCAATACAGCAAGTAGCTGAGGAGGACCAGTAATTAAATGCAATTTGTACATGCACGAGAGAGCAGCAACAGTCCGGCGGACAGCCAGACTGGGGAGAATTGCACCAGGGCCAATGATGCGCAGTGCGCGACGTTGAACATTATCCAGACGTTGGATGTGGCTGGCTGGCGCGCCCATCCACACAAACGGGGCATATTCCATCAGGGGCCTCGCGAATGCCTTGTAGACAGTCGTTCGGCCAGCTGGCGTTAAAATGAGGGCCGCTCGTCGGAGATAGCCGAGGCGCTGCTGGGCGCGGATGGTCACGGTCCTGAGGTGACTAGCGAAGGACAATTTGGAGTCAAATCGAACACCAAGCAGTGATATGCTGGTTTCCTCCGGTACAGGGGTACCACCAAACAGGATTTGGGGCAGGTCTAGGTCAGTGCGTCGGAGGGTAGCAGTCATAGCCTGTGACTTGCTGGGCTCGAAAGACACTTTCCACCGGCAACCCCACTCATGCAGGCGGTTTGTGGATACCTGCAAGGTGTGTACAGCGTCCCGAGGGCACTGAGCTGAGGATACTAGACTGTATAGTGTCGTATCGTCCGCGTAGGCCTCAAGCTGAGCATTGCCATCAAGAACATCGGCAGCGACATTCACGTATATTAGAAACAACGTAGGGCCCAATATACTGCCTTGGGGCACCCCTGCAGAGATTGGGTAGAGAGAAGAAATCTGACCGCCGACTAAGCACTGGAGTGAACGGCCGTCAAGATAAGACGATAGCCAGCTATGGAGAGTGCCAGTAATGCCGAGCTGCCGGACCTTGTTGAGGAGCCCCACGTGGGAGACCCAGTCAAAGGCCCCGGCTATATCGACTGCGAGAATTCGTGCCGCGCCACCTTGGCCAACGATGTCCACCCAGGCGTTATGAAGCGCCTGTAGTGCGTCTGCAGTGCCGAGACCTCTACGGAACCCAAACTGGTGGGGAGCGAGGAGCTGCTGGCGCTCAAGATGGTTCATCAGTTGGCGATTGACAATAGTTTCCATTACTTTGGACATTATGCATAACAACGAGACTGGGCGGTAGTTCTTCAGAACAGAGCGCGAGGACCGTTTGTGGAGCGGTACCACGTTAGCTGTCTTCCAAGATTCTGGTTGAACTCCGCACCTGAAACAGAGAGCAAATAGCTGGGACAAAGGCTTCGCAAGTTCTTTGGCACACTCTTTCAGGACCCGGGCTGAAATGCCGTCAGGACCAGTCGCCTTTGATATGTCGAGTCGCGCTAGCAGACGGTAGACAGTGGCGGGGCGAAAATGAACGGCTGCGAGTGCCGTTGCTCCGGTTGCAACAAGGTCAGGTAAGTCGTCAGAAGTAAGATCCTGGCCAGTGACACTGCACTTCCTGGAGAAGAAGGTGGCAAAGGCCTCCGATTTCTCATGGCTTGTTGCCAACTCCCGTCCGCCCGCATCAACAACGAGAGGAATGTCCGTGTTACGTCCGTCCCTACTAGCATACTTTAACTTGGTTCACCATTCTTTGTCCTTGAGTGAGTCCATGGACAGGCTGTGACGGATACTGGCCTCTTTAGCTTCCTGGGATCGCCTTAGGATGTTGACGGCTGTGGTAACGGAGCGGAGGAAAGCTTGTTTGAGTGAAAGATCGTTCGGGGGTTTTCTCCAGGAACGCCAACGTTTGTCCTTTTCCCTCATAGCAGCTGTACATTCCGGTGTCCACCATTTTGGATGACTCGGCCTCGTGGTAAGTTCCTTAGATGGGACAAACCTGGCTATTGCGCCTCTGATAGTGCAGGTTACCCGCGCACAGGAGGTGTCCGGGTCATCAGTTATGATGTCGTGCCATGGAGAGTTGCGAAGGAAAGCTCGGAGGCGATGCCAGTCTGCGCTCTTGTACCGCCAGACAGTTCGCTTTGCTGCAGGCTCGTTGCAAGGTAATATGCCTACGAAGTCGGATAGAACGATAACGTGGTCAGACCGCCCAAGAGGGGGTGTTGCGGTTGTCAATACTGGGGAGTTGAAGGTAGACATCACGAGGTCAAGAGTATTGTCGCCACGAGTAGCAGTCTGAACATGCTGCGTAAGGAGGTGCGCGGCACAAGTGTCCTCAAGTGCTTCGCCCGCCGGTGTGGTCTTAGAGCTGTTTAGCCAGGCACGGTTGTGAACGTTAAAGTCCCCAGCAAGAATGAGACTAGCGCCGTGTTGACGTGCCAAAGGAAGGGTGTCGTCGACATGATGGATAAGTGAGAGGTCACCGGGCCCGCAAGAACCCGGCCGGTAGACACCTCCCAGGACAATCTTGTGCCCGGCGCTGAGCTGGATGGATACCCACAAGACTTCATGCTGGGGGGGGGGGGGGGGGGCGGCCAGTTCATCGATGATCAAGGATGGGAGAGAAGATCGCACCCAGATTGCAACTCCACCATCGTGTGCTGTGCGGTCAAGCCTGAATGGAGGGCTATAGCCCGGGAATATCGTGTCCGACACTTGGACCTTCTCTGTTGTGAACTTTGTTTCGGTTACCACTGCGACGTCAGGGTTGTACTGTAGCAACGCGTGCTGGAAGTCGCCTAACTTGCTACTTAACCCGAACGCATTTGTGCACAAGAGGCGAAATGGAGCAACCATGGAAGACACAACAAGAAAAAACGAAAAGCTAAAAAATACCAAAGTGTAAACCTAGAGCTAAAGTTCTTAAAAACAAAAAAGTCCTGAACGTGTTTCTAAGATTTAAAAACACCAAGTGTTCTGCTTGCTGCCAGCTGGACCCTTTCTCTTTTTCTTTCTTCCACGGACGTCGGTGAATAGCGCAGTCAGCCAGTAGGGCCATTGCTCTGTCTTCGTCACTAGCAGGATCAGAGTGGGCCAGAGACGTGGTGGGGTCAGGCTGCGGTGGGGAGGGGGTGGGAGTTCCTCCATCTGACTCCTCAGCCCAGCTGCTGTCGGGGGACAGAGCTAGAGTGAAGTCCGGCTCACCTTCAGTGCGTCCCACTTAGGCAGATTCGGGTTCCCTGGATGCATCCCTTTCGGCATCCGATCCTCCTGTAGCAGCTGAGTCTGAGTACGGTTTGTCTGACCCTACGCCACTAGCACTGGCAAGCTGGCGGTTGGCTGTCGTAGCCGAGGGAGGCTGCTGATCCAATTTCCACACATAATTGTTGTGCTGCTCCTTGTTGGAATCATGCCTACTTTTCCGGGGAGCCAAGATGACATTGTAATGAAGGTTCTGCTGAATTTAGCATCGATCCATTCGTGGACGTTCCGACAGCAAAAGCGCCAGCGAGTCAATGCAAAACTTTGAAGAAAGTGTCCAAACGAGGTAACACATTTCTGGTATGTCACAACTACACTACTTGATGCTCAATCTTTCCAACTCTCGCAAAAAATCAGTGTACGCGTCGGTTCGCATTCTGTGTATGTACGGTGTTACTATAGCTCCTGGCACATAAAAGGGTAAAAACTCCCAGGTCCAGTCTATATAGTACCGAGAAAGTCTTGAAAATGCTTGAATATAGCCGATGAGAACTTAGTTTTTTCGGCAATTTTGTATTCTTATCGAGGGTGATTTCGGGACCTTTGGACGCGATTGGACACGCCATACTGGGCCAAGATGCTCTTGAAGACATTATCTATGAAATAACACCGAAACATCCTTGTTAGCCAACATATGTCAAGGCATGTATTTTAGAGGTCGATTTTTTGAATTGGCCCCAGTACTAGTTTGGTGGTACCCCTGTACCGGAGGAAACCAGCATATCACTGCTTGGTGTTCGATTTGACGTGTTCGATTTGACTCCAAATTGTCCTTCGCTAGTCACCTCAGGACCGTGACCATCCGCGCCCAGCAGCGCCTCGGCTTTCTCCGACGAGCGGCCCACATTTTAACGCCAGAAAACAAGCTAAAAACAGAAAAATAATAAGGCACCCATTTTGATAATCCAGGGGATGGCCCACGCCTAGTAAAAGAATAAGCAGAGAAAAGAAAAGAATCATAACAAGTTTTCCATGTATGCAAAACACAGCTGAGCACTCTGAGCAAGGCCAGGTACGCGGATTAGCGGGTCCGGCAAGCCACGAGCTCGAAAAATTACAGGGAATCTGTTGCCCAGTACCAGTTGCTGTCTCTCAGGTGTCGGTAGACCTTTGTCTTGAATAACTGAAAACGTGTTTTGTGTGGGCGCTGCGACAGCAGCCTGTCAGGAAGGGAGTTCCATGCGCCAATACAGCAGTACGGGAACGACTGCTTCACGACGGATGGAGCTGAGACAGGGAGCGTGTCTGACAGATGATAGGCGTGGCTGGTGGCATTATTGTGCTGGTTCCTGGTTCTGGCGTTGGCTGGAGAAACGCGATGCGGTGGCAATACAGCAAGTAGCTGAGGAGGACCAGTAATTAAATGCAATTTGTACATGCACGAGAGAGCAGCAACAGTCCGGCGGACAGCCAGACTGGGGAGAATTGCACCAGGGCCAATGATGCGCAGTGCGCGACGTTGAACATTATCCAGACGTTGGATGTGGCTGGCTGGCGCGCCCATCCACACAAACGGGGCATATTCCATCAGGGGCCTCGCGAATGCCTTGTAGACAGTCGTTCGGCCAGCTGGCGTTAAAATGAGGGCCGCTCGTCGGAGATAGCCGAGGCGCTGCTGGGCGCGGATGGTCACGGTCCTGAGGTGACTAGCGAAGGACAATTTGGAGTCAAATCGAACACCAAGCAGTGATATGCTGGTTTCCTCCGGTACAGGGGTACCACCAAACAGGATTTGGGGCAGGTCTAGGTCAGTGCGTCGGAGGGTAGCAGTCATAGCCTGTGACTTGCTGGGCTCGAAAGACACTTTCCACCGGCAACCCCACTCATGCAGGCGGTTTGTGGATACCTGCAAGGTGTGTACAGCGTCCCGAGGGCACTGAGCTGAGGATACTAGACTGTATAGTGTCGTATCGTCCGCGTAGGCCTCAAGCTGAGCATTGCCATCAAGAACATCGGCAGCGACATTCACGTATATTAGAAACAACGTAGGGCCCAATATACTGCCTTGGGGCACCCCTGCAGAGATTGGGTAGAGAGAAGAAATCTGACCGCCGACTAAGCACTGGAGTGAACGGCCGTCAAGATAAGACGATAGCCAGCTATGGAGAGTGCCAGTAATGCCGAGCTGCCGGACCTTGTTGAGGAGCCCCACGTGGGAGACCCAGTCAAAGGCCCCGGCTATATCGACTGCGAGAATTCGTGCCGCGCCACCTTGGCCAACGATGTCCACCCAGGCGTTATGAAGCGCCTGTAGTGCGTCTGCAGTGCCGAGACCTCTACGGAACCCAAACTGGTGGGGAGCGAGGAGCTGCTGGCGCTCAAGATGGTTCATCAGTTGGCGATTGACAATAGTTTCCATTACTTTGGACATTATGCATAACAACGAGACTGGGCGGTAGTTCTTCAGAACAGAGCGCGAGGACCGTTTGTGGAGCGGTACCACGTTAGCTGTCTTCCAAGATTCTGGTTGAACTCCGCACCTGAAACAGAGAGCAAATAGCTGGGACAAAGGCTTCGCAAGTTCTTTGGCACACTCTTTCAGGACCCGGGCTGAAATGCCGTCAGGACCAGTCGCCTTTGATATGTCGAGTCGCGCTAGCAGACGGTAGACAGTGGCGGGGCGAAAATGAACGGCTGCGAGTGCCGTTGCTCCGGTTGCAACAAGGTCAGGTAAGTCGTCAGAAGTAAGATCCTGGCCAGTGACACTGCACTTCCTGGAGAAGAAGGTGGCAAAGGCCTCCGATTTCTCATGGCTTGTTGCCAACTCCCGTCCGCCCGCATCAACAACGAGAGGAATGTCCGTGTTACGTCCGTCCCTACTAGCATACTTTAACTTGGTTCACCATTCTTTGTCCTTGAGTGAGTCCATGGACAGGCTGTGACGGATACTGGCCTCTTTAGCTTCCTGGGATCGCCTTAGGATGTTGACGGCTGTGGTAACGGAGCGGAGGAAAGCTTGTTTGAGTGAAAGATCGTTCGGGGGTTTTCTCCAGGAACGCCAACGTTTGTCCTTTTCCCTCATAGCAGCTGTACATTCCGGTGTCCACCATTTTGGATGACTCGGCCTCGTGGTAAGTTCCTTAGATGGGACAAACCTGGCTATTGCGCCTCTGATAGTGCAGGTTACCCGCGCACAGGAGGTGTCCGGGTCATCAGTTATGATGTCGTGCCATGGAGAGTTGCGAAGGAAAGCTCGGAGGCGATGCCAGTCTGCGCTCTTGTACCGCCAGACAGTTCGCTTTGCTGCAGGCTCGTTGCAAGGTAATATGCCTACGAAGTCGGATAGAACGATAACGTGGTCAGACCGCCCAAGAGGGGGTGTTGCGGTTGTCAATACTGGGGAGTTGAAGGTAGACATCACGAGGTCAAGAGTATTGTCGCCACGAGTAGCAGTCTGAACATGCTGCGTAAGGAGGTGCGCGGCACAAGTGTCCTCAAGTGCTTCGCCCGCCGGTGTGGTCTTAGAGCTGTTTAGCCAGGCACGGTTGTGAACGTTAAAGTCCCCAGCAAGAATGAGACTAGCGCCGTGTTGACGTGCCAAAGGAAGGGTGTCGTCGACATGATGGATAAGTGAGAGGTCACCGGGCCCGCAAGAACCCGGCCGGTAGACACCTCCCAGGACAATCTTGTGCCCGGCGCTGAGCTGGATGGATACCCACAAGACTTCATGCTGGGGGGGGGGGGGGGGGGCGGCCAGTTCATCGATGATCAAGGATGGGAGAGAAGATCGCACCCAGATTGCAACTCCACCATCGTGTGCTGTGCGGTCAAGCCTGAATGGAGGGCTATAGCCCGGGAATATCGTGTCCGACACTTGGACCTTCTCTGTTGTGAACTTTGTTTCGGTTACCACTGCGACGTCAGGGTTGTACTGTAGCAACGCGTGCTGGAAGTCGCCTAACTTGCTACTTAACCCGAACGCATTTGTGCACAAGAGGCGAAATGGAGCAACCATGGAAGACACAACAAGAAAAAACGAAAAGCTAAAAAATACCAAAGTGTAAACCTAGAGCTAAAGTTCTTAAAAACAAAAAAGTCCTGAACGTGTTTCTAAGATTTAAAAACACCAAGTGTTCTGCTTGCTGCCAGCTGGACCCTTTCTCTTTTTCTTTCTTCCACGGACGTCGGTGAATAGCGCAGTCAGCCAGTAGGGCCATTGCTCTGTCTTCGTCACTAGCAGGATCAGAGTGGGCCAGAGACGTGGTGGGGTCAGGCTGCGGTGGGGAGGGGGTGGGAGTTCCTCCATCTGACTCCTCAGCCCAGCTGCTGTCGGGGGACAGAGCTAGAGTGAAGTCCGGCTCACCTTCAGTGCGTCCCACTTAGGCAGATTCGGGTTCCCTGGATGCATCCCTTTCGGCATCCGATCCTCCTGTAGCAGCTGAGTCTGAGTACGGTTTGTCTGACCCTACGCCACTAGCACTGGCAAGCTGGCGGTTGGCTGTCGTAGCCGAGGGAGGCTGCTGATCCAATTTCCACACATAATTGTTGTGCTGCTCCTTGTTGGAATCATGCCTACTTTTCCGGGGAGCCAAGATGACATTGTAATGAAGGTTCTGCTGAATTTAGCATCGATCCATTCGTGGACGTTCCGACAGCAAAAGCGCCAGCGAGTCAATGCAAAACTTTGAAGAAAGTGTCCAAACGAGGTAACACATTTCTGGTATGTCACAACTACACTACTTGATGCTCAATCTTTCCAACTCTCGCAAAAAATCAGTGTACGCGTCGGTTCGCATTCTGTGTATGTACGGTGTTACTATAGCTCCTGGCACATAAAAGGGTAAAAACTCCCAGGTCCAGTCTATATAGTACCGAGAAAGTCTTGAAAATGCTTGAATATAGCCGATGAGAACTTAGTTTTTTCGGCAATTTTGTATTCTTATCGAGGGTGATTTCGGGACCTTTGGACGCGATTGGACACGCCATACTGGGCCAAGATGCTCTTGAAGACATTATCTATGAAATAACACCGAAACATCCTTGTTAGCCAACATATGTCAAGGCATGTATTTTAGAGGTCGATTTTTTGAATTGGCCCCAGTACTAGTTTGGTGGTACCCCTGTACCGGAGGAAACCAGCATATCACTGCTTGGTGTTCGATTTGACTCCAAATTGTCCTTCGCTAGTCACCTCAGGACCGTGACCATCCGCGCCCAGCAGCGCCTCGGCTTTCTCCGACGAGCGGCCCACATTTTAACGCCAGCTGGCCGAACGACTGTCTACAAGGCATTCGTGAGGCCCCTGATGGAGTATGCCCCACTTGTGTGGATGGGCGCGCAAGCCAGCCACATCCAACGTCTGGATAATGTTCAACGCCGCGCACTGCGCATCATTGGCCCTGGTGCAATTCTCCCCAGTTTGGCTGTCCGCCGGACTGTTGCTGCTCTCTCGTGCATGTACAAATTGCATTTCATCACTGGTCCTCCTCAGCTACTTGCTGTATTGCCACTGCATCGCGTTTCTCCAGCCAACCCCAGAACCAGGAACCAGCACAATAATGCCACTACAGAATTGTTGCTGTGCTATCGTGACTTTTTTTAAACCAATGTGTCTCTTTCATTCAGCAGTTACCTTTGTTACCGTCTCCCAGCCGAGGTCACACACACACACACACACACACTAGTTCCAGCAATACAGTTATGGTAACAAGGGATTCACAGGTAACACGAGAATACAGGTAAAACAAAGTGGAAGTCGGATAAGCTTGAGCCGAACGCTCTCTCTACTCAAAGACCTCCAGAAGCTTCGCCCCAAATCAACATCCGCGGGCAGTTCGACTCAGATCAGTTCGTACATGCATTTCAAGCATTGGCATGGTAGTACACCAGAACAGAGTAATAGTATTATAACACCAAATGACTTCGACAAAATAAGAAACAACTAATCTGGGAAACCCACAGAGCTCACATCTCTCCCTCTCTTTAGAGAGCTCACAGATCCATAACAGCTCTGGGCTTGTGAGTACGTGTCGACTTCCATATCGTACTGGATGCAGACAATGGGGGTGTAGGCCGGGAGTCTTGGCAACTGGCAGGCCTGCAAATGGTCTGGTCTGTAGTGTGGTCAGCCGATGTGTCGGGCGTAGGGGTAGCCGCTGAATCGGTCGATGGTTCAAGGTTGCTCGGTGCTGGTCGTACGGTGTCCAGATGGCGGCGTCGTATGGATCCATCATCACCTTCTAACACCACCTCATGCGGCGTTGCAGACACCACTGTGGCTTGTCGTTAATCCGTAATTTGTCTCCTGAACTATGTGTTCAGAAGGAAAATGTTTTGTCTCGTCAGTTGTTTGGCGCTAATCTGCGTGAAAGTGTCAGGAGTGCTTCTCCCCACTGATGTAGTCTTTGTGTTTTAGTCATTTGGATCAAGGCGCAGATGCAGCTCCTAAGCGGTGGTAGGTGAGTAGATCAGACCCACCACAAAGTGGTCAAAGACCGAAATCCCATTCACTGCATCCATGTTTCCCTCGTGCCAGGCCACGAGTTCCCAATTAACTGTGGGTCGCAGCACGGCTGGAAAAAATCCTTCCGCTTCCAAGCAGGACTTGAACCTGCTACCCTCTGTTTCTCAATCATGGTCTTAGACCATCCCACTATGCCTGGCTGCCTGATCCAAGAGGGTGGTGGCGTTCCTGCGGATGTGGAAAACTGGGCCTTTGGCCGAGTCTCACGCGAACCGTGAAATATTAAAATAATAAAAATAATCTTCGTGGAGATGAAAGAATTTCACCCTAATCAGCTCCATCACCTTCCCTGCCACCTAACTCCTCCTCGTCCGTTTATCACCATCACCACCAGCCGTCTCATCGTCATCCGTCTCGTCGTCATCCGCCGCCTCGTCATCACCCACCTCGTCGTCATCTGTATCCTCGCCCTCATCCGCCTCGTCGTCATCTGTATCCTCGTCATTTGACCTGTTCTGCTGAATTATTTTTTTCCACACGTATAGTATGAGGTTCTCGATCTATGCTTTTGCGGTAGCTCTATAAATTGCTTTATTTTTTCATTTTTCCATTATTCCCTGTACTTACCCATGAATAGAAGAGAACGAAAACGTTCGGTTACCAAATCGGCTTACTTCACTGTGTGGATTTCGTCGGTGCGGACACATTTTCTTTCAAAAATTGGATACGCCTCCAATTTGTCCTTGATGAAAATAATTTTTTATATTCTTGTATGACTTGCACTACTACGATGCATGTACAGGTAGTATCACTGTTGCCAATCAGTGGCAAGTTGTAGTTGCTGTGTGGTCACCAGGAACAGAGCTGAGCATTGGCTCCGAAATACAAAACAAGCACAGTTCTGTATGCTTCACCCACAATGATTGTCCTGAAAAACCTGGCAAATCTGGAAAAACTGGATAACCAGATTCCAATTTTTCTCAATTTCCTTCCGGCATTATCCGCCAGGTACCTCATGTATACTGGCACTGATTCATCTTTAGCCACTGGAAGGTGTAATAAAAATAATAATATTAACTGGTTTGAGGGAAAGAGACAAACGGGAGAAGTCTGAAGAAAAAATTGACTGTCACCACCAGGACTCGAACCAGGGACCCTCGCTTGTAGCCAACGATGCTCTAACCACTGAGCTATGGTGTAGTCGTCGTCCCAGCAGAGACGGTTCAAAGTTTTCTTCAGACTTCGAAACTCACACTTCCTGTAAATCCACACAGGCGGGTGGGACGCAAATAATAATAATAATAATTTCAAATTTGTACTTTAAATAATCGACGCGGAGACAACAATTTTATAATAGCTATAAAGAGAACAAGTTATGCTGTCATCGCCACACTACAACGAAGTCATGAAGGTTTACCAAAATAGATTTTCTTGTCACAATCATCAATGGAAAGCCGTGACTGAAGAATAACCATGCCAAATCAATACTTTATATACATTCAATAATGTATTACAAGAACAAAACAAAGTGCTAAAAATAGAATGAGGGAAGGTGAGACAATAAAAGTAAAGTGAGAGCTAAGTGCAACAGGGGTGAGGAACTAATTGCAACGCTAGAACTGTGTAGTGAGACAAACAATCATCATGTGCACCTACGAAAACAATTTTAACGCAATTACATGTTTCTTCTGCTTACAAAGATCAGGCTTATGCAAACGAATACAAACAGCCTCAAGTACTTTCAACTGACTAGCGTACCGTGCACGACAAAGAAGAGAAAAACTAAAATCATCATACACCTGCAGACACTTGGGGTGAGACAACAGATGAGGAAAAACGGCAGACTTCTTGCGATCACAATCACCATCCGATTCCTCACCGGTGACGACACTGGGAACAGAAGATTTAGCAACAACAGGAACAACAATAATGACAACAACAACAATGGTAACAAATTACCATCAAGATCAAAGGAGGAGTCAACGAACAGAGGTTCAGCAACGTGAAGCGAGCCTGGGACCGATCGGTGGTGATGAGGAGAATGACACGGAGTACGACGCTGAGGACGAGTTGGAAGATGAGACGGGGGACGAGGTTGCGGTTGGTGGAGACGAAGAATCGGATGGTGATTATGATCTTAAGAAAGCATGTCTGAGAATACCAAAGTATGTGTGCAAGTGGATCTCTCCGATTTCGCTCAAAATTTGCAGGTAGGTTCCCTTTGGGGTGTGGATCGATTGGGCAAATCCCTTGAAAAAGTTTCTGAAGGGAACCTTGAAATTTGCATACCCCTCAAAAATGGCCGAAATATCACATTATTCATGGGTCTAGAAACGAGTCACGCCACAGCGTATACGAACAAGCTATGAACAAAACTCCATCAAGCCAACATTGCCTCACCTTAGAAGAGTTTCTGGAGCAGTACCGCTTAGCCACGCCAGCATCCCAGAAGACGAGGTCCATCACCCCCTGACGCCACAAATGATCGTCTTGAAAATAGCCAATTTACAAGCGCTTGCAAAACAGCCAGCTACGTCCTCAATTGGCCAGAACTATACACCGGCAGATAGTAGAACACCTCTTCTAGCGCTGAGGACATGTCCCCCATCTTCCTTTTGGGGTTTTCTTGAAATAAACTTTTTTGAATTTTTCCACTCGACCATGCTGAAATACGGCCAAAGTCATACCTGCGCAGGAAAGCTCGCCCCTCCGCGACGTCTCCTCAGCAATTTCTACTCCAACACTACTCCCAAGGCCGCAGAACAAAGTGTAGTGTTGACTTTGACAAAGAAAAGCAGCGGTGATCACTTGTCACTCCAAACGACAAGCTTCTCCTTGCGCCACCAATAATTTTTTGTGCGACTGTTGATGCAAAAGTGACTGAAGGCCTGAGCGCAGTTTTTGAATTTTGTTGCAAGATGCACGGTGAGATCGCGTGCTCTGTGACGTAGGATGACGCTTCCTGCATCACGATACGCAGCCATCGACCGCGAACGTGTCTGGAACGCTACTCGGAACAGACCATGATGGCAGAGGTGAGATGAGCTGCATTTCCTGCTTGATCTGCTGAGAACCCCCACAAACTGTCCTAGGAGTGTTGCAATGGCAGCAAGCCGTTGAAATATGCCCCGTACAGCATGGAGAGTTATTCGTCTTTCACACTTACCTCCTGCAATCCCGAACATACTAGTCCAACAGTAAAAGTCCCTAGTTTTCATGTCGATGCTCAACAAAAGCGGCTAGATCGGTCCCTTTGTGTTGACTGGCACGCGAGCAGCACTGGCTGCACGCACTTGTCGCGTGAACTGCATGAGAGATTTCTTACGTCATAAAGAATGTGATTTCATCATCATTTGCCTGGTCTTCGACCTACATGGTCAGGGAAAGTCCCGGTTCGTAGGCCTACAACACGGTCAGCGTGTTCTTGAGCGCAGTAACAACACAAGTGTGATCACTTCCAGACCAACGCCACAGCCACGGGCGTTCAAGGCGAGTAACAAGTGCACTTGACAAAGGTCACTCTGAAATTTCGTGAGCCGTGGGCCACGCGACTTGGCATTCTTGCGTCACAAGGCACGTGATTTCACCGTGCATCTTGCAATAAAATTCAAAAACTGCGCTCAGGCCTTCAGTCACTTTTGCATCAACAGTCGCACAAAAAATTATTGGTGGCGCAAGGAGAAGCTTGTCGTTTGGAGTGACAAGTGATCACCGCTGCTTTTCCTTGTCAGAGTCAACACTACACTTTGTTCTGCGGCCTTGGGAGTAGTGTTGGAGTAGAAATTGCTGAGGAGACGTCGCGGAGGGGCGATCTTTCCTGCGCAGGTATGACTTTGGCCGTATTTCAGCATGGTCGAGTGGAAAAATTCTAAAAAGTTTATTTCAAGAAAACCCCAAAAAGGAAGATGGGGGACATGTCCTCAGCGCTAGAAGAGGTGTTCTACTATCTGCCGGTGTATAGTTCTGGCCAATTGAGGACGTAGCTGGCTGTTTTGCCAGCGCTTGTAAATTGGCTATTTTCAAGACGATCATTTGTGGCGTCAGGGGGTGATGGACCTCGTCTTCTGGGATGCTGGCGTGGCTAAGCGGTACTGCTCCAGGAACTCTTCTAAGGTGAGGCAATGTTGGCTTGATGGAGTTTTGTTCATAGCTTGTTCGTATACGCTGTGGCGTGACTCGTTTCTAGACCCATAAATAATGTGATATTTCGGCCATTTTTGACGGGTATGCAAATTTCAAGGTTCTCTTCAGAAACTTTTTCAAGGGATTTGCCCAATCGATCCACACCCCAAAGGGAACCTAACTGCAAATTTTGAGCGAAATCGGAGAGATCCACTTGCACACATACTTTGGTATTCTCAGACATGCTCTCTTAAGAAGTCTGCCGTTTTTCTTCATCTGTTGTCTCACCGTAAGTGTCTGCAGGTGTATGATGATTTAAGTTTTTCTGTTCTCTGTCGTGCACGGTACGCTAGTCAGTTGAAAGTACCGGAGGCTGTTTGTATTCGTTTGCAGAAGCCTGATCTTTGTAAGCAGAAGAAACACTCAATCTGCGGACAGAACTGTTTCGTCCTTGGTGGACTCGTCAGCGCAGCACAGAGGAAATGAGGCCGAACCTGATAGCAATGGAAATAACAATTTCCAATCAGGTCCGAACGTACCTTGCCAGAGTGCTCAAACTGACAAGCCAGTGAGCTCTGCATAACGCAAACAGCAAAGGCACTACCCCACGCAAGAGTGCTCAACTGCTACAAGAGCAGGAGCGAAATACTCAATCTGGAAACAGAACTGTTTCGTCCGTTGTGGACTCCTCAGCGCAGCACAGAAGAAATGAGGCCGAACCTGATAGCAATGGAAATAAAAATTTCCAATCAGGTCCGAATGGACCTTGCCAGAGTGCTCAAACTGACAAGTCAGTGAGCTCTGCATAACGCAAACAGCAAAGGCACTACCCCACGCAAGAGTGCTCAACTGCTACAAGAGCAGGAGCGTAATACTCAATCTGCGGACAGAACTGTTTCGTCCGTTGTGGACTCGTCAGCGCAGCACAGAGGAAATGAGGCCGAACCTGATAGCAATGGAAATAAAAATTTCCAATCAGGTCCGAAGGTAGCTTGCCAGAGTGCTCAAACTGACAAGTCAGGTAGCTCTGCATAAAGCAAACAGCAAAGGCACTACCCCACGCAAGAGTGCTCAACTGCTACAAGAGCAGGAGCGAAATACTCAATCTGCGGACAGAACTGTTTCGTCCTTTGTGGAATCGTCAGCGCAGCACAGAGGAAATGAGGCCGAACCTGATAGCAATGGAAATAAAAATTTCCAATCAGGTCCGAACGTACCTTGCCAGAGTGCTCAAACTGACAAGCCAGTGAGCTCTGCATAACGCAAACAGCAAAGGCACTACCCCACGCAAGAGTGCTCAACTGCTACAAGAGCAGGAGCGAAATACTCAATCTGCAGACAGAACTGTTTCGTCCGTTGTGGACCCGTCAGCGCAGCACAGAGGAAATGAGGCCGAACCTGATAGCAATGGAAATAAAAATTTCCAATCAGGTCCGAATGTACCTTGCCAGAGTGCTCAAACTGACAAGTCAGTGAGCTCTGCATAACGCAAACAGCAAAGGCACTACCCCACGCAAGAGTGCTCAACTGCTACAAGAGCAGGAGCGAAATACTCAATCTGCGGACTGAACTGTTTCGTCCTTTGTGGAATCGTCAGCGCAGCACAGAGGAAATGAGGCCGAAACTGAAAGCAATGGAAATAACAATTTCCAATCAGGTCCGAGCGTACCTTGCCAGAGTGCTCAAACTGACAAGTCAGTGAGCTCTGCATAACGCAAACCGCAACGGCACTACCCCACGCAAGAGTGCTCAACTGCTACAAGAGCAGGAGCGAAATACTCAATCTGCGGACAGAACTGTTTCGTCCTTTGTGGAATTGTCAGCGCAGCACAGAGGAAATGAGGCCGAACCTGATAGCAATGGAAATAAAAATTTCCAATCAGGTCCAAACGTACATTGCCAGAGTGCTCAAACTGACAAGTCAGTGAGCTCTGCATAACGCAAACAGCAAAGGCACTACCCCACGCAAGAGTGCTCAACTGCTACAAGAGCAGGAGCGGAATACTCAATCTGCGGACAGAACTGTTTCGTCCTTTGTGGACTCGTCAGCGCAGCACAGAGGAAATGAGGCCGAACCTGATAGCAATGGAAATAAAAATCAGAAGAAACAGGTTGTTGCGTTAAGATTGTTTTCGTAGGTGCACAGCATGATTGTTTGTCTCACTACACAGTTCTGGCGTTACAATTAGTTCCTCACCCCTGTTGCACTTAGCTCTCACTTTACTTCTATTGTCTCACCTTCCCTCATTCTATTTTTAGCACCTTGTTTTGTTCTTGTAACACATTATTGAATGGATATAAATTATTGATTTGGCATGGTTATTCTTCAGTCACGGCTTTCCACTGCTGATTGTGACAAGAAAAGCGATTTTGGTAAACCTTCATGACTTTGCTGTAGTGTGGCGATGACAGCAGAATTTGTTCTCTTAATAGCTTTTATAAAATTTGTACTTACCGGAGAATTTCAAAGTTTTTAGGAAAATAGAGGCCACATGCCACGTACTGCTCTTTTCTCGCCGAAACTCAACACTTGCAAGCCAGGTATGAAAGAAAGAAAAAATCATCAGTCACACCACCAGGACTTGAACCAGGGGCCTTGCTATTCGCAAGCAATGCTCTAGCCAACCGAGCTCCAGTATGACACTTATCCACAGTGATGGTCAATCTATCCTTCTGCGATCAATTCATATCTGGCTTGCATCATGCTGGCAACTCCCACCAATCAAGAGGGCCCTGGGACATTCGCTTGATATCCTGGGGAGCGCATCAAACTACGTCCACTGCGGGAAAATACAAATTGCAATTTCAAATTTGGACTTCACGGAGAATTTCAAAGTTTTTAGGAAATTAGAGACCACGTGCCACGTACTGCTTTTTCTCTCCGAAGCTCAACACTTGCAAGCCAGATATGAAAGAAAGAAAAATCATCAGTCACACCACCGGGACTCCAAGCAGGGGCCTTCCTATTCGGGAGCAATGACCTAACCAACTGAGCTACAGAATGACTCTTATCCACAGTGATGGTAAATCTAACCTTCTTCGATAAATTCATATTTGGTTTGCATTATGCTGGAAACTGACACCAATCAAGAGGGCCCTCCGCCATTCGCTTCATATCATGGGGAGCGCATCAAACTATGTCCACTGCGAGCAAATACAAATTGCAATTTCAAATGTGGACTTCACGGAGAATTTTTTACTGATGATTTTTTCTTTCTTTCATATCTGACTTGCAAGTGTTGAGTTTCGGAGAGAAAAGAGCAGTACGTGGCATGTGGCCTCTAATTTGCTAACAACTTTGAAATTCTCCGTGAAGTCCAAATTTGAAATTGCAATTTGTATTTGCTCGCAGTCGACATAGTTTGATGCGCTCCCCATGATATCAAGCCATTGGCCCAGGGCCCTCTTGATTGGTCCGAGTTGCCAGCATGATGCAAGCCAGATACGAATTGATCGAAGACGGATAGATTTACCATCACTGTGGATAAGAGTCATACTGTAGCTCAGTTGGTTAGAGCATTGCTCGCGAATAGCAAGGCCCCTGGTTCGAGTCCCGGAGGTGTTCTCTTTTGTACTCTATATTCTAGTCTTCTACCTCTTCTCCCCTATGAACATACTTTCTCATTTTCCATATTTAGTTAGGAGACTCCCTTCAATAGGCATCTGTCTGCCTCTGGAGGATCCGTGAAATTAAAATCAAGAAATCTATGATGGGGCGTTGATGGATCTGCCGCCTGAGGTCTCCGCAGCACGCCCAGATACACGCTGTTATAAAGGTATCATTCGCAAAGGGAAAAACCATGTATGTATATGTAGATGTATTGTTCAGTGGCATTCTGTGCGTGCTTCACTGTATTCTGTGCGTGCTTCACTGTGTTCTCTGCTTTATAGCGCTCTCAGGCATAGCTGTCAACTCAACGGACACTGGAATATATGCACGCATATTGCAGCCACAGATACTACGAGATTGGGTACCAGAATTCTGCTTTGTGTACGACAAAAATGACACTGTGGCTAAACCAACTGTAGTTTGTAACAATAACGAGTCAATCGTGTTGTCGGGCCTGGAAACCAATACTTTGTACAGGGTCAGAGCATTCTTCAAAACTACGATCGGACACAATAGTAGCATGTCCCCTCTAGTCAGCATTGGAACAGTGCCTAAAGGTAAGGGATATCATTACATCAAACACCGACCACGAACAGGGGTGAAGAATTTTGTGAGATTCGTATTGTACCTCGCACATTCCTTTTTGCATGGTCTCTTTCCCCAAATGACGTTCCTATGTCAATTGCATGATTCTCAGGTCAAGCATTGCTGAATCAGGTAAGGGATTAGTTACCCGTGTGCCCAATTCATTTGGTTGATGGTGCAGTGATCAAAGGGAAGAAGTTAAGAAGAGAAAAAACATTTCTTCTCAATTATCCCATGGGAGATTTCCTTCTCCACAAAAATGCATTGGAATATTAACAGGCCTTTTTAATGCAGACCGCAAATACTATGTAACGTATGAACAATTTACTGATACATACGTGATCTGAATATGTTTTTATTAGCGCCAACATCGCCTGACAATTACGTCCTCTCAAGTACTACCATCACTGTTTTTATAGGCCGAACAGAAGGCAACAACCTTCCCATACTCCAGTATTGTGTGTACGGAAGGCCTGCAAATGATATGTCTGGGAATATGACATCGATACCAGTCCCAGTCTGGCAGCGATATCACCCTGGGAGCTGTGTATCGTTCTGGCTCGAGTGGCGACTCTGACGTCTCCCTACTGGAGCACTTAGACCACTGCCTGGATGCCGTTCCACCCTCCGCCCAAGTCATCCTGGCTGGCGACCTCAACGTCCACAGCACTGAGTGGCTTGGTAGCACCAAGACTACCACTGCTGGGCAACGCCTGGAAGAAATATGTGCGACGCACGGACTGATCCAACATGTTGATCAGCCAACAAGAGGAAAGAACACTCTTGACCTCATCCTGTCAAACTTGCCACACCCCGTCACAGTACAGGCATTTCCACCCCTGGGCAAGTCAGACCACTGTGTGATTCTTGCTGAGTTCAGCCCAGTCACGCTCCGTACTGAGCCCGTGTCTCGACGCCGCGTCTGGCGCTACAACCAGGCTGACTGGGGCCGCATGCGTCATTTTATTCGTCAGACAGACTGGCAGCACATTCTTAGCCACCACCCAGAACACGCATGCGTACAACTTACTTCCCGCATCCAGGAGGGCATGGATCGCTTCATCCCATCGAAGCATCTGTCAGTCAGAACGTGTGACCCTGTTTGGTGGACTCCTGAATGTAGTACAGCTGTGTCTGCAAGAAACCGTGCTTGGCGACACACCCGTGCACACCCAACTGATCTGCAATTGTCTGATACCTACACTGCAACCAGCCTGAGAGTTGCCACTGTGCTCCATGCAGCGCAGCAGGCTCATGTATCTTCATTGCGGAACAAGCTGTCGAATGGAAACCTACGTGACAAAGCATGGTGGTCAAACATGAAGCGTGCAGGAGGGCTATCCCGCACATCTGATATTCCTGTCCTAAAGGGGCCCGATGGTCAGCAATGTACCACGGCCTCCTCCAAGGCTGACTGTTTCGCATCATTCTTCGCAGAGAAGTGCAGCATCCCAAATGATCTCACTGAAGACACACTCCCGCCTTTCCCACCACGCACTGACGCCATCCTGAGTCAAATCCGTTTCCGGGAATCAGCAGTGCTCAAGCAGTTCCGGTGTCTTGAAGTATCCAAAGCGTCCGGGCCAGACTCCATTTCCTGCCGCGTTCTAAAGGAGTGTGCGTCTGAGCTCTCAAAGCCGTTGTCGCAGCTGTTCTCGTCTTGTCTCTCCAAAGGTTACCAGCCTACAGCCTGGAAGGTAGCCAATGTGGTTCCCATCCACAAGCGCAAGGCCAAGGGCGATGTCCGTAATTATCGACCAGTCTCCTTGCTCTGTGTAGTATCCAAGGTGATGGAAAGAATAGTCAACCAGCAGCTCATCAACCATCTCAACAGCAATACCCTCCTGTCTGCCAACCAGTTTGGCTTTCGGAAATCAATCGGCACAGCTGACCTACTAACGTCACTCCAGCATGAATGGGCTTTAACCACCAGTAAGGGCGGAACCATTCAGGCCCTCGCCATAGACATAGCAGGCGCGTTTGACCGGGTTTCACACCCTGGGCTCCTCTGCAAGCTCCGACGCTATGGCATTGGTGGGCAACTGCTGGCCTGGTTAACATCGTACCTCCAGAACCGGAAGCTGCAAGCTGTTGTTGCGGGACAGACCTCTACCCCCTCTACCATCCGGTCAGGCGTCCCTCAGGGCAGCATCCTAGGGCCCACATTGTTTCTAGTATACATAAACGACGCCGAAGATCAGCTACCTGCCAGCGTCTCCATCGCCGTGTATGCTGATGATACTACGTTATACACGTCTGTCATGCCTGGACAGACCACAGAGGCCGCCGCAGCTGCACTTCAGACAGCCGTAAACCAGCTGGAAGCCTGGGGAAGTACTTGGAGGGTTACCTTTGAGCCCTCTAAGTCACAGCTGATGTCCGTGACCAGGAAGCTCGCCCCTCTAGACTTCCCCCCTGTCCAATTCCTTGGCACCCCTGTTCCTGTCAGCAGCCAGTTGAAGCTCCTTGGGGTGGTGTTCGACGAGAAGCTCAACTTCAGCGCTCACCTCCACCAGCTTTCTGTGCGCGCACATCAACGCCTCCATTTCATGCGGAAGGCAGCCCCCATCCTGGATGCTGCTGGACGCCTAACCGTCTATAAGGGCTTTGTAAGGCCCATACTTGAGTATGCCCCACTAGCCTGGCTTGGTGCTGCCCAGACCCACCTTGGGAAGTTGGACACAGCACAGCGCAAGGCCATGCAGATGATTGGACCCACCACCGTCCTCCAGAGTCTGCGGGCCAGACGGACGGTCGCAGGGCTGTCCTATCTCTACAAGGTAGTTAACTGCAAGGGCCCACCCCGTCTGACACGCATGCGCCCTCCCCCAAAACCACGGGCCGATACTGTTCGAACCCGCCAGCAGCATTATGCTCAGCGCCAGCACCGGGAACAGCTCTTAAACACCACCCCCGGCACCAGTCCTGATTACCTTCGACGTTCCTTCCCGTACTGTTTCCTTGAATTGTGGAACAGCCTCCCCGAGGACGTCTTTCCCCGTCTGGCCAATCACTCTCCACTCACAGCTTTTAAAAAAGGTGTGAACAAACACATTTCAGACCAGCCATGGTCTTGGGACGTGCTTTGAAGCCCATCATGTTGTTCGTCTCACTGTTCTTTCCAGATTGCACCTCTCGGTTTGGGGATGTGCATTGAAGCACCCCATACTAACGGTCTATACTGTCCTCTCTTGGTCACCACTCTCCCTATTACCTATATTGTAATTACCATTCATGTATTGCGCTTCAGATTTTCTTCCGGTTTTGTCTCTTGGTGCGTTACCGGCATGGCGATACTGAGACCTAATGGTCAGTGGAGTGCCTGTAGCCTCACCAGCACTGCTACTATCTGTGACTGTGGCGACCACCATTCAATGTCTAGTCCTCCCCTAACCGTACCCCAACTCTCTCTCTCAGCTCTCTTTTATCTGTCTTTTCTTACTCTTTTTTCTTTGTCAGCCTTCCTGGTGGTTATGTGCTTTTTCAAGTAAATAAAAAAATATATATACCAGTGTGCAACGCGTCTGAAAATGTAACCTTGATTGGCCTGGCTCCAGGCATGACCTATAATGTCACCACCTATGTAAGCAATGCCTATGGAGACAGTGCTCAATCGGTCTCCACTCGCATCACCACGTTGCATCAAGGTTGGCACATTTGTTGCACCTGTGTAGCCTCGAGTTGGCATGAATTTCACCCCTCAATAGATGGTGGAACGTTTTGTTGAATCGTTCAAAACCCAAGAACGTTACCGATTCTCCTCCTTCATACGTCTTGCTGTTCTCATATATCAATTGAGTTAACTTCTCTTTATGATTCTACCTGTAACAGATTGGATTGTATGGTTACTCTATAACACGTTATGTTCGGTGGAACTGTATTTTCGATATTTCCGTTAGGGGAATCTGGCAACTAAAAAGGTACTAGAATAGTCACTGTATGTAAAGAAAATGTTGGTCACCTACATCTACATTTCACCAGAAAACGATATGGTTCCTCGCACCAAACATACTTATAATATTATATGTTGTCCAGAATCTGTTCTTGGTAATGTTTTCCCTTTTTTCATAGCACCAACGACTGATGAAGTCGACGCAACCAGTGGCTACCAAGCTAGCGCAAGCGGCTCCAAATCTGCAGCGATAATTCCGGGAGGGTCTGGCGCAGGACTGCTGGTGCTGGCTGCGACAGTTTTCCTCCTATGGAAATTAAAGTTGACACCCGCGAAACCTGATCCTGGTACGTAACGTCCAAATTTGGAGCTTCTGAATAGTAATAGGGTTCCTTTTCCTGCCTTTCTGGGAAAAAGCGAAATTGATACATTCAGAGGTTTCAAAACTTTACCGGTACTACAGCATTCATCTTAAAATTCCAAGAGTGATGTTCTGGACACGTTTCTTAGAAATACTTTACCATCGAAAAATGATAACGTTACCGTTTCAGTCTGGCCTCTCTAACTCGAAATTCTTGTGTGGAACAATAATACATGCATTCCTACAGGCCTCAGTGCATTGTGCATCATGGGCAGATACCATCATAAACTTTATATACATCATCGATGATGAAAACAATGTCTCGCGATATATTGCTTAAATAGATTTTTTGGTTGGAGGAAAGCAAATCAGCACATGAATAACAGAGGCCATTATAAATATTTCGACAAGGCCTTTCATTCCATTACTCTTCAGGTCGAATCCAATGATGATTGACAAGGTAGTAAGCAAGTCCTCATAACCGAAACTTTTGACGAGCAAGGCATTGACAATAATAGCACTTGAAAAATAGCGTTAGTGGCGCCAACAGCATATTTAGCGGTCAGACCATAGACCAAATAGCACTTTAAAGATAGCGCTAGTGGCGCCAAGTACACAGTGAGACAATAAATATTACCAGTATCAGACAACAGTGGGGACTACGGTACTACAATGTCAAAACAGTGACAACTTTCGCACATACTTCTTTTGCACCCACAGTTCAGGCTTCAGCTTGGCAATGTACATTGCCTCCAGCACAGCAAGGTGAGATTTGTTGCGCGTACGCGCTTGAATTGTAAAGTGAGAGTGGGTGCCACTAGCACTATTTTTCAAGTGCTATTTTTGTCAATGCTCTGCCCGCCACAGAATAAGACCATACTTATGTCAGCATCCAATAACGCCAAATATTTTTCACAGCCCAGGAATTTTTAATTTTTACCGAATGATACATATCCTCAACGAAATGAAAATGATGCAGTATCGTTTAACTCTGTTGTTGAGCCAATAGTAATATGTAAAGAGAATAAGGACCTATAAGTTACTAGCTATGACTCAAAGTTCACAAAGGTAAAGAGATAATATAAAGCCAGGTGAAGTGTCAAATCAGTGTCATGTCGTAGAATATCCCAATAAACTTGTTCGTCTTGTGCCGTGCTGTCTCACTATCTGATGTTATAATTATTAATGCGTTACCTTGGTGGACAGTTAATTATAACTAGTAACTTATAGGGCCTTTTTTCTCTTTACACAAAACTGTATCATGGTATACTTTTTCACAGCAAACACGCCATATGTTGCAGTCTTTCTGAGTTTTTTCTTCATATCTCACTGCCTCTAACTCCAGTAGCGCATGCATTTATTACTGATATACTCTCAAATATTCATTGCAGCTCTTGTGTCCTGATGTCACGCATCAGTATGGATAACATTTGTAACTTTCACAAGTAAGTTCAGTGGTAAACCGTTCGGAGCGAGGTTTTTGAAGTAATTTGCTATACATGTATGTTGACGGTGATTCGTAACCGAATCTCAATATCTATATCACCGGACGAATTACCATTGACATTATATATCCCACCTATGCATTTAATCCCTGTCAGTAAATCCATTGCATAGCAGCAAATTACAGCTCGTTCGTTATAAACTTGCAGCAGGTGTATATTTTTTGCTTATGTTTATGATTCAAAAGCCGCTAGAATTTTATTCACACTTTGTTTCTGTTTGGTAGCACTTCTCTCTAAATTTCGCATGCATAATCAGTTTTCCGTTCAGTGTGGGTATGAATTGTTTTAAAAACATGTGCATAACAGTAGTGGTACTAGTGACGTGTATGGTATGAATATTGAGAACGTGTTCGGGGTAATTCTCTCTGGTTCCCTCGCCCTTATCTGACCCAGCTAGTGTTATCAAATTACAATGTATAGTATCGGGATTTTGTACTCAGGAAAATGTGAGGACCACTTTCCAAGGGAGCATGTGTCTTGCATGAACTCCTACGAAATACCACTGGCCCAGAGCTGTATGTGAGAAGTGCGAGTCTTCTTTGCCCACCATTCAAAATGTAGATTGTTTCGGCTTTGAGTTATCAGGATCATTTCCAGGTATGCATGCATTATCCAGCAGCACTCGGTCGAAGGCTGGAGAATGGCACCCATCCGATTAGCCTCCAGCAGGCAAATGTGGCGACATGATATGGATATTCAATAATGATTGTAGGTAAAAAACAGCCAAACCTTTTATTTTTATTTTTATTATTCTTATATTTCACGATGTCGTGACGCCTAGACGATTGATAAGTGTGATAAAACAGATAGCAGTGATCACTTGTCACTCCAAGCCACAACCACAACCCCAAAAGGATGATGGGGGACATTTCGTCAGTGCTAGAAGAGGTGTTTTTCTATCTCTCGGTGCATAGTGTTTGCTAATTGAGGACGTAGCTCGCTGTTTTATCAGCGCTTGTAATTTTGCTATTTTCAAGACGATCATTTGTGGCGATAAGGGATGATTGCCCTCGTCTTCCGGGATGCTAGCGTGGCTAAGTAGTGCTGCCCCAAGAACTCTTCTAAGGTAAGGTAATGTTGGCTTGATAGAGCTTGTTCTTCTACGCTGTGCCGTGGCATGTTTGTAAACCCATACATCGTGCCCATAGTGGGCCAATATTGAGGGGCATGGCAATACAATGGTTCGCTTCAAAAGATTTTGCGCGGGCTTTAAAATGTCGATCTACATCCCAAAGCAAGCCTACCTGCAAAATTTGAGCGAAATCTGAGAGATCTACTTGCACATGTGTTCCGCTTTCCGCAGACATGCTCTCTTAATGCCTGTAAATATCTTCTGCACTGACAGAAGTTTCATTCGCCGCCCCGAAACACTTTCGGTCGTGTCTTCTGAAACAAGAGACTTTTGGTGTTTAATCCAGAGCTCGTCCCCTTTCCATCCTGGCAAACGGCGCGTCCACGACTGGGCGATATGACTATTGTCCCGTGTAGTTGTTCACGATAGCCCTAGTTGAAGTATCGGAAGACAAACACCAGACATCAGATAACAGTACCAGTATATTGTTTATATGACTGCCGCGTGGCTTGCAAGTAACCGCTGATCCACACTAGAACCCATCCTGCATCTGTCTCTCACCGGATAGCCCTGTTTTACAAGCCCAGTGCGTCCTATCAGGTCTTGCTGTCCTCTTGTGCACAGGTCTCTCCAGTCAGAATAGTCACCAAATCTACAAAACCTTTGTCAACAGCTTGCTCTTGTATTCGTGCTACAGAAGGGAAATATAGGCGTATAAATTTCATTGCTAAATGGCCGAGGTGGAATATATGCTTAACCCCCATGCCACACAAGAGAGACGAGCCTGTGGGGTGTCGCAAGCGTTTATTCCAGCATGAATAATCCTGAGCCTGTGATCGGTAATCAAGTATGACGTACATGTACTCAGTATGAGGTCATGATTATAAATGATGTACACATATCACGCATCAGAGATGCAAGGATAACAGAAGCGACCCGCGGGGTTGTGCGCCGTCGGAACGGCTACGTGTACTACTAGGTTGCTAGTGCAGCGGAACACTAAATCTTAGTACACATGAATAGTTCAATGGTGCCGATGTGCGTGCACTATGCGGCGCCCATCGGCAGCACCCGTGCCTCCTGCCTTTTAAACAGTGCGGGAGGGTGGGAAACAATTTCTGCGGCGGGCAGGCACAACAAACAACTGGTGAATGTCTTTACGTGTTCCTGCCTTGCGAGGGTGGCCTTGGGTGAGCTTGCACCCAAGGCGGATAGGTGGCTTATGCGGCATGCCGTACGCGTATCGCGGTTGCGAATGCTTGCGTGGGGCCCCGCGCGGGAGCCCGGCAGTGCGTACGACTTTAGCGGAGCTCGTATGAGACTTAGCCGGTTTTGGCGTGTCTGCGGACGGCATCTCCATGCGGGAGATGCGGCTCTGTGACATGTAGGTTAACTACGGTTTGCGCAACGCAAACCAACATTTAACCCTCATGCCACACAAGAGAGACGAGCCTGTGGGGTGTCGCAAGCGTTTATTCCAGCATGAATAATCATGAGCCTGTGATCGGTAATCAAGTATGGCGTACATGTACTCAGTATGAGGTCATGATTATAAATGATGTACACATATCACGCATCAGAGAGGCAAGGGCAGCAGAAGCGACCCGCGAGGTCGTGCGCCGTCGGAACGGCTACGTGTACTACTAGGTTTCTATGGCAGCGGAACACTAAATCTTAGTACACATGAATAGTTCGATGGTGCCGATGTGCGTGCACTATGCGGCGCCCATCGGCAGCACCCGTGCCTCCAATAAAGGTACCGAGTGGCTTGCGACACGCAGGCTCTAGTAGTGCTGTGGCATGCCTGCGGGCCTGCGAATGTACGTACGATATGCCCCGCTGGACCAGCGGCCTGCAGCCGTCAGGGCATACTCTGGGGCGCCTCGATCTGCCGTGTGTGTGGCTCCCCCGGCGCGAAAGGAATGGCCGCTGATGCTTGGACAGCATTTGTGTAGGACAGCATTGATGTCGTTCGACGTGAGATGGCGAGCATCCTGAAACTTGAAGAGGGGTTGCTTGTCATTGCTCCATTTGCTGGACCGAACGTAAGCCTGCAGGGCTCGGACGGGACATAGTGCGGGGTCAGCGTAGCGGTGCAGCGCTACTTCCCCGCCTGCTGTTAATTGAGACGTCTTTGTTCTCTGGAGCTGCAGAGAGGCCTCCTGCTGGGCTAGTTGGAGGTGTTTGCGCCTCAGCGTCTTGAAGCCGCCGAGACCGTGTGGTGACAGCGACGTGTACTCACTCACACGCAGCATGCCGTGGAAGGCTGTCGTCAGAGCAGCCCATAGCATCAGTCTGTCTGCCGGGGAGTACAAGGACAGATCCAAGAACTGGCGGAGAGCCTTCAGCTGGTGGATGGTGATCGCTTGGCGCTGAGGGCGTGCTGACGGATGCCTGGGGAGCGACGCTCTCTCCCTCCCTAAGCCCTTGAGCAGGGCTGTGATGCGGCTTGAGGATGTAACTCCGACCGGGCCTCCCATGCGGAGGAGGTGGTATTTGACCGCGGCCAGGTAGACTCTCAGAGTGCTGGCACTGACTGAGTGAGATATTGCGGCAGCGAACAGCATTACGTTGTTCTGATCTGGGTGATGTGCGTCGCGGTGCATGCGACCCATGAACTCCAGGAATGCACGCCAGCCTGGGGGTTGCGTGCGATGTGTGCCAGTGGCTACCGAGTTGGCAATCACGTGCTCTGCTCGCGCTGAGAGAGCGGCGGCTAGCGAGCCTAAGAGGACACAGGCACAAGCGCATGCAGCACAAATGCATGCAACACAAACGCACACACGCATACGCCTGCACACGTGAACATTCCCTAAACAGGCAGCATGGCACGGCGGCCAAGCTGCGGTGTATGCATGCTGCGCCGAGTCACCGAATGGCGGCCCGCTTCCCGGAACACACTGCCCCGGCGGCGGTGCCGCGGATTGTAAGCAGGGGACCCGTGGGTTATGCTAGCGGGAGATCTCTCCCCCCCCCCCCCCTGACCTCGGCGGGGCGTTCCTGTACTGGTTTGGCCGAGGTTCTCCCTCATCCCGTGGGGCTAATGCAAATGCGACCCGAGAGTCCCCCTCCTCCCCAGCCCCGCGGGCTGGGAGCCTCTGGCCTAATCCATAGATACTTAGCCTTGCGGGTGGACGCATGGAGTGGCACGTAAGCGTTGGCTTGCGTAGCCGTGGCGTGCGGCGGTAAGTGATCCTCCGGCGGGCGGCAAAGCATTGGGTTGGTGGAGCCGTAGCTTGCAGCGGTAGTGTCTGGAAGTGATCCTCCGGAAGGAGGTGGACATCCGGCGGGATGTTATGCGAGTGGGGCTGGCGACCTTGGACAGACACACAGAACAATAGACAGCGGGCGGCGAAACATTGGCTCGGTGGAGCCGTAGCTTGCAGCGGTAGGGTCTGTAAGCGAGTCTCCAGCGGAAGGTGGAGATCCGGCGGGATGTTATGCAAGCCGGGTTAGCGACCCTGGATAGACCCACAGAACAACAGACAGCGGGCGGCGAAGCCTTGGCTCGGCGGAGCCGTAGCTTGCAGCGGTAGTGTCTGTAAGCGATCCTCCGGCGGGAGGCGGACATCCGGCGGGATGTTATGCGAGTGGGGCTAGCGACTCTGGATAGACACACAGAACAATAGACAGCGGGCGGCGAAGCGTTGGCTCGGCGGAGCCGTAGCTTGCAGCGGTAGTGTCTGTAAGCGATCCTCCGGCGGGAGGCGGACATCCGGCGGGATGTTATGCGAGTGGGGCTAGCGACTCTGGATAGACACACAGAACAATAGACAGCGGGCGGCGAAGCGTTGGCTCGCGGAGCCGTTGCTTGCGGCGGTGGTGTCTGCAGGCGATCCTCCAGCGGGAGGTGGACATCCGGCGGAATGTTGTGCGTGCGGCTTGCGAGCCTTGATATACACGCAGAGCACAAGACAGCGAGCAGGTCAGGCTCGCAGAGCCGTGCCCCTAGTATACGGGTAAACATACAACCTGCTAGGTAGGCGTAACGCCCTCTACAATTTGCCTCGGTAGCACGGCAACGCGGTGCCTGGCCCTTATTTTGTTTGCGCCATACGAGCCACGTGTGTCGCATACATATGGAGCGCCCCCGAGTACAGCGGTCGCCGGTTCGGGGCCTGCGGGGTGTCGGCCACCATTCCTCCCCAATAAAAGAAGGGGTGTTCTAAGGGGCCGGATAAGCCCGGTAAGCCCACAGAGTGGTAAGATAGACCATGAAGGGTTCGCCCTGGCAGGGCATGGATAATCATTGACAGCGGAAACTGTAGGTGGGGGCTTAAAAATTGGCGGCTGGAGCGCTTGGCCAACTGCAGACGGATGCGACTATCCGTTGTCGGATTGGGCACTTGCGAGTGATGATGGGGCAGTCTCCGCGTCGGAACCAGACGGTGGAAGCACTGGAACTGGCCCGGTAGAGTGCGTCTGCGATTCTGTTGTCGACGCCGGCGACGTGACGGACGAGCAGGCAGAAGTTGTGGCGAGCGGCGAGTTGCATGGTGCTGCATATCAGGGCCATGACCCCGGTATTGCCAGATCTATGTAGTCGATTCGTCTTACCCGATCGACTGTCTCCAACGAGACATGCGAAATACAGGAGGGGTAACCCATGTGCGTATAGTGCATGAATTCATCAGCACACATACCGTCTTCTTGCTCCGTGGCGTTCTCCGGTGCGTTGCCGCTGAGGGCTGCTGCCCTGATCTGCTGGATAGACTCCCTTTGTGCCTGCGAGAAAGCCAAGGTGGGTGTAAGACTATCGCTGAGAGCGGAAGCTTAGAGGAGACAATTTCAAACAATTTCTGGGGCGGGCAGCCACAACAAACAACTGGTGAATGTCTTTACGTGTTCCTGCCTTGCGAGGGTGGCCTTGGGTGAGCTTGCACCCAAGGGGATAGGTGGCTTATACGGCATGCCGTACGCGCATCGCGGTTGCGAATGCTTGCGTGGGGCCCCGCGCGGGAGCACGGCAGTGCGTACGACTTTAGCGGAGCACGTATGAGACTTAGCCGGTTTTGGCGTGTCTGCGGACGGCATCTCCATGCGGGAGATGCGGGTCTGTGACATGTAGGTTAACTACGGTTTGCGCAGCGCAAACCAACATTTATCAAGACCCATATCTCCCCCCCCCCCACCCCCCCCCCCCCCCCACCCCCAACACACACACTATAACTGCTTTGTATTGAGTATGACTTCTAAGTCTCAGCTGTACAAATTCCCTGTTTCACAAAACTGTTTCTTGTTGGGGTTGGTGGGGGGGGGGGGGGCAGTTTATGAACATTAAACACAATTCAAATAGTGTTGAACCAGATGAAAGCCAGGCACAAAACCTGCACCCGCTACCCTGGATACCTAAAGCTCTACAAGTATAAAAGTACTTAACACCAGTCGATGCCTCAGAAACCGGCAAGCTGATTTTGATAACTTCGTTGTAGTTATTTAGAAATGTTCAAGTCTTAGACCCTCCAAGGCACACTATACAGGACATTAGAAGGGCGCATAAATGGGGCTACTTATCAATTTCTGGACATGAACATACGGTTCGCTACGACAAACAACAATGCAATTCAATTTTCAGGATGGTTGCAGAGGGATCAAAAAAACTTCCATGCTGCTTTGGCTCACTTGCCGGTGTAACTGTCGGAGAACATCATGAACTATCGGCTGACTAATATGTCATTTGTCCTGTCTTTCTAAAAAAGCATGAGTTTAATTCGCCTGCACATGGTTTAGTTTTTGACTTTTCTTTTGTGTTTTGAAGTTACTTGTTGTTTGTGGAGAAAAACAACAACAAATAAAACAGCAAGATGCACACGGTATTGCTTGGAGCAAGCACGGACACATTGATCTGCTCTGTGCAGACATGAAAAAAACTTCCACGCTGCTTTGGCAGTGGCTGAGGCTCGCTTGCCGGTGTAACAGTCGGAGACTATCATGAGCCATCGATTGACTAATAAGTCTATCTTGTATTTCTAAGAACATGAGTTTCATGCGCCTGCAAATGGGATAGTTTTTGACTTATCTTTTGTGCTTTGAAGTTACTTGATTTTGGAGAAAAAATCAACAACAAATAAAACAGCAAGGTACACGCGGTATTGCTTAGAGCAAGCTCGGACACATTGATCTGCTCTGTGCGGGTCATGCCAATATGCTTGTACATCACCTGGTTTTACGCTCCCGTGACTACCACCTGATTAGGTATGCTGTTGGCGAGCTGCTCACAAGGAACGGAGTGTCATCTGAATTGCGCAACATGCTGCTTCTTGCAAGGGTAGATGGTGCAGTTGCGCAGGCCATTGAAACATCCGCTTGTAATCAAGCATGCTACAATCGTAACTAGATATTTCTTGCACGTACCGAAATGAGCGTGGGACGTTGAGGATAGACAGCTGGTCCGTAGCTGCTTCTTCTGAAACACAGCCGGTCACAGTTCCTGTTCAAGGCAGGCTTACCAGTCTCTATCTCTCAGTTAGTGTGCTCCACGTCATAATTGGGGCCCAGGGCAGCTGACCTGTTCCATGCACGTTCTCTGCATATCCAGCAATCGCATGGCATCATGTCCATTGAAAATCATCATAATTTGCGAATCGACCAGGCAAGCAGGTGATAAGAAGCTGTCAAACAGGAAGCAAAGCTGTTCACGGAGTGCAGATCACACTTTTTCGTATCGCGGAGGTCAGGTGAATAATGACTAGCAGTGTATATGACCTCCGGGCACTAAAAGGCATGTCGCTACAGGGCGTGCTCGGCCCCCCAACTAGGGGGGTGCATGGGAGCCGAGGGCCCCCCCCCCGGCAATTTTATGCAATTTGTTTGCCACCTTTCTTGAATTTTAGAGCATATTTGCATACAGTCCAATAGCAATTACCCAGATTGAAAATTTTTGGGGGTGCAAGCGCCCCCTGTGCCTTTCGCCGAGCACGCGCCTGCGCTATTTGCGAACTGTCGTTATTCAGATCGTCGTTATAACCGAAGTCGTATGGTTACAGGTAGATGGGACTTTGCTCTGGGCATGAAAATTTGGTCGTTATTCGCGAACTGTCGTTATATCCGCAGTCGTTATTAGCGAAGTTGACTGTACTTACATGTATATTAACACCTGTGACTAACGACCACCCCTAAGGGCCAGATAAAGCGGTCTTTAGTGGCACCTGGTCCTTTGTTAGAGATTTGCACTTCATCGCATAATGAATGTGAGACCATCTGTGCCCATCAGGCTGAGACCATCAGGCAAAGTGGTCTGTAGTACCAGGCTGGTCGCCAATCACGCTGGTCTTTAGTTACAGATTCTACTGTAGCTCCCAATTTCTTGTTCAACTCAATAGAGTAATGCCGTCAAAGGTAGGTGCAGATTATTGTCCTGATTACATGGTGGAGTGAAGAAGTTTGCAGTAGTTTTGCATGCTTCCGTACACAGCTGTGGGTCTACATCGGAAATTTGGTCTACCTCAGTTGTAGGTGTGCGCGACCGAGTGCAGCTCGAGACCCTAGGTTGGCGGAGGTCCCTTAACCTCACAACCACAGCCACGATTCCGGTTGTGCGTTCTTCACCCTAGCTGCATCTCATGATTGGCTATCAAGGTAGCAGCCTACCCATAAATTTCAAATGGCATTCAATTAACCGTCTGGTGTACTGGTGTCTCTCAATGGATTTGATTGCAATTCTCGCTACACACTCCTGACACTATGCTGTGGACTTTATTTAAAAGTTCTTCCGCCTCCATGAAAGGCTTTCCTGGTGAAAGGCTTTCCTGGCCGGAAAAACTCAAAATTCCGGCATAGTGCCACGGTATGGGAGCCACCCAGGACCCAAAACAATGCATTTACAATTTTTTAAACATTTTCGTGGCCAGTCAGTCCTTGCGCGGGATCCAAACCTAACACAAGTCCAGAAGCAGCCATGGGTGGTGAGATAGGGGCCCTCAACGTGGCCCTGGAATCTGTCACCACGGCAGGAGTGGGCGTTCTCTCACAGACTCCCACAGACGCAAGCCAATTTTTGATTATTTTTGGTTTAGCACATGCTACGAGGTCGTACCTTCGATACAACATCCCGTGTGCGACCTCCACAGCAAGCCATTTTCACAGCGCTGCAACGTCGCGAGAATGCTGGCAAAATTCCTGCTGCAGGGCGGCGGGCAAAGCCCGCCGCCGTGCAGTCCGAAAAACGTGGTTTTTGGACTTTTTTTGGCCTTGGAGCAAAATTTTGCACACTTTGGCGTGTTTCCATGATACGACAAGTTGCGCACGGTCTGCTCACATTTAAATACAGTGCTGTCAAAAATTTACAGCGTGCAACAAAAAAATCTTTCCTTGCAAGGGCACATTTTCAGCCATAACTCTTGAACGGCTGGTCAGTTCGAGACAAAATTTTCGCAGATTTTCCAGCTATTCATGTTCTTTCACATGATGCAGCCCGCGATATGAATTTACAAATTAGATTTGTCAGGGAATTTTGGGGTACGCTGCTACCTTAAGTGGTCTTTGTAAAAAAAAGCATGGTCTTGGTTGGAGCAAGCATGGACACATTGATCTGCAATGTGCAGGACTCGCCCAACTGCATGCTTTTACAGTACCTGGATTTACACGCAAGTGACTGCCACCTGATCAGCTACGCTGCTGGCGAGCTACTCGCAGGGAACGCAGTGTCATCTGCGCAGTTAAAGCAGACCATGGAACCATCTGCTGGTAATCAAACATGTTAGACAGGGATATGGAGGATGGGCAGCTGCACCGCGGCTGCTCCTTTTCACACACTATTCGTCACAGTAACAGTTCCTGCTCGAAGCAGGCTGACCAGTCCCTCTTTCGTAGTTAGATGTAGTATGCTCTACGTCACAATTTCTGCGCAGGGCAGCCGACCTGTTCCGTTCTCTTTCTCTGTTGCACTCCAGTGAGAACTCCTGACATCTGCAGGGTGACTCATGCACGCCATGTGCTCAGCAGATATCACTGTACAGTGTATGCAAAACAAACGACATGTGCATTGAAGCTAACAAGCAACAGTAGTAGTAGTAGGAGTATGGGGCCAGTACTTTGCACTAAATCACGCGAACAGTACATGACAGACGATGATGAGAACGAATGAAAGCGGACAGATCTTTCACCTTCATTTCTGTTGGTACAAAACCAAGCAGGTGGTAATAAGCTGTTAAGGAGGAAGCAAACTAGAGATGTGCTAATACGTCGTGTACTCTCCACTTTTGTACTAGCAGGTGACACACAAAGCTGGTCACGTACTTCTTTGTACCACGGGCATCACGAGAAATCAGGACTACTTACATGTAGCTCGAAGTCTCTTGCACAACTAAAAGCGTAATGTTTTCAATAGTAGGTGAAGGCTACTTACTTCCCTGAGCCTAGAGACGTTAGAAGTGCGTTTGCAGACATACTTCTCTGAGCAAAGTGACGAGTGACCAGGTTTGCAGACGCTCCACATCGAGACACGAATGGCTGCATTGCAGATACCGGTACAGGTGTGGCTGTACATTGGGATTTTGGTCTTCCTTAATTATGGGTGTGCACGAACCAGTGGCGCGCAACCAGTCGGTAAGACATTATCTAACACAACGGATTAGGTTTAGGTAACTTCGACAGTGCCGTCAAAACTCACCAATTTTGTTCTTTTACAATCGTCATCATGAGAAACCCTCCATAGAAAAAGGATGCTAGAAAACAGATTACTTCATTTAGGAACTCTTGGGGGCTGCATCGCAACAGTCGGTAAGGAATCACAGAAAGCGTAAGTGTCGGTGTGTAAAGAAAAATCATTGAACTATCATTTGATTGATTAATTGATTGATATTATTTTGGCAGCGAATGGTTTAGTTGTGCCATGTGACAATGTAGTGTGTGCGTTGGGTGGTGATGGTGGTGGGGGGGGGGGTTGCAGAGGCCCAAGACAATGTAAGGCCGGGAATGTGAGGAGAGAAGGCCGGTGGAGAGTCAAACTCAGAAGAGGGAGGAGAGAATAGCTGAAATTATTGTGCGAATTCAAATAAACCAAACAAACAGCAAAACGAGTACACAAACTACCGAGACTAAAGAGGACTGGAGCGCTGAATTGAACTGCTGAAGTACACAGCTGACGAGAATAAGGACAGGAGCACAGAAATGAACGGGAGGCATTCTACGAAGTGGTGGTACCATCAGTGCATGTCTCACGGTACATTCTCAAAATATCGGCTATGCAAAGCTCGTGGGTACGGAAAAAGTTTATGGCGTGATGGTAGCACTGGTATTGTAGTACTATAACACTGTCCACAAACCATGGTCCACAGTGAGTGTTCTTGTCCTAACAACCTAGGTATTTACAGATTACGGCTGCACCAAACATGTAGACTAGGGGTAGAGCATCGCTGGCTATAAGCAAGAGGCTACGCGGAATAGTGCAGCATGATTATTGGCATAATTTGGTAGTCGAAATATTGGAGCATAAATTTGCACTCTTACAGGGGTAGGACCTTAATTTTAGTTTTAAATTATTAGCACTGAAGTGCACAGACCTGCCGAGTACAGATTGGGAAGACAGGAAGAAGATGGAGACCTGACAATACAGCGAGAAGCCGGAGCAGCCTGCTGATGAATTGGGCCTACCTCCTCCGACTATGTGTCTCACGTTCAGCTGCAGGACCAAGCTCCAAATGCAAGAAAAGATAGGTAGGACAGAAAACGAAAATAATCAGGTGTCAGGATGTGATATAAGGAAACAAAAATTAATGATATGGCGAATTTCCTGGTTTTCCATATGAGGTAGAGAGACTTGTGAGGGGGGGAGACTCGGAGAAAGCGAGGCAGAGAGAGAGACAGAGAGTACTGGACAGTAGGTCTTACTTTCTTTTATTTATTTTATGATTCACCAAAGGCTGTTCGCCCATCGAGAGGTTTTCATTCTCATTTAACTGGCCATATTTTGCGTGTGCATTTTTGCCTTCTTGTTCTTTTATTCCATGGCTGGAAGCCCTCATTTATAATATTGGTTGACACCATGTCATCAATGAATTGAGAATAATAATAATGTGGAAAGGAAAAGGACATAAGGATACGAGTTAAGAGTAACTCTCCGACACTGTAACTGGATAATATATACAGTCAGAAAGTGCAACAATTAGGCACACAACTGACAAGAGTACTGAGACATTCGACGTCCTGACACCTAGCTTCAACACATCTCCATAGCGCTAACCGACAGCCTTCCAACTTGGAAGGTTCAAGGTTATGGAAAGACCAAAGAGGGGAAGGCAAGCGCAACGAAAACGAGCAAAAGCTACAGTCCCAACGGAACAAAGAATGTCGATTGTTACTATACGATGACGAGACCAGTACGATATTTGACAAAGCGGTCTAACTACAATTCGAAACAGCAAAGCAGCACACCACCCAACTTGGGTGGCTCATTACTATCAAAGATAAGTAAAGAAAGTGGAAGGCTGTTGGTTAGCGCTACGGAGATGTGTTGAAGCTAGGTGTCAGGACGTCGAATGTCTCGCTACTCTTGTCAGTTGTGTGCCTAGTTGTTGCACTTTCTGACTGTATATATGTAAGACTCAGTATAGAGTCCATGCACTTTATGATGTCCAGCACCCTATATAGAGTCCATTGGTCCAAAATCCACTGTACAGAGTCCAGGAGTCCACTCAGTTTTGACCAGCTTCATCCTGCCGCGCAATCCCCTATAACAAGAGTACATAACCCAGGGTTATCAAGAGTATATATGTTGGACTCAGTAGAGCGTCCAGCCCCTATATGATGTCCAACCCCTATATAGAGTCCATTGGTCCAAAATCCACTGTACAGAGTCCAAACTTGGAATCAACTGTGAGCTCAAAGTTTCGATGGACATCACTCCCTGTAGAGAGTCCAGCCAATTGGCTTCACCCCTATATAGAGTCCATTGGTCCAAAATCAACTGTACGGAGTCCAAACTTTGAAATCAACTATAAAGAGTCTTTATGTGGACAACACCCCTGTATAAAGTCCAGCCAATTAGGCATCCCCTATCGAGTTCGAAAATAGACATAGGATCTGCTGTAAGCAGTGAATATTAACCAGAAAACGGCCTCTCCCTTTAATCCTTTACATCATTCACTTCTCAAGATAAAAAAATATGTATTGAGGCGCCACTGCAGCCACGTCATTACATGAAAAACCCTACAAACACAATCCTCAAATCAAGTGGTCTCTTCGCAGACGCTGCAAATTACAATATCTCAATCATGTAGTGTTGTCAAATTATTGTGCACGCACACACACACATGCACACACCCACACAACGCCAAGAAAATACCAAGAAAAAAACCAAGAATCGAAAGAGAATAAAGAGCCCAGGATTAATTATTTGTTTTCAAATTATTGTGCGCGCGCGCGCACACACACACACACACACTTATACAACGCCAAGAAAACACCAAGAAAAGAGTAGAGACACAATACACACGCAACTCCAACAGCCATGCAAACGTCCACCCATTTACATGTAAAGTCAAGAGGGATAACAAATAATTATACGAAACGAATGCGTACGGGGACGGGTACACGCACGTTTACATACACGTAGTAGTGTAAGAGAGTAACATAGTGCAGTGGTCAGCATAATACTAGCACATGCTGAGAGTGCAATAGCAAGCTTCACCATTGCTCATGGCCATGCAAATGTTCAGCAGCACTCAGTTCCGCAAGCTTCTGAAGATCAGCACACCTGCAACAAATTGATAGCACAAGGATACGCTTATTACCGTAATGATGCATGGGAGCACACAACTACCAAGTTCTCAACGAATGTGATGCTCAATGAAAATCAATCCACTCAAAGACCTGTGAACAGGTGATGGTGGGTACAATAATCTATTAGTAATACGAGGAATAAGATCGTTTGTGCACACTCAAAACGCACAGACACACCAACATACATGTAGTGTACACAGTGTTTCACTTCACTGCAACTAAATTGAAATGAGATGATTTGAACAATCTGTACAGCGTTGCTGTCACTCAGTCTTCCCCAAGATGGAAATGCAATGATTTGTTGCCACGAGGCAGTTTCACTGACACAATGTCATGTTCGTGACATCAAAACGGTTACTTCAGGGAATACGAGTATTAGCTTGAGAAGCTTTTTCTTGTCATTGGCATACAAGCAATCCTCCTAGTCCTACTACTACTAGTACACTGGCACTGCGTTTGTGGATCCCATTGTATTCGACATCATACTACAGGAAGAGTGTCGTGGAGTTCATATAATTATCACAGGGATAAAAATACATTTCTCATGAAATAAAAATTGATGATAGCTAGACGATCATAATTGATGCAAAGTCCTTGCAGTCCTTGAGGGCTATTACGAAGTGGTTGATTACTTTTAGGGCATTCATTCAAGCAACATCAAACAAACGCGATACGCTCCTTGAAAATGGAGAAAATTTCAAGCATAACGACAGAACAGCAGACCAATCGAAACGAGTAAAAGCTTCCTTACCTCAGTCATCGTCCTGCCATGTAGTTGGACAGCCTTTTGACACGGTGGTACAGGCAGCTCTTGTCCAGTCAAACAGGGGTATCCTTGTGGCGTCGAACGAAAGAGAGTGTCAGTGTATCTGACTCGTCAGATTGCAACTGTGCTGAACTTTTCTCTTTCTCCGCTTTCTGCTTTCATCCCTCGCTGTGATGAAACCGTTCAAACGTTCTACTGGCAGCAATGGCCAGCCAAACAGGGGATCCTTGTGGCGTCGAACGAAAGAGAGCGTCAGTGTACCTGACTCGTCAGATTTGAACTGTGCTGAACTTTTCTCGTTCTGCAATTTCTGCTTTCATTCCGCGCACTGATGAAATGTCTTCAGAGAACCACAAGACGCTTTCCAGATTTGATTTTGAACGTCTCCTTATCTTCCTTGGTTAGCTCGAGACAGATTACTGTCAGCAACTGCACAGCAGAATTGGCAGCCATGGCTGAAGTGAAGAAAGGAATGCGCTGCCACGAGGCAAGCAAAACTGAAATTTTTTTAAAAATGTGTTCTCTTTCGGGGCACAACACACAGGACGGCGTGACTGGATAAACTGGACTCCTGGACCGTGAATAGGGGACTTGTAGAAAAAGTGTACTCCTTGTAGGGGATTGCGCGGCAGGATGAAGCTGATCAAAACTGAGTGGACTCCTGGACTCTGTATAGTGGATTTTGGACCAATGGACTCTATATAGGGTGCTGGACATCATATAGTGCATGCACTCTATACTGAGTCCTACATATAACCCCAGGGTAATATACTCTTGCCTATAAGGAGGACACGTTTTCTACAAGTCCCCTATTCACAGTCCAGGAGTCCAGTTTATCCAGTCACGCCGTCCTGTGTGTTGTGCATGCCCGAAAGAGAACAAAGACATCATCAGCTTCAGTTTTGCTTGCCTCATGGCAGCGCATTCCTTTCTTCACTTCAGCCATGGCTGCCAGTTCTTCTGTGCAGTTGCTGACAGTAATCTCTCTCGGGGTAACCCAGGAGGATAAGGAGACGTTCAAAATCAAATCTGGAAAGCGTCTTGTGGTTCTCTGAAGATTTCATCAGTGCGCGGGATGAAAGCAGAAATTGCAAAACGAGAAAAGTTCAGCACAGTTCAAATCGGACGAGTCAGCTGACTCTCTTTCGTTCGACGCCACAAGGATACCCCTGTTTGACTGGACAAGAGCAGCCTGTACCACCGTGTCAAAAGGCTGTTCTACTACATGGCAGGACGATGACTGAGGTAAGGAAGCTTTTACTCGTTTCGATTGGTCTGCTGTTCTGTCGTTATGCTTGAATTTTTTTCCATTTTCAAGGAGCGTATCGCGTTTGTTTGATGTTGCTTTGCTTGAATGAATGCCCTAAAAGTAATCAACCACTTCGTAATACTAATACTCCTCAAAGACTGCAAGGAACTTGCATCAATATGCAATCGTATACGATTGTCTAGCTATCATCAATTAGAATTATTTCATGAGAAATGTATTTTTATCCCTGTGAAAATTATGTGAAACTCTACGACACTCTTCCTGGCTCTAGTATGATGTTAAATACAATGGGATCCACAAACGCAGTGTCAGTGTGCTAGTAGTAGTAGTAGTAGTAGTAGTAGTAGTAGTAGTAGGAGGATTGCTTGTATGCCAATGACAAGAAAAAGCTTCTCAAGCTAATACTCGTATTCCCTGAAGTAACCATTTTGATGTCACGAACATGACATTGTGTCAGTGAAACTGCCTCGTGACAACAAATCATTGCATTTCCATCTTGGGAAAGACTGACTGACGGCAACGCTGTACAGATTGTTCAAATCATCTCATTTCAATTTAGTTGCAGTGAAGTGAAACACTGTGTACACTACATGTATGTTGGTGTGTCTTGTGTGTCTTATTTGAGGACGGTGTTTGTAGGGTTTTTCATGTAATGAAGTGGCTGCAGCGGCGCCTCAATACATATTTTTTAACTTGAGAAGTGAATGATGTAAAGGATTAAAGGCAGAGGCCGTTTTGTGGTTAAAATTCACTGCTTACAGCAGATCCTATGTCTATTTTGGAACTCGATAGGGGATGCCTTATTGGCTGGACTTTATCCAGGGAGTGTTGTCCACATAAAGGCTCTTTAATCATTATAGTTGATTTCAAAGTTTGGACTCCTTACAGTTGTTTTGGACCAATGGACTCTTTATAGGGGTAAAGCCAATTGGCTGGACTCTATACAGGGAGTGATGTCCATCTAAACTTTGAACTCACAGTTGATTCCAAGTTTGGACTCTGTACAGTGGATTTTGGACCAATGGACTCTATATAGGGGTTGGACATCATATAGGGGCTGGACGCTCTACTGAGTCCAACATATATAATACACTTACAGGGATGGAGAGTTACTCTTAACTCGTATCCTTATGTCCTTTTCCTTTCCACATTTATTTATGGCTCAACATCCGAGTTTCAAATAATAATAATAATAATAATTTAAAAATTCGACGAGGAGACAATAATTTTAATATGGCAATAAGTAGGACGAGCTGAAGCGACATGTGTACTACTTTATTTACAATGTAAGCGATGGAGACGATGCAAGAAACAATCTAAAGGGTAAGGAAAATACTTGTAAGAAGAAAAGGCAATGGAAAAAAAAGATGATTCGAACAAGTTTTCGTACAACACTCTTCAGGAATCACCGTTGTACTAAAGAACAAAATGAGAACAAAGGAAATAATATAGCAATCAAGGTAGGGTGACACGATACAATGACAGCACTGGAATATCAAGGTGCGATTTCTCACAAAAGCGTGCAGAACACAAGGGTATACAAGTAAGAACTAAGTTTGACAAGTGTGTATCAGCAACAAAAACAAAAAAGTGAGAACGAATGATAATAATAACAATAATAAACAAGAAGGTGACAAAACACATTTAGGCACAAGTGGCAACAACGTTGCCACACTACACTAAAGAACATTATTTGAACAATTTTAGGGTAATAACACTATCTTTCTGGACACACAAATTCGGCTTATGAATGCGCTGACAAACAGCTTCCAAAACTTGTAACTGCAAAAGATAACCATGACGAGCACGGCACAAAACAGAAAAACAGGAATCAGAATAAGTACGACAACAGTCAGTACTAGAAACCAAATGATTGTATACTGAAGACTTATTACGAGACGGACGCACACAATCTCGACTCACGCGCACACCCTCACACTCACTCTCACCCTCACTCAGCTCACCTTCTCCCTCACTGTCCGAATCAGAACCTGCTCCGTCATCCACAGCGGTTCGACTCTCCTCCTCACTTGCATCGTCCTGCGTGTCACCTTCACCACCCACGCCAACCGTGAATGCCGTTGCCTTCATGTCAGTCGTCGTCCTTTCCGATTGTTTCCTTTGTATTTTTACCGTGAATTCATAGGTCCGGTTGTAATCTGCTGTAGATCTCCGTGGTCTGTTATTTGCTGCTTTGTTTTGTGGATTAGTTGTTGTTGTTGTTGGATGTGAACCTGGTGTTGTTGTTGGATGTGAAGCTGGTGTTGTTGTTGCAGCCATGGTTGTTGGTCTTTTTGTTGAATCCAGCTCTAGTTCCGGTGGGACAAATCGACCGCCGCGGGTGCTCTCCACCAACACATACCTCGAAGGAGGAGGGTCAGGGGGAGGCAGAGGTGCTGTCACCACTCGAGGCACAGCCCCATGCAAAGCACCCAGAGGCACAGACTTAGGCACACCCGAGGGCTGCACCAATGGCGGTTCCGCACGCACCTCCAAAGAGCTGCCAAGCTCAAGCCCGTCCAACACAGATGTCAGAGGGGGAGCGGCAGACAGCGGCAGGGAACTATCCTGCCGTGTAGGTGATGGGTTTTTCCTAGGCCTCCCGCGTTTGGGCCTCTCAGATTGCGCACTGGGTGGAAGGATGTGAAGTGGAGTGTGTTGTTTGATACGTGCGTTCAGGTGCTGAACAGTCCTACCAACATACCGACTAGCACAATGTCGGCATTCGAAGTTGTAGATAACATGACTGAGGTGGAGGGTTGGTAGGACGTCCTTCCGCACCGTGAACGCACGCATTGTTGTGAAGACTGGCACAAAATGTACTGCATAATAAGTACGACGGACGATAGACTTGACTTCGCGACACACTTTGATCGATTCCTGCCCCTTCCATGGCAAACATAGATAGACGGGACAGCGAGGTGGACCAATCAGCACCGATTTCGGTTTCTGCTCCATGGACAGAAACTTACGCAACAAGAATTCCGGATAGCCATTCTTCAAGAAAACAGATCGAAGAAAATCGAGCTCGGCCTGCAGCTTACTGGGCGAACAAATACGTTGCGCACGGTCCACGAGGTTACGAACTAAGTTGACCTTGTATTGAGACGAACAATATGAATCGAAGGCAATGTACTGACCAGTGAACGTAGGCTTACGATACACAGAAGTCAACATTTCACAGCCAGTCTTCTCTACAAGCACGTCTAGAAATGACAACTTACTAGACTGCTCGTGCTCACAAGTAAAGCGGAGGGAAGGATGTCGGCTGTTGAGCACATCGAGAAAAAATTCACTGCTCTCAACACTGTCAAAATGCGTGAACGAATCGTCAACAAAACGCACGTAGAACGCGGGCCAAAGCGACTCATCAATCTTGCACTCACAATAACCAACGAATATATTGGCGAGGACGGGACCAAGAGGAGATCCAATCGCCACACCATCCACTTGCTTGTACATCACATCATTGAAAGAAAATTCGACACCTGTTGTAACTGACAGCATCAAATGACGAAACGCCGCTTCCGATACCCATGGAGTATCAACATCATCGTTACCGTACAATACATCCATACAGATGTCAACAGTCTCATCAATAGGAACATTCGTAAAGAGACTTACAACATCGAAGGAACACATGTGTGCATTGAGAGGGACCGGACTATCACGAAGCCTCGCAACAAAGTCGAAGCTATCCTTCACAGTGCGTTTGCAATAGTAATCTTGAACAGGCTGTAGGTAGATGCACAGCCATTTCGAGATAGAGTATTGAGGGGAGGCGGTCATGGATACTATTGGTCTAACAGGGCATGTAGGTTTATGGATTTTAGGAAGGCCATAGAGTCTAGGACGAAGGGTACCAGTCGGTTTGATGCGATCGAATTCATGTTTTGATATTTGTTCTTCATTCTTTAGCTTCTTAAGATAAGTTACTAGATCCTTTTCTACTTTTTCAGTTCGATCACAGGTCTTGACTGGACCAAGTGTACGGAACTTTGATGTGTCATTTAGGATAACGGACATCTTCTCGATGTAGTCAGTTTTATTCATTAAAACAGTTGCACGACCCTTATCAGGGCGCGTGACAATAATGTCTTTGTTATTCCGTAGCTCATGCAGGGCTTTGAGATGTTCGCGTTTCAATGAGAACGTTCTTCTATCCGGTAATGCATCAGCGTGTTCCTCGGCCTCTGCCCGGATCTTTGCGGCGCAAATGGACTGTTGTGACTCGGACACCGGTCTGAAGCGTAATAACTTGCGGTAAAAGAGCTCAAACTCGGTCATGATGACTTCCTTCTTGTTTGATTTTGGTGGAATCCCGAAATCAGTTCCACGACAAAGGAGCTCTTTCTGAAGAGTGGTCAGCTCTAGTGATGTCATGTTAATTATGGTGGTATCAGGATCGATGGTGACATGTCCATATCTTTTCTGTCTTAGCCAATTGTAGGTCTTGTCATGTTTTGTGATTAGATGGATACGTTGTTTCTGGTCATTTTCCGAAAGGAGCATAGAGAATCTCAAGAAGTCGTGAGAGGAGAGAAAGCAGCGTGCACGATCATACAAATACCTAAACCGCGAACGTGACTTTGACAAAGTGTCGCAGGACCGGGCAATCTCGTCTTTCATGAATACGCGTTCGATGTTTAACGTGTGGTAAGCTTTGGTCCTGCGGACACGGTTCTCTACACCACCTGGACAAACACCATTGTCCAGACAACGTCTAAGGAACACTAAGTTCAATGCAACACTACGATAATGAAATCGTGACTTCAGCGCATGGTTCAGAATATCTATCTGAGTCTGGCTATATCTCGACCTGAAGTATTTAAAAATTCGACGAGGAGACAATAATTTGCAGTTACAAGTTTTGGAAGCTGTTTGTCAGCGCATTCATAAGCCGAATTTGTGTGTCCAGAAAGATAGTGTTATTACCCTAAAATTGTTCAAATAATGTTCTTTAGTGTAGTGTGGCAACGTTGTTGCCACTTGTGCCTAAATGTGTTTTGTCACCTTCTTGTTTATTATTGTTATTATTATCATTCGTTCTCACTTTTTTGTTTTTGTTGCTGATACACACTTGTCACACTTAGTTCTTACTTGTATACCCTTGTGTTCTGCACGCTTTTGTGAGAAATCGCACCTCGATATTCCAGTGCTGTCATTGTATCGTGTCACCCTACCTTGATTGCTATATTATTTCCTTTGTTCTCTTTTGTTCTTTAGTACAACGGTGATTCCCGAAGAGTGTTGTACGAAAACTTGTTCGAATCATCTTTTTTTTCCCTTGCCTTTTCTTCTTACAAGTATTTTCCTTACCCTTTAGATTGTTTCTTGCATCGTCTCCATCGCTTACATTGTAAATAAAGTAGTCCACATGTCGCTTCAGCTCGTCCTACTTATTGCCATATTAAAATAATAATAATATTAATATTAACTGGTTTGAGGGAAAGAGACAAACGGGAAAATAATAATAATAATAATAGTGCGCTGAGCGAAAATCCAAAACACTTTCCACTATGCCGCTGCATGGGAGATATTGGAGCCGATTGGAGGAGAATCACCTAGATAAGGAGCTTACCTTCATGTGGTTGAAATCAAGGACACTGAAACCTTCAACTGAAGGCATGATTATGGCAGCACAAGACCAATCCCTCAAAATGAAAAATTACCAATACGCCATAATGAAGTCAATTGCTCGAACTGATGCCAATTGCAGGCTTTGCAAGGGCAGCTTAGAAACAATTGACCACATTGTCAGTGCCTGCCCAGTTCTTGCTCCGACCAGTTAAATCGAACGTCATAACCAGATAGTAAAGTATGTGCACTTCGAAATGTATAGAGATCTACCTACTGGTGCTTAACGATTCGACCACCAGCCCAAGGCATTGGTCAAAAGTGATCGGTATCGGCTCTATTGGGAGTATTCGGTCCCAACTGACCTGAATCTATCAGCAAACAGGCCCGATCTGCTCCTTGTTGATGACAAGGAGCGCATCGCCTACATTATAGACATCAGCGTTCATGGTGCGAACAACATCAATAAGAAAATGGCTAAAAAGCGCTCTAAATATTAGGATTTGAAGCGGGAGATTTCGAGGATTTGGTCCCTCACCCAAGTTGACGTGGTCCCTGTGGTTGTCGGTGCCCTTGAAGGCTTGGTGAGGGAGACTCCTCAATGCCTTCGGACTGTGCAGGGAGGAGACATGGCTATTGTGCAACAGGAGGCTATACAAGGTTCGATTAAAATACTAAGAACTATCCTTAACATGTAGATGCACCTCTGCTGCGTTTGCATGTTCAATAGCTAAGAGACTTGAATAACGACTGATAAAGACTGATATTTCCTTTGTTACTCCCTTCATTGGTTGATGTATTTTCCTATCGCTGCAAATTCTTTATTATTGTTTTGATGTTGGAGTTCGGATTGAGTTTCTTTCCTTTCTTCCTCTTCCTTCAAATATTTCTTGTCCCTTAGGCTTTTAGGTTTTATTTATTTATTTATTTTTGTTTGTTTTTTCAATTTCTTTTTGCTGTCCCACCCATGGACATATTTCCCGGTGGGTCTGGCTTATCGCCTTCGAAAGAAGTGAATAAAGGAGAGATAATAATAATAATAATAATAATAATAGCAATGAAAAATATCAATTGTGCACTCATAACCATGTATAAACAATTAAAATGAAACAATTCCAGAACGTTTTCGTGTGACCATCATCACTGGAACATCGTCAAATAGTAAGAATCACTAAAACAACCAGTTAAATAGCTAGAGTAACATGAACAGAAGCGTGAGAATGCAGCGCAGCTAGCGGTTATGCATAACGCGTGTAGTGTGAACCTTTGCAGTGTATCTGAGAATGGTAGCAGTAGATGAATGTGGCAGATGTGAGTGCGTGTGAACAAAAACTGGTGAGTGCGTATTATTTAAAAAGTGTGAGTGCTACAACATTTGCTTCAACACTTGTCCGAACGTATCAAACAACACGTCCCATTGTCCTTGCTGTCAAAAGCGGCCAGGCCAGGCAGGCCAAAGCGTTGGAGGCCACGAAAACACCCGTTGCCTACCACTACGCCTGTCAGTATTACAACACAACCAGGAACGGATACAACACCGGAATCAACAGGAGCGCAACACATGAATCTGGTGTCACTCTTGACGACAACACCACGGCATGGAAGACCACCGGACGATCGTACGTTAACAAACCCGATGGAGGTAACGGAAAGATCACCAGGAGAACGAAACGAAAATGGAAGAAAAACGAATCTGAGGAGAAGACAGAGACAAGCGGAGACACGACTTAGAAAAATCGAGAATGCGGAACCAGTAGTGGCAGGTGAAAGTACGGGCGCAGCAGTGAACACGTCAAGGAGAAAGAAGCGATGGCATGAAAAGATGGAGATGGAGGATGATGATGGGGATGAACAGGATGGTCAGGAGGAAAGCAAGAGTGAGCAGGAACAGGAAGTGGAGGATGAGAGTGATACTGACGAGGAGGAGTTCGACATCGACAAGAGCACGTCCGCCATCTACAAGCATTTGGTGTCCAGTCCAGATTGTCGTAAGTTGTTTGACGATTCCTGGTTTAGTGTTATTTGTTGCGCACGTTTCTTCAAGCAGTTGCAGGTGTTGAAAGCTGTATATATTCGCACACGTGACCCTGTTCTATGCAAGCGAAAAGAAAATGTTGTAGCACTCACACTTTTTAAATAATACGCACTCACCAGTTTTTGTCCACACGCACTCACAGCTGCCACATTCATCTACTGCTACCATTCTCAGATACACTGCAAAGGTTCACACTACACGCGTTATGCATAACCGCTAGCTGTGCTGCATTCTCACGCTTCTTTTCATGTTATTCTAGCTATATAACTGGTTGGTTTAGTGATTCTTACTATGTGACGATGTTCCAGTGATGATGGTCACACGAAAACGTTCTGGAATTGTTTCATTTTAATTGTTCATACATGGTTATGAGTGCACAATTGATATTTTTCATTGCTATTTTACGACTGTTGTCTCCTCGTTGGTTATTTAAATAATAATAATTTTCCTCTTTTCGGTTGAATCACGAGATGCGTGGGCTGCTACAACTGGTAAGAGAGAGAGAGAGAGAGAGAGAGAGAGAGAGAGAGAGAGAAAGAAACTATACGAGAGAAGTAAAAGAAAAATAATTATAGCATCATGGTCTAGTCATTGCAGAAGTATGTTTGTTTAGTTAGAGACGAAAAACAAACAGACACGTTTGCCTTTTTACATGATATAGACTAGAAAGGATGATAAAGTATGAAAGGCCATGGAAGGCAGTGATACTGAGTAGAGTGGGTAATAAAATATTAAAAGCCAGTTAGGCCAGTAAAGGAAATGATAATACAGCGGGCAGTGGCATTACTGAAAAGCAGCATGTGCTGGGAGGGGTCGCATGAATAGTTGATACAGTGGGATTTTCCTGATGTCGGGCTGGAGCCTGTTCCACAGAGATTCACCTTGGAATGAGGCAGAATATGTGCCAGCGGATGTCTTAGTGACTGGAAATTTAAGTGTTCGATTTCCATGACTACGTGTAGGACGGCCGGCATTGAGGGGACTGAACATATCGGTAAGCAATGTGCTGCATTTACCCGAAAGGCAGCGCTAAGTGTAGCCAAGGAGCTTGTGGCAGTACATAACTTCTAGCGAGCGCAAGCGCAATTGCCAATACAGCGGCGCAGATGGGGATGCAAATGGAGCGTTGTAAGCACAGCGGACTGCGCGCTTGAGTAGACGCTCTAGGCGCACGAGCTGATGTGAGGAGGGCCAGCAGAGAAAAAGTTGCTAGCATAAAGAAAGTCAGGGAGAATCAGGAACTTCAGGTACGTGATGCGAGTATCGATGCTGTAAAGTGCGCGAACGAGAACGCTGCTTTAATGTGGAGAGAAGGTCTGCTGATGGTATGCTTGGTGAAGTCAATTCTGGAACTTTCCAATCTTTTGAAAATAGAGATTGGAAATTACCCGGCCATTGTATTAAAAACAAGTCTATTTGCGCGCCGAGCCCTGCCTGATCGAGGTATATTGTCCGTCGCTACGTAATCCGGGTGTTTGTAAATTGAGAAGAGAACAACAACCGTAACTCAACCGGTTCTTACTCGATTTCCACAATCAAAGTGCTTCAAAGTATGTTTATCAGCGTTTGATTGCAACAATTGTGGAAGCGATAGGACCTTTGAGTTATTGCGCTTGATCACTACACAGCTTCACACGGCCAGAACAACTATTTTGCGCCGTGCATGGACCCTCGGTTTTCATTTTTTTCTGCATTTTTGCCACTTGGTGCCATGGCAATTGCAATTCTGAACAAGCCATGGACTAGCGGGAGTGTGCACAATAAAATAGAGATGCGGGCAAGAAGAGTGGAATGGCTGGTAAGCGTCAGTTTCTTTGACTTTCGAGACCGCGCCATGACTTTGCGACAGATTTGCTCTATGGCTGGCGTACGACCTTGTGGAGACTTGTGCTTTTGTTTATTGTTTTTCTCGTGGCTCCCGGTTGTTACGGAAGGTGAAGATCTAGTGAATCAGATAATGTGTGAGTAACGAATGTTTTAGAGGGCGTTTTTTCATTAGAAAAAGACCCGTTTTAGCTTCTCGACAGGTGGCAATACTTTGCTGTGGTGGCAGGGTGAAATTAAACACATCGGCATACGCAATTTAGTCAAAAGGTGGGCCTGCCTAGGCCTGACTCACTGAGATAAGTTAGTTCTGGTGTTGTGACAGCCGATGGTAAGAACGTATGTAAGCGGGCAGATCTCTAACATCCAATTCTGTTGGTGCAAAACCAAGCAGGTGACAAGAAGCTGTCAAGCAGGAAGCTGACCAGAGATGTGCTACTGCTGTACTAGCAGGTGCCAAATCAAGCTGTTAACAGTGTGCGGATCACACTTTCTCGTTTCACAGACATCAGCCTCTTCTTCGGGCCAAACCAAAAATAATTATTATGATTATGTACGTAGCAGGTACAGCACTGCGCAGTAACTATAAAACACGAATAAACAAGTGAAATTCAGTCCAAGCAACTTTCAAAATTGAACCCGGATGGTCAGCCAATATAATTGTGATGAAGAAGGGAAAAGGACAAAATGTTGCGAGTTATGCCAAACTGTCCACCGACATAACTAGATCTTATACCGTCAGCGAGTGCGACAAAATGGCACAAACTTGACATTGAGAACTGAGACATTCTGCGACCTGACACCTAGCTCCAACACTTCTCCAAGGCGCAAACCAACAACCTTCCGCCTTGGAAGGGTCCGGTTCGTAAATGTCAATGAAGAAGAGCATGAGCTACGCACCACGGCAACAAAAATGCCGAAAGTTGCTCCACACGAAGTACTTTTCGCCGTATACGTCATGACGGGGGTCATCAGGTGTGCAACACTCGGATCGTGAGCCAATAAAATTATGATGATGAAAGGAAAAGGGTGTTGGTTTGCGCCTTGGAGAAGTGTAGGAGCTAGGTGTCAGGTCACCCAATGTCTCAGGACTCCTTGTCCATGTTATGCCATTTTGTCGCACTTCCTGCTGGTATAAGATCTGGTTTCGTTGGTGGGTAGTTTGTCAACTTTCAAAATGTATTTTTTAGGCTAATCTGATGCCTCAGGCCACAGGCGTGCCTCCCCAATGACAACCTCAACTGGATCTCGCTTGAGGTAGCGGGAATTATAGGATTTTAATCCGCGCAAACACATGATGCTGGAACCTACCAGCGCAATGCACAGCCGGGTTGGAATCCTTCCCATGGTGGCAAACTACTGGTCTTTTTCCTTGTCAGAGATAAAAGCAGCAAAGCTCTTGTACAAAACTGTGCCAGCTTTCCCAGCAACACCACTGGCCGACATGACGACTGAAACGAAGGAGGCCTTCTCGACTTCCCGAATTCTCTCCTCATCTCTTCTCCTCTTCTCGGGTTCATAGCCGGCATACACAGCGGGGATTGAGGCAGCATTATTCGAAGCAGGATATAGGTTGAAAAGCCGTATATCAAGCATTATGTGCTCTAACTGGCCACCCCAAAACCCGCTGGTAGCGAAGTCGAGACAAGCATTGTCCTCTAAGGACGCAGACCGGAGGCTGAACTGCTCACCAGAGATAGGCTGCAGTGGAGGTTCCACGGATACCGAGTGAGCTACCTAGCGAATGAGGTCGGCGGTGACGTCACGGATTTCATTGTGTCTTCGGACGAAAATTCACGGGTCGGGCAGGATAACGCGTGGGAGACGTCGAAGCAGCCGTTGCCAAAAATACAGGCCGACGGCAAGCGCTCCGGCACCCATCCATAGCGCAAAGACAGAGCATCTCCAAACTCGGAGAGACGAAAGCCATAGCAGGATAGAGGACGTGACGTCGGCCAAGCATAGCTACCACGCTGGGAAGAAAGCTAAAGCTGAGGCACATGTACCGCACCTTCACCGCTCAAAACCCCCTCCTTGAGATGTTGCTGTAATACCCCTCCCTCAGATGTTGCTGTGATACCCCTCCTTCAGATGTTGCTGTGATACCCCTCCTTCAGATATTGCTGTGATACCCCTTCTTCAGATTTTGCGGTGATACCCTTCCTTCAGATGTTGCTGTGATGCCCGAGCTGCAGTGCGGGCTTGACGTTGGGTGGTCTAGGTAGCGTCTGCCACACAAGCTAGCGAAAGATCTGCCTTACCAATCCTTACTTTGAGCTCATTAGTGGGCATATTGGCGTGATTGGGCGGTGGGAATCGAGAGACCCAAACTGCGATACCGACAAGGAACCTAGAGCACAAGTCTCTCCACACTGGACTGATGGACTCGACTTATAAGTCCTGGGATGAGGCGCTCCCTAATAACAGCTTCCAGACCACATAACTCCTCAGATTACATCTCCAAGGTCCGGGACAAGAAAGATCACTTGTTTTGTAGACCATGGACATATGTAAAGTAGGTGGCAAAGGGTTGTGTGATGACAAAATCGGATTGCCGTGACACCTCATATGTGTCCAGAAGGTGACATTTGCCTCTACGAAACTGCTGACAAACTATGAGGTGCCCAAAATAGCTCTCAAGTTAAGGCCGGTATTTCTGACGATCTGGAACCCGTGCCAGCAAAGACTGCAACCGCCTCATCGTATGCGCGCTCCTTCACCAGCAGCAAGGATTTGCTGGCATTGGGTCGGTATCCATGGGCTTCTCCTTGCTCGTTCAGCCCATCCCGCCAGGTGTGAAGGGCTCGAAGGTTTTCACACCTTGAAGGATCATCTGCGTACCACACCTGGATGATGTCGGGTGAGCTGACTGCTTGGACCAAGCGTACGATGCCCAGGGCGTACATCAGCATCGCAACCGTATTACCATGCATGGGTAGCGCTTCACAGGATAACAAGCATTCACCATCCACAAAGAGCTTGGCCGGGTGGCGGTATGTGTTGATGTTCGACTCAAATCGTAATGCTTTCTACGGTAGGTGTAAGTTAATTCTCCGAGTATATGGACTAATTAACAAGTTTGCAAACGTTTTGCATTGAGACACGAATGGCAAGAATGCAAGCAGTTACACATTAGCTGTGTGTCGGTATTTTATGTTCCTCAGGTAGAGGTGTGTGCGAATGCGTGCCGCGCAACCAATTGGTAGACATCTTCTAGTATTTCGGATTATGTTTAGATGAGTTCATCGGTGGCGTCAGCAATCACAATTTTTTTGCCATATACAACTTCCATCATCAAGACCCTCAACAGGAAGAGGGGTACTAGTAAAGTGGAAATTAAAGTAATAGAATTTTATAGAAAAGAAAAAGGAACAGCAGGCATTCTACTGCCTGTAATGCTGGTGAAGTAAGATAAAGTACAACAACAACAAGGAACTACAAAATACGGTTTTGTGTCCACTAACACCAACTGTTACCAAGCAATCAAGTCATGGCATATCATTGCACGACGCTGACCAACTGTACCAACGTTCTACAACTACGAGCTAACTCGATAACAGCTCTAGCACATCTTGAATGCGGACTCCAACACATGCGTCCCACTCTCCTGTAATATTGATCTTATAAGATAGCACAAAATCTTTAAAAAAAAATACTGAGGCAGGATGGACATGACTTCTTGCAAAGGCAGGCAGCCGTTGCCTTCATGTCAGTCGTCGTCCTTTCCGATTGTTTCCTTTGTATTTTTACCGTGAATTCATGCCTAAATGTGTTTTGTCACCTTCTCGTTTATTATTGTTATTATTATCATTCGTTCTCACTTTTTTTGTTTTTGTTGCTGATACACACTTGTCACGCTTTGTTCTTACTTGTGTTAGGTACCTCCTCCCGTACCTTTTCTAGCTGGCCTGCATTCACTTACGTACTCACCTTTTGTCTCCGTTTGTTCCGTTGGCCTGGGTAGCTACTTGCGCGCCCATATTTGCCATAGCTACCCAGACCCTTTATCTTGCCGTTCAGACTTGATCTCTCACTCTCTCTTTTCTCTCTCTTCAATGTAGTCGTTTCGTTCGTCTTGGTCTCTTGTCTCGTCGTCTATAATAAATGTCGTTCCCCCAACCTACCTGTTCCCGTTGTAATGTCTGGATAATGTGTCGTCAGTCGTCCTGTTTCGAACTCAACATTGGCGCCCGATTTTTGATCGACCCACGACCCTGAGATCATCCCATGCCCAGCCGTCCTCAACCGCCATTCGTCTCGTCTATGTCAAATTGTCAACCTATTCTCGTCCATGTCAGTCTCGTCTCTTCTACGCCAACCTCGTCTCGTCTTTATCAACCTCGTCCCTCCTACGCCAACCTTACCTCGTCTATTCTCGTTCAAGCCATGCAGGTCAGCTACCTTTCTCTCTTTCTTTTTTTTGTATGCTTCTTCGTCAAATTTATTTTCGTGAATTTTTTTGTAGTGTGTGCGCGCGCGTGTGTTCGTAAAACATAACCAAGTTAGGGGTCCGATCACGGTGAGCCACGCTCTAATTTTTGGATGTTTAGCAAAAGTGTAACTAGGCTGTATTAGCCGTGCAAAATACTAGTAATTCACGTTCCTCGTCAAACTCCAATAGTTATTACACACAATAAGTAGTACAGGAATGATGTGTACGAGTGCATTTTTAGTACACACTTTCGTGAGATCCATGCGCGCGTGCAGTATGTGTGTGTGTGTGTTCTTTCTCCTTCAGTCATTTTTTTTAAATATTTTTCTCTCTTTTTTTTCTCTCCGCGAGGACGCGGGATTTTTTTCATGGAGGGGTGGTATGTTAGGTACCTCCTCCCGTACCTTTTCTAGCTGGCCTGCATTCACTTACGTACTCACCTTTTGTCTCCTTTTGTTCCGTTGGCCTGGGTAGCTACTTGCGCGCCCATATTTGCCATAGCTACCCAGGCCCTTTATCTTGCCGTTCAGACTTGATCTCTCACTCTCTCTTTTCTCTCTCTTCAATGTAGTCGTTTCGTTCGTCTTGGTCTCTTGTCTCGTCGTCTATAATAAATGTCGTTCCACCAACCTACCTGTTCCCGTTGTAATGTCTGGATAATGTCTGGTGTTGTACGAAAACTTGTTCCAATCATCTTCTGTTTTTCCATTGCATTTTTTCTTCTTACATGGATTTTTCCTTACCCTTTAGGTTGTTTCTTGCATCGTCTTCATCGCTTACATTGTTTTAAATAAAGTAGTCCACATGTCGCTTCAGCTCCTCCTACTTATTGCCATATTCAAAAAATTGTACTTCGAACTAGTTTTCGCACAACACTCCTCAGGAAGCTACGTTGTACTAATGATAAACAATCCAGAAAGATACTAATAAAGAGAAATGGAGTGAGAAGAAACAACACCTATGAAAATAATAAACCTACCACTAAGGAATTAACAGGAAAAACCGCGAAGCACTTAACGAACTTGTAAGGACTACTAGTATGCTGTGACAAAAGATATGACACCATGGCCAACCAGAGCCAAACAGACAGAGCAAGCTGCTACTAAGACAATTTCAAACGAATAATGCTGTCCTTCTGGACACACAGATTAGGCTTATGAATACGTAGACAAATAGCTTCTAACACACTCAACTGCAACTTATAACCATGACGAGCACAGCACAAAACAGAAGATTCAGAATAAACCTTGCAGCAATCAGGACGAGATGCAAGATTCTTATAAACTAATGACTTCCTACTACAAAACACACACTCGCACCCACTCTTACTCACAAAATCATTCTCGCTCTCACACTCACCGGAATCACTGGACTCACTGGCCGAATCCTCCTCAACGACGTCCTGCCTCGGAGCAGTCAGGTCCCGTCTCCTCCCATCCCTCGTCTAACGTTCCTGTTGTGTATTCCGTTTGTTCGGTACTTCCGTACTGAAATAGGTCATGGTGTAATTAGCATTTGTCCTTCTGGGTCTCGTTGATATTGAGGTAGGTATTGTTGTCGTCTCTGCCGGTGATGCAGCAAGCGATGCTGGTGCAAACGTGTCTGTATGCAACACAGGTGGCGTCGCCAAAGCCACATCCACCTCCGCTGGTGGAGGGAGGGACTTGGTCATGGCCACGGGAGCAAATGGTGGACTTGCCGGGTGGGACGCTAGGTCCTGTGTTGGCGGAGGTAGTGGTTGTTTACGGAGGTTTCCCCGCGTGGGACGCTCCAGTTGTGCGCTACGTGGGATAATGTGTAAAGGAGTGTGTTGCTTGATGCGTTCGCTCAGGTGCTGAACAGTCCTACCAACATACCGGCTAGCACAATCCCGGCATTCAAAGTGGTAGATTACATGACTTAAATGATGGGTTGGTAGGACGTCCTTCACCACCGTGAACGAACGCATCGTTGTGTAGTGGGGTATGAAGTGTACCGCATAGTAGGTTTGTTTGATGATCGCACGAACTTCACGACTCACATTGTCAGACTTCTTGCCCTTCCATGGTAAGCACAAAAGGACAGGACGACGAATAGGCCCTATCAATTCCTGTTTCGGCGTGGGGGCTGTAGACAACAGTTTTGCCAACATGTCGCCTGGGTATCATTTTCATAGATGTTGTTTCTTCTCACTCCATTTCTCTTTATTAGTATCTTTCTGGATTGTTTTTCGTAGCTTCCTGAGGAGTGTTGTGCGAAAAATAGTTCGAAGTACAATTTTTTTGTTCATCATTTCTTCCATATCACATTTTTTCTTTCTTCCATGTTCTTCACTGCCTTCGTATCCACTCGTTTTTTTTGAATACCATAAAAGCCTTTGTGAAATGTCGGTTCAGCTCGTTCGGTTGATCGCAATTATAAAACTATTGTCGATTCGACGCCTATTTATATAATTATTATGACAAACATTCAATGGGATCTTGAAAAAGTTAGTTCTGCCAGTAAATCTTTAATCGCTCTGACCAACCCTGTGATTTCCGTGGCTCGCAAGATATCAATGATGAGGAACTGTCGTTTACCACCCAAGTAGTCACTTCAGTATTTAGCAAACAAGAAGTTGAGTGGCTCCCCGGGTCCACCAACTAAAATCGGAGTAGTCCCGGGAGACCCAACGTCCCCAATTATGTTCATAACATACTATGCAGAAGGAACAATGCGCGAGGTCAGGGAAAGATGCACAATTCGCTCACCAATGCCTGCTCCCATAACACAGTAGGCTGACGATACTACTTTGCATAACCGAAATGACAATGTTGAGTGTGAAACCATATTTTACGAAGACAACCTCAAAACTCAATACGCAGAAAACTGAATGAAAAAAGTTAATTATCGTGTCCGTTCCCGAAGGGAAGTCACGACGGCCGCTAACACCCGATAAACACCAGCGGCAGATGCAGCGCCTAACGGTGGCGGTGAGTGGGTAAGTCTCACAACCACTGGCACAAGTGCTGAAAATGACTCCATTAGCTGCATCCATGTACCCCTTGTGCCTGGCCACAAGTTCCCAGTTGACTGTGGGCAGCAGCACTGAATGTGTTGATGTTACCCTTTATGTACTGAAAACATGTACGCAGACTGAATTTGATCTCGACTCGCCTCAAATTCCATAATTCTCCGGGTCATAACTTTGGTCTCCTTTTGACGATTTTTCAATCTTGAGCTTCCTGGAAAGCTCGTCGATAAAAAGCAACGAATTGAGATGAATAAAACTCCTGGGCTCCTTATTGGGCTTTACACAAGACATGGGCATGAGAATTTCAAAAGCACACTGTGTGATACTTGTCACCTTTACCTATAAATTTACAGCATGCATTTCCCACCCACCTCTCTCATGCAGACAGTATTCACAATACCTTGACACTTCGGTTCTTCTCACATTCTCATTAGTGTTTTCTCTATCACCTTGTGATATAAAACAGGGCTCTTCTCATTCGAGAGGGTGTGGTATTTCCAAGCTACTAATGCAAAACATTATACACTGGCCGTTTGGTTCAATTTCGTGGAGACGGAATTCCTTGCAATCCCGACTGGTATTGGTATTTAGTAGTAGAGTAGTAGATTTTATTATTTTACTAGGGGAGTCCCAACAGGCGTTGCCTTTTTACTGGGAACCCTAGATTTGGTATTGATCTATTTGAATTCGGTATCTCAAGAGTACATTGTACAACTTGGGAAAATCCGAATGACATAGATACATAAACATAAAAGTGGAGTAGGTGCTACAGCGGATCATTTTATCGCAGATTGTGGGACTAAACTAATACCAGTATGCAAGTACACAAGAAATAAAAGCTGAATAAATACGACTGCATGACATTGGAGAAAAGCACCAATTAGAGCAAAACAAAGCGACACATCACTCATCGAAAACATTTTCAAAAAGGAGCTGTTTTAACTGGGTATATTGTGGCCCGTCATTAAGATGGCAGGCAAGATGGGCGGTAAATGCAGAAGACGTATTGCAAGACTTCATTTCGAAGGGCAGACTGGGACTGTGTATGTTAAAGAGTCTAGACTTCTGGCCAAGTGGCATTTCGGTTCGTGAATGGCGCTTCAAATCAGACCGGATCACTCAACAGAACTGACTGCGTCGCTCAATCCACTTGCACCACCATTCCTTCCTGATTCTGGACGACAAACTAATAAAACTCAGAGTCAACCTGCCCAATTACCTTCATCCTTCTCAGTGCTCTCACTTCACTGTTGCTCCATAGTAAATAAGTTAGCTGAGCTTAGTCAAGTCTGTGAGCAGTAGTCTCCAGACATAATCTGCCTATGTGAAACGTGGCTGACAGCTGCCATAGAAGTCTCAATTCCAGGCTACACGTCATACCGCCTGGACCGCCCACCCACGACCAGCTCTGATAACCTGTCAGCAAGAGGCTATGGCGGTGTTGCTACACTTGTAGCTGACAGATCGTTCATGTCCATCAAGCGCCGCTTCGACCTTGGGCGCTGTGGGCTGGAGACGGTTTGGCTCGAATTGCGGCCAGTGATCCTTCCCTCACTCCCCTTCATCATCTGCTCTGTTTACAGACCCCCTGGAGACATCATCTTCCAAGTCCAGGCATTTAGTGACCCCCTAGAGGGCTGTCTGTCCAATACTAGCCTCCCCAATTCTGCGATTGTACTTGCAGGAGACTTGAATGCTCGCCACACTGACTGTTCTCCTAGTGACACCACGAATCGTGCTTGAAGGGAGTTCCGTAACCTCTTCTCTTGTTTTGACGTTGTACTCACGGATCATCCTCACTTACTACTCTCTGTTACATCTGTTGCTCCTCTTGGTGCATCTGACCACGCACAGATCCTCAGTCATTTCCTACTGCCTACTGATGCTGTTTATCGTGAGGAACCTGCTGCAAACGGACATCCCGCTCCTGCACCCTGAAACCACTTCAGCAATGTTCCTGCAAAGCCGGAATATGACTTTAAATCCGTGCCATCTTCCGTCTGGGATAGTGTGAATGCAGAACTCGCTGATATTGACTGGAGCTGGCACCTGTGTGCCAGCAACGTCAATGATGCGCTTTCGCACTTTTCTTCCATTCTCAACAGTGCCCTTGAGAAGCACCTCTGGCCATTCGGAAAGCAGCCGTATTCTCACCGCTGCCCACGGCCCAGTCAGCCACCCTGGGTTGATGCCCATCTCCGCACAGCAATCAAGTAGAAATATGATCTCTATAGTATTTTTAAGAAGTACCCAACACAACAAAACAAACAAGCATACCAACAGCAGCGAAATTTAGTGAAAGCCCGGACGCGGACAAGGTACAGAGCTTATATCCGCTCAGTGCAAACTACTTTGCAGGGTAGACACCGTCCATCGCTTCACCAGTTTGCGAGACAAGCAAGAATTCAACACGTATCACGGGAAATTCCAACACTCACAACAGGGACTCAGCAGGCGGCTTACCCTTTGACCAAAACTACGGCATTAAACGCCCAATTTGCCGCTATGACTCGGCCAGATTACCCGTTGCTCTCTATTCCCCCTATTCTCACCACCTCGGAGCCCTCAGCTTGTTTCACGTCCGTCATCACCACAACTGCCACTGTCCGGCGTCATCTGAAGAAGCCTCCGACGTGGAAGGCATCTGGTCCCGACGGCATCCCCAACCGGGTCCTCAAGGCCCTGGCACCATCCATAGCATTCCCTTTGTGCCATATTTTTACCGTGTCATTTACCACGGGCATATTCCCTTCCGCATGGAAAACAGCGAAAGTCATACCTGTATTCAAGAAAGGTTCCCGCCACGAACCTGCAAGCTACCGCCCTACCTCTCTTCTTCCCTGCGTGTCCAAAGTTTGTGAACGCATCTTTTATGACCACTTATCCAGACATGTTTCGCCGTTTCTGAGTCCCGCACAATCTGGGTTTCGTAAAGGCGACTCCACCTCTCTTAAACTGACCCGCATCGCGCAGCAGGTGTGCCAGCATAGGGATAACAGAGCGCTTGCTGGCATTTGCTTCTTTGACTTGGCCAAGGCGTTTGATACCGTCTGGCATCGAGGACTTTTGGCAAAGCTCGAGCATGCATTCAGGGTACGCAAACAACCACTCTCCTGGCTGAAATCTTATCTCTCTGGGTGTCAACAGTACGTACCTGTGCTTGGAACATCCTCGGTTGCAGAGCCAGTATTGTCAGGCGTTCCTCAAGGATCAATTCGTGGTCCCCTACTATCGGTATTTATTATTTACGTAAACGACTTACCTGCAGTCTTCCCTGGAACGTCTCTGTTTGCTGACGACATGACCCTTCTCACCTCATCAGCTTCCCTCACTGGCCTGAAAAACAACTTGCGTGCTGGCATTCAGGAAGTTCTTTCCTGGATGTCGTCCTGGCGGTTGTCCCCAACTCTATCAAAAACAAAGATCATGCTCTTCAAGCCCCAGGCGGAGTTCACAACCCTCATCCATGCCACCTTTCCTAATCCAATTGACATACTGTCTATTCACAAACACCTTGGCATTGTGATTTACTCTGCACTCTCTTGGGTACCCCACATCGAATATATCTGTAACAAATCAAGTAAATCCTTAGGAATTCTCTCCCCCCCCCCACTGCTCCTACCTCCCACTTTCTTGCGAGCTTCTTTTTTTATTTAGCCTACCTTCGCCCAATATTTGATTATGCCGATACGTCTTGGGTTGGATTATCCTCTTCCGCTGCTGCAAAGCTTGAAATACACCACAAGAAAATACTTAAAATTCTCCTCCGTCAACCCCGCATGCTCTCATCATCCGCCCTTTATAAAATCGCTCACACAACCCCGTTATCACCTGGACGCTGTGCACACCTGGCTTCTCTTGTCCATTCTTTTAAGCTTGAGTTGTGCCCACCTCATCTCATGTGTTTTAATTGGTTTTCTTCTCTAGGTACTAGAAACTCGCTCTTATTCCCTAAGTGTAACTCGTCCACTCTTTTGCGCTCCCCTCTCTTTATTGCTTTTACTGTTTGGCTCACTCTACCGAGTACTGTTCATTTTGCTACTCTTTCTTTTTCCCTTATTTTTTTTATCGCCGTGGTTGGCCATCACCCACTCTCTTAACATTGGCTGGTGTTTCCACCGAGTCTTGAGATGTTGTATAAAATAAATAAATAAATGCATGTTTATTCTGGAGAACTAAAATGCAATTTTCCAACCAGCCAACCATTCGTTGTAACCTAACACTTCATGCCCGTTGGCATACATCACACAATGAATATTGGATGTACAGCCAAGATCCGATAATATAATCGGATATCGGCTATAGGTGAATTTCTGTTAAACCGAACTTCGGCTATAAAGAACCAAGAATGCTGCATAATTGGGTTCGTTATATCAGGAGTCTACTTTACATGTACATGTATAATAAACATCAGTTTGTTTTCGGAACATCCAATGTAGTTTCAGTTCTTGTTCATTGATTCACTCTGTGCAGCGACATGGAAAGCCTGTGCTCAAACCAACACCAGCACTTGGCAAGTCGATTGGACTTTTCGACAGGACAGAAAAACCTGGAAGGACGCCAACATATCCTGTCGGTCACTTGGCGGATCACTGGCTACTGTCCAGACGATGGCTCAGCTGACATGTGCAAACTTGACAACAGTCGGAACATCCGCCACTTGGGTAGGGCTGACTGGTACATGGAGCGCCGGAAATTGGAGTGCGTGGAAATGGGAAGCTGCATTGTCATCTGTTACGGCACAACTTCCATGGGATTCAAAATTCCCATTGATTAGACCTGATTACATATATGGATACTTTCAGCCAGTAATTATCAAATTACGGACCTGGGACAATAACACTCGACTTCAGTACCTCTGTCAACGATATGTGCCTAAAGGTAGGTGTTAGTCTTATTATTGTGCTTGTTCGCGTTGGCATCAACCTGCATAAAGCAGGTATTATAGTCTTCGTTTAAGCTACCATAAAAACGAAAGCTCATCCTAAGCAAGAGGACTACAGGAAAATATAACGAAAACGATATACAAACTTAAGAAATCCAATGAGTTTAACTTACAGTTCAAAACATGAAAAACCCAAAGAAAAGCAGAGCCAAAGTTACTAATCGGAGTTACGAATCCGTTGGTACCGATTGATCCATCAATCGACAAAGGGGACTAATCCGTTAATATTGCGAAGTAGAAACTGACAGGTAGGTGTACTGTTCGAGAAACTCGGTTCACCACCCTCAAACCCAGTTGTGTATTCACTGCAAGTTGAAGCTTTATTTTCGGCCATCGGCAATTATCAGGTTTAGGGAAAACACAAGTAAGGTGGACCTAAACCATGCAGCTCAAAGTGGAATTAATTTGGTCATGTTGAAGTTTCTGGAGTGGGGCTTGTGCACATTAGGAAGTCTCGACTCTGCACATCTACCTAGAAATTTCCCTAAGTCTTCTGAGACGTGTGGTCAATATGGAGACGCATCGTTTACCAGACATTTTCTGACAGAATATTGGGTATAAAAGGGCTACGCCATTGTGGGTGGTGTACGAGTCAGATCCAGGATGTATCGATGTGGTGGTTGAATATGCCAGTTTCACATAACGTGACGCATCACTGTCCACGGGCCGTCTTTATGATGCTCCTAGTACGAAAGCACTCTTATAGGTTATTTTCTTCTTGTTGTTGATTGAGAGAGGCTTGAGTTTCTAGTGCGGCCATGGATCCGGAAACTAGACTCCTTGGGGTTGTCTGCATCTTACTCTCCACCGATATCATGACGAGGATGCTTCTATCGCACAATATTATCCCCTGTCTGACGCTGATGAACCAAATCGTACCTCGTAGAGAACGCACAAGGAAAGATGAGGAGAATAACAGACAGCAGACAATGGACCTGTAATTAAACAAAAAACCGAAGCCGGAATATTTCAGAAAAAATGAGAACACGATGCATCCATGGAAAGATGTGCTTTGGATTTGCACGATTTTTATAATGCGACTTATAATGCTCAAACTACTCCACAATGCCAGTTTAAAAGTTGGACTGAACCAGAATGGCTGAAAGTGGCTGAATCAATTCAGCGCTCCATTCAGTGCTTTGATAACGGCTGACTGCTGAAAACGGCTGATGCCGAAAATCTAGCCGCTTCTGTTGCAACAATGACGTCAAAAAACGCGTTTTCCGCTGAATGGATTAACCGCGCTTGATGTGACGGGTGGATTAACCGTAAAATACGCCCTAGATAAGCAACCCGGAATCGTACCCCCGCTATAGAGCCCACTCTCGAATAACGTCCTGCCCCTAGGAGCCTGTGGAGCAAAATATAGCCGTCTCTTGAAATTGCACCAACCAAAAGCCTATGAATCGTCGGTGTTCTTTGCTAATCAAGCGCCTGAGCAAGAGTGGAGTTCCTTTCTAGATCCTTTTTTTCTTGCCCATGCCATTGCACAGGCGCCTTCAGGATAAAAATAGCAGTTCTTGGTGCCATTTATGCAGTGTCACGAACGTTGTTCACAACATTCTTTAATTGAGCTCCCGTTTTCTTTGTTTTATTCTGCATGATGTAAATGTAACAGTGTAATGGGTAGCCGAGTGGTAACGTTAGGCGCGGTGAAATCAACAAGAATTACTTTCATTCTACTTTCAGGTACACACCTGAGATATAAATATTGGTGAAAGAAGAAGCGGCAAAATAAATAACTTTCTCTCCGGTGCTCACCTAGAGGTTGACTCCTTCTTGTACGTTAGCTTTCATTGCTATCTAATCTAATCTAATCTAATCTAATTAAAACAAAAATGCGCAGCTGCTTTTATGCAGCAGACGCCGTACGCTTATGTACGGAGATACACTAAATATACATCAGGCAAAGTCCCGTATTAGTTTCGTACTGCTTCCGTATTGGTCGGGCAGGGATACTACACCCTCCATTCCTACAGATTATCACGCCCTCGTGATTTAAAAAAAATTAGTGAAGAGTTACGAACACAGCGTCAACCGGAAGAATGCAAATTATATCGGAAATGATAACGTTTAGAGTAGACAGAAGAAATGAACTGATAACAAATCATAAAGTAGAAGCACACCAGGTTCACACGATCTCACGGGGTCAAAAGGGGAAAGAACTGTTCTCAAATAGGACCTGAAACCACAGCACTCTTGCTGCACTACGCTGGCACAACCCGCCAGGAACATCGCAGTTCAAAAACCGAACTGAATACACTACAACTATAAGGGGCGTTGTCACACACATTGTCCCACGTTAGCTGGGTAAACCGTGGCTCACCATGATCAGACGCCTACCAAACTAAACTGGATTCACACACTCGCATAAAGGAAGACTGAAAAGAACAGGGAGACTGAAGGAAGACAGGAAAGAAAATGCCATACCTGGAATTAGCGTTAGTAACCACGGCGGCGGCTGGAGCTATGGCGGAGGGCGAGCCAGGTTTTATCTTCATCTTGGTTGAGCCGGTCACTCAGAGCGGCTAGCTCGGCGTCAGACAAATGACCTCCCTCCTCGTCTTGAATCGTGGTCTTCACATTGTCGATAGCATCGCTTTGCGCGACGTAAAGAGTGATGGTCTAGCCAGGAAGAGTGTTGACGAAAATCTGCATCCCACCACGGAGGCGAAGTACCAAAGTGAAGAGTGGGCTCCTGCTTCCGACTGCGTGTTGCTGCGAAAATCAAACGCTGCTGGTCTCGGGGAATACCCTCCTTGTCTTGGGCAGCAGCCTGCCTGTTGTCGTCCTCATCAGCTTCGCCATCACCACCAGTAGTTAACATGTACTTGGTCCGGCTCATCGCAATTGTCGCTTATCTATCGCCCCTAAGAACAGGAGTTTTGTGGCCGCTCTGTGAAATTTTCAATAGGCATAGTGAGGAAGCATGATACTTGAATACTCTCCGCCAGAAGAAGAAAAAATTCAGCCATGGAATCAGGTGAAGCAAGTCATAGAAGGGAAGCAAGGTAAGCAAAATGCACGAAATAAATCAGCGAAGGAGCGCGTTCTTGCATTCACACCCTTACAGGTCCAGAGTTCATTCAACTCTCCATCACTCGAGCTGCCGCCGTTACATGAGCTGACATTAAATTGCTGGTGTCTAGCTGCTAGCGACTGGTAGAGTATCTCTTGCTTTCTCAGCCTGTCGTATGGCAGCAATAGGAAAGGAACAGTTGTGTCTGTCACTCCGGTGCTTGAAGGAACCGTGGGCAGTGTGACCTGTGTGTCACCACAGTGTGTTTCAACAGAGCCTTCGAATGAGCAAATGAGGCGTACAGGCCTCTCCAGACAGCTGTCATACGCTCCACTGGATACGTTGACGACGACTCTTGCAATGCTGCTGCCAGGTCCACGAAGGAACAAAAGGAACAACCAAAACGTCCCTTGCATGCGCGCATCGCATCAAAAACACTTTTCTTCTTCAGCATGATTCTCATCATGAGTCCAAGAAGTTCTAAGGAGCCAAATATTAAGTAGTCAAATATATCGCGTATTTGACTAAGCAGTCAAATACGCGATATATTTGACCGCTTAGGTATCAGGGAAATTAGTGGGGTCAAATACTAAGAAGGCGATAATATGTGTTATCACTCCCTTAGAATTGACTCCCATTGATTTTCGCTATACCTAAGCAGTCAAATATTCCCGCATATTTCACTCCTTAGGGCAATATTGACTGCTTATATTTGACTGCTTAGGGGTTGCGCAGTTGAACGGTGCCTAGTGCAACATTGTCACTGCATGAGCAGGTGGTGGTGCAACGGTTGTGCAATCATAAAACCGGGATTCATGAGTTTTTCGTTCTGGAATTTGAAATACGGAAGGGAGTGTCGTGATAAATCTAATATGGACTTCGTACCTGGTCAGTATAGGAAATTAAAACCTCGTAAAAGACCTCGGCTTCGCCTCTGTCTTTTACTCGGTTTTTATTTCCTATATTGACCTCGTACTCAGTCAATATTAGATACATATTTCAAGTCAGAGCTGAACAACCCAATCCCTCGGGGGTTCGTCCGTATGTTTCTGAACCATATGCAATTTTGTGTATTGAGGAATCTAATTTCAGGTGCCTCGAATGTTTCTATGTTTTTGTTTTATCATGGCTGTACCGGAATGCAAACTGTGTTTTTGTGAAGATAACTGGTACGTGTGCTCTGCGAACAAATCTCTTGGACGCATGGAGATACTTTACAATCCAACGCCTAAGACATATTATGAGGCCACCACCACTTGTGCAGGGAGATTCAGCATTCTGGCCAATTTTCAAAGCTTAAACCATGCAGATTGCGCAAGGTCAGTGCTTGGACCACGAAATGGTCAATGCAGCAGTTCCTCAAGCGATAATTGCAAGAATGCCTCGTTTGGCTGCAACTCCAATACATGCAATGTGTGGGTTGCTCTACAACGAACATCTATAAATTGGACATGGATGTTACCTGTTCCATCCATACCGAGCGCAGTTCCCTGGATAAATTCAACAACAGGAGGAAGCGGAGATAGAAAATGTGGTTACTATTTACCTGAAAAAGAGGGTTTCGGAATCGAATCTTGCACAATGAAGCTCAGTTTCTACTGTCAAAGGTATACACCAAATGGTAAGGTATACTAGTTAGGATTACACTAGCGTGTAGGTATCTGTATACCTGCAGAAAAATAGGTTTAACAAATTCATGCCAATTTTCAAGCAACACTCTGTTCTTCCACGGACCGACAATATCGTATGCATTCACTGTGTGAAGAGGAAAACAATTCAAAATTATATAAATGAAGTTTCGAAATGGCAATCCACTTTAGCCAATCCATTATTTAACTCGGCCTGCGACGTTAACAATGACCACTACTACCATATCACCTCTAAAGTGCTCACCAAGTATTTATCCTTTATACCTGGTACGAAGATGAAAAGAGACTTGCAACACCTAAATAACTTAAACACAGTTCAGATAAAATAGCAATGAAAAATATCAATTGTGCACACATAACCATGTATAAACAATTAAAATGAAACAATTCCAGACCGTTTTCGTGTGACCATCATCACTGGAACATCGTCACATAATAAGAATCACTAAAACAACCAGTTATATAGCAGTGTATCTGAGAATGGTAACAGTAGATGAATGTGGCAGCTGTGAGTGCGTGTGAAAGGTTCTGCAAAACTGCAAAGGTTCACACTACACGCGTTATGCATAACCGCTAGCTGTGCTGCATTCTCACGCTTCTTTTCATATTACTCTAGCTATATAACTGGTTGTTTTAGTGATTCTTACTATGTGACGATGTTCCACTGATGATGGTCACACGAAAACGTTCTGGAATTGTTTCATTTTAATTGTTTATACATGGTTATGAGTGCACAATTGATATTTTTCATTGCTATTTTACGACTGTTGTCTCCTCGTCGGTTATTTAAATACAGTTCAGATAGGTAAACATAATATATATTAACGGAATGAGATGAAGTGACATGTTACGTGTGTAAATTGGTGACGGACAAAGAAATCAAACTATTATTATGTCCCCTCTTTTTACGTTTGACAGGGAAACTCTCGCTGGTTCCTACTCTTAGTTCATCTTAATCTGTAAACTACATGTATCGCACAAAAAATGATTGGTGGCGCAAGGAGAAGCCTTTCGTTTGGAGTGACAAGTGATCACCGCTGCTTTTCCTTGTCAGAGTCAACACTACACTTTGTTCCACGGCCTTGGGATTAGTGTTGGAGTAGAAATAGCTAAGGAGACGTCGCGGAGGGGCGAGCTTTCCTGCGCAGGTATGACTTTGGCCGTATTTCAGCATGGTCGAGTGGAAAAATTCAAAAAAGTTTATTTCAAGAAAACCCCAAAAGGAAGATGGGGGACATGTCTTAAGCGCTAGAAGAGGTGTTCTACTATCTGCCGGTGTATAGTTCTGGCCAATTGAGCACGTAGCTGGCTGTTTTGCCAGCGCTTGTAAATTGGCTATTTTCAAGACAATCATTTGTGGCGTCAGGGGGTGATGGACCTCGTCTTCTGGGATGCTGGCGTGGCTAAGCGGTACTGCTCCAGTAACACTTCTAAGGTGAGGCAATGTTGGCTTGATGGAGTTTTGTTCATAGCTTGTTCGTATACGCTGTGGCGTGACTCGTTTCTAGACCCATAAATAATGTGATATTTCGGCCATTTTTGAGGGGCATGCAAATTTCAAGGTTCCCTTCAGAAATTTTTTCAAGGGCTTTTCACAATCGATCCACACCCCAAAGGGAACCTACCTGCAAATTTTGAGCGAAATCGGAGAGATCCACTTGCACACATACTTTGGTATTCTCAGACATGCTCTCTTAAAGAAACGTGCGCAACAAATTTCAACCAAAATTCGTCAAACAACTTACGACAATCCGGACTGGACACCAAATGCTTGTAGATGCCAGACTAGCTCTTGTTGTTGTTGTTGTATACTTTATTTATAGTGGAAATCAAAACAGGCAAAATACCTAATAACATTGGACCCACTGTACGCTCTTGTCGATATCGAACTCCTCCTCGTCAGTATCACTCTCATCCTCCACTTCCTGATCCTGCTCACCCTTGCTGTCCTCCTGATCATCCTGTTTATCCCCATCATCATGTCGTAGCACGCACAGTTTTAAATAATACACACTTACCAGTTTTGTCCACACGCATTCACAGCTGCCACATTCATCTACTACTACCATTCTCAGATGCAATGCATAAGTTCACACTACGCGCGTCAGGCATAACCGCGAGCTGCTGCATTCTCACGATTCTTTTAACATTATTCCAGCTATATAACTGGTTATTTTGTGATTCTTACCATGTGACGATGTTCTACTGATGATAGACACGAAAAAACGTTCTGGAATTGTTTCATTTTTTAAATTGTTTTCTACTTGGTTATGAGTGCACAATTAATATTTTTCACTGCTATTTTACAACTGTTGTCCCCTCGTCGATTATTTAAATCTGCTATAGTGGTAACATTCCACGACACTAATGTACCGTACTGACGTTATACAACTGACTAATTACTACTTCTAGCTAGGAAATGCTCCGAAAATGTTCCCATCAAGCTAATCATAATGCTCCACAAACTACCTTGTAATGCTGATTATAATTGTTCAACAAGGGCTATAATGCTCTTGGTTTGGAACAAAAATGGAAGAAAGGCTGCACATTGCATCTACTTTTTTTTTTCTTTTTTTTTTCTCCACAATATCCTTTAACATGTTATTCACAGTGGGTCCAATGTTATTAGGCTTTTTGCCTGTTTTGATTTCCACTATAAATAAAGTATACAACAACAACAATTGTCAAACTTTCAGGAAAGGATTCTTTTTGGTCGATCTGCCTCTGAAGCTGCTATAATAGATCTCTCATGAGCTCCACCACTTCTTAGCACTATTAGCCATGATTGCGTCTCCATTGGCTACTCACCATTGCAACTTTGATTCAGGGCTGTGGCTGAATAACGGGTGTATCTAATCTTTTCCCTTCCTGTTCCATGTGCGGAATGAAGTTTTGGGTACCGTGAGTGGGAGAGCTAGGGGTGAGTTCAAACCGCACAAGGATATAGAGTATTGAAACAGTTTCCGTTTCGTTGAAGTGATATGGCAAGAGCGAAGAAACTTGCTGTTGCCCCAAGGTTAAACGGAAAAAGACTAATTGAACAGAAAAGAACAAGATGGATGTCATGTCGTGGTCGACACGGCGTGGTCTGGGTGTGAGCCCAGAATGGTGAACTCGCGAGGTACTACGTATGTAAGTGAAAACGAGGAGAAAAAATGATGAAGCCAGATCGCGACTGCTGTACATGTAGTAACATGATGACTTGGTTTGCATACGTGTATAGCTGGAAAAAAATCACGACACCCGTCGTGAACCCCCCCCCCCCCCCCCCCCCAGGAAGACGGGAACGAAGTTACAGGACTGTATATGAAAATAAAAAAAATTGGGAGACGATAGATGGAAAGAGTTGCCTAGCTAGCTTCTAGACATGAGTTCCAGGATTATAATTATTTAGAACATGGACTGCACTTGCTGGGCATCCAAAAAGGATCGCTCTTACTCCAGGCCGCGCAACGCATGGCAATTGTGAGGAGTTAAGGGGGATTGAAAATTATCATTGTTATTGTAATCATCCGTTCAAACTATCATACATAGTTTATGGCGCTGGAGACAGTGGAATATTGAATTTATGGTCAGTAAGGGCACACTGTACACGATGAGTGAATAACACATGTTAGTCTGGCTAGAACGGCTTGCAAGCAGGACGTACTGATCACACTGAGGCTTTGTTGAGTACCGTGCTACACACACACACACACACACACACACACACACACACACACACACAACGGCGCAGATACAGGGGCTCTAATCTAGGCCGCTGCAATCAGTGATGCGAGTGCGAGCGTCGCTGCGGCCAGCAGTGAACAATGACCCTGTGACGATGGTGCGCTGGGGTCATCCATACTAAGTACAGGTCATATCTCCATCCGGACAGGGAGTCGGTGGGTCAATGCCGGAGCTTTCCCGCACGCTCAAGTGGATTGTTCTCAGGAGTGGAGGCTGCGCTTGCTCGTCAGGACAGCAGGGCAGAGTGCTGCGAACGGGGTTGCGCGCAGCCACACTGGTCACTGTCACCGTGAGTGTCAGGGTCATCGGCCCCGTAGTCACTTGATGTAGCTGCGTTGGCGAGGGCTTGTGCTTCGGCCCGTTCGGGGATATAAACATCGATCACGGCACCGAGTTTCTGTAGTCGGCTGCGTCGAAGGTACGGAGTACCAAGAAACTTTTTCTTTGGCATTACAAATACGGCTGTATACTAGTCTACTAAGTGGGGGTACTGAAAATCTACAGTAATTCCCCGGGATGACTCGAACTGTACGAGCACGAGCGGAGAAACTTCCAACGGAGAGCTTCAACAAAACTACTAGAAGAGTTTGAAAGGTTTCGGCACCAGTTTGTGCGGAATGAAGTTTTGGGTACAGTGAGTGGGAGAGCTAGGGTCGAGTTCAAACGCTTCCATACTGTTTAGAAGGGAGCTTGACTGCCCGTCAGATCACGTTTTCTATATAGAGGAACTGTCCAAAAATGGAGTTAGCCCTGCTGAGCTGAAGCAGGTGGATTTACAAGGGAAGCCTGGCTGTTGCCTCGTAGCACTGTCCTGTGGAGCCGCACGCGACCGGCGTGTATCCTCCGGCTTGTCAATAAGCGGTAAGGCTGTACCTGTTACTGTCGGCGGCAGTGAAGTAATCACAGTATCGGTATTTGGATGCACATTGCATTTACATGATGGAGCAGTTGCAAGTTCTTTGGGGGCATTTGGAGATATTCATGGCCCAATAACAAGAAAGATCGTGGAGCATGGTGATTTTTCAATCGAAACTGGAACCCGCCATGCAAGGATGAGTTTGAAGAAGAGCATGCCGTCTACTGTGCGTATAGGTTCCAGTAGTACTACGGTACGGGTTTGGTACCCAGGTCAAACGCAAACATGTTTTCGATGTCAGCAAGGCGGACATGAGGCAAAGGCCTGCCCAAATCGCCTCACCTACCCACGGAGTACGACAAATCCATGGGGTGGGGGTCCACCAGCCAACCGCCAACTGGCCAGTGGCGTGGGGTCAGACAAACAGGACTCATCTGCTGTAGGAGGGTCGGATGCAGAAAGAGTAGCAGGACGAGAGGCGGGAAATCCAAGCTCATTGGATCAGCAGCCTCCCTCGGGTACGACAGCCAACCGCCAGCTTGCCAGTGCTAGTGGCGTGGGGTCAGACACACCGTGCTCGGACTCATCTGCTGCAGGAGGATCGGATGCCGAAAGGGATGCATCGAGGGAACCAGAATCTGCCTCAGTAGGAGCCACTGAAGGTCAGCCCGACTTCACTCTAGCTCTGTCCCCCGACAGCAGCTGGGCTGAGGAGTCAGATGGAGGAACCCCCACCCCCTCTCCACAGCAGCCTGACCCCACCACGTCTCTGGCTTACTCGGATCCTGCTAGTGACGAAGACAGAGCAATGGCCCTACTGGCTGACTGCGCTAAGAGCAACAGCAAAGCAGGCACCAACAGCAAACGGCCGCGAAGCTCGACCTCCCCCTCAGCTGAAACCGCATTCACCGAAGTCCGCGGAAGAAAGAAAAAGAGAAAGGGTCCAGCTGGCAGCAAGCAGAACACTTGGCGTTTTTAAATCTTAGAAACACATTCAGGACTTTTTTGTTTTTAAGAACTTTAGCTCTAGGTTTACATTTTGGTATTTTTTAGCTTTTCGATTTTTTCTTGTTGTTTCTTCCATGGTTGCTCCATTTCGCCTCTTGTGCACAAATGCGTTCGGGTTAAGAAGAAAGTTAGGCGACTTCGAGCACGCGTTGCTACAGCACAACCCTGACGTCGCAGTGGTAACCAAAACAAAGTTCACAACAGGAAAGGTCCAAGTGTCGGACACGATATTCCCGGGCTATAGCCCTCCATTCAGGCTTGACCGCACAGCACACGGTGGTGGAGTTGCAATCTGGGTGCGATCTACTCTCCCAGCCTTGATCATCGATGAACTGGCCGCCCCCCCCCCCCCCCCAGCATGAAGTCTTGTGGGTATCCATCCAGCTCAGCGCTGGGCACAAGATTGTCCTGGGAGGTGTCTACCGGCCGGGTTCTTGCGGGCCCGGTGACCTCTCACTTATCCATCATCTCGACGACACCCTTCCTTTGGCCCGTCAACACGGCGCTAGTCTCATTCTTGCTGGGGACTTTAACGTTCACAACCGTGCCTGGCTAAACAGCTCTAAGACCACACCGGCGGGCGAAGCACTTGAGGACACTTGTGCCGCGCACCTTCTTACGCAGCATGTTCCGACTCCTACTCGTGGCGACAATACCCTTGACCTCGTGATGTCTACCTTCAACTCCCAAGTATTGACAACCGCCACACTCCCTCTTGGGCGGTCTGACCACGTTATCATTCTATCCGACTTCGTAGGCATATTACCTTGCCACGAACCTGCAGCAAAGCGAACTGTCTGGCGGTACAAGAGCGCAGACTCGCATCGCCTCCGAGCTTTCCTTCGCAACTCTCCATGGCACGCCATCATAACTGATGACCCAGACACCTCCTGTGAGCGGGTAACCACCACTATCAGAGGAGCAATAGGCAGGTTTGTCCCATCTAAGGAACTTACCACGAGGCCGAGTGATCCAAAATGGTGGACACCGGAATGTACAGCTGCTATGAGGGAAAAGGACAAACGTTGGCGTTCCTGGAAAAAACACCCGAACGATCTTTCACTCAAACAAGCTTTCCTCCGCTCCGAAACCACAGCCGTCAACATCCCAAGGCGATCCCAGGAAGCTAAATAGGCCAGTATCCGTCACAGCCTTTCCACGGGCTCACTCAAGGACAAAGCATTGTGGAACAAGTTAAAGTATGCTAGTGGGGACGGACGTAACACGGACATTCCTCTCATTGTTGATGCGGGCGGACGAGATTTGGCAACAAGCCATGAGAAATCGGAGGCCTTTGCCACCTTCGTCTCCAGTAAGTGCAGTGTCTCTGGCCAGGACCTAACTTCTGACGACTTACCTGACCTTGTTGCAACCGGAGCACCGGCACTCGCAGCCGTTAATTTTCGCCCCGCCACTGTCTACTGTCTGCTAGCGCGACTCGACATATCAAAGGCGACTGGTCCTGACGGCATTTCAGCCCAGGTCCTGAAAGAGTGTGCCAAAGAACTTGCAAAGCCATTGTCCCAGCTATTCGCTCTCTGTTTCAGGTGCGGAGTTCAACCAGAATCTTGGAAGACAACTTACGTGGTACCGATCCACAAACGGTCCTCGCGCTCTGTTCTGAAGAACTACCGCCCAGTCTCGTTATTATGCATAATGTCCAAAGAAATGGAAACTATTGTCAATCGCCAACTGATGAACCATCTTGAGCGCCAGCAGCTAATCACTCCCCACCAGTTTGGGTTCCGTAGAGGTCTCGGCACGACAGACGCACTACAGGCGCTTCAAAACGCCTGGGTGGGCATCGTTGGCCAAGGTGGCGCGGCACGAATTCTCGCAGTCGATATAGCCTGGGCCTTTGACCGGGTCTCCCACATGGGCCTCCTCTACAAGGTCCGGCAGCTCGGCATTACTGGCACTCTCCATAGCTGGCTATCGTCTTATCTTGACGGCCGTTCACTCCAGTGCTTAGTCGGCGGTCAGATTTCTTCTCTCTACCCAATCTCTGCAGGGGTGCCCCAAGGCAGTATTTTGGGCTCTACGCTGTTTCTAATATTCGTGAATGACGCTGCCGATGTTCTTGATGGCAATGCTCAGCTTGAGGTCTACGCGGACGATACGACACTATACAGTCTAGTAGCCTCAGCTCAGTGCCCTCGGGACGCTGCACACTCCTTGCAGGTATCCACAAACCGCCTGCATGAGTGAGGTCGCCGGTGGAAAGTGTCTTTCGAGCCCAGTAAGTCACAGGCTATGACTGCTACCCTCCGACGCACTGACCTAGACCTGCCCCAAATCCTGTTTGGTGGTACCCCTGTACCGGAGGAAACCAGCATATCACTGTTTGGTGTTCGATTTGACTCCAAATTGTCCTTCGCTAGTCACCTCAGGACCGTGACCATCCGCGCCCAGCAGCGCCTCGGCTTTCTCCGACGAGCGGCCCACATTTTAACGCCAGCTGGCCGAACGACTGTCTACAAGGCATTCGTGAGGCCCCTGGTGGAGTATGCCCCGCTTGTGGGGATAGGCGCGCCAGCCAGCCACATCCAACGTCTGGATAATGTTCAACGCCGCGCACTGCGCATCATTGGCCCTGGTGCAATTCTCCCCATTCTGGCTGTCCGCCGGACTGTTGCTGCTCTCTCGTGCATGTACAAATTGCATTTCATCACTGGTCCTCCTCAGCTACTTGCTGTATTGCCACTGCATCGCGTTTCTCCTGCCAACCCCAGAACCAGGAACCAGCACAATACTGCCACTACAGAATTGTTGCTGTGCTATCGTGACTTTCTTTAAAGCAATGTGTCTCTTTCATTCAGCAGTTACCTTTGTTACTGTCTCACAGCCGAGGTCACACACACACACACACTAGTTTCAGCAATACAGTTATGGTAACAAGGGATTCACAGGTAACACGAGAATACAGGTAAAACAAAGTGGAAGTCGGATAAGCTTGAGCCGAACGCTCTCTCTCTACTCCAAGTCCTCAAGAAGCTTCGCCCCAAATCAACATCCGCGGGCAGCTCGACTCAGATCAGTTCGTGCATGCATTTCAAGCATTGGCATGGTAGTACACCAGAACAGAGTAATAATATTATAACACCAAATGACTTCGACAAAATAAGAAACAACTAATCTGGGAAACCCACAGCGCTCACATCTCTCCCCCTCATTAGAGAGCTCACAGATCCATAACAGTTCTGGGCTTGTGAGTACGTGTCGACTTCCATATCGTACTGGATGCAGACAATGGGGGTGTAGGCCGGGAGTCTTGGGATCTGGCAGGCCTGCAAATGGTCTGGTCTGTAGTGCGGTCAGCCGATGTGTCGGGCGTAGGGGTAGCCGCTGAATCGGCCGATGGTTCGAGGTTGCTCGGTGCTGGTCGTACGGTGTCCAGATGGCGGCGTCGTATGGATCCATCATCACCTTCTAACACCACCTCATGCGGCGTTGCAGACACCACAGTGGCTTGTCGTTAATCCGTAATTTGTCTCCTGAACTATGTGTTCAGAAGGAAAATGTTTTGTCTCGTCAGTTGTTTGGCGCTAATCCTCGTGAAAGTGTCAGGAGTGCTTCTCCCCACTGATGTTGTCTTTGTGTTTTAGTCATTTGGATCAAGGCGCAGATGCAGCTCCTAAGCGGTGGTAGGTGAGTAGATCAGACCCACCACAAAGTGGTCAAAGACCGAAATCCCATTCACTGCATCCATGTTTCCCTCGTGCCAGGCCACGAGTTCCCAATTAACTGTGGGTCGCAGCACGGCTGGAAAAAATCCTTCCGCTTCCAAGCAGGACTTGAACCTGCTACCCTCTGTTTCTCAATCATGGTCTTAGACCATCCCACTATGCCTGGCTGCCTGATCCAAGAGGGTGGTGGCGTTCCTGCGGATGCGGAAAACTGGGCCTTTGGCCGAGTCTCACGCGAACCGTGAAATATTAAATACAAAAATCTACGTGGAGATGAAGTATATAATAACACATGGTACGCAGGGCACTATGGCTGATTTATGCCCTAGTGCGTAGCCCGAGGTCGTGCACCGTAGCCCAAGGGCCGCAGGCCCGCGGGCTACGGTGCACGACCGAGGGCTACGCACTAGGGCATACAATCAGCCATAATGCACGACGCACCATGTGTTTATTATAGTTCATACATGCCACGTGCCTAGTTGTAGACAAATAAGGTAAACAAGGGAGGAGGAAGGTTCCAATCAGCTGTCATATGAATGAAGGGTCAAACAAGATCGGAAGGAGCTTTCTCCGTGGAATGATAGAACGTTTTGTGTCAGATTTACTTGCAGTTCCAGGAATATGTCTTTGCATTTTGGTGTTAGTGTTGCCTATTGGGCGGTACGGAAGTTAGCTGATTCGCTGCTGCTTTGGCGTTAACGTTGGCCGCAAACATCCTTGACCAAGGGGCACTAGTAATTAGACTAGTTTTGAGAGTACATTGTAAGTGTTCTTATTCGGAACAATGATACTTTTTCACATACATCTGAGATTTTGTTCGCATTGCTTTCAGTTTACTTGAGGTCCATGTGTACACTGGACAATCATGTAGCTAGGTACATTTGAAGTACAATGTAGATGTAACTGTATATTTTGTAGGAGTTCAAGATACAATCTGATCTCTTCCAGATAGGTAACTTTGTGATGCATGTTCACCTGTTGACTTGTTCGTCTCAATTGACTTGAATTTAGTAATGCATGGTAAGGACATGCTGTGTGCTATTGTCACGTTGTTATAAGTTACTTCTCCTATGTCGACATTGCTAGTAAAATATAAATGTTTTGGACGGTGCACGTAAGTAGTTTCGTTTTGTGTGGTGTGTGCGAGTGCATGTGGTGTCCTCAGGAATGGTCCCATGTGTTCTATGTGCGCTGGAGTACTGCCAATTATGTACCAGATCACTGCCCAAAAGGCATGGCTTGGTGCATATTTGGCAGTGCACCAGCTGTTGTAAACCACCAGTTCTCAATTGGGAAAGGCCTTCGCGCTTATGGCATTGTATTCGTTGAACTGTTGTATTTCGACTCCGCCGTACCGCTGATGTTGCTGCATGGCATACGCTATATGCGTTGTGTGCGTTTTGCTGTATACGCTGTTATGTCCAGTTTTATATGCTTATGTTTTGCATGTACGCTGTTTCTGCATGCTATAAATAGCTGGTGTTATTAGTGTTCATTGTTAATTATCAGATGAAGTGAAATATACTGTGTAAAGGAAAAGAGTTGTCCTCGTGCCGTGTGGTCGTACGATCCTGACAATTTAGAGAATCTTAGAGGGTTCATAACATTTGGCGACCACGCCAGGATAGGAGCGAGCATGGCAGAGCAACTACACAATTTGGAAGCCAGCTTTATCGCCAATGGAGTTCGGTTAGGATTAGAAGGCGAGTTGTTGATGGAACATGTGGAGCAGAGGCTCCAACAGTACGAGGAGCGTGAGGAGCGCAGTGCCAGACGGCGAGAGGAGGCGCTCCGCACCGAGTTTGACAAAACACTAAAGGACATTAACGAGCGCATCGCCAATGCGTATGAGGGTGATGGTAAAGCCGCGATGGGAGGTACAGAAGAAGCTCCCAGTAACAGCGGGGGGCGTCAACCGTTGATGAAAATCCCCTCATATGATGGAACGCAGCCATTGGAGCGTTATCTTGACCTGTTCGAGGACATCTGCTCCAAGAACGAGTTCGAAGAAAGCGAATGGCTGTTGCGACTGCGCATCGCGCTAGCGGGTAGCAAAGCGGAGAGGATATGTATTGGATGCAATAATTACGAGGAAGCGAAGCGAGAGTTGCTCGCCTCGCTCGGAAAGACTCCGGATAAAGCGTGGAAGACATTGCTGACAGGCAAGCAGCGGTCAGATGAGTCGTTTCACCAATACGTTGTCCGTGTTTGCCGAGAAGTAGAAGTGTGGGCCACACTCGCTATGACAGAAGATGGCGAGGTGGACACCAAGTATAGCGCCGATATAGGTAAAATGTCCCCGATGCTGCAAGCAATGGCAAAGCAGGTAATCTTGGAGCAATGCGGACCTGAGATGAAGACGTACCTGGTCGAACGGCAGTGCTACGGGATGTCACTGCGCCAGGTACAGGAGCACGGCGCGTCTTACCAGGTCGCGCACGGACGACAGGGTGATACTGCCAGGAAGATAGTAGAACGATCCGTGCCAAGGCCCACGGCGTCGGCACAGTGTATGGCGATATCGGTCGCAGATGCAGAGAAGCAGCTAAAGTCGCTGCCACTGGAAGGGAGAAAGGGTTTTCTGCAGCGAGAGAGACTCTGCTGGAACTGCCTTAAGTATGGCCATATGGCCAGAGAATGTCGGTCAGGCTCGAGATGCACGAAATGCCAGAGGAAACACCACCTGCTAATACATGAGGTGTTGGATAGAGCAGGTTACAGCCGGGAGAAACCGACTGAGATAGTTACGGAGAAGAATGTTGGGTCGTGCTGTCTACACTCGCCAAGTGTGCGGCTGATGACCGGAGTGGCACGAGTTGAGGGAAGAACTCGAAACGCGAAGGTTCGCGTGTTCCTGGACTCGGGTGCTGAGGCGTAATTCGTGACTGCAGCGTTGGTGTCAGCCATCGATGCAGAACACGTTGGGGTTGAAAATGTAGAGGTGAAGCCGTTCGGCGCGGAACCAACCCAACAGCGCATGGATAAGTACGCCATCACGATCCAGGGTAGCTCCGCTAGCATTCGGGTACGCGCGTTCGTGAAACCAACGCTTGAGATGGACCTGAAGTGCGCAAGTCCGCAGACCATTGCCCAGTGGCACAGTTGGGGAGTAGAGCTGAGTGGCAAGCCTCAACAAGGGACATCAGACGAAATACATATGCTGATTGGTGCAGACTATATCAACGCGGTACTGCACAGCAAGAAGGAAGTTAATGGTGAGACGGTGTGGAACACAGAGATAGGTAATGTATTATCTGGTCCAGCGTCTGCACTAAGTCGAAACAGTCAGCCGGTGACCGTGTCATGTGTCACAGCCCACATTGAACAACTATGGCAGTTGGATGAACCTCCAGAACAACATCAGCACCTGCCATCTTTCCCGCTATGTCGCCAGGGCAGCGGGTACCAAGTGGGTCTCTTGTGGCGAAATGAGCGTCGCCCAACGGATAACTTTGCTCAAGCTAGAGTCATCGCAACGCGGCTTCTTGAAAAGCTGAAGAGGAATGGGAAGCGTGCGCTCTATGATGATGTGCTGATCAGGGAGTACCGCGAGCTTGGAGCAATTGAGCTGGAGCCATGTGAGAGCGATGCCGGGTACTATGTACCGCATCATGGTGTATTCCGCGAGCACGCTGCAACCACGAAGTTAAGAGTGGTGTTCAATGCCTCGGCGACGGCTCCAGATGGCAAGTCGTTGAACGACATGGTTGACCCTGGACCGTCGCTATTACCGAGTCTCGCAGGTATGCTATTACGGTTCCGTGAATATAAGAGCGCGCTGCAAGCGGACATCCGCAAGGCTTTCTTCATGGTCGCGGTTAATCCCGAAGACCGTCCGTACCTGCGTTTCTTGTGGCCCGGTCGAAGCGACAGCTATGAACTGTTAACCTGGAGGCTAACGAAACTGCCATTTGGCGTAAACTGCTCGCCGTACATGCTTACTGCGGTGATTCAGCATCACTTGAAGGAGCTACGGGCGTTGTCTGCACCCAAAGAGCGAGATCGTATTGATCTCTTGCACACGAGTTTCTACGTTGACGATTTGGTCTCTAGTGTGTCAAATGCCTCGGAAGCCAAGAAGATGCAAGAGTTCAGCGTGCGTGTGCTTACGGATGCTGGCATGGAGTTACGCAAGTGGCGAGGCAACGAAATCCCGTGCGATCCAGAGGCCGGAGATAAAGTCCTCGGTCTGAAATGGAAAACCAGTGATGACTTGCTCAGCATAGCAGCGCTAGGCGAGTCCGATAGGCCGTCTGTTTGGACCCGGCGATCCCTTCTCAAGTGTGTTGCATCAGTGTTTGATCCGCTAGGTCTAGCAGCACCGGCAGTTGTGCCGGGAAAGATACTGCTACAGCAAGCCTGGAAAGTCGGAGGCGACTGGGATGATATGTTGCCTGATGGCATCGCAGCCGCATGTGCGCAATGGTGGGGAGAGTTGGCCGAAGTGGTGAGCATTGACATACCACGTTGGATTTGCTGCAATCTTGACACGCCGATTGCGCTTCATGCCTTCGCCGATACCAGTGAGAAAGCGTTTGGATGTTGTTTGTATGCAGTCGTCAATGGACAGTCGCACTTGGTATTTGCCAAGGCCAAAGTGTCACCTGTGTCTCCGCCCACGTTAGCCCGCCTTGAGTTACAAGCAGTATGTTTAGCGGCTCGCTACGCTGAGTTTGTGGTGAAGGAGCTGCGTGTTACCGTCACGCAAGTCTATGGCTGGACTGACAGTCTCACTACCGTTCATTGGATCAGTAATCCATCGTACAAATGGAAAACATTTGTGGCTAACCGCGTCAGTCAAGTCCAAGAGATATCGAAGAAGGTCGGCATTGTGTGGAACCATTGCCCGGGCCTTCACAACCCAGCAGATTTACCGTCGCGTGGGAGTAGTGCACAGCAGATCCGTAGTCCGTTCTGGAGGGGCGGACCAACCTGGATCACGGAGCCCAATGACTGGCCCACCGCATCCTCAACCGCAGCTACAGATGAGTCCAGTGTAGAAGTACGAGTGTCAGCCACCACCTGTAGTCGAGAATCTGATAAGGAATGGTGGCTCCGATTCAGTAAATGGTCGAGGGCACAGGGCATGGTGACTCGGATGTTGCAGTGGAAGCACACTGAGCCTCGTGCTGAACTCTATTTTGCAGCAGACAACGTATTGTACCGCATCGTTCAAGCCGCATGTTTCGCTGAGGATCTTGAGCTGATCAAGCAAGGTCAACCAGTGAAGCCCGGGTCGAAGGTGTATCAGCTTGCACCGTTTCTGGATGAGCATGGAGTGCTCAGAGCCGGGGGACGACTTCAGCACAGCGAGTTGGCGTATGGAGCCAAGCACCCAGTCCTGTTAGGCAAACATCATCTGACCGATTTGCTGTTGGAGAAAATGCATGTTGAAAGGATGCACCAAGGTGTAGAAGGAGTCTTGTCGTTTATCCGTCAGAAATTCTGGATTATCGGTGGTCGACGAGCGCTACGCAACATTACTCAGCGATGTGTTACATGCCGCCGCTACAAGGCTAAGGCTGCCTCAGAAGTCTGCCCGCCGTTGCCAGAAGACCGAGTTGTTCACGAGAGGCCGTTCGCAACTACCGGCATCGACTATGCTGGTCCGTTGTACGTGCGCCGTGGTGAGTCATCTCCGAAGGTATGGATAGCATTGTTTGTGTGTGCCACCACCAGAGCAGTTCACTTGGAGGTGGTCGATAGTTTAAGTACCGAGTCATTTTTGATGGCATTTCGGAAGTTTGTCGCGAGACGTAGTTTGCCGTCTCGGATCAGGTCTGACAACGCTACAACGTTCAAGGCGGCATCTGACAAACTGAGTGTGCCATGGATGTTCAATCCTCCAGCTGCACCATGGCATGGAGGCTTCTATGAGCGAATGGTTGGTACAGTGAAGAGTGCCTTGAAAAAGGTAATGGGAACAGCGTTTCTGAAGGTTCAGGAGCTTGAGACCATCTTGTATGAGGTTGAATCAGTGGTGAATAGTCGTCCGTTAACTTATGTGTCTGATAGCCTGGATGAGCCACCAGTAACCCCTGCAATGATGATGGGTAACATTTGGATGTCGTCAGCGAAGCCAGCAGGTACCCCGGACGCTACGCATATGTCAGCGAGATTGCGTTACCTCAGTCAGACACTGAAGCATGTCAAGAATCGTTGGGAGGTGGAGTACCTAAGTCAGCTGAACAAGCACCAACAGACCATGTCGCGCCCTTTAGCTGTGGGTGATGTTGTCTTTGTTCTCGATGATACCAAGCGCAAACAGTTCTGGCGTTTGGGACGGATCATCGAGTTATTCCCTGGTCGAGATGGCAAGCGTCGTGTTGCCAAGGTTAAGTTGAGTACCAGTATCCTGTTGAGGCCGATCCAAAGGTTAGTGCCATTAGAAGTATCGTCACAGGACGTGGCTCCTGGGCTTGCCGATACCGCTCAACCTGCTATCGTCCCTCAGCAGCCAGCGTATGAACCGCCAGCACCGTTACCACCACCACGGCAGCAGGAGATGACGCGTTCTGGGCGCGTAGTCAGAGCCCCGGATCGTTTTTGACTTGTGTGCATTGTTGTACGGCGGTGAGAAGCCCTTTGGTGGGGAGAATGTTGTAAACCACCAGTTCTCAATTGGGAAAGGCCTTCGCGCTTATGGCATTGTATTCGTTGAAATGTTGTATTTCGACTCCGCCGTACCGCTGATGTTGCTGCATGGCATACGCTATATGCGTTGTGTGCGTTTTGCTGTATACGCTGTTATGTCCAGTTTTATATGCTTATGTTTTGCATGTACGCTGTTTCTGCATGCTATAAATAGCTGGTGTTATTAGTGTTCATTGTTAATTATCAGATGAAGTGAAATATACTGTGTACAGGAAAAGAGTTGTCCTCGTGCCGTGTGGTCGTACGATCCTGACAATTTAGAGAATCTTAGAGGGTTCATAACACCAGCGTACGTAGTACGCCTGGGGTCATTCCTAATGGGCATGGGTACGCCGTACCCGGGCATTATCGTCTGATAATGCCCTGGTACGGTGCTGCTCTGATTGGCCAAATGCTAGCAACGACCTGACAACAGGCACGTGACATGTATGAAAGTTTAATAATAGCTATGAAAAATATGAATTCCGCAGGCATCACCACACAACATGACAATTTGTTCAAGGTTTTGTTTTGTGTGTTTCCAAAATCGATTTTCAAGCTCCAATCATTAGTGGAAATACGGAACTAAAGTGATCAAGGGAAAAACAAAGGTTAAAAATCCAAAGAAGTGTGACACATGACGGGTAACTTGTGGTAAGTATTACAAAAAGTGAGAACTTAGATAAAGAGTAAGTGTGACAAATGGGCATGAACAGTGCAGAAACAACTCATAAACACGGGGTGCAAACTCACGAGAATAACCTAAGTGCTAAAACATGTTCTTTTTGCTTACACGAATCGGGCTTATGCGTAAGAATACAAACAGCTTCAAGGACCTTCAACTGCTGGACATAACGAGCACGACACAGAACAGAGAAGTGGGAATCATCATACACACTCAAACAATCGGGACGAGATAACAAATGCAAGTACACAGCTGACTTCTTACGAATTTCACCCTAATCAGCTCCATCACCTTCCCTGCCACCTAACTCCTCCTCGTCCGTTTTATCACCATCACCACCAGCCGTCTCATCGTCATCCGTCTCGTCGTCATCCGGCGCCTCGTCATCACCCGCCTCGTCGTCATCTGTATCCTCGCCCTCATCCGCCTCGTCGTCATCTGTATCCTCGTCATTTGACCTGTTCTGCTGTATTATTTTTTTCCACACGTATAGCGTGAGGTTCTCGATCTATGCTTTTGCGGTAGCTCTATAAATTGCTTTATTTTCCATTTTTTCCATTATTCCCTGTACTTACCCATGATTCGAAGAGAACGAAAACGTTCGGTTACCAAATCGGCTTACTTCACTGTGTGGATTGCGTCGGTGCGGACACATTTTCTTTCAAAAATTGGATACGCCTCCATTTTGTCCTTAATGAAAATAATTTTTTATATTCTTGTATGACTTGCACTACTACGATGCATGTACAGGTAGTATCACTGTTGCCAATCAGTGGCAAGTTGTAGTTGCTGTGTGGTCACCAGGAACAGAGCTGAGCATTGGCTCCGAAATACAAAACAAGCACAGTTCTGTATGCTTCACCCACAATGATTGTCCTGGAAAACCTGGCAAATCTGGCAAAACTGGATAACCAGATTCCAAATTTTCTCAATTTCCTTCCGGCATTATCCGCCAGGTACCTCATGTATACTGGCACTGATTCATCTTTAGCCACTGGAAGGTGTAATAAAAATAATAATATTAACTGGTTTGAGGGAAAGAGACAAACGGGAAAATTCTGAAGAAAAAATTGACTGTCACCACCAGGACTCGAACCAGGGACCCTCGCTTGTAGCCAACGATGCTCTAACCGCTAAGCTATGGTATAGTCGTCGTCCCAACAGAGACCGTTCAAAGTTTTCTTCAGACTTCGAAACTCACACTTCCTGTGAATCCACACAGGCGGGTGGGACGCAAATAATAATAATAATAATTTCAAATTTGTACTTAAATAATCGACGCGGAGACAACAATTTTATAATAGCTATAAAGAGAACAAGTTATGCTGTCATCGCCACACTACAACGAAGTCATGAAGGTTTACCAAAATAGATTTTCTTGTCACAATCATCAGTGGAAAGCCGTGACTGAAGAATAGCCATGCCAAATCAATAATTTATATACATTCAATAATGTGTTACAAGAACAAAACAAAGTGCTAAAAATAGAATGAGGGAAGGTGAGACAATAAAAGTAAAGTGAGAGCTAAGTGCAACAGGGGTGAGGAACTAATTGCAACGCTAGAACTGTGAAGTGAGGCAAACAATCATGCTGTGCACCTACGAAAACAATCTTACCGCAACTACATGTTTCTTCTGCTTACAAAGATCAGGCTTATGCAAACGAATACAAACAGCCTCAAGTACTTTCAACTGACTAGCGTACCGTGCACGACAAAGAACAGAAAAACTAAAATCATCATACACCTGCAGACACTTAGGGTGAGACAACAGGTGAAGAAAAACGGCAGACTTCTTACGATCACAATCACCATCCGATTCCTCACCGGTGAAGACACTGGGAACAGAAGATTTAGCAACAACAGGAACAACAACAATGACAACAACAACAATGGTAACAAATTACCATCAAGATCAAAGGAGGAGTCAACGAACAGAGGTTCAGCAACGTGAAGCGAGCCTGGGACCGATCGGTGGTGATGAGGAGAATGACACGGAGTACGACACTGAGGACGAGTTGGAAGATGAGACGGGGGACGGGGTTGCGGTTGGTGGAGACGAGGAATCGGATGGTGATTATGATCGTAAGAAGTCTGCCATTTTTCTTCATCTGTTGTCTCACCCTAAGTGTCTGCAGGTGTATGATGATTTTAGTTTTTCTGTTCTCTGTCGTGCACGGTACGCTAGTCAGTTGAAAGTACTGGAGGCTGTTTGTATTCGTTTGCGTAAGCCTGATCTTTGTAAGCAGAAGAAACACTCAATCTGCGGACAGAACTGTTTCGTCCTTTGTGGACTCGTCAGCGCAGCACAGAGGAAATGCGGCCGAACCTGATAGCAATGGAAATAACAATTTCCAATCAGGTCCGAACGTACCTTGTCAGAGTGCTCAAACTGACAAGTCAGTGAGCTCTGCATAACGCAAACAGCAAAGGCACTACCCCACGCAAGAGTGCTCAACTGCTACAAGAGCAGGAGCGAAATACTCAATCTGCGGACAGAACTGTTTCGTCCTTTGTGGAATCGTCAGCGCAGCACAGAGGAAATGAGGCCGAACCTGATAGCAATGGAAATAAAAATTTCCAATCAGGTCCGAATGTACCTTGCCAGAGTGCTCAAACTGACAAGCCAGTGAGCTCTGCATAACGCAAACAGCAAAGGCACTACCCCACGCAAGAGTGCTCAACTGCTACAAGAGCAGAAGCGAAATACTCAATCTGCGGACAGAACTGTTTCGTCCGTTGTGGACTCGTCAGAGCAGCACAGAGGAAATTTGGCCGAACCTGATAGCAATGGAAATATAAATTTCCAATCAGGTCCGAATGTACCTTGCCAGAGTGCTCAAACTGACAAGTCAGTGAGCTCTGCATAAAGCAAACAGTAAAGGCACTACCCCACGCAAGAGTGCTCAACTGCTACAAGAGCAGGAGCGAAATACTCAATCTGCGGACAGAACTGTTTCGTCCTTTGTGGACTCGTCAGCGCAGCACAGAGGAAATGAGGCCGAACCTGATAGCAATGGAAATAAAAATCAGAAAAAAACATGTAGTTGCGTTAAGATTGTTTTCATAGGTGCACAGCATGATTGTTTGTCTCACTACACAGTTCTGGCGTTGCAATTAGTTCCTCACCCCTGTTGCACTTAGCTCTCACTTTACTTCTATTGTCTCACCTTCCCTCATTCTATTTTTAGCACTTTGTTTTGTTCTTGTAACACATTATTGAATGTATATAAATTATTGATTTGACATGGTTATTCTTCAGTCACGGTTTTCCACTGATGATTGTGACAAGAAAATCGATTTTGGTAAACCTTCATGACTTTTTTGTGGTGTGGCGATGACAGCAGAATTTGTTCTCTTTATAGCTTTTATAAAATTTGTACTTACCGGAGAATTTCAAAGTTTTTAGGAAAATAGAGGCCACATGCCACGTACTGCTCTTTTCTCGCCGAAACTCAACACTTGCAAGCCAGGTATGAAAGAAAGAAAAAATCATCAGTCACACCACCGGGACTTGAACCAGGGGCCTTGCTATTCGCAAGCAATGCTCTAGCCAACCGAGCTCCAGTATGACTCTTATCCACAGTGATGGTAAATCTATCCTTCTGCGATCAATTCATATATGGCTTGCATCATGCTGGCAACTCCCACCAATCAAGAGGGCCCTGGGACATTCGCTTGATATCCTGGGGAGCGCATCAAACTATGTCCACTGCGGGAAAATACAAATTGCAATTTCAAATTTGGACTTCACGGAGAATTTCAAAGTTTTTAGGAAATTAGACACCACGTGCCACGTACTGCTTTTTTCTCCGAAGCTCAAAACTTGCAAGCCAGATATGAAAGAAAGAAAATATCATCAGTCACACCACCGGGACTCCAAGCAGGGGCCTTGCTATTCGCGAGCAATGACCTAACCAACTGAGCTACAGAATGACTCTTATCCACAGTGATGGTAAATTTAACCTTCTTCGATCAATTCATATCTGGTTTGCATTATGCTGGAAACTGACACCAATCAAGAGGGCCCTCCGCCATTCGCTTGATATCATGGGGAGCGCATCAAACTATGTCCACTGCGAGCAAATACAAATTGCAATTTCAAATGTGGACTTCACGGAGAATTTTTCACTGATGATTTTTTCTTTCTTTCATATCTGAATTGCAAGTGTTGAGTTTCGGAGAGAAAAGAGCAGTACGTGGCATGTGGCCTCTAATTTGCTAACAACTTTGAAATTCTCCGTGAAGTCCAAATTTGAAATTGCAATTTGTATTTGCTCGCAGTGGACATAGTTTGATGCGCTCCCCATGATATCAAGCCATTGGCCCAGGGCCCTCTTGATTGGTCCGAGTTGCCAGCATGATGCAAGCCAGATACGAATTGATCGAAGACGGATAGATTTAAACTCACTGTGGATAAGAGTCATACTGTAGCTCAGTTGGTTAGAGCATTGCTCGCGAATAGCAAGGCCCCTGGTTCGAGTCCCGGTGGTGTGCTCTTGTGTACTGTATATTCTAGTCTTCTACCTCTTCTCCCCTATGAACATACTTTCTCATTTTCCATTTTTAGTTAGGAGACTCCCTTCGATAGGCATCTGTCTGACTCTGGAGGATCCGTGAAATTAAAATCAAGAAATCAATGATGGGGCGTTGATGGATCTGCCGCCTGAGGTCTCCGCAGCACGCCCAGATACACGCTGTTATAAAGGTATCATTCGCAAAGGGAAAAACCATGTATGTACATGTAGATGTATTGTTCAGTGGCATTCTTTGCGTGCTTCACTGTATTCTGTGCGTGCTTCACTGTGTTCTCTGCTTTATAGCGCCCTCAGGCATAGCTGTCAACTCAACAGACACTGGAATATATGCACGCATATTGCAGCCACAGATACTACGAGATTGGATACCAGAATTCTGCTTTGTGTACGACAAAAATGACACTGTGGCTAAACCAACTGTAGTTTGTAACAATAACGAGTCAATCGTGTTGTCGCGCCTGGAAACCAATACTTTGTACAGGGTCAGAGCATTCTTCAAAACTACGATCGGACACAATAGTAGCATGTCCCCTGTAGTCAGCATTGGAACAGTGCCTAAAGGTAAGGGATATCATTACATCAAACACCGACCACGAACAGGGGTGAAGAATTTTGTGAGATTCGTATTGTACCTCGCACATTCCTTTTTGCATGGTCTCTTTCCCCAAATGACGTTCCTATGTCAATTGCATGATTCTCAGGTCAAGTATTGCTGAATCAGGTAAGGGATTAGTTACCCGTGTGCCCAATGCATTTGGTTGATGGTGCAGTGATCAAAGGGAAGAAGTTAAGAAATGAAAAAAACATTTCTTCTCAATTATCCCATGGGAGATTTCCTTCTCCACAAATATGCATTGGCATATTAACAGGCCTTTTTAATGCAGACCGCAAATACTATGTGATGTATGAACAATTTACTGATACATACGTGATCTGAATATGTTTTTATTAGCGCCAACATCGCCTGACAATTACGTCCTCTCAAGTACTACCATCACTGTCTTTATAGGCCGAACAGAAGGCAACAACCTTCCCATACTCCAGTATTGTGTGAACGGAAGGCCTGCAAATGATATGTCTGGGAATATGACATCGATACCAGTGTGCAACGCGTCTGAAAATGTTACCTTGATTGGCCTGGCTCCAGGCATGACCTATAATGTCACCACCTATGTAAGCAATGCCTATGGAGACAGTGCTCAATCGACCTCCACTCGCATCACCACGTTGCATCAAGGTTGGCACATTTGTTGCACATGTGTAGCCTCGAGTTGGCATGAATTTCACCCCTCAATAGATGGTGGAACGTTTCGTTCGAATCGTTCAAAACCCAAGAACGTTACCGATTCTCCTCCTTCATACGTCTTGCTGTTCTCATATATCAATTGAGTTAACTTCTCTTTATGATTCTATCTGTAACAGATTGGATTTTATGGTTACTCTATAACACGTTATGCTCGTTGGAACTGTATTTTCGGTATTTCCGTTAGGGGAATCTGGCAACTAAAAAGGTACTAGAATAGTCACTGTATGTAAAGAAAATGTTGGTCACCTACATTTCACTAGAAAAGGATATGGTTCCTCGCACCAAAAATACTTATAATATTATATGTTGTCCAGAATCTGTTCTTGGTGATGTTTTCCCTTTTTTCATAGCACCAACAACTGATCAAGTCGACGCAACCAGTGGCTACCAAGCTAGCGCAAGCGGCTCCAAATCTGCAGCGATAATTGCGGGAGGGTCTGGCGCAGGACTGCTGGTGCTGGCTGCGACAGTTTTCCTGCTATGGAAAATAAAGTTGACACCCACGAAACCTGATCCTGGTACGTAACGTCCAAATTTGGAGCTTCTGAATAGTAATAGGGTTCCTTTTCCTGCCTTTCTGGGAAAAAGCGAAATTGATACATTCAGAGGTTTCAAAACTTTACCAAATGGTACTACAGCATTCATCTTAAAATTCCAAGAGTGATGTTCTGGACACGTTTCTTAGAAATACTTTACCATCGAAAAATGACGTTACCGCTTCAGTCTGGCCTCTCTAACTCGAAATTCCTGTGTGGAACAATAATACATGCATTCCTACAGGCCTCAGTGCATTGTGTATCATGGGCAGATACCATCATAAGCTTTATATACATCATCGATCATGAAAATAATGTCTCGCGATATAGTGCTTAAATAGATTTTTGGTTAGAGGAAAGCAAATCAGCACACAAAGAACAGGAGCCATATTATTATTTCGACTAAGCCTTTCATTCCATTACTCTTCAGGTCAAATCAAATGATGATTGACAAGGTAGTAAGAAAGTCCTCATAACCGACACTTTTGACGAGCAAGGCATTGACAATAATAGCACTTGAAAAATAGCGCTAGTGGGGCCAACAGCATATTTAGCGGTTAGAGCATAGACCAAATAGCACTTTAAAGATAGCGCTAGAGGCGCCAAGTACACAGTGAGACAATAAATATTACCAGCATCAGACAACAGTGGGGACTACGGTACTACAATGTCAAAACAGTGACAACTTGCGCACATACTTCTTTTGCACCCACAGTTCAGGCTTCAGCTTGGCAATGTACATTGCCTCAAGCACAGCAAGGTGAGATTTGTTGCGTGCACGCGCTTGAATGGTAAAGTGAGAGTGGGTGCCACTAGCACTATTTTTCAAATGCTATTTTTGTCAATGCTCTGCCCGCCAAAAGTGCCGGTTATAAGGACTTGCTTACTTGTTAAAGGGGAAGTTAAGGCAAAAATTAAAATTTCACCAGTTGTAGTCTTCGGGGTGCTGAGTCGAATGGTCTTGGTCCGAGAAAGCTGAGACGCTCCCTTCCTACTTGAATCCCAATCGAACTCGCGCACTTCCACCGAAACTGGGTGACTGCGCCCTACGAGATGGGGATTTGTATGCAAAATGTCACTAAAAGCGCCATTTCGTTCTTATAAAAGCACGGATGACCGCGATTGGCCCATATGTTGTAGTCTTTTGGACGCTGAGTCGACTGGTTTTGGTCCGAAAAGGCTGCGATGCAGCGTTCGCCCCTAATTCCCAATCGAACATGGTTGAAGAAGCGGTCACGTGCTCCTGGGTACACCAGTCACCTGGTCACCGTGCCTGCAGGGTACAACGTACAGCCTGTTTTGACCTTTTTTGGGTGCAGTCCTGTCACTCGAGTTGAACCTTGGTGTGAAAGTTGTCGCCTGCTGGCGTGGTGACCAGGTGATTTTGGCACCCAGGAGCACGTGACCGCTTCTTCAACCATGTTCGATTGGGAATAAAGGAGGAACGCTGCATCGCAGCCTTTTCGGACCAAAACCAGTCGATTCAGCGTCCAAAAGACTACAACATATGGGCCAATCGCGGTCATCCGTGCTTTTATAAGAACGAAACGGCGCTTTTAGTGACATTTTGCATACAAATCCCCATCTCGTAGGGCGCAGTCACCCAGTTTCGGTGAAAGTGCGCGAGTTCGATTGGGATTCAAGTAGGAAGGGAGCGTCTCAGCTTTCTCGGACCAAGACCATTCGACTCAGCACCCCGAAGACTACAACTGGTGAAATTTTAGTTTTTGCCTTAACTTCCCCTTTAATCACCATTGTATTCGACCTGAAGAGTAATGGAATGAAAGGCCTAGTCGACAACATCATATGGCATCTCTGCTTCGTGTGCTGATATATTGTTTACCGCTGGCAACTGCGCATCATGTGTGCTTGTAGAACTCAATCACACCCCCGAAGTCCATATTTAGCACTATAGACCTGCCCTTCATCTTACACACTTATACATTCGGAAGTGTGCATGATTTTCAGAAAGTTGAGGTTAACCGTACAACGGGAGTGAAAACATGCAGCTCTCTTTGCATAACTGAAAGGTGACACAAAGTTCATAGTTGATATCTTATCCACGTATCCATCGTTCTGACAATATTATGTTTTCCTCTTTCAGTGCTGACTAACTGGGAACTGGACTTAAGAACTCAAACTGTTTCCCATGATGATGAACTTGATTTGGTTCAGAACACGTGCACTAGTATGGATCCCAATGAGGCGTACGAGAGCTGGATCCTGGCTAGGAATGATGCATATGGCTGTGTGGATTTGCGCGAGAATGATGTTCTTCGTGCCGGATGTGGAGCTGGGCGTGCAGAGGAAGGGGGACCGGCCACAGAAGAAGAGCATACTTATGTCAGCATCCAATAACGCCAAATGTTTTTCACAGCCCAGGAATTTTTAATTTTTACAGAATGATACATATCCTCAACGAAATGCAAATGATGCAGTATCATTTAACTCTGTTGTTGAGCCAATAGTAATATGTAAAGAGAATAAGGACCTATAAGTTACTAGCTATGACTCAAAGTCCACAAAGGTAAAGAGATAATATAAAGCCAGGTGACGTGTGAAATCAGTGTCATGTCGTAGAATGTCTCAATAAACTTGTTCGTCTTGTGCCGTGCTGTCTCACTATCTGATGCTATAATTATTAATTCGTTACCTTGGTGGACAGTTAATTATAACTAGTAACTTATAGGGCCTTTTTTCTCTTCACACAAAACTGTATCATGGTATACTTTTTCACAGCAAACACGCCATATGTTGCAGTCTTTCTGAGTTTTTTCTTCATATCTCACTGCCTCAAACTCCAGTAGCGCATGCATTTATTACTGAGATACTCTCAAATATTCATTGCAGCTCTTGTGTCCTGATGTCACGGATCGGTATGGATAACATTTGTAACTTTCACAAGTAAGTTCAGTGGTAAACGGTTCGGAGCGAGATTTTTGAAGTAATTTGCTATACATGTATGTTGACGGTGATTCGTAACCGAATCTCTATATCTATATCACCGGACGAATTACCATTGACATTATATATCCCACCTGTGCATTTAATCCCTGTCAGTAAATCCATTGCATAGCAGCAAATTGCAGCTCGGTCGTTATAAACTTGCAGCAGGTGTATATTTTTTTGCTTATGTTTATGATTCAAAAGTCGCTAGAATTTTATTCACACTTTGTTTCTGTTTGGTAGCACTTCTCTCTAAATTTCGCATGCATAATCAGTATATCCGTTCACTGTGGTCATGGATTGTTTTAAAAACATGTGCATAACAGTAGTGGTACTAGTGACGTGGATGGTATGAATATTGAGAACGTGTTCGGGGTAATTCTCTCTGGTTCCCTCGCCCTTATCTGACCCAGCTAGTGTTATCAATTTACAATGTATAGTATCGGGATTTTGTACTCAGGAAAATGTGAGGACCACTTTCCAAGGGAGCATGTGTCTTGCATGAACTCCTACGAAAAACCACTGGCCCAGAGCTGTATGTGAGAAGTGCGAGTCTTCTTTGTCCACCATTCAAAATGTAGATTGTTTCGGCTTTGAGTTATCAGGATCATTTCCAGGTATGCATGCATTATCCAGCAGCACTCGGTCGAAGGCTGGAGAATGGCACCCATCCGACTAGCATCCAGCAGGAAAATGTGGCGACATGATATGGATATTCAATAATGATTGTAGGTAAACAACAGCGAACCACACAAACCTTTTATTTTTATTTTTATTATTCTTATATTTCACGATGTCGTGACGCCTAGACGATGGATAAGTGTGATAAAACAGATAGCAGTGATCACTTGTCACTCCAAACCACAACCACAACCCCAAAAGGATGATGGGGGACATTTCGTCAGTGCTAGAAGAGGTGTTTTTCTATCTCTCGGTGCATAGTGTTTGCTAATTGAGGACGTAGCTCGCTGTTTTATCAGCGCTTGTAATTTTGCTATTTTCAAGACGATCATTTGTGGCGTCAAGGGATGATTGGCCTCGTCTTCCGGGATGCAAGCGTGGCTAAGTAGTGCTGCCCAAGAACTCTTCTAAGGTGAGGTAATGTTGGCTTGATAGAGCTGGTTCTTCTACGCTGTGCCGTGGCAAGTTTGTAAACCCATACATCGTGCCCATAGTGGGCCAATATTGAGGGGCATGCCAATACAATGGTTCGCTTCAAAAGATTTTGCGCGGGCTTTAAAATGTCGATCTACATCCCAAAGCAAGCCTACCTGCAAAATTTGAGCGAAATCCGAGAGATCTACTTGCACATGTGTTCCGCTTTCCGCAGACATGCTCTCTTAATGCCAGTAAATATCTCCTGCACTGACAGAAGTTTCATTCGCCGCCCCGAAACACTTTCGGTCGGGTCTTCTGAAACAAGAGACTTTTGGTGTTTAATCCAGAGCTCGTCCCCTTTCAATCCTGGCAAACGGCGCGTCCACGACTGGGCGATATAACTATTGTCCCGTGTAGTTGTTCACGATAGCCCTAGTAGACGTATCGGAAGACAAACACCAGACATCAGATAACAGTACCAGTATATTGTTTATATGACTGCCGCGTGGCTTGCAAATAACCGCTGATGCACACTAGAACCCATCCTGCATCTGTCTCTCACCGGATAGCCCTCTTTTACAAGCCCAGTGCGTCCTATCAGGTCTTGCTGTCCTCTTGTGCACAGGTCTCTCCTGTCAGAATAGTCACCAAATCTACAAAACCTTTGTCGACAGCTTGCTCTTGTATTCCTGCTACAGAAGGGAAATATAGGCGTATAAATTTCATTGCTAAATGGCCGAGGTGGAATATATGCTTAACCCTCATGCCACACAAGAGAGACGAGCCTGTGGGATGTCGCAAGCGTTTATTCCAGCATGAATAATCCTGAGCCTGTGATCGGTAATCAATTATGACGTACATGTACTCAGTATGAGGTCATGATTATAAAATTAATGATGTACACATATCACGCATCAGAGATGCAAGGATAGCAGAAGCGACCCGCGGGGTCGTGCGCCGCCGGAACGGCTACGTGTACTACTAGGTTGCTATGGCAGCGGAACACTAAATCTTAGTACACATGAATAGTTCAATGGTGCCGATGTGCGTGCACTATACGGCGCCCATCGGCAGCACCCGTGCCTCCTGCCTTTTAAACGGTGCGGGAGGGTGGGAAACAATTTCTGCGGCGGGCAGGCACAACAAACAACTGGTGAATGTCTTTACGTGTTCCTGCCTTGCGAGGGTGGCCTTGGGTGAGCTTGCACCCGAGGCGGATAGGTGGCTTATACGGCATGCCGTACGCGCATCGCGGTTGCGAATGCTTGCGTGGGGCCCCGCGCGGGAGCCCGGCAGTGCGTACGACTTTAGCCGAGCTCGTATGAGACTTAGCCGGTTTTGGCGTGTCTGCGGACGGCATCTCCATGCGGGAGATGCGGCTCTGTGACATGTAGGTTAACTACGGTTTGCGCAACGCAAACCAACATTTAACCCTCATGCCACACAAGAGAGACGAGCCTGTGGGGTGTCGCAAGCGTTTATTCCAGCATGAATAATCATGAGCCTGTGATCGGTAATCAAGTATGACGTACATGTACTCAGTATGAGGTCATGATTATAAATGATGCACACATATCACGCATCAGAGAGGCAAGGGCAGCAGAAGCGACCCGCGGGGTCGTGCGCCGTCGGAACGGCTACGTGTACTACTAGGTTGCTATGGCAGCGGAACACTAAATCTTAGTACACATGAATAGTTCAATGGTGCCGATGTGCGTGCACTATGCGGCGCCCATCGGCAGCGCCCGTGCCTCCGATAAAGGTACCGAGTGGCTTGCGACACGCAGGCTCTTGTAGTGCTGTGGCATGCCTGCGGGCCTGCGAATGTACGTCCGATATGCCTCGCTGGACCAGCGGCCTGCAGCCGTCAGGGCATACTCTGGGGCGCCTCGATCTGCCGTGTGTGTGGCTCCCCCGGCGCGTAAGGAATGGCCGCTGATGCTTGGACAGCATTTGTGTAGGACAGCATTGATGTCGTTCGACGTGAGATGGCGAGCATCCTAAAACTTGAAGAGGGGTTGCTTGGCATTGCTCCATTTGCTGGACCGAACGTAAGCCTGCAGGGCTCGGATGGGACATAGTGCGGGGTCAGCGTAGTGGTGCAGCGCTACTTCCCAACCTGCTATTAATTGAGACGTCTTCGTCCTCTGGAGCTGCAGAGAGGCCTCCTGCTGGGCTAGTTGGAGGTGTTTGCGCCTCAGCGTCTTGAAGCCGCCGATACCGTGTGGTGACAGCGACGTGTACTCACTCACACACAGCAGGCCGTGGAAGGCTGTCGTCAGAGCAGCCCATAGCATCAGTCTGTCTGCCGGGGAGTACAAGGACAGATCCAGGAACTGGCGGAGAGCCTTCAGCTGGTGGACGGTGATCGCTTGGCGCTGAGAGCGTGCTGACGGATGCCTGGGGAGCGACGCTCTCTCCCTCTCTAAGCCCTTGAGCAGGGCTGTGATGCGGCTTGAGGATTGAACTCCGACCGGGCCTCCCATGCGGAGGAGGTGGTATTTGACCGCGGCCAGGTAGACTCTCAGAGTGCTGGCACTGACTGAGTGAGATATTGCAGCAGCGACCAGCAGGACGTTGTTCTGATCTGGGTGATGTGCGTCGCGGCGCATGCGACCCATGAACTCCAGGAATGCACGCCAGCCTTGGGCGTACGTGCGCTGTGTGCCAGTGGCTACCGAGTTGGCAAACAGGTGCTCTGCTCGCGCTGAGAGAGCGGTGGCTAGCGAGCCTAGGAGGACACAGGCACAAACGCATGCAACACAAATGCATGCAACACAAATGCACACACGCATATGCCTGCACACGTGCACATTCCCTAAACAGGCAGAATGGCACGGCGGCCAAGCTGCGGTGTATGCATGCTGCGCCGAGTCACCGAACGGCGGCCCGCTTCCCGGAACACACTGGCCCGGCGGCGTGGCCGTGGATTGTAAGCAGGGGACCCGTGGGTTATGCTAGTGGGAGATCCCCCCCCCCCCCTCCTGACCTCGGCGGGGCGTTCCTGTACTGGTTTGGCCGAGGTTCTCCCTCATCCCGTGGGGCTAATGCAAATGCGACCCGAGAGCCCCCCTCCTCCCCAGCCCCGCGGGCTGGGAGCCTCTGCTATTGGCCTAATCCATAGATACTTAGCCTTGCGGGTGGACGCATGGAGTGGCACGTAAGCGTTGGCTTGCAAAGCCGTGGCTTGCGGCGGTAAGTGATCCTCCGGCGGGAGGTGGACATTCGGAGGGATGTTATGCAAGGGGGGTGACGACCCTGGACAGACACACAGAACAATAGACAGCGGGGCGGCGAAGTGTTGGCTCGGCGGAGCCGTAGCTTGCAGCGGTAGTGTCTGTAAGTGATCCTCCGGAAGGAGGTGGACATCCGGCGGGATGTTATGCGAGTAGTGCTGGCGACCTTGGACAGACACACAGAACAATAGACAGCGGGCGGCGAAGCATTGGCTCGGTGGAGCCGTAGCTTGCAGTGGTAGTGTCTGTAAGCGATTCTCCAGCGGAAGGTGGACATCCGGCGGGATGTTATGCGAGCCGGGTTAGCGACCCTGGATAGACACACAGAACAACAGACAGCGGGCGGCGAAGCCTTGGCTCGGCGGAGCCGTAGCTTGCAGCGGTAGTGTCTGTAAGCGATCCTCCGGCAGGGAGGCGGACATCCGGCGGGATGTTATGCGAGTGGGGCTAGCGACTCTGGATAGACACACAGAACAATAGACAGCGGGCGGCGAAGCGTTGGCTCGGCGGAGCCGTAGCTTGCAGCGGTAGTGTCTGTAAGCGATCCTCCGGCGGGAGGCGGACATCCGGCGGGATGTTATGCGAGTGGGGCTAGCGACTCTGGATAGACACACAGAACAATAGACAGCGGGCGGCGAAGCGTTGGATTCGCGGAGCCGTTGCTTGTGGCTGTGGTGTCTGCAGGCGATCATTCAGCGGGAGGTGGACATCCGGGGGAATGTTGTGCGTGCGGCTTGCGAGCCTGGATATACACGCAGAGCACAAGACAGCGGGCAGGTCAGGCTCACAGAGCCGTGCCCCTAGTATACGGGTAAACATACAACCTGCTAGGTAGGCGTAACGCCCTCTACAATTTGCCTGGGTAGCACGGCAACGCGGTGCCTGGCCCTTATTTTGTTTGCGCCATACGAGCCACGTGTGTCGCGTACATATGGAGCGCCCCCGAGTACAGCGGTCGCCGGTTCAGGGCCTGCGGGGTGTCGGCCACCATACCTCCCGAATAAAAGAAGGGGTGTTCTAAGGGGCCGGATAAGCCCGGTAAGCCCACAGAGTGGTAAGATAGACCATGAAGGGTTCGCCCCGGCAGGGCATGGATAATCAATGACAGCGGAAACTGTAGGTGGGGGCTTAAAAATTGGCGGCTGGAGCGCTTGGCCAACTGCAGAATGATGCGATTATCCGTTGTCGGATTGGGCACTTGCGAGTGATGATGGGGCAGTCTCCGCGTCGGAACCAGACAGTGGAAGAGCTGGAACTGGCCCGGGAGAGTGCGTCTGCGATGCTGTTGTCGACGCCGGCGACGTGACGGACGAGCAGGCAGAAGTTGTGGCGAGCGGCGAGTTGCATGGTGCTGCATATCAGGGCCATGACCCCGGCGTGTCGGCATGTGCCGGACTCCCAGGCAGTGCACCCTGCTGAATTATCGCAGTGCAAGAGGTCCAGTCCTGCGCACATGGTCTGCTATCGTGTCGATCGTAATTAGAGAGAAATGGTAGGCCTGCTTGTCAATGAACGACTTGATGCTGTTCCCCTCGGGGGCGGACAGGTGCATGATGAGCCGGTGGCTGCCCGACTTCTTGGGGACCACACCTACGCCAGGGGTGCGCAGATGGACGCGTGGCGACGCGTTGAAGGGGCCAGCAGTGTGGCCCTGACTGCATTCCGTGGCCAGGTCCTGGTTGACAACCTCGGGGTGTGCTGCCACTGAAGACAAGTTCGGGCTGCGTACGGACACATCACGGGGTCCAGTGAACCCGATACAACAGCCGGCACCTAAATTGCTAATTAGAGAATGAACAAATGCAGGATTTGGGTGCGCCAGCAATTCAGTGTGTAATGGATCACTATTGATATGGGCGTTGGGGTGTAAAGCAGCAATGTTCATAGGGTGGTAGGGGGCGGGTGAATGCAAGAAAGTAGTGCCGGGGCTGATTGCTGTTCGCTCTTATTTCTTGGCTGGGCAGGCTGACACGGCGTGCTAGCCTGAGCAGAAGAGGCAGGCGTGTCGAAAGCGACATGGGCCGCTGCAGGCGCCGTGATTGTAGCGGCTGCAGATTTCAGTTGATTTAGCGCTTGCACTCTCTTTCGCCTACTTGCCGCGAAAGGCCGAGGTGCACGCTCCGGCCAAGTGCCCCACCTTCTTGCAAAGGTTGCAATTGGGGAGGGCTCTGCCAGGGATCGGCTTGGGTCCTTTGACAGGGCCTGGCGTGTCCGCGTGTCATGGTCCACGACTGCCGAGACAGGCTGCCTGTACCATACGTATTTGACGCTGCATCAGTGCAGTGGTGCAGCGAGGGTGATCGCGGATGGCGATCAGCCTAAAAATAGACCATGCCTCGGTCCAAGTGGCAAGGTTCTCAATTTTTCCTTTCGGTGCGCTTGTCACCGAAAGTGCCCCTTCCTCGTCTATACGGAACCTCTTAGGGGCTGGCTCCCCGGCAGAAATAGATTTGGGCGGGAGCAGTATTGCCAGATCTATGTACTCGATTCGTCTTATCCGATCGACTGTCTCCAACGAGACGTGCGAAATACAGGAGGGGTAACCCATGTGCGTATAGGGCATGAATTCATCAGCACACATACCGTCTTCTTGCTCCGTGGCGTTCTCCGGTGTGTTGCCGCTGAGGGCTGCTGCCCTGATCTGCTGGATAGACTCCCTTTGTGCCTGCGAGAAAGCCATGGTGGGTGTAAGACTATCGCTGAGAGCGGAAGCTTAGAGGAGACAATTTCAAACAATTTCTGCGGCGGGCAGGCACAACAAACAACTGGTGAATGTCTTTACGTGTTCCTGCCTTGCGAGGGTGGCCTTGGGTGAGCTTGCACCCAAGGGGGATAGGTGGCTTATACGGCATGCCGTACGCGCATCGCGGTTGCGAATGCTTGGGTGGGGCCCCGCGCGGGAGCCCGGCAGTGCGTACGACTTTAGCGGAGCACGTATGAGACTTAGCCGGTTTTGGCGTGTCTGCGGACGGCATCTCCATGCGGGAGATGCGGCTCTGTGACATGTAGGTTAACTACGGTTTGCGGAACGCAAACCATCATTTATCAAGACCCATATCTCCCCCCCCCTTCCCCCCCCCCCAACACACACACTATAACTGCTTTGTATTGAGTATGGCTTCTAAGTCTCAGCTGTACAAATGCCCTGTTTCACAAAACTGTTTCTTGTTGGGGTTGGTGGGGGAGGGGGGCAGTTTATGAACATTAAACACAATTCAAATAGTGTCGAACCAGATGAAAGCCAGGCACAAAACCTGCACCCGCTACCCTGGATACCTAAAGCTCTACAAGTATAAAAGTACTTGACACCAGTCGATGCCTCAGAAACCGGCATTGATAACTTCGTTGTAGTTATTTAGAAATGTTCAAGTCTTAGACCCTCCAAGGCACACTATACAGGACATTAGAAGGGCGCATAAATGGGGCTACTTATAAATTTCTGGACATGAACATACGGTTCGCTACGACAAACAACGATGCAATTCAATTTTCAGGATGGTTGCAGAGCGATAAAAAAAAACTTCCATGCTGCTTTGGCTCACTTGCCGGTGTAACCGTCGGAGAATATCATGAACTATCGACTGACTAATATGTCATTTGTCCTGTCTTTCTAAAAAAGCATGAGTTTAATGCGCCTGCACATGGTTTAGTTTTTGACTTTTCTTTTGTGTTTTGAAGTTACTTGTTGTTTGTGGAGAAAAACAACAACAAATAAAACAGCAAGATGCACACGGTATTGCTTGGAGCAAGCACGGACACATTGATCTGCTCTGTGCAGACATGAAAAAAACTTCCACGCTGCTTTGGCAGTGGCGGAGGCTCGCTTGCCGGTGTAACAGTCGGAGACTATCATGAGTCTTGTATTTCTAAGAACATGAATTTCATGCGCCTGCAAATGGGATAGTTTTTGATTTATCTTTTGTGCTTTGAAGTTACTTGATTTTGGAGAAAAAATCAACAACAAATAAAACAGCAAGGTACACACGGTGTTGCTTAGAGCAAGCTCGGACACATTGATCTGCTCTGTGCGGGTCATGCCAATATGCTTGTACAGCACCTGGTTTTACGCTCCCGTGACTACCACCTGATTAGGTATGCTGTTGGCGAGCTGCTCACAAAGAACGCAGTGTCATCTGAATTGCGCAACATGCTGCTTCTTGCAAGGGTAGATGGTGCAGTTGCGCAGGCCATTGAAACATCCGCTTGTAATCAAGCATGCTACAATCGTAACTAGATATTTCTTGCACGTACCGAAATGAGCGTGGGACATTGAGGATAGACAGCTGGTCCGTAGCTGCTTCTTCTGAAACACAGCCGGTCACAGTTCCTGTTCAAGGCAGGCTTACCAGTCTCTATCTCTCAGTTAGTGTGCTCCACGTCATAATTGGGGCTCAGGGCAGCTGACCTGTTCCATGCACGTTCTCTGCATATCAAGCAATCGCATGGCATCATGTCCATTGAAAATCACCATAATTTGCGAATCGACCAGGCAAGCAGGTGATAAGAAGCTGTCAAACAGGAAGCAAAGCTGTTCACGGAGTGCAGATCACACTTTTTCGTATCGCGGAGGTCAGCTGAATAATGACTAGCAGTGTATATGACCTCCGGGCACTAAAAGGCATGTCGCTACAGGGGCGTGCTCGGCCCCCCAACTAGGGGGGTGCATGGGAGCCGAGGGCCCCCCCGGCAATTTTCTGCAATTTGTTTGCAACCTTTCTTGAATTTTAGAGCATATTTGCATACATTACAATAGCAATTACCCAGATTGAAAATTTTTGGGAGTACACGCGCCCCCCGTGCCTTTCGCCGAGCACGCGTCTGCGCTATTTGCGAACTGTCGTTATTCAGATCGTCGTTATATCCGAAGTCGTATGGTTACAGGTAGATGGGACTTGGGAATTTTCATGCTCTGGGCATGAAAATTTGGTCGTTATTCGCGAATTGTCGTTATATCCGCAGTCGTTATTAGCGAAGTTGACTGTACTTACATGTATATTAACACCTGTGACTAACGACCACCCCTAAGGGCCAGATAAAGCGGTCTTTAGTGGCACCTGGTCCTTTGTTAGAGATTTGCACTTCATCGCATAATGAATGTGAGACCATCTGTGCCCATCAGGCTGAGACCATCAGGCAAAGTGGTCTGTAGTACCAGGCTGGTCGCCAATCACGCTGGTCTTTAGTTACAGATTCTACTGTAGCTCCCAATTTCTTGTTCAACTCAATAGAGTAATGCCGTCAAAGGTAGGTGCAGATTATTGTTCTGATTACATGGTGGAGTGAAGAAGTTTGCAGTAGTTTTGCATGCTTTCGTACACAGCTGTGGGTCTTCATCGCAAATTTGGTCTACCTCAGTTGTAGGTGTGCGCGACCGAGTGCAGCTCGAGACCCTAGGTTGGCGGAGGTCCCTTAACCTCACAACCACAGCCACGATTCCGGTTGTGCGTTCTTCACCCTAGCTGCATCTCATGATTGGCAATCAAGGTAGCAGCCTACCCATAAATTTCAAATGGCATTCAATTGACCGTAACTCTGGTGTCTTTCAATGGATTTGATTGCAATTCTCGCTACACACTCCTGCCACTATGCTGTGGACTTTATTTAAAAGTTCTTCCGCCTCAATGAAAGGCTTTCCTGGCCGGAAAAACTCAAAATTCCGGCATAGTGCCACGGTATGCGAGCCACCCAGGACCCAAAACAATGCATTTACAATTTTTTTAACATTTTCGTGGCCAGTCAGTCCGTGCGCGGGATCCAAACCTAACACAAGTCCAGAAGCAGCCATGGGTGGTGAGATAGGGGCCCTCAACGTGGCCCTGGAATCTGTCACCACGGCAGGAGTGGGCGTTCTCTCACAGACTCCCACAGACGCAAGTCAATGTTTGATTTTTTTGGTTTAGCACATGCTACGAGGTCGTACCTTCGATGCAACATCCAGTGCTGCGACCTCCACAGCAAGCCATTTTCACAGCGCTGCAACGTCGCGAGAATGCTGGCAAAAGTCCTGCTGCAGGGCGGCGGGCAAAGCCCGCCGGTGTGCAGTCCGAAAAACGTGATTTTTGGACTTTTTTGGCCTTGGAGCAAAATTCTGCACACTTTGGCGTGTTTCCATGATACGACAAGTTGCGCACGGTCTGCTCACATTTAAATACAGTGCTGCCAAAAATTGACAGCGTGCAACAAAAAAATCTTTCCTTGCAAGGGAACATTTTCAACCATAACTCTTGTACGGCTGGTCAGTTCGAGACAAAATTTTCGCAGATTTTCCAGCTATTCATGTTCTTTCACATGATGCAGCCCGCGATATAAATTTACAAATTAAATTTGTCAGGGAATTTTGGGGTACGCTGCTACCTTCAGTGGTTTTTGTAAAAAAAAAGCATGGTCTTGGTTGGAGCAAGCATGGACACATTGATCTGCAATGTGCAGGACTCGCCCAACTGCATGCTTTTACAGTACCTGGATTTACACGCAAGTGACTGCCACCTGATCAGCTACGCTGCTGGAGAGCTACTCGCAGGGAACGCAGTGTCATCTGCGCAGTTAAAGCAGACCATTGAACCATCTGCTGGTAATCAAACATGTTAGACAGGGGATATGGAGGATGGGCAGCTGCACCGCGGCTGCTCCTTTTCACACACTATTCGTCACAGTAACAGTTCCTGCTTGAAGCAGGCTGACCAGTCCCTCTTTCGTAGTTAGATGTAGTATGCTCTACGTCACAATAGGCCTTGAAAGTGATGACGTCAAAACGGCCAGGGAGTAGTAAGTTGACATCAGATTTCTATTTTTGGATCCACTAAGGTGTGACTTTGCTATTGCCTAAGTATGTGGGTGCATAGCAACCCACTCATGTCGCATGCAGGTGTGACTTTTATTTCGCCACCAGTTGTAACCCCGCCCCCAGTAGCCAAATCAGTCAGTTTCACTGGTTACATCACCTTGCTGAGAGTAAGACGGCTTGAAATGTGCTTGGATCCATACAAAAACTGGATCCAAGTGGATCCAATTTTTGAATTTTTGAAATTGTTGCTATGCTGTGACGTAGCACTTTCAAGCCCTATTTCTGCGCAGGGCAGCTGACCTGTTCCGTTCTCTTTCTCTGTTGCACTCCAGTGAGAACTCCTGACATCTGCAGGGTGACTCATGCACGCCATGTGCTCAGCAGATATCACTGTACAGTGTATGCAAAACAAACGACATGTGCATTGAAGCTAACAAGCAACAGTAGTAGTAGGAGTATGGGGCCAGTTCTTTGCACGAAATCACGCGAACAGTACATGACAGACGATGATGAGAACGAATGCAAGCGGACAGATCTTTCACCTTCATTTCTGTTGGTACAAAACCAAGCAGGTGGTAATAAGCTGTTAAGGAGGAAGCAAACGAGAGATGTGCTAATACGTCGTGTACTCTCCACTGTTTTACTAGCAGGTGACACACAAAGCTGGTCACGTACTTCTTTGTACAACGGACATCACGAGAAATCAGGACTACTTACATGTGGCTCGAAATCTCTTGCACAACTAAAAGCGTAATGTTTTCAATAGTAGGTGAAGGCTACTTACTTCCCTGAGCCTAGAGACGTTAGAAGTGCGTTTGCAGACATACTTCTCTGAGCAAAGTGACGAGTGACCAGGTTTGCAGACGCTCCACATCGAGACACGAATGGCTGCATTGCAGATACCGGTACAGCTGTGGCTGTACATTGGGATTTTGGTCTACCTTAATTATGGGTGTGCACGAACCAGTGGCGCGCAACCAGTCGGTAAGACATTATCTAACACAACGGATTAGGTTAAGTTAACTTCGACAGTGCCGTCAAAACTCACCAATTTTGTTCTTTTACAATCGTCATCATGAGAAAACCTCCACAGAAAAAGGGTGCTAGAAAACAGTTTACATCATTTAGGAACTCTTGGGGGCTGCATCGCAACAGCCGGTATGGAATCACAGAAAGCGTAAGTTTAGGTGTGTAAAGAAAAATCATTGAACTATCATTTGATTGATTAATTGATTGATATTATTTTGGCAGCGAATGGTTGAGTTGTGCCATGTGACAATGTAGTGTGGGCGTTGGGTGGTGATGGTGGTGGGGAGGGGGGGGTTGCAGAGGCCCAAGACAATGTAAGGCCGGGAATGGGAGGAGAGAAGGCCGGTGGAGAGTCAAACTCAGAAGAGGGAGGAGAGAATAGCTTAAGTTATTGTGCGAATTCAAATAAACCAAACAAACAGCAAAACGAGTACACAAACTCACGAGACTAAAGAGGACTGGAGCGCTGAATTGAACTGCTGAAGTACACAGCTGACGAGAATAAGGATAGGAGCACAGAAATGAACGGGAGGCATTCTACGAAGTGGTGGTACCATCAGTGCATGTCTCACGGTACATTCTCAAAATATCGGCTTTGCAAAGCTCGTGGGTACGGAATACGTTTATGGCGTGATGGTAGCCCTGCTACTGTAGTACTATAACACTGTCCACAAACCATGGTTCACAGTGCGTGTTCGTGTCCTAACAACCTAGGTATTTACAGATTACGGCTGCACCAAACATGTAGACTAGGGATAGAGCATCGCTGGCTATAAGCAAGAGGCTACGCGGAATAGGGCAGCATGATTATTGGCATAATTTGGTAGTCGAAATATTGGAGCATAAATTTGCACTCTTACAGGGGTAGAACCTTAATTTTAGTTTTAAATTATTAGCACTGAAGTGCACAGACCTGCAGAGTACAGATTGGGAAGACAGGAAGAAGATGGAGACCTGACAATAAAGCGAGAAGCCGGAGCAGCCTGCTGATGAATTGGGCCTACCTCCTTCGACTATGTGTCTCACGTTCAGCAGCAGGACCAAGCACCAAATGCAAGAAAAGATAGGTAGGACAGAAAACGAAAATAATCAGGTATCAGGATATGATATAAGAAAACAAAAATTAATGATATGGCGAATTTCCTGGTTTTCCATATGAGGTAGAGAGACTTGTGAGGGGGGGGGGACTCGGAGAAAGCGAGGCAGAGAGAGAGACAGAGAGTACTGGACAGTAGGTCTTACTTTCTTTTATTTATTTTATGATTCACCAAAGGCTGTTCGCCCATCGAGAGGTTTTCATTCTCATTTAACTGGCCATATTTTGCGTGTGCATTTTTGCCTTCTTGTTCTTTTATTCCATAGCTGGTAGCCCTCATTTATAATATTGGTTGACACCATGTCATCAATGAATTGAGAATATTAATAATTGTGGAAAGGAAAAGGACATAAGGATACGAGTTCAGAGTAACTCTCCGACACTGTAACTGGATAATATATACAGTCAGCAAGTGCAACAACTAGGCACACAACTGACAAGAGTACTGAGACATTCGACGTCCTGACACCTAGCTGCGACACATCTCCGTAGCGCTAACCGACAGCCTTCCAACTTGGAAGGTTCAAGGTTATGGAAAGACCAAAGAGGGGAAGGCAAGCTCAACGAAAACGAGCAAAAGCTACAGTCCCAACGGAACAAAGAATGTCGATTGTTACTATACGATGACGAGACCAGTACGATATTTGACAAAGCGGTCTAACTACAATTCGAAACAGCAAAGCAGCACACCACCCAACTTGGGTGGGTCATTAATATCAAAGATAAGTAAAGAAAGGGGAAGGCTGTTGGTTAGCGCTACGGAGATTTGTTGAAGCTAGGTGTCAGGACGTCGAATGTCTCACTACTCTTGTCAGTTGTGTGCCTAGTTGTTGCACTTTCTGACTGTATATGTGTAAGACTCAGTATAGAGTCCATGCACTATATGATGTCCAGCACCCTATATAGAGTCCATTGGTCCAAAATCCACTATACAGAGTCCAGGAGTCCACTCAGTTTTGATCAGCTTCATCCTGCCGCGCATACCCCTATAACAAGAGTACATAACCCGGGGTTATCAAGAGTATATAACCCCAGGGTAATATACTCTTGCCTATAAGGAGTACACTTTTTCTACAAGTCCCCTATTCACAGTCCAGGAGTCCAGTTTATCCAGTCACGCCGTCCTGTGTTTTGTGCATGCCCGAAAGAGAACAAACACATCATCAGTTTCAGTTTTGCTTGCCTCGTGGCAGCGCATTCCTTTCTTCACTTCAGCCATGGCTGCCAGTTCTTCTGTGCAGTTGCTGACAGTAATCTCTCTCGAGGTAACCCAGGAGGATAAGGAGACGTTCAAAATCAAATCTGGAAAGCGTCTTGTGGTTCTCTGAAGATTTCATCAGTGCGCGGGATGAAAGCAGAAATTGCAAAACGAGAAAAGTTCAGCACAATTCAAATCGGACGAGTCAGGTGACTGTCTTTCGTTCGACGCCACAAGCATACCCCTGTTTGACTGGACAAGAGCTGCCTGTACCACCGTGTCAAAAGGCTGATTGTTCAAATCATCTCGACGCAACCAGTGGCTACCAAGCTAGCGCAAGCGGCTCCAAATCTGCAGCGATAATTGCGGGAGGGTCTGGCGCAGGACTGCTGGTGCTGGCTGCGACAGTTTTCCTGCTATGGAAAATAAAGTTGACACCCACGAAACCTGATCCTGGTACGTAACGTCCAAATTTGGAGCTTCTGAATAGTAATAGGGTTCCTTTTCCTGCCTTTCTGGGAAAAAGCGAAATTGATACATTCAGAGGTTTCAAAACTTTACCAAATGGTACTACAGCATTCATCTTAAAATTCCAAGAGTGATGTTCTGGACACGTTTCTTAGAAATACTTTACCATCGAAAAATGACGTTACCGCTTCAATCTGGCCTCTCTAACTCGAAATTCCTGTGTGGAACAATAATACATGCATTCCTACAGGCCTCAGTGCATTGTGTATCATGGGCAGATACCATCATAAGCTTTATATACATCATCGATCATGAAAATAATGTCTCGCGATATAGTGCTTAAATAGATTTTTGGTTAGAGGAAAGCAAATCAGCACACAAAGAACAGGAGCCATATTATTATTTCGACTAAGCCTTTCATTCCATTACTCTTCAGGTCAAATCAAATGATGATTGACAAGGTAGTAAGAAAGTCCTCATAACCGACACTTTTGACGAGCAAGGCATTGACAATAATAGCACTTGAAAAATAGCGCTAGTGGGGCCAACAGCATATTTAGCGGTTAGAGCATAGACCAAATAGCACTTTAAAGATAGCGCTAGAGGCGCCAAGTACACAGTGAGACAATAAATATTACCAGCATCAGACAACAGTGGGGACTACGGTACTACAATGTCAAAACAGTGACAACTTGCGCACATACTTCTTTTGCACCCACAGTTCAGGCTTCAGCTTGGCAATGTACATTGCCTCAAGCACAGCAAGGTGAGATTTGTTGCGTGCACGCGCTTGAATGGTAAAGTGAGAGTGGGTGCCACTAGCACTATTTTTCAAATGCTATTTTTGTCAATGCTCTGCCCGCCAAAAGTGCCGGTTATAAGGACTTGCTTACTTGTTAAAGGGGAAGTTAAGGCAAAAATTAAAATTTCACCAGTTGTAGTCTTCGGGGTGCTGAGTCGAATGGTCTTGGTCCGAGAAAGCTGAGACGCTCCCTTCCTACTTGAATCCCAATCGAACTCGCGCACTTCCACCGAAACTGGGTGACTGCGCCCTACGAGATGGGGATTTGTATGCAAAATGTCACTAAAAGCGCCATTTCGTTCTTATAAAAGCACGGATGACCGCGATTGGCCCATATGTTGTAGTCTTTTGGACGCTGAGTCGACTGGTTTTGGTCCGAAAAGGCTGCGATGCAGCGTTCGCCCCTAATTCCCAATCGAACATGGTTGAAGAAGCGGTCACGTGCTCCTGGGTACACCAGTCACCTGGTCACCGTGCCTGCAGGGTACAACGTACAGCCTGTTTTGACCTTTTTTGGGTGCAGTCCTGTCACTCGAGTTGAACCTTGGTGTGAAAGTTGTCGCCTGCTGGCGTGGTGACCAGGTGATTTTGGCACCCAGGAGCACGTGACCGCTTCTTCAACCATGTTCGATTGGGAATAAAGGAGGAACGCTGCATCGCAGCCTTTTCGGACCAAAACCAGTCGATTCAGCGTCCAAAAGACTACAACATATGGGCCAATCGCGGTCATCCGTGCTTTTATAAGAACGAAACGGCGCTTTTAGTGACATTTTGCATACAAATCCCCATCTCGTAGGGCGCAGTCACCCAGTTTCGGTGAAAGTGCGCGAGTTCGATTGGGATTCAAGTAGGAAGGGAGCGTCTCAGCTTTCTCGGACCAAGACCATTCGACTCAGCACCCCGAAGACTACAACTGGTGAAATTTTAGTTTTTGCCTTAACTTCCCCTTTAATCACCATTGTATTCGACCTGAAGAGTAATGGAATGAAAGGCCTAGTCGACAACATCATATGGCATCTCTGCTTCGTGTGCTGATATATTGTTTACCGCTGGCAACTGCGCATCATGTGTGCTTGTAGAACTCAATCACACCCCCGAAGTCCATATTTAGCACTATAGACCTGCCCTTCATCTTACACACTTATACATTCGGAAGTGTGCATGATTTTCAGAAAGTTGAGGTTAACCGTACAACGGGAGTGAAAACATGCAGCTCTCTTTGCATAACTGAAAGGTGACACAAAGTTCATAGTTGATATCTTATCCACGTATCCATCGTTCTGACAATATTATGTTTTCCTCTTTCAGTGCTGACTAACTGGGAACTGGACTTAAGAACTCAAACTGTTTCCCATGATGATGAACTTGATTTGGTTCAGAACACGTGCACTAGTATGGATCCCAATGAGGCGTACGAGAGCTGGATCCTGGCTAGGAATGATGCATATGGCTGTGTGGATTTGCGCGAGAATGATGTTCTTCGTGCCGGATGTGGAGCTGGGCGTGCAGAGGAAGGGGGACCGGCCACAGAAGAAGAGCATACTTATGTCAGCATCCAATAACGCCAAATGTTTTTCACAGCCCAGGAATTTTTAATTTTTACAGAATGATACATATCCTCAACGAAATGCAAATGATGCAGTATCATTTAACTCTGTTGTTGAGCCAATAGTAATATGTAAAGAGAATAAGGACCTATAAGTTACTAGCTATGACTCAAAGTCCACAAAGGTAAAGAGATAATATAAAGCCAGGTGACGTGTGAAATCAGTGTCATGTCGTAGAATGTCTCAATAAACTTGTTCGTCTTGTGCCGTGCTGTCTCACTATCTGATGCTATAATTATTAATTCGTTACCTTGGTGGACAGTTAATTATAACTAGTAACTTATAGGGCCTTTTTTCTCTTCACACAAAACTGTATCATGGTATACTTTTTCACAGCAAACACGCCATATGTTGCAGTCTTTCTGAGTTTTTTCTTCATATCTCACTGCCTCAAACTCCAGTAGCGCATGCATTTATTACTGAGATACTCTCAAATATTCATTGCAGCTCTTGTGTCCTGATGTCACGGATCGGTATGGATAACATTTGTAACTTTCACAAGTAAGTTCAGTGGTAAACGGTTCGGAGCGAGATTTTTGAAGTAATTTGCTATACATGTATGTTGACGGTGATTCGTAACCGAATCTCTATATCTATATCACCGGACGAATTACCATTGACATTATATATCCCACCTGTGCATTTAATCCCTGTCAGTAAATCCATTGCATAGCAGCAAATTGCAGCTCGGTCGTTATAAACTTGCAGCAGGTGTATATTTTTTTGCTTATGTTTATGATTCAAAAGTCGCTAGAATTTTATTCACACTTTGTTTCTGTTTGGTAGCACTTCTCTCTAAATTTCGCATGCATAATCAGTATATCCGTTCACTGTGGTTATGAATTGTTTTATAAACATGTGCATAACAGTAGTGGTACTAGTGACGTGTATGGTATGAATATTGAGAACGTGTTCGGGGTAATTCTCTCTGGTTCCCTCGCCCTTATCTGACCCAGCTAGTGTTATCAATTTACAATGTATAGTATCGGGATTTTGTACTCAGGAAAATGTGAGGACCACTTTCCAAGGGAGCATGTGTCTTGCATGAACTCCTACGAAAAACCACTGGCCCAGAGCTGTATGTGAGAAGTGCGAGTCTTCTTTGTCCACCATTCAAAATGTAGATTGTTTCGGCTTTGAGTTATCAGGATCATTTCCAGGTATGCATGCATTATCCAGCAGCACTCGGTCGAAGGCTGGAGAATGGCACCCATCCGACTAGCATCCAGCAGGAAAATGTGGCGACATGATATGGATATTCAATAATGATTGTAGGTAAACAACAGCGAACCACACAAACCTTTTATTTTTATTTTTATTATTCTTATATTTCACGATGTCGTGACGCCTAGACGATGGATAAGTGTGATAAAACAGATAGCAGTGATCACTTGTCACTCCAAACCACAACCACAACCCCAAAAGGATGATGGGGGACATTTCGTCAGTGCTAGAAGAGGTGTTTTTCTATCTCTCGGTGCATAGTGTTTGCTAATTGAGGACGTAGCTCGCTGTTTTATCAGCGCTTGTAATTTTGCTATTTTCAAGACGATCATTTGTGGCGTCAAGGGATGATTGGCCTCGTCTTCCGGGATGCAAGCGTGGCTAAGTAGTGCTGCCCAAGAACTCTTCTAAGGTGAGGTAATGTTGGCTTGATAGAGCTGGTTCTTCTACGCTGTGCCGTGGCAAGTTTGTAAACCCATACATCGTGCCCATAGTGGGCCAATATTGAGGGGCATGCCAATACAATGGTTCGCTTCAAAAGATTTTGCGCGGGCTTTAAAATGTCGATCTACATCCCAAAGCAAGCCTACCTGCAAAATTTGAGCGAAATCCGAGAGATCTACTTGCACATGTGTTCCGCTTTCCGCAGACATGCTCTCTTAATGCCAGTAAATATCTCCTGCACTGACAGAAGTTTCATTCGCCGCCCCGAAACACTTTCGGTCGGGTCTTCTGAAACAAGAGACATTTGGTGTTTAATCCAGAGCTCGTCTCCTTTCCATCCTGGCAAACGGCGCGTCCACGACTGGGCGATATGACTATTGTCCCGTGTAGTTGTTCACGATAGCCCTAGTAGACGTATCGGAAGACAAACACCAGACATCAGATAACAGTACCAGTATATTGTTCATATGGCGCGTGGCTTGCAAGTAACCGCTGATGCACACTAGAACCCATCCTGCATCTGTCTCTCACCGGATAGCCCTGTTTTACAAGCCCAGTGCGTCCTATCAGGTCTTGCTGTCCTCTTGTGCACAGGTCTCTCCAGTCAGAATAGTCACCAAATCTACAAAACCTTTGTCAACAGCTTGCTCTTGTATTCGTGCTACAGAAGGGAAATATAGGCGTATAAATTTCATTGCTAAATGGCCGAGGTGGAATATATGCTTAACCCTCATGCCACACAAGAGAGACGAGCCTGTGGGGTGTCGCAAGCGTTTATTCCAGCATAAATAATCCTGAGCCTGTGATCGGTAATCAAGTATGACGTACATGTACTCAGTATGAGGTCATGATTATAAATAATGTACACATATCACGCATCAGAGATGCAAGGATAGCAGAAGCGACCCGTGGGGTCGTGCGCCGTCGGAACGGCTACGTGTACTACTAGGTTGCTATTGCAGCGGAACACTAAATCTTAGTACACATGAATAGTTCAATGGTGCCGATGTGCGTGCACTATGCGGCGCCCATCGGCAGCACCCGTGCCTCCTGCCTTTTAAACAGTGCGGGAGAGTGGGAAACAATTTCTGCGGCGGGCAGGCACAACAAATAACTGGTGAATGTCTTTACGTGTTCCTGCCTTGCGAGGGTGGCCTTGGGTGAGCTTGCACCTAAGGCGGATAGGTGGCTTATGCGGCATGCCGTACGCGTATCGCGGTTGCGAATGCTTGCGTGGGGCCCCGCGCGGGAGCCCGGCAGTGCGTACGACTTTAGCGGAGCTCGTATGAGACTTAGCCGGTTTTGGCGTGTCTGCGGACGGCATCTCCATGCGGGAGATGCGGCTCTGTGACATGTAGGTTAACTACGGTTTGCGCAACGCAAACCAACATTTAACCCTCATGCCACACAAGAGAGACGAGCCTGTGGGGTGTCGCAAGCGTATATACCAGCATGAATAATCATGAGCCTGTGATCGGTAATCAAGTATGACGTACATGTACTCAGTATGAGGTCATGATTATAAATGATGTACACATATCACGCATCAGAGAGGCAAGGGCAGCAGAAGCGACCCGCGGGGTCGTGCGCCGTCGGAACGGCTACGTGTACTACTAGGTTTCTATGGCAGCGGAACACTAAATCTTAGTACACATGAATAGTTCGATGGTGCCGATGTGCGTGCACTATGCGGCGCCCATCGGCAGCACCCGTGCCTCCAATAAAGGTACCGAGTGGCTTGCGACACGCAGGCTCTAGTAGTGCTGTGGCATGCCTGCGGGCCTGCGAATGTACGTACGATATGCCCCGCTCGACCAGCGGCCTGCAGCCGTCAGGGCATACTCTGGGGCGCCTCGATCTGCCGTGTGTGTGGCTCCCCCGGCGCGAAAGGAATGGCCGCTGATGCTTGGACAGCATTTGTGTAGGACAGCATTGATGTCGTTCGACGTGAGATGGCGAGCATCCTGAAACTTGAAGAGGGGTTGCTTGTCATTGCTCCATTTGCTGGACCGAACGTAAGCCTGCAGGGCTCGGACGGGACATAGTGCGGGGTCAGCGTAGCGGTGCAGCGCTACTTCCCCGCCTGCTGTTAATTGAGACGTCTTTGTTCTCTGGAGCTGCAGAGAGGCCTCCTGCTGGGCTAGTTGGAGGTGTTTGCGCCTCAGCGTCTTGAAGCCGCCGAGACCGTGTGGTGACAGCGACGTGTACTAACTCACACGCAGCATGCCGTGGAAGGCTGTCGTCAGAGCAGCCCATAGCATCAGTCTGTCTGCCGGGGAGTACAAGGACAGATCCAAGAACTGGCGGAGAGCCTTCAGCTGGTGGATGGTGATCGCTTGGCGCTGAGGGCGTGCTGACGGATGCCTGGGGAGCGACGCTCTCTCCCTCCCTAAGCCCTTGAGCAGGGCTGTGATGCGGCTTGAGGATGTAACTCCGACCGGGCCTCCCATGCGGAGGAGGTGGTATTTGACCGCGGCCAGGTAGACTCTCAGAGTGCTGGCACTGACTGAGTGAGATATTGCGGCAGCGAACAGCATGACGTTGTTCTGATCTGGGTGATGTGCGTCGCGGCGCATGCGACCCATGAACTCCAGGAATGCACGCCAGCCTGGGGGTTACGTGCGATGTGTGCCAGTGGCTACCGAGTTGGCAATCACGTGCTCTGCTCGCGCTGAGAGAGCGGCGGCTAGCGAGCCTAAGAGGACACAGGCACAAGCGCATGCAGCACAAATGCATGCAACACAAACGCACACACGCATACGCCTGCACACGTGAACATTCCCTAAACAGGCAGCATGGCACGGCGGCCAAGCTGCGGTGTATGCATGCTGCGCCGAGTCACCGAATGGCGGCCCGCTTCCCGGAACACACTGCCCCGGCGGCGGTGCCGCAGATTGTAAGCAGGGGACCCGTGGGTTATGCTAGCGGGAGATCTCCCCCCCCCCCCCCGTGACCTCGGCGGGGCGTTCCTGTACTGGTTTGGCCGAGGTTCTCCCTCATCCCGTGGGGCTAATGCAAATGCGACCCGAGAGCCCCCCTCCTCCCCAGCCCCGCGGGCTGGGAGCCTCTGGCCTAATCCATAGATACTTAGCCTTGCGGGTGGACGCATGGAGTGGCACGTAAGCGTTGGCTTGCGTAGCCGTGGCGTGCGGCGGTAAGTGATCCTCCGGCGGGCGGCGAAGAGTTGGGTTGGTGGAGCCGTAGCTTGCAGCGGTAGTGTCTGGAAGTGATCCTCCGGAAGGAGGTGGACATCCGGCGGGATGTTATGCGAGTGGGGCTGGCGACCTTGGACAGACACACAGAACAATAGACAGCGGGCGGCGAAGCATTGGCTCGGTGGAGCCGTAGCTTGCAGCGGTAGGGTCTGTAAGCGATTCTCCAGCGGAAGGTGGAGATCCGGCGGGATGTTATGCAAGCCGGGTTAGCGACCCTGGATAGACACACAGAACAACAGACAGCGGGCGGCGAAGCCTTGGCTCGGCGGAGCCGTAGCTTGCAGCGGTAGTGTCTGTAAGCGATCCTCCGGCGGGAGGCGGACATCCGGCGGGATGTTATGCGAGTGGGGCTAGCGACTCTGGATAGACACACACAACAATAGACAGCGGGCGGCGAAGCGTTGGCTCGGCGGAGCCGTAGCTTGCAGCGGTAGTGTCTGTAAGCGATCCTCCGGCGGGAGGCGGACATCCGGCGGGATGTTATGCGAGTGGGGCTAGCGACTCTGGATAGACACACAGAACAATAGACAGCGGGCGGCGAAGCGTTGGCTCGCGGAGCCGTTGCTTGCGGCGGTGGTGTCTGCAGGCGATCCTCCAGCGGGAGGTGGACATCCGGCGGAATGTTGTGCGTGCGGCTTGCGAGCCTGGATATACACGCAGAGCACAAGACAGCGAGCAGGTCAGGCTCGCAGAGCCGTGCCCCTAGTATACCTTTAAACATACAACCTGCTAGGTAGGCGTAACGCCCTCTACAATTTGCCTGGGTAGCACGGCAACGCGGTGCCTGGCCCTTATTTTGTTTGCGCCATACGAGCCACGTGTGTCGCGTACATATGGAGCGCCCCCGAGTACAGCGGTCGCCGGTTCGGGGCCTGCGGGGTGTCGGACACCATTCCTCCCCAAAAAAAGAAGGGGTGTTCTAAAGGGCCGGATAAGCCCGGTAAGCCCACAGAGTGGTAAGATAGACCATGAAGGGTTCGCCCCGGCAGGGCATGGATAATCATTGACAGCGGAAACTGTAGGTGGGGCTTAAAAATTGGCGGCTGGAGCGCTTGGCCAACTGCAGACGGATGAGACTATCCGTTGTCGGATTGGGCACTTGCGAGTGATGATGGGGCAGTCTCCGCGTCAGAACCAGACGGTGGAAGCGCTGGAACTGGCCCGGGAGAGTGCGTCTGCGATGCTGTTGTCGACGCCGGCGACGTGACAGACGAGCAGGCAGAAGTTGTGGCGAGCGGCGAGTTGCATGGTGCTGCATATCAGGGTCATGACCCCGGCGTGTCGGCACGTGGCGGACTCCCAGGCAGTGCACCCTGCTGAATTATCGCAGTGCAAGAGGTCCAGTCCTGCGCACATGGTCTGCTATCGTGTCGATCGTGATTAGAGAGAAATGGTAGGCCTGCTTGTCAATGAACGACTTGACGCTGTTCCCCTCGGGGGCGGACAGGTGCATGATGAGCCAGTGGCTGCCCGACTTTTTGGGGACCACACCTACGCCAGGGGTGCGCAGATGGACGAGTGGCGACGCGTTGAAGGGGCCAGCAGTGTGGCCCCGACTGCATTCCGTGGCCAGGTCCTGGTCGACAATCCCGGGGTGTGCTGCCACTGAAGACAAGTTCGGGCTGCCTACGGACACATCACGGGGTCCAGTGAACCCGATACAACAGCCGGCACCTAAATTGCTAATTAGAGAATGAACAAATGCAGGATTTGGGTGCGCCAGCAATTCAGTGTGTAATTCATCACTATTGATATGGGCGTTGGGGTGTAATGCAGAAATGTTCATAGGGTGTTAGGGGGCGGGTGAATGCAAGAAAGTAGTGCCGGGGCTGATTGCTGTTCGCTCTTATTTCTTGGCTGGGCAGGCTGACACGGCGTGCTAGCCTGAGCAGAAGAGGCAGGCGTGTCGAAAGCGACATGGGCCGCTGCAGGCGCCGTGATTGTAGCGGCGGCATATTTCAGTTGATTTAGTGCTTGCACTCTCTTTCGCCTGCTTGCCGCGAAAGGCCGAGGTGCACGCTCCGGCCAAGTGCCCCACCTTCTTGCAAATGTTGCAATTGGGGAGGGCTCTGCCAGGGATCGGCTTGGGTCCTTTGACAGGGCCTGGCGTGCCGGCGTGTCATGGTCCACGACTGCCGAGACAGGCTGCCTGTACCATACGTATTTGACGCTGCATCAGTGCAGCGGCGCAGCGAGGGTGATCGCGGATGGCGATCAGGCTAAAAATAGACCATGCCTCGGTCCAAGTGGCAAGGTTCTCAATTTTTCCTTTCGGTGCGCTTGTCACCGAAAGTGCCCCTTCCTCGTCTATACGGAACCTCTTAGGGGCTGGCTCCCCGGCAGAAATAGGTTTGGGCGGGAGCAGTATTGCCAGATCTATGTACTCGATTCGTCTTTTCCGATCGACTGTCTCCAACGAGACGTGCGAAATACAGGAGGGGTAACCCATGTGCGTATAGTGCATGAATTCATCAGCACACATACCGTCTTCTTGCTCCGTGGCGTTCTCCGGTGCGTTGCCGCTGAGGGCTGCTGCCATGATCTGCTGGATAGACTCCCTTTGTGCCTGCGAGAAAGCCATGGTGGGTGTTAGACTATCGCTGAGAGCGGAAGCTTAAAGGAGACAATTTCAAACAATTTCTGAGGCGGGCAGGCACAACAAACAACTGGTGAATGTCTTTACGTGTTCCTGCCTTGCGAGGGTGGCCTTGGGTGAGCTTGCACCCAAGAAGGATAGGTGGCTTATACGGCATGCCGTACGCGCATCGCGGTTGTGAATGCTTGCGTGGGGCCCCGCGCGGGAGCCCGGCAGTGCGTACGACTTTAGCGGAGCACGTATGAGACTTGGCCGGTTTTGGCGTGTCTGCGGACGGCATCTCCATGCGGGAGATGCGGCTCTGTGACATGTAGGTTAACTACGGTTTGCGCAACGCAAACCAACATTTATCAAGACCCATATCTCCCCCCCCCCCCCCCCGCCACCCCCCCCCCCCCCCAACACACACACTATAACTGCTTTGTATTGAGTATGACTTCTAAGTCTCAGCTGTACAAATGCCCTGTTTTACAAAACTGTTTCTTGTTGGGGTTGGTGGGGGGGGGGGGGGGGGCAGTTTATGAACATTAAACACAATTCAAATAGTGTCGAACCAGATGAAAGCCAGGCACAAAACCTGCACCCGCTACCCTGGATACCTAAAGCTCTACAAGTATAAAAGTACTTAACACCAGTCGATGCCTCAGAAACCGGCAAGCTGATGTTGATAACTTCGTTGTAGTTATTTAGAAATGTTCAAGTCTTAGACCCTCCAAGGAACATTATACAGGACATTAGAAGGGCGCATAAATGGGGCTACTTATAAATTTCTGGACATGAACATACGGTTCGCTACGACAAACAACGATGCAATTCAATTTTGAGGATGGTTGCAGAGCGATCAAAAAAACTTCCATGCTGCTTTGGCTCAATTGCCTGTGTAACCGTCGGAGAATATCATGAACTATCGACTGAATAATATGTCATTTGTCCTGTCTTTCTAAAAAAGCATGAGTTTAATGCGCCTGCACATGGTTTGGTTTTTGACTTTTCTTTTGTGTTTTGAAGTTACTTGTTGTTTGTGGAGAAAAACAACAACAAATAAAACAGCAAGATGCACACGGTATTGCTTGGAGCAAGCACGGACACATTGATCTGCTCTGTGCAGACATGAAAAAAACTTCCACGCTGCTTTGGCAGTGGCGGAGGCTCGCTTGCCGGTGTAACAGTCGGAGACTATCATGAGCCATCGATTGACTAATAAGTCTATCTTGTATTTCTAAGAACATGAGTTTCATGCGCCTGCAAATGGGATAGTTTTTGACTTATCTTTTGTGCTTTGAAGTTACTTGATTTTGGAGAAAAAATCAACAACAAATAAAACAGCAAGGTACACACGGTATTGCTTAGAGCAAGCTCGGACACATTGATCTGCCCTGTGCGGGTCATGCCAATATGCTTGTACAGCACCTGGTTTTACGCTTCCGTGACTACCACCTGTTTAGGTATGCTGTTGGCGAGCTGCTCACAAGGAACGCAGTGTCATCTGAATTGCGCAACATGCTGCTTCTTGCAAGGGTAGATGGTGCAGTTGCGCAGGCCATTGAAACATCCGCTTGTAATCAAGCATGCTACAATCGTAACTAGATATTTCTTAATAATAATAATAATAAAACAGGTCGCGTAATGAAGCAGCATAACGATAGATGTGCAAAGTCATGATGCCTGGTCCGCTTCTGTCCTGGGTTCACTACCCCGTGCGTTGCAGCCGCGAGCAAAACCAGCTCAGGCTGAGAGTTCCCTCCATGATTGCTTGTCCAAAGCGCGCATTCTGAGCCCACTCAGATCAGTCATGGTCTTCAGTGGCATGTCTCTGGCAGCTGTGCTTGCCTTGACTGCCGTGGCCAGGTTCGATTTCGGGCGTCCACGCACACCGGTGACATCTCGACGGAAGTAGTTGTCCATTGCCTGCTGTGGCGGGGCATCTGAGGATATTTCTTGCACATACCGAAATGAGCGTGGGACATTGAGGATAGACAGCTGGTCCGTAGCTGCTTCGTCTGAAACACAGCCGGTCACAGTTCCTGTTCAAGGCAGGCTTACCAGTCTCTATCTCTCAGTTAGTGTGCTCCACGTCATAATTGGGGCCCAGGGCAGCTGACCTGTTCCATGCACGTTCTCTGCATATCCAGCAATCGCATGGCATCAAGTCCATTGAAAATCATCATAATTTGCGAATCGACCAGGCATGATAAGAAGCTGTAAAACAGGAAGCAAAGCTGTTCACGGAGTGCAGATCACACTTTTTCGTATCGCGGAGGTCAGCTGAATAATGACTAGCAGTGTATATGACCTCCGGGCACTAAAAGGCATGTCGCTACAGGGGCGTGCTCGGCCCCCCAACCAGGGGGGTGCATGGGAGCCGAGGGCCCCCCCCGGCAATTTTCTGCAATTTGTTTGCAACCTTTCTTGAATTTTAGAGCATATTTGCATACATTACAATAGCAATTACACAGAGTGAAAATTTTTGGGGGTGCACTCGCCCCCTGTGCCTTTCGCCGAGCACGCGCCTGCGCTATTTGCGAACTGTCGTTATTCAGATCGTCGTTATAACCGAAGTCGTATGGTTACAGGTAGATGGGACTTTGCTCTGGGCATGCAAATTTGGTCGTTATTCGCGAACTGTCGTTATATCCGCAGTCGTTATTAGCGAAGTTGACTGTACTTACATGTATATTAACACCTGTGACTAACGACCACCCCTAAGGGCCAGATAAAGCGGTCTTTAGTGGCACCTGGTCCTTTGTTAGTGATTTGCACTTCATCGCATAATGCATGTGAGACCATCTGTGCCCATCGGGCTGAGACCATCAGGCAAAGTGGTCTGTAGTACCAGGCTGGTCGCCAATCACGCTGGTCTTTAGTTACAGATTCTACCGTAGCTCCCAATTTCTTGTTCAACTCAATAGAGTAATGCCGTCAAAGGTAGGTGCAGATTATTGTTCTGATAACATGGTGGAGTGAAGAAGTTTGCAGTAGTTTTGCATGCTTCCGTACACAGCTGTGGGTCTACATCGGAAATTTGGTCTAGCTCAGTTGTAGGTGTGCGCGACCGAGTGCAGCTCGAGACCCTAGGTTGGCGGAGGTCCCTTAACCTCACAACCACAGCCACGATTCCGGTTGTGCGTTCTTCACCCTAGCTGCATCTCATGATTGGCAATCAAGGTAGCAGCCTACCCATAAATTTCAAATGGCATTCGGTTGATTCGAGAGCGACTCTCACCGCGACCAGCATTGGATATTCAGCTTCAATTGCCCAATGAAACAGCGTATGCGGATGACGTAGACTTCATCAGCACCAGCCTACAATATTTGCATGACAATCAACCCATACTATCATCCTCGTTAGCGGAATACAATCTAAAAATGAATGAAGCCAAAACCGAATATACTACAATTAAAAGAGAAAAGGACAGAGTAGACGAGCGATGGCGGAACACGGTCAAACTAGGATCGATGCTTGGAGTGGAGGAAGATATCAGTCGGAGAAAACGTCTAGCAACATGCGCCTTACATCAGCTGTGGGTGATATGGCTAAGAGGTAACCATGCCCGTGAACCCCTTCGGATTAGGTTATACGGCAGCTTTATTCTCCCAATACTTCTTTATAACTGCGGCACATGGAGCCTGACAGAGACTCAAGAAAAGAAACTTGACTCGTTCCACCGCCAGCAGTTACGAGCAGTCATAGGGGTCAAATATCCCCGTATAATACGCAATGAAGCACTGTACAAGCGCACTGGCTCCAAGCCACTCAGCAGAATCATCCAGTCTGCTAGGTGGAGAATGTTTGGCCACATGCTTCGACTAGACACCTCATCCCCGGTCCAGCAGGCTATGTCGGCATACTTTCAGCCAGGAAGCTCAGGGTTCCGAGGCCGCCCGAGAACAACACTCCCGCGATCCATCAACAACGACCTGAAAAATTCCAGATCCACAAACTCCCTCACATCACACGAGGATCTAGTTGCACTGAGGCAGCTCGCCCAGGATCGTCGAAAGTGGAAGGATCTAATGTGTGCTGTGTGTAATGGCTGAAGTTATACAATTACACTAGATACCCTTAACAATAATAACGGATACAATTACACTAGATACCCTTAACAATAATAACGGATACAATTACACTAGATACTCTAGATACTAGAGACTCGGTACTCTAGATACTAGATACTCTAACAATTTTATCAAACATTATGATAATTACCACATCAAATGCTGCGGAGACCTATCCAGAATCGGCAATATGCTGGCCCTGGCCTGGAGATCTGCAACTATAATCAGCTTCTACTTTGCAACACTAACGGATTAGTCCCCTTTGTCGATTGATGGATCAATCGGTAGATTCGGCTCTGTTTTTCTTCCCTTTCTTTCTTGTTTTGAATTGTACGTTGAACTCATTGGATTTCTTTGTATTCTGTATCTCGTTATCGTTATATTTCCCTCTAGCCCTCTCGCTTAGGATGAGCTTTCTTTTTTATGGCAGCTTAAGCGAAGGCTATATACCTGCTTTATGCAGGTTGATGCCAACGCGAACAAGCAAAATAATAATAATAATAATAATAATTCAATTGACCGTACCTCTGGTGTCTCTCAATGGATTTGATTGCAATTCTCGCTACACACTCCTGACACTATGCTGTGGACTTTATATAAAAGTTCTTCCGCCTCAATGAAAGGCTTTCCGGGCCGGAAAAACTCAAAATTCCGGCATAGTGCCACGGTATGCGAGCCACCCAGGACCCAAAACAATGCATTTTTTAGCTTGCCGTGGTTGGCTATCACCTGACCTCTCATGTTTATTGGCAGTCTTCGGACGGGCCAGGAGATGTTGAATAAATAAATAAATAAATAAATAAATTTACAATTTTTTTAAACATTTTCGTGGCCAGTCAGTCCGTGCGCGGGATCCAAACCTAACACAAGTCCAGAAGCAGCCGTGGGTGGTGAGATAGGGGCCCTCAACGTGGCCCTGGAATCTGTCACCACGGCAGGAGTGGGCGTTCTCTCACAGACTCCCACAGACGCAAGCCAAGTTTTGATTTTTTGGGGTTTAGCACATGCTACGAGGTCGCACCTTCGATACAACATCCAGTGCTGCGACCTCCACAGCAAGCCATTTTCACAGCGCTGCAACGTCGCGAGAATGCTGGAAAAAGTCCTGCTGCAGGGTGGCGGGCAAAGCCCGCCGCCGTGCAGTCCGAAAAACGTGATTTTTTGACTTTTTTGGCCCTGGAGCAAAATTTTGCACACTTTGGCGTGTTTCCATGATACGACAAGTTGCGCACGGCCTACTCACATTTAAATACAGTGCTGCCAAAAATTGACAGCGTGCAACAAAAAAATCTTTCCCTGCAAGGGCACATTTTCAGCCATAACTCTTGAACGGCTGGTCAGTTCGAGACAAAATTTTAGCAGATTTTCCAGCTTTTCATGTTCTTTCACATGATGCAGCCCGCGGTATGAATTTACAAATTAGATTTGTCAGGAAATTTTGGGGTACGCTGCTACCTTAAGTGGTCTTTGTAAAAAAAAGCACGGTCTTGGTTGGAGCAAGCATGGACACATTGATCTGCAATGTGCAGGACTCGCCCAACTGCATGCTTTTACAGTACCTGGATTTACACGCAAGTGACTTCCACCTGATCAGCTACGCTGCTGGCGAGCTACTCGCAGGGAACGCAGTGTCATCTGCGCAGTTAAAGCAGACCATTGAACCATCTGCTGGTAATCAAACATGTTAGACAGGGGATATGGAGGATGGGCAGCTGCACCGCGGCTGCTCCTTTTCACACACTATTCGTCACAGTAACAGTTCCCGCTCGAAGCAGGCTGACCAGTCCCTCTTTCGTAGTTAGATGTAGTATGCTCTACGTCACAATTTCTGCGCACGCAGCCGACCTGTTCCGTTCTCTTTCTCTGTTGCACTCCAGTGAGAACTCCTGACATCTGCAGGGTGACTCATGCACGCCATGTGCTCAGCAGATATCACTATACAGTGTATGCAAAACATACGACATGTGCATTGAAGCTAACAAGCAACAGTAGTAGTAGGAGTATGGGGCCAGTACTTTGCACGAAATCACGCGAACAGTACATAACAGACGATGATGAGAACGAATGCAAGCGGACAGATCTTTCATCTTCATTTCTGTTGGTACAAAACTAAGCAGGTGGTAATAAGCTGTCCAGGAGGAAGCAAACGAGAGATGTGCTAATAAGTCGTGTACTCCCCACTGTTGTACTAGCAGGTTGCACACAAAGCTGGTCACGTACTTCTTTGTACCACGGACATCACGAGAAATCAGGACTACTTACATGTAGCTCGAAGTCTCTTGCACACCTAAAAGCGTAATGTTTTCAATAGTAGGTGAAGGCTACTTACTTCCCTGAGCCTAGAGACGTTAGAAGTGCGTTTGCAGACATACTTCTCTGAGCAAAGTGACGAGTGACCAGGTTTGCAGACGCTCCACATCGAGACACGAATGGCTGCATTGCAGATACCGGTACAGCTGTGGCTGTATATTGGGATTTTGGTCTACCTTAATTATGGGTGTGCACGAACCAGTGGCGCGCAACCAGTCGGTAAGACATTATCTAACACAACGGATTAGGTTTAGGTAACTTCGACAGTGCCGTCAAAACTCACCAATTTTGTTCTTTTACAATCGTCATCATGAGAAAACCTCCATAGAAAAAGGGTGCTAGAAAACAGTTTACTTCATTTAGGAACTCTTGGGGGCTGCATCGCAACAGCCGGTATGGAATCACAGAAAGCGTAAGTGTCGGTGTGTAAAGAAAAATCATTGAACTATCATTTGATTGATTAATTGATTGATATTATTTTGGCAGCGAATGGTTGAGTTGTGCCATGTGACAATGTAGTGTGTGCATTGGGTGGTGATGGTGGTGGGGAGGGGGGGGGGGGGTTGCAGAGGCTCAAGACAATGTAAGGCCGGGAATGTGAGGAGAGAAGGCCGGTGTAGAGTCAAACTCAGAAGAGGGAGGAGAGAATAGCTGAAGTTATTGTGCGAATTCAAATAAACCAAACAAATAGCAAAACGAGTACACAACCTCACGAGACTAAAGAGGACTGGAGCGCTGAATTGAACTGCTAAAGTACACAGCTGACGAGAATAAGGACAGGAGCACAGAAATGAACGGGAGGCATTCTACGAAGTGGTGGTACCATCAGTGCATGTCTCACGGTACATTATCAAAAATCGGCTTTGCAAAGCTCGTGGGTACGGAATACGTTTACGGCGTGATGGTAGCACTGCTATTGTAGTACTATAACACTGTCCACAAACCATGGTCCACAGTGCGTGTTCTTGTCCTAACAACCTAGGTATTTACAGATTACGGCTGCACCAAACATGTACACTAGGGGTAGAGCATCGCTGGCTATAAGCAAGAGGCTACGCGGAATAGGGCAGCATGATTATTGGCATAATTTGGTAGTCGAAATATTGGAGCATAATTTTGCCCTCTTACAGGGGTAGGACCTTAATTTTAGTTTTAAATTATTAGCACTGAAGTGCACAGACCTGCAGAGTACAGATTGGGAAGACAGGAACAAGATGGAGACCTGATAATACAGCGAGAAGCCGAAGCAGCCTGCTGATGAATTGGGCCTACCTCCTCCGACTATATGTCTCACGTTCAGCTGCAGGACCAAGCACCAAATACAAGAAAAGATAGGTAGGACAGAAAATGAACATAATCAGGTATCACGATGTGATAAAGGGAAACAAAAATTAATCATAATTATGGCGGATTTCCTGGTTTTCCATATGAAGTAGAGAGATTTGTGGGGGGAGGGGAGGTGGGGAGACTCGGAGTAGTTCCTATTATTATTATTATTATTGACTTGGGGCTCCCCGCGTGCTAGTTTGTACGTGAAGTGTGTGGGTACAGTGAGGGCTGCGTCCCACCCGCCTGTGTGGATTCACAGGAAGTGTGAGTTACGAAGTCTGAAGAAAACGTTGAACGGTCTCTGCTTGGATGACGACTACACCATAGCTCAGTGGTTAGAGCATCGCTGGCTACAAGCGAGGGTCCCTGGTTCGAGTCCTGGTGGTGACAGTCGATTTTTTCTTCAGACTTTTCCCGTTTGTCTCTTTCCCTCAAAATCAGTTAATATTATTATTATTATTATTAAACCAGTTAATATTTTATGACTTGGGGCTCCCCGCGTGCTAGTTTGTACGTGAAGTGTGTGGGTTACAGTGAGGGCTGCGTCCCACCCGCCTGTGTGGATTCACAGGAAGTGTGAGTTACGAAGTCTGAAGAAAACGTTGAACGGTCTCTGCTTGGATGACGACTACACCATAGCTCAGTGGTTAGAGCATCGCTGGCTACAAGCGAGGGTCCCTGGTTCGAGTCCTGGTGGTGACAGTCAATTTTTTCTTCAGACTTTTCCCGTTTGTCTCTTTCCCTCAAACCAGTTAATATTATTATTATTATTATTATTATTACTCACACATATCCGCCGGATTAGTACGCATGGCCCATGCACCATGGGGACCCACGAATACAAACCAGCATATGTTCCCTCAGCAATACAAGCAAGCAAGCACGCAAAGATAAATGAGAGCCCAGGCAAAGAAAATAAAACGAAGAGAGATGAGGACATAGGCAACGAAAACAATTCCAAAGCATAGCCAGGGATTGAATGTGTATTGTATTGTATTGTATTGTATTGTATTTATTTAAAAGGATTCTCCAAAAGCAAATGGATGCTTATCACGGAAGTCTCCCACATAAATATCGCAAGAAAAATGGGGAAATGGGGAGAGGAGAGTGGAAGATGAAGCATGGGAAGAAGGGAAACAAGTACCTAAATATCGAGGTATAAAAGCAGGAAAGAAATCGACGAGGGAAGAAATCACCTCTGCAGATAATAGCGGGACATTTAGATGAAAAAAACCCAGCAAGGATTAATTTCAAGGAAAAAAAAATTCTCAAACGGAAAAGTTCGGAATTCCAGTCAGAGAATATCTATGCTGAGAGTAATGAGCCTTTAGAGCAATGCGAAAATTGACAGAGGGCTGAACGCAGCGGATGTGTTCTGGAAGTTTGTTCCATTCCACAGATAAACTGAAGAGAGGGGATTTAAGGAAATGGGCGCCAGAACGAGGTAAAACTATAGAGGACGGGTGACGACAACTAAGGGATACATTGAATTTGAAACGAATTAGCAAAGACGGAAACTGGTAAAAGACATGATGAAAATACAGCAAGGACAGAATCTGACGACGCCACTTCAGGGATGACCAGTCACAAGTACGATTAAGAATCTGCTTCGGGGTTTCCCACTCAGGAGGGTGCCGGGTCTTACAAAGCAGATATGAACGAGCAGCAACGGCTTGCAGTCGGTCTAACGTAAGCGAATCTGAATGGGATACGGCGAATGACCAGACAGGGACTGCGTATTCTAACAGTGGTCGTACGTAACACTTGTAGAGCAAATTCACGGTTGAAGCAGAAAGGAAATGGGCCATATGGCGCAACAGAAAAACACGACTGCGAAACTTATGGGTGATAGATTTTATATGGTCAGAAAAATTTAGTGAAGGAGTGATAGTCACGCCGAGATGACAGTGGCTATCACCTTTCTGAATAGGCACACCGTTCATTGTCAAGGGGGATGACGGGCCGGGGGCTAATGCATATTTTTGAAAGGGTAGGTGGACGCATTTACTGGTGTTAAACGTCATGGCAGTAGCTGATGACCATTGACAACACTTATCAATGTCAGTCTGGAGCAATGCATGATGGATAGGAAGTGAGGTGTTTGCTGGAGAAAAAAGAATTAAATTAGAGTCATCAGCAAAAAGAGATAGGGTACTAGAAGCAGGGGCATCAGGAAAGGAGTTGGAGTTGATGCACAGGTTAAAAAGAAGCGGGCCGAGATGGGAACCTTGGGATACGCCAGCGGTGATGGGCAAAGGGTCAGAAAGAGTTTGGCCAATGCGAACGCAAATACTACGATCACTGATGAAGTCCTTCACCCAAGAACAGGCAGAAAGAGAACACCAACCTGAAACAGATTGAATAACTAAATGATGACTAACTCTGTCAAAGGCCTTAGAAAAATCAAGGAACAGCTGGTCACAAGAAGACTTAGAGTCAAATGCACGCGAAACAATTGAGGTAAGCTGTACCAATTGGTCAACTGTTGACCTCTTTCGACAAAAGCCAAACTGGCTGGAACTGATAATTTTATGGCTCTCAACAAACGAGTAAAACTGACGGCTAATCATAGACTCATACAATTTGGCAACTGCATTTAACAGCGATATAGGACGGTAATTGACTGGGTGAGAAGGATTACCCTTTCCCTTGAACACAGGTACAACAACGGCAGATTTCCACTCCCTGGGCTGAGTACTGGACAGCAAGCAGCGGTTGAAAAGGGCGGAAAGAGACTGTGACGTGACCTCAGCTGTTTCACGGAGGATGCGATTGTTCAGCAGTCCAGCTGTTTTACGTTGAATGGGAAGTCTGGATAGCGTGTCAAATACGGACTGCACAGAGAATGGTTGTATGGAGAACTTCACAGTGGACGTGGGTGTTAAAATACCAGCTGAGTGCAGGTCAGGTGTTAGCAGTGGCGCCTGGCTGTAGCTCGCAAACACTTTGGCTAGGAGATTCGTCTTTTCCGTATTACTCGTGGCTGGGTAGGCTTGGTTGTCATGGTAGAGGTCAGGGATAACCGGAGACGGGCGATTCACATTACAAAGGATCTTTGCTTTGCGCCACCATGTACGAGTTCCATGATGCTGAGCCATGTCTCTCGCCATCCTCTCGTGGTAATGGCGTTTCGCCTTCCGGAGCAAGGAAGGAAGACAGTTACGTGAGAGTCTATACGCTATCCAACTATCTGTAGATCCGAGAAGTTTGGCCTTGGCGAAGAGGCGATCCCGAAGCCGCCTCTGACGATGGTGAACAGCAGAGTACCAAGGCTTGTTTGATGGAAATGTGCTTCTCCGGACAACGGGAACAAACAACGATACAGAGTCTTCCAGCGCTGTGCGCCACAATGACCAGGCCTCATCAACTGTTTGCGCATTTTGGACGGCATCTAGCAAGGGTAGTTGCCACACGTGGTTGTTAAATGCTTGCCAGTCCGTGTGGGTAAAGTCGAGCCAGGTGTTTTGTGCAGAAGATATTTGGGCTGTGGAGCCTGCTGATCGGTTGTGGACGACATCGAAAACTACAGGACAGTGATCAGATACCGGTGGGAGGATGGTGAGATGGGAGACTGCTATTGGAGCATTAGTGATAACCAGGTCGAGTAGTGATGAACTCTTACCACTTGCGGAGTAGCGGGTAGGCTGTTGATCCACAAGTTGCGATAAGCCCAGATCATCCAGGGTGTCATACATGCATGTACCAGCAGGTGTATCAGGATCGGATGCTAGCCATTTCGAGAGGCGAGCGTTAAAGTCGCCAATGACAAATATGGAAGCTTGAGGACAAGATATTGATTGAATGCAGGTCCGGAGTGCGCTGCAGAACTGATCAGGTGGCTGCCAAGGAGGACGGTAACAACAAAACACAAACGTGGAGTTGGGGCGATGCTCTAGTTCTATGCACACAATTTCAATGGTTGGATCAGCAGGCTGAAGATCTGGACGATGTTTGGTAGCATGGGAAATGGAAGGGTGGAAGAGGAATGCCACTCCACCTCCACGTCGCACGGTATTGTTGTGACGGTCATGCCGGATAATTTTGTATTCAGCTGACGGTGTTAATATTGAACTTGTGATATCAGGAGTCAACCAGGTTTCAGTTATGCCCAAGATATCTAGTTGAGATGTGCAGAATAAGTTTTTAATCTCATCAGCCCGCTTCAGCCAGCTGCATGCGTTAACTGTGCAGATCCTGATACTCGACGGAGACTTCATATCAGGAATACAAGGTGAAAAGTTGAAAGTCAAAGGGGGCGGTTGGAATGGTGGAGCAAGAGGGTTCAGTGCGCTCACTTGCGATTGTCGGCCGGGAGAGAACAGGGCTGCATTTGGGTTAAGAGTAAAAGCGTGTGGTGATGTGGGAAAAAAGATGGGTGCGTGTGGATTCAACATCACAGTTTATGATTTCTTGGGGAGGGGTGGGTTCTTGAACTTCCATTCTCGTGCTGTTACATGCTCGGGCCAGAACTCGTTTTCCAGAACATTTCTTTCGTCATGCTCAGCAACTGTCAGATGTGCGTACAACGTGCCGTACACTGTTCTGGAGGGGATCAGTCTACAGCCAGTAACTTCCACATTCTTCTTTCTACAGTACGCTACAAGATCATCAGCACTGCAGTTGATATTGATGCCCCCAACGAATACAACTCTGCGTGCTATTTTCTTACCTCCACGCAGATCTGCGGGCTTCCTTTGGCGGTTGGCGGCTTCACGTACGATCGACCAGTCGTACTTGGTACTGACAGGCTTGTCAGTAGTACGACTGGCGTTGCTTGTTCGTGGTGCAGAGAGGGTACGACTAGCGTACGTCTCGCCCGGAGCTGCGGATTCAAGCCCTGTTGGTGCAGATGCGGGTACTGGTACACCCGTGGCGGGAATGTTTGTAGCTGCTCGGTACGAGTACTCATCCTGGAGGCGGTCGAGGGCGCGATTAGAGACATCGATGGGCTGGTGGTGTTGTGTCAGGGCGCGAAGCTCCTCCCTGAGTTCTGCAATGGCGGCATCTTTTCCTTTCTCCTTTTCTAGAGAGATTTTTCGTAGGTCGGAAACTTCTGCTACCAGGTTTCGGACCGTCTCCATCAGGTCAACCATCATCTTCGTTAGCGCAGTAGCATCAGTACTGGTCCATTCACATCCTCCTGCCTGCTTTGTGACCCTGTGTGTGTCGATCTGATCGTCCAGTGGTTGCAACTTTCCCCTCAGGGCGCCTACCAATTGCACTCGGCTCAGGCCGGCCCATTTGACGTTATTGGCCTTTGCCAGTGACTCCAAGCCTTCACTATCCAAAATTCCGAAGTCAATGGACGCCATGCTCCCGGTTGGGGGAGCAAGACGTCAGACGTAAAAAACTCGCAACCACACTCGTCAACGAGTACTAGCTAAGTGTGCATCTGGGTACGACAGTTAACACGGCTAGTGCAGCCGAACAGAGCGCCGCAGCATGAAAATACAAAAGTGCCACAGCAGCAGCAGCCAAGAGTGTGCAAACACTAAAAAAGGAGATCAGTCCATGAAAAAATTATTGTCGCCACAGGTAGACATCTCCGGCAAGAATGCATGCGTGCGCACAAGTAGGCAGGCAAGCATGTCAGATGTAATCGTATTATTATGGCCAGGCTAATTAACAGTGCTGTTTCGCAATGAATTCCATCGGCATTTATCATGCGCCACCTTCCGAAGCTGGGCTAGGCCAGGTCGCTACAGAAGCACAAGCCCCAGCTTCTCCCGACAATCCAGTGAGAGAGTGGTTAGCAGTGTTGTTCTTGGTCTGCCTATCCTTCCCCGAAAGGCACCAGAAGCAGCAAAATCGAGAGCAACCTGTGGCGGTGCCCCTGATGGCATCCGGAGCACATGCCCCAGGAAGCTCCATCGCCTCGCCGCGATCTCCTTGGAGATGGGTTGGGTGCGACAGCGGTTGTAGAGTTCCGTGTTTTTGATTATATTTGGATACTTTATACGGAGTAGCGAGCGGAGGTGACGGCGGTGGCAAACGTCCAGAGACGTTCTGAGTGCCTCAGTGAGGCCCATGGTAGCGCAGTTGTAAAGCAAAATGCTTAGAACGTAGCAATTGTACAGCCTCTGCTTCAGCGTTAGGGAGGTCCCTGATGACCGTAGAAGGCTTTGCATCCGGCCAAATGACTGCGATGCCAGAACCATTCGGTGTTTGATGTCCTCGGCAGTACCAGCTCTCGATCCAACCGACTTTGCCATCCGCCATTCTTCTTTCCCTCTTTTTTCCAGGTCTGCATCGAGGTAGAAGTGGGTCCGTTCAGTTTTCGCGCCGTTGACCATCAATTGGTGTTCTGGCATCTTCAGCACGCATACGTCATGGGTTTGTTCAAGATTTTGGTCATTTTCATCGAGGAAGTCAAGATCATCTGCGTACTGAAGTTGTTTGTTGTTGTTTTCTTCAGGGATAGACGGTGCTAGGCCTGTACTTTCTCTTCGGAACTGATGTCTCAGCTGCTGCAGAACATGTTCAAAGTAGCACGTAAACAGGACAGGGCTCAGGCAATCTCCCTGTGGTGTGCCGATGCCAGATTGAAAGGCGTCTGCAGTCTGTCCGCATACTCGAACACTGAGCGTTGTGTCTACAAGCAGCGTTGAGACCATGGCTCGAGCATCAGGTACGCCAGGCGCTGCAGTGAGGATTGATTCAAGCAGGCTGTTTCTATGCGGAGTGTCAAAGGCCTTGGAGAGGTCGATGCCCAGCTTGTTGAATGACCACTGCTTATTTTCTACTAAACTGCTGAGAATACAAAGATTGAATACAATATCACTCGTCGACCGGCCTGGTCTGTACGCACTCTGTGAGGATGGCAGGTATTGTTCCACCTGGTGTTGAATCCGTCGCAGTGTGATACTTGACAGGATCTTTCTAACTGAATTCAGAAGAACAATTGGACGAAGGCTGCTACATGGACCCTTGGGTTTCCCTGGCTTCTGCAGAGGTATCAGCACGCCAGCACCAACCGCAGGATCTGGTGTCGCCGACTCCGCCTTACTGCTAGAGTCTGAGAACTGCCCACAAAAATGGTCTGAGACTCGCCTGGCTTGCTGTGCTGGGTTGCATATTCTTGCGCCGTTCCCATCATCAACAGCTTTACCAGACCTTCTCGGCCTGCAGAGGGCAGCAACAGAAGCATGCATTTTGAGGTGTCGTTTCTGATGCATTCTATTTCCACTGCCTTGGCTTCCAGACGGTCTACTTCACATTGCTTGACTGCAGCACTCAGCCTTGTAGCAGGCGATTTCTTTGCGTTTTCAGAGCAGTTTTTTCCTCGAAATTTGGTGTTGCATTAATCTGGATTCGTAATTGTTTCTGGCGCGTAGATAGATCTCTGATCGTTGGGTCATCGGTGACATAGCTGGAAGACTGCCTTCCACGGGTGTCTTTGCCCAGGACAGCCTCTGCTGAGCACTTGATAGTCTCTGCAAGCTTTTCCCATGTCACGCCATGGTCTTACTTTACGTTATTTATTTAATGATTCATCAAAAGGCGGCTCGCCCATCGAGAGGTTTTCCTGTTTTCGGTTGAGTGACGAGATGGGTGGGCTAATACAACCGGTAAGAGGAAGAGAAAGAACAAATACCAGAAAAATGAAAGAAAAATTAAAGCATCATGGTCCAGTCATTGCAAAGGTATGTTTTATTTTTATTTTATTTATTTCACTCGAAACTTCGTAACTCCCTCGCTTCCTGAGCAAATTCCACAATCGAAGGGTGTGCGTGGTAGATGGAACTCCAAGTTGTCCAATGCAACAATCGCCGAAGAGTTACAATGTCGGACGCCAGAGAAATCGCACGCCGTATTCTTACCTCGGCAAATTCAAATTTTTGATCTATTATTTCGCAATTTTGGGGGAAAATCCCTTTTCGTGTGCTCTTTGAGCGACTGAGCACATGATTATGACGTAGCTGGCTGAAGTTTGAATCCTCTCAAACAGATTTGAGCGTTCTGCCATGAAGGAGATTGGAATGGCGTTGATGGGACGAATTTGCTTGCATATCAGGCTTGGAGACGACTTTTCTGTGTTACCGCGCCTGATTTGTGGCGGCCGGATAATGGAGATTGGTACCCTGGCGTAGTTCTCGCCAAGAGCTTTCCAATGAGCCATTGATTGTGAAAATCAAGTGAAGGATACCAAAGTTATGACATGGAAAATTTGAAAATTGTACTGACATTTTGTAGTTCTGGTGCATACTGTGCTAGTGATCCGTCCATAAAGGGATAAGAAGAGATTTATGTTGGATTTCAAGTTTGTTCACAAGCTGTTGACTTAGACTACACCAAGACTGACATGCATACTGGAAAATAGGTAATAGATACGAGCGATAAAACATAGAACGGCATGTACTTGGCAAATGAGAACGATGAGGATATAGTATGCCGAGAACACTACTAGTTTTCTTGCAAATATAGTCTTAGTTAGAGTCCAAGAACAAACAGGCACGTCTGCCTTTTTTATATGATATAGACTGAAAAGGAGAATATAGTATAAAACGCCATTAAAGGTAGTGATACTGAGTATAATCCCTGATGATGCCCTCCTGGGTGAAAATTTGGACAATTTCATATGTACGTGGTGTAGCCAAGGACTGGTAGTGTGTTGCGAGTTGGGTATACTGAAGATACTGAGTAGAGTACAGGAAATTTAAGTCCTCGATTTCCCTGACTACGTGTAGCACGGCCAGCATTAAGAGGACTGAACATATCGGTAAGCAATGTGCTGCATTTACCCAAGTGTAGCCAAGGAGCTTGTGGCAGTACATAGCTTCTAGTGAGCACAAGCGCAATTGGCAATACAGCGGCCCAGGTGTGAGGTGAGGTAATGCTCGGGGAAATCATTTCAGGAACTTTCCAATCTTGTGAAAATAGAGATTGAAAATTAAGTGGCCATGGTATTAAAAACAAGTTTACTTGCGCGCTGAGCCCTGCCTGATCGAGGTATATTGATCGTCGCTACGTAATCCGGGTGTTTGTAAATTGAGAAGAGAACAACAATCGTACCTAAATCGGTTCTTACTCGATTTCCACATTCGAAGTACCGTTATGTTTATCAGCTTTTGATTGCAACAATCGTCGAAGCGATAGCACCTTTGACTTATGGCGCTCGACGGCTACACAGCTTCACACGGCCAGACCCACTATTTTGTGCCATGCGTGGGCCCTCGGATTTCATTCTTTCTGCATTTTTGTCACATGGTGCCTTGGCAACTGCAGTTCAAATCGAACAGTAGACTAGCGGGAGTGTGCAGAAGAATATAGAGCTCGACACGAGCAAGGAGAGTGGAATGGCGGGTAAGAGCTCAGTTTCTTTGACTTGCGAGACTGCGTCATGAATTTGGGACAGATTCACTCCATGGCTGGTGTACCACCTTGTGGCGGCTTGTGCTTTAGTCCATCGTTTGTCCCGTCGCATCAGCTTTCCAGGAAGGTTAAGATCTAGTAAATCAGAGAATGGATGCCAGAGTTACGAACGTTGTAGATGGCGTTTCTTCAGTAAAAAAAGACCCATTTTCGCTTGTCGTTAGTCGACAGGTGGCAGTACCCTCCTGTGGTGACAGGGTTAACTTGGACATACTGGTATACGCGATTGAGTCAAAAGGTGGGTGTGGCTGGGCTTGACTCACTGAGATAAGGTAGGTCTGGTGTTGTGACAGACCATGATAAGAACGAATTTCAGCTTCCAGATTTTTAACATCCATTTCTGTTGGTTCAAAACCAAGCAGGTGATAAGAAGCTGTCAAGCAGGAAGCTGACCAGGGATGTGCTACTGCTGTACGAGCAGGTGACAAACAAAGCTGTTCACTGTGTGCGGATCAAACTTTCTCGTATCATAGACAACAAGCCTCTTCTACGGGCAAAACCAACAATAGTTATTATGATTATGTACGTAGCATATACACTACAGTACTGCGCAGTTTCTATAACATACTAATAAAACAAGTGAAACTCAGTCCAAGCAACTTTCAAAATTGAACTCGGATAGTGAGCCAAAAATAAAATATGATGAAGAAAGGAAATTTCAAATTTGGATTTCAAGGAGAATTTCAAAGTTTTTAGGAAATTAGCTAGCAAGTGTTGAGTTTCGGAGAGAAAAGAGCAGTACGTGGCATATGGTCTCTAATTTTCCTAAAACTATGAAGAAAAGAAAAGGACAAAATGTTACGAGTTATGACAAACTATCCACCAATATAGCCATTTTTTTATAAGGTTAGCGAGTGCGACAAAATGGCACAAACCTGTCAAGGAGTACTGAGACATTCGGCGACCTGACACCTAGCTCCAACACTTCTCCAACGCGCAAACCAACAACCTTTCAACTTGGAAGGCTGAGGTTCGGAAAGTTCCAAGAGGGGAAGGAAAGCGCAACGAACAAGAGCGTGAACTACGCCACGGCAACAAAAAATGCCGAAAGTCACGAGATGATGATAAAACTAGTATGACTGTTGGACATTCCCGCATTACTACACCTCGACGACGCAAAGCAACAAAGCACCCAACTTGGGAGGCTCACGTTTATGTACATGTAATAAACATATAAAGGGGAAGCAAAACGAAGACGAATTGTGACACATCGAAACGTCAACATCTTACTTATTAACTCCACTATCATGTAATTATGATGGGCTAGTTATGTACAATAACAAGTAGTTCCACACGACGTGCGTTTCTCCGTATAGATGATGACGGCTCATCAGTTGTGCAACGTTGAACTCGGATGGTGAGCCAATATAATTATGATGAAGAAAGGAAAAGGTTGTTGGTTTGCGCCTTAGAGAAGTGTTGGAGCTAAGGGTCAGGTCGTCGAATGTTTCAGTACTCCTTGTCAGGTTTGTGCCATTTTGTCGCACTCGCTGATGGTATAAGATCTGGTTACGTTGGTGGACAGTTTGTCAACTTTCAAAATGTATTTTTTTAGGCTAGTCAGATGACTCAGGCGTGCCTCTGCAATGAAAACCGCAACAGGATCTCGCTTCAGATAGCGGGAATTTAGAGGATTTGACACCACGCAAACACATGATGCTGGAACTTACCAGCGCAAAGCACAGCCGAGTGCGAATCCACCCCATAGTGGCAAAATCCTGATCATTTCTCTTGTCAGAGATAAGAGCAGCCAAGCGCTTGTACAAAACTGTGGCAGCTTTCCCAGCATCACGAATGGCCGATATGACGACTGGAATGAAGGAGGCCTTCTCGACTTCCCGAGTTCTCTCCTCATATCATCTCCTCCTCTCGAGTTCATAGCCACCATGCACAGCGGGGGTTTAGGGAGCATTATTCGAAGCAGTATAGAGGTTGAAAAGCCGTATATCAAACATTGTGCGTTCTAACCAGCCACCCCAGAATCCACTGGTAGTAAAGTCGAGGCAAGCATTGTCCGCTAAGGACGCAGACTGGAGGTTGTACTGCTCACCAGAGAGCGGTTGCAGTGGAGGTTCCACGGATACTGAGTGAGCCACCTAGCGAATGAGGTCAGCGGTGACGTCACGGATTTTATTGTGCCATACGACGGAAAACCACCGGTCGGGCCGAAAAATGCGTGGGAGACATCGAAGCCGCCGTTTCCACAAATGCAGGACGACGGCAAACGCTCCGGCACCCAGCCATAGCGCAAAAACCGAGCATCTCCAGACTCAGACTTAGAGAGACGAAAGCCATAGCAGGGTAGAGGACGTTACGTCAGCCAAGTATAGCTACCACACTGGGAAGAAAGCTCAAACTGAGGCACATATACCGCACCTTTACCGCTCAAACCCCCTCCTTCAGATGTTGCTGTGATGACCGAGCTGCAGTGCGGACTTGACGTTTGGTGGTCTTGGTAGCGTCTGCCACACAAGCTGGCGAGAGATCTGCCCCACCAATCCTTACTCTGACCTCTTTGGTGGGCATATTGGCGTGATTGGGCGTGGGAATCGAGAGACTCAAACTGCCATGCCGACAAGGGACCGAAAGCATAAGTCGCTCCACACTGGACGGAGGGACTCGACTAATAAGTCCTGGGATGAGGCGCTCCCTAATAACAGCTTCCAGACCACCAAACTCCTCAGATGACATCTCCAAGGTCCGGCACAAGAACTATCACTTGTTTTGTAGACCATGGACAAATGTGGAGTTGGCGGCAAAGGGTTGTGTCAGGACAAAATCGGTTAGCCGCGACACCTGAAGTGTCAAGTAGATGAGCTTTGCCTCTACGAAACTAGCTGCTCGGTCAGTCCATCCCACCAGGTGCGGAGGGCTCGAAGTTCTCCACACCCTGAAGGATCATCTGCGTACCACACCTGGATGACGTCAGATGAGCTGACTGCCTGGACCAAGCGTACGATGCAAAGGGCGCACATCAGCATCGCAACCGGATCAATCTGCATGGGTAGTGCTTCACAGTATAACAAGCATTCACCATCCACAAAGAGGTTTGCCGGATGGCGGCATGTGTCGATGTTCGACTCAAATCGCAATACTTTTTTATGGTAGGTGTAAGTCAATTCTCCAAGCATATGGACTAATTCACAAGTGTGCAAACGTTTCGCATCGAGACACGAATGGCAAGAATGCATGCAGTTACACATGTAGCTGTAGGTCGGTGTTTTATATTCCTCAGGTAGATGTGTGCGCGAATGAGTGCCGCGCAACCAGTTGGTAGACATTTTCTACTATTACGGAATATGTTTAGATGAGTTCATCGGTGGCGTCGACAATCTTTTTTTGTGCCTTATACAACTTCCATCATCAAGACCCTCAACAGGAAGAGGAGTGCTAGTAAAGCCGTTCAGCGCTGATGTGCCTGCGTGGTGCACGCACGGCATTCTTACCAGCAATGGCCTCAGACTCGGCAGCGCTTTTTGTTGCTAAAGCAAGAACCTCAGCTATCTGTCAATTGTCATTAATGACATTATACATGATCATCACCGCGTGCGCTCGATCTAATCATTGATTGTCTTTATTTTATGTTTTGCCCGTACAAGAGGCATTAGCACTGCAAAAAAGTATAAAACAAAGTATTTGATAGAAAAGGAAAAGGAACATCAGTGAGAAGTCATTATACTGCCTGTAATGCTGGTGAAGTAAAACAAAGTAACAACAACAACAACAAGGAACTACAAGATACGGTTTTGTGTCCACTAACACCACCTGTTACCAAGCAATCAGATCATGCCATATCGTTGCAAGAGGCTGGCCAATGGTACTGACGTTCTACTACGAACTGGCTAACAGCATTAGCACATCTTGGAGGCGCACACTAACACATGCGTCACATTGTGATATGTATCTTATAAGATTAGAACAACACTAAAACAGGATGGAGACTACTTCTGGCAAAGGCAGGCAGAAGCTTCTGATGCCTTACGACCAGACCCACGATCCTATTACAATGCAATTCGGAATCTGCGACAAATTAATATGGTGATGAATTCACTCCAGGCATTATGGCTGTCATTACGCGCCTGCCCACACACGCTCTCTACGCTGCAAAGTTACTCTGGCACAGCTCACCTTCTCCACCAATATCACTTAACGCCTGGCGCCTATTCGATGAATGGTTAATGGTACTCAATATAGTAGACAGCAGATCACACAGCAACGACATACTAGTAGCTCGATTGTAAGGCACGTTTCGTCCCCGCTGGACTCATGAGGCAATCTTCTTCTTGAAAGTCTTCGCATGAAGCCTGACGTGGGAGAATGATATCCCACTGCAGCTGTACTTATGTTGATTATTATCATGGCGATGGGCCTATGGGCCTATGAAAGAACGAGAGAGTCTTGCACTACATCGGTATGACCGACCTGAACATGGCGCAGCTGACCCAGCAGCTGCCTGGTGTAAAGGTGAATCTCATAGCGCAATGAGGTCAGTAAGAACCCCCTACGCAGGCCCACAGTGTGACAGCTTAGCAATGCGGCTGGTCCACCATGGGCCAGTTATTCAGGCCTCTTTTATGAGCAAATTAACACAATGGATTAAAATGCAATATATCATACGCTGGAGAAGAAATCAGAAAATGCGTGTGTAAAATAAAGATTTTCAAACCCAACCCCAAAAAAACCTGGGCCAGCTGTCCCTTGCCATCGGGCAATCAACCACGACTATTATGAACCCACAAGTTGTCAAGTGTGAAGGGCCTTCTCGCTCGTGACATTGTGTTCGTTTCAATGCAGTTGTATTTCGACCCCGCCGTGCCGATGATGTTTACGACGTGGTATACGCTACATGCGCTAGGTGCGATTTGCTGTGTGCGCTGTATGTGTGTGTTGTATGCGTATGCTTTTCTGATATATGCTGTCATTTTTACTCTAAAACTACCTGGTGGTTTTAGTGTTAGTTATTAGTTGATAGTGAAGATTTATAAGTTTTTCGAAGTGACAAATACTGTTGAAGAGTAGATCGTTGTCCTGGTGCCGTGTGGTCTTTCGTTCCTGACAATTTAGAGAATTAGAAGGGTTCACAACATTTGACGACTACGCCAGGTCCAAAACGAGCATGGCAGAAGAACAAACTAATTTGGAAGTCAGCTTTATCGCCAAAGGAAATCGGTACGGATTTGAAGGCGTTAGGTTGATGGAACACGTGGAGAAGCGGCTCCGGAAGTGCTAGGAGCGTGAAGAGCGCAGTGACAGATGGCAGACTCTATTCTAAGTCCGTTGGGCAGTGCTGACGAAATTGGACAATAGGAGAAAAAGTTAGAACCCCGGTATAGGGCGGACACAGGGAGATGCGTATGGTAACTTCTAGAAAATAAACGTGCGGATGTCTTTGCGCTAACGGTTGCAATTTGTTCTTTCTTTTCTGTTATCATTTCATTCTATTTCCTTCTCAGGAAAGAATCTATAATATTATGTTTTCGCGCTAAAAGTCACCCTGGGCCACATATTTTTGTCCAGTACAAATGGGGGAGCACTATTCAAGAGAGAGAGAGCTGTTCGAAAGAGGGTACTAAGGGAATCTTCAAAGGGCAGAAGCCTAAGAAAACACCGAGCCGAATGCTTACTGTAAACTACTACGATTCACCGATACGACAACGAGAGCTGAGATTTTGATCCTGAAACTACGGGGGGAGGGTTTGAGGGGAGGGAGGGGATTATACTAATCAAGAGAGAGAGAGGGAGCTTGGTGTTTTCATTGTCTCTTAGAGATTGGGGCATAACTTGAGAAAGAGTGAACTATCCAAGAGATGGCTCTATTTGCGCGAGTACAGTATATGGAGATGTCTGTTGTATTCACCACTATAAACAACACACGATCAAAATCCCGTTTCAGGGAGGTAAAAGAGTGTAAGGCAGTAGTTCTTAAAGTGAGAACGTTGAGTGCGGAAAAGTTCTTCTTCTGAATGCATAACCTGGGTTACGCAAATTAGGGACTCCACCATTGAGTGTGCAAGCACAAGTAGCATACACAAAAACACAATACTTGTATACATCACAGTACCTTGGGTTTCTCACAAATTAATTAAATACTTCCCGGGATCAACAATAATATCGGGATCTGTACAATGTTCGCATTCAACCGAACCCTCCCTCTCCACCCCTGCGCGCACCACCATCATCACCCGAACTTGTTCCATCCTTCATTTCGCTCCTTTTTCTATTTACACTGCTCCCATATACACATACTTGTGCTTGCTTCTGCATAATTTGTAATTCTGTGTAGTGAAATGGGATGCCTGTCCTCTTACCAGTGCTCGCACGTGGCAAGTCGATTGGACCTTTCAATGTGAACGGAAAACTTGGACAGAAGCAAAAGCAGAATGTCAATCATATGGCGGATCTCTAGCGACTGTGCACACAATGGCTCAGTTGACGTGTGCAAACCTGACAGTGGAGGGAACTATCGCTGTTTGGGTAGGCTTGACTGGTACATGGAAAGCTGGAGATTGGAGTGCTTGGAAATGGGAAGTGGCATCGTCCACGAGTACGACGAGACTTCCCTGGTCATCCAAGTATAAACTTCCGTTTCAAAACTCTAGTTATACTTACGGTTTTTTTGATCCAAACAAGGGCTTAGTGAACTGGATCAACAACTTTCAAGCTAGGTACCTCTGTCAACGATATTTGCCTAAAGGTAGGTCTATATCCATTGATTAAATTGAAGGAATATCTATACTGATCTAAATCGGTACGGGCCACTCCTCTGATTAAATTAGACATTCCATTTACTCTTTAAAGCACAATTCCCAAAAACGAAGACCGCGGATATACCTGAAGATATTTGAAAGAGAAACAGGGCACGGGATAGTGTTCTTCGGTGTTAGCGAATGGTAGGTTCCCGAATGTAACGAAGTGGCAATTTAATACACCATTTCACTCGCACCTGAAAGCAAAGCTTCGCTGTACTTGCGTCAACACTAATGATGCTTGTAAGGTCAGAGCGCTCTTATATGTTCATGAATGCAAACCCTTAGTAGACAAGAGTGCTCGACCCTTGACTCATGCTTATATGCATGTACAAACGATACTTACATGAACTGTAAAGAGAGCAGTACTCGGTGCTGCGCTTGATTCCTCTTCAGTCAGCGCACCGGAGCTGTCGAGTGCCCTAGAAGATGTCTACGCTAACTAATACTTCCGTGGACAGGACTTTTCTGAGTACAAACGAAATTCCTTGCTTGCAATTGCCGCTGGATCCGCATGTGACCAGGTGCTGACATTGAGCATCTTTACAGACGGAGCGTTCCAGCGAGCAAACAAGGTTTTGGACGCTCAACATGTCAATGGCCCGATGATTGCGGATCAAGCGGCAAGCCAGGACATTTCATTAGTACTAAGAACAGCCCTGTTCAAGGTGGTTAGCGTAGAATTTTCCTAGGGCACACAACAGCTCCGAAGCGCTGCCTAAAAAGAATAGAAGTGAGGGTAGAACTGCTTGGCTCGCTGGCTCGCACTATACATGGTGGCGGTGTCTGCATTTATGTTCATTCTCACTTTGCTGGAACCGTAATCCAACGTTCTACAGGATCCACCGTAGAGATATTAACAGTCCGTTTCCGTATTGCTACCAAGCCACGTGCAACAGACATTAGTGTGTCCACCTTGTATCGCCCACCGTAAGCCACAGTGGATTTCTGAGACAAGTTGAGCTCTGAACTTGACTAAGCCCTTCAACCTCCGAACGCATTAATCCTAGGCGACTTCATTACTGATGTTCTCCAGCCAACGACTCCAGGATATCGCCGTCTACAGCGTGTCTGTGCGGAACATCACCTCAAAAATGTTATCACTGAACCCACTCGTTTAGCACGCACTTGCCTAGATCTTGCTCTGGTTACTGACGGCTCCCCTGTAGTCAAAGCGGACGTAGTCTCAATGAACGGTGTTAGTGATCACGATCTCATCATTGCCCAATGTGCCTTTCAAGACCTTGAGCCCATTCCTGCGCAGACTCACAGATTCGGAAGCCTGCACCCCATTCTATGGATTTCGACCAATGTGGCCAGGAAATCAGTGCAAGTTTCAGAACTTGGGAGTTGCCCACCAGCCTGGACGGTCAAGTGATGCATTTTTCCAATTGTTTGAGAAATGTTCTGGAAATAGAATCCCTCATTACTCAGCCCAACGTGTCTGGACTTGGCAGGCCTCGTCGGCAACCATGGGTTACGCCACACTTGAAAAAGCTTCTTCAGCTTCGAATAAACTTGCACAGGAAATTATGAAGGAACCCAGCCGATGGCCCCCTCCTCCAGCAGTACCGGGCAACACGGCGCGAAGGAACCCTCTTGAATAAGAAACTCAAAACAGAATACTGCGTTAAGGCCTTCAACATCCGCAAACGCAAACCCAGAGCCCAGTGGCTAATCCTGAACAAGCTTGCAGGACGAGAAAAAGTCAAATCCTTAGTCCTTACCTAAGGCGACTATATCCGACCTGACAGCCACATTTGCAACCGTAGTTTGTGATCCTTCCAGACCGTCTGAACGTGTTCTACCCAGCCCACCAGTCGACATTCCCACCCTCGACAAGTTTACGCCAGTCACAGTAGAGTATGTTGAAGATGTCTTGAAGTCATTGAACAGCAACAAAGCACAATGTTCCGATGAAATACCACCATGTTTCCTCAACTGATGCCGCACAGACATCGCTGGTCCACTCACCGCAATCATCAATACGTCTCTGCATACAGGCCAAGTTCCAAGTAGTTTAAATCATGCACACGTGTGCCCACTCAACAAAGCTGGCGACGCAACAATTGGCTCCAACTACCGACCAGTGTCACTTTTGCCAGTGATATCCAAAGTTCTTGAAAAGGTGGTACACCGGCAACTTGTAGCATTCTTCGACAATCATCCGGAACTCGGTGCACTACCGGAGGAGCAGTTTGCTTACAGACGCAATCACAGCTGTGAAGACCTTTTGGCGTATGCAATAAACGATTGGCAGTAGGCCTTGGACAAGAAGCAGCTGTGTGGAGCCTTGTTTGTGGACATGGGCAAGGCCTTTGACCACGTTCAGCATAACAAGCTCGTGCAGGAACTGGCTTCAGTTGGCGTCGGAGGTGTGGCATTGCGTTGGTTCGCAGACTACCTTACTGGGAGAACCCAGCAGGTCGTTGTCGGGGATGCCCGAGGCAGTACAGAGCCCTGCTAACGTGGTGTACCACAAGGCTCTGTGTTAGACCCCTTACTTTTCTGCATTTATATCCGTCGTACCCTCAGAAATTTCAACATTGCCGTGCTCTCCTGTTTGCGGACGACATCGCGCTCTACTTCATTGGTCGCAAGGCTTCTACCGTGCTTAAAATGCTGCATTCAGATCTCTTGAATCTGGAGGACTTCCTCAGCAAGCGGGGACTGGTGCTGAATCCCAAAACATCTTAGCTACTGCTGCTCAGACGACCTACTGCGCAACTGGACGTGATCCCAAGCATCACCTGCAAATGCACCGTAATCCCCGAGTCCATCCATGTTCTGTACCTTGGCCTCCTATTGGACTCGTCGCTCAGCATCGAGCAGCGGATTGAGCGTGTGTGCGCCAAGGCACAGTGCAAGGTTGCCTCATTCCGCCACGGGCGCCGCGATGTCTCTATGAACGGCCGCCGCATGTTTTACCTGACAATTGTCCAGAGTACCTTGGACTATGCCAGCACATGTTGTGTTCACCGGTTGTCTGCTAAAGTCCGAGAAAAACTTGAGTCAACCAGTAATAAGTGCCTAAGGTGAGTGTTTGGCCATGATCAGTATACTTCTATCGATTTCATTCTCACCAAATATAACCTGTATACTTTCTCTCGCCGTGTAAACTTGAAGCTGTTTGTGTTTGTTTTTAGGTGTCTATCTCGTTGCACCAGTCCTCTTTTAAGCACGATATTTACCCCTCCGCACTGCATCACGCAGCACAAATGCTGCTACCCGCGGTCAAGCTTCAGCCGCTCTGAACCTACCCAGATCTACGCTCCGTTAAGGCCTGAATGCTATTTCATTTTTGACAGCAGACAAGTGGAACATGCTTCCACCTGGATGCCGTCAAGCTAAGCCCCTTTCTGCATTTGTCACAAGCACCAAGTCATTCCTAGGGTTCCCAGTAAAAAGTCAACGCCTGTTGGGATTTCCCTAGTAAAATAATAAATTCTACTAATACTACTAGGGTTGTTGTGGGTGGGTGTATGTGTGTGTGTGTTAGTGTGTGCGTGTATGTGTGTATGCGTGTGGGTGTTACTATGTGTGTGTGCGTGTAAGTATGTGTGTGTGTGGTGTGTGAGCGAGATTAAGCGCGTACGTGTTAGTGCTAGACCTGCGCCTACTGCATCTGCCTCTGAAATAGCCTTTCCCTGTATACATTCACGCGATTACTCCTCTCGCTATCGTATTATCACACCTCTCTCCACTTAGATATACCAGCGCTGTCTCCTATTCGATTATCGTTGTCTGATGATTGGTTCAGCCATGAAACTCTGAGTCGCAACGGAATTAATTTGCCAAGTTTTCATTGTGTGCCTTTGTATACTACTACACCGTTATGAGTGATGTAACAGTCACGCCCAGGATGTTTCTTTGTGATAATTGAGTACGCCATTGTCTCATAACGTGACGCCTCAGTGTTTGCGGTGCGAAAGCAGTTCTTGTTGTTGTTGATATTTTTATCTTTAATGTGATGCTGTAACCATTATCTATCCGAGTGATACTTCCCTAGATAAGCAAGCGAGAACCAGACTTCCGCGATTATACCCCACTGTGGAATAGTTGCACTGTCTCAGAGAGTCAGAGGGTAACAATCTCTAAGAGCTATTGGATAAAAACAAATCCCTCTCTTGAGTTGTGCCCAACTAAGCTCCTGTGAATGTTTGGTTTTCTTTTGCTAACCAAGCGCCTATGCAAGTTTGGTGCTGTTTTGCTAATGGACTTGTCCATGCCATTGCACTGGTGGTTCAAGGATCAAAATTATGGTTGCCGTTTCTGCTGGTTCAGGAACGCGTACAGAAAACTTTATGCTCCGTTTTATGCTGGATGACGCAAATGGATGAGAATTGGGTAATTTCTTGAATAGTGGGTTACGGTTCGTTGCTTTTATATAATTATCTTTTCGAACATACCTTATTATCTCGAATATAAGCACAGTCTCCAATAATAGCACGTCTCCAAAGATAGTACACCTTGGGGCGGCATTCTAGAAATAAAGTGCTCAGTCTCCATTATAAGCACACTGTGTAAATTCATTATCTGTACCGGCGAAAAAACTGAAATGTGTGTGTCTGACATGAATTGGGCCATGGCAACATGCCTCTTAAATGAGGTTGAAATAATAAAGGAACAGTCTCCAATAAAACAACGTCTCCATTAATAGCACGGGGCGGAGGTACATTTAAAAAATAAAGGACCGTGCTTATATTAGAGATAATACGGTAGACATGCAGGGGAGAAACTATGAAATAATAAAGGAACAGTCTCCAATAAAACAACGTCTCCATTAATGGCACGGGGCGGAGGTACATTTAAAAAATAAAGGACCGTGCTTATATTAGAGATAATACGGTAGACATGCAGGGGAGAAACTACGATCCACCTTTCAGTCTCTGACCTTTGCTTGCACGACGAATTCGACGGTTTTATTTACCACCATGGAGCGGAGTTTTCACATAAATGTGCACGTTAAAATAATGACAAAGCCCCACTGAACAAATCCCCTACAGATACAGTCTAATCCCAATCCAACACAACAAAGATATTCGCCTTCAAATTATCCGAGCGTTTAAATTTCAGAGTCTGAGTTCTAAATCACTTACCATCAACAATCAATTCCTATTTTCTGTTTCACCGTCCTACACAATTTGTGCCACTTAAGCTTTAAAAAAATCTCTGCAGCGGTAGATTTCAAACACTCAGCCCGAAATGTTAGCCGAGAAAAATATTCGCGCAAAAATAGTCGATTCACATCAGCCAAACTTGCAAACAAACAAACGTGAGTTGAAAATTGAAATCTTTGATGGTAACCGCCCAAATTATTATTTGAGACTTCAATTCAGAGTTGAACAAACCCATTTCTCAAGTTATCCTGCCTGTTGCTTTTGAACTGCGTGGAACTTTGTGTATTGAGCAATCTATTTCAGGTAGCTCAAATGTTCCTATACATGTATATGGCAAATGTTTCATTATGGCTGTGTCGGAATGCAATCTATGTTTTTGTGAAGATAACTGGTACGTGTGCTCCATGAGCAAATCTCTTGGACTCATGGAGATACTTTACATTTCAACACCTAAGACATTTGATGAGGCCACCACCGAGTGCGCAGGGAGAGGCAGCATTCTGGCCAATCTCCAGAGCATAAACCATAGAGAGTGCGCAAGGTCAGTGCTTGGACCACGAAATGGTCAATGCAACAGTTCCTCCGGCGATAACTGCAGGAATGCCTCGTCCGGCTGCGAAACCAATACTTGCAATGTGTGGGTTGCTCTACAACGACCATCTAAAAATTTGACATGGGTGTTGCCTGTTCCATCCGCATCGAGTACAATTCCATGGATAAATTCAACAACAAGAGGTAGTGGAGAGCGAAAATGTGGTTACTATTCACCTGAAAAAGAGGGCTTCGGAATCGAATCTTGCACAATGAAGCTAAGTTTCTACTGTCAAAGATATACACCAAATGGTAAGGTATACTAGCTAGGACTTAACTAGCGTGTAGTTGTCGGTATAGCGTTAGTTACACTGGTTTAAGAACTGCATGCCGATAATGCTCAACAATCTACTCTTTCGTGGACCGCCAATACCTTATGCATTCACTGTGTGCATTCACTGTGTGAAGAAGATAACGATTCGAAAAACACTAGAGGTTTAATATTGACAATAAATGAGGTTTTGAAGGAGTAATCCACTTTTGCCAAACCAATATGTAACTCAAAGTAACAAGGACCACTACTACCATATCAACTCTATGGTGCTGATCATGTATTTATCCATCATACCCCGCATGAAAGGGAATGAAGATTTGCGGCAACAAAAATGATTTTAAACACAGGTCAGACAAAAAAACATAACAAAAAACATAATATATTATGTCCTCTGTCGTTACGTTTGACAAGGAAACTATTGTGGGTTCCTAATCTTAATTCAACTTCATGTATCTTGATTCAAGTCTTTAATTCCTCTCTCTCTTTCGATTTAACAAGTGAGGGTTTTGACCTGTACTGCCAAACTGTTTGGCGTGCTTGCCGACCGATAACTACGTAATATCATAGTCAACACTATAGATACAAGAAACTAACTCTCCTCCTCCATGCACTCTAAAGCCGACCATTGCTACCCTCGTTAGCCATTACTCACACCAATACCTTCAAACAACGAAAGGGTCATGGGTAAAACATTTCCTTCTGACAGCTGTTTCGCCTATCAAAGGCTCGTCAGAGAAGGTGACGCTCACAGCCTCCACCTCACCTGAGCATTGTCTGTGGTTCGACTGTTATTGCCCCGTCTGACGAAGTTAAGTATCTAGGACTGACTCTCGATTCAACTTTAAGTTTCAGTGCCCACGTTAACTCCCTCAGGGAAGACATCGGAAAGAAACTAGGTGCTTTTCGACGTGGAAGGAGGAACCTTGCTGTCCAGGCCAGAAGGCAGTTCTACTTGTCAGTAGTCCAGAGCAAGCTCGAGTACGCCAGCACTGCCTACGTCCACTGCCTCGCTGACAAAGTGAGATATCAGCTGCTATGCATAAGTAAGAGAGCACTTAGATGCATATTTGAGCATGACACATTCACGCAGACATCATACTTGCTTGAGCGATACCACATAATTAGCTTAGACAAAAGATATCATACTAAGTCCATATTCTTCGTGTTCCTTTGCATCCACAATATCTGCAGTTCACTCCTCTCTGACATGTTCTCCCTTTGCCGTGACTGCGCTCACACAGATAGAGTAACCCACGGCCAAGTCAATTATTCCCTTTCCTTACCCATTGTGCAAGCTCAAGCTGGATACACATCTATTTCAATCCTTGGTGCTGACCGCTTTAATGCGCTTCCCGAATCTCTTCGCACCAATCATATCCCCAATTCATTTCGCCAGGAGCCTAACAATTTCGTTCATCTTGGGCACCCTGTAAGAAGACCTTAGGGTCTGTTGGGATTGCCCTAATAAAATAATAAAATACAATACCAAAAATACAATACAATACTGATATTGTAATTGACATGGCATATTGATTTTATACGGTGTAATTATTATGGGCGCAAGAAAGAAACTAGGCAAGGTGTAAAAATGATCCAAGAGTGTACGACATCCCCACTTTTACCTGCTGCCCACTCACACTGGTCCCTGTTTCCGATCCACTCTACTACATTCCATGATCACCACGTGGAACTCCCTGCCTACAGAGATTAGGATATCTGAAACCCGTGGTGTATTTAGCCAGCACGTTAAGTCCCATTTCCACAGGTATAGATTCCATCCTCGAGGTTTTCTCACTTCCTGATTACCCCCCTTCTTTACCAGTACCCTTTTCGCTTGCTTCTACTCAGACTTCGTATTTAACCTCTTCACATTCATCTTTTTTATCGTAATATTGTCTTCCTTTTAAGAATTGCCCCCTATTGTACACGCATTTTACACGTATATTTATTCTCGGAGATCCCCTTGATTTAGGCTTCGGCCTTTGGGGAATCCCTCAAATAATAATAATAATAATAATAAATAATAAATGAGAAGTTCCAAGAACATTCTCAAAGCCCTTGGTTCTAGGCAGGTGAAAAACTGTATTCGTCCAATCACAAGTTGCTAACATTTTGCATGGCTCGATAATGCAGCACAGATTCAGACTACGAGCGTGTAAATTCGTAACTGATCATGGAAAAGAAAAGAGTTTTGGCAAGCAACTAAACAAGAATATTAATATAAAAATAATAGCACATGGAGAAGGAGAGTTAGTTTCTAGTATCAATCAACAGCCGAAAGGTACCGTTCAACAGTTTATTGATATTCGTATGAACACTATAGATGTACAATATAAACTTGTTGCTGTTACATAGCCAGTACGAACGGTCCATACTATGTTTTCTCCCATGTAGCACCCTCCAACATAGCTGGCGACTCCACCGAAACTGAGATCTTCGCACGTTTATTGCAGCCACAGATACTCTGGGAATGGATATCTGGATTCTGCTTTGTTTACGCGGAAAATGGGACAGCGACTTACACAACTTCGGTTTGTGGCACAGGTGAGGCTATCGTTTTGACAAACCTGCGTGCCAACACGTCGTACCGAGTCCGAGCATTCTACACCACTACGACTGGCATGAACAGCAGCATCTCCCAAGAAGTCTATATTGGAACATTGCCTAAAGGTAATACAGTAAATACATTAATGCAAAGCCAAGGACCAAGAAACTAAAAGTTACGTTATATTGTCCACTAACGCCACCAGTTACTTTTATCTAAAAAAATGTGCTATAGCGATGACAATGCACGATAATAATGTAATGTATTGATGTTCTACAACTGACTGGTTATTAGCTCTAGAACGTCCTAGATGTGGTTGGGATGGTTAATAACTGTTCCACTTGTTTTATTCAAAGCTCCACATTTAAGTGGATAACAGCAAGAAGGTACAAGAGAAAAGCTAGAGATAAAAGGGAAACGAAGGATGAGTCCAGGTAGAAAAGGAAAAGGTAAGATTAGGCCGTTGAAAGGATCGGTCACGTAATACGGTTAATTTCCGTCGTCGATAGGATAATTATTCAATTGACATCCCTACGCAAGAAGTAGGGTGTTATTTTTAACAATGAAAAATAATATTTTACGAAGAATGCCTGCAAACGACACAGAACAGAACACAGAACACACTATTATTGATGTATGCATCCTACAAATCATGCAAGCGGCATTGATCGCGAAATGATGAGCATGCTCGGCAAGGCAAATAGGAAGCCCTTCATCCTTGAAAACAAACCATTTTAGTAGCAAGAAAGAGATACTGCACCTCGATTCTGCCCTAAATCTTCAATAATGATAATTTATGATAAAATGACTGGTGACGGTGATGGATAATGTAGTAGTATTTCATCAGCAGTCGTTTTGCAACTTTTAAAATCGCACTACTTTACATGCAGCATGAATGCTGCCTTCTTCTGATATATTCGTAGGTACTTGGCGCCTTTGCTGTGACTATGTAGGCTGAGTATATATAGGAAGCAGTGACCAGTCAAGGCCAAAACAAACAGTAAGACAGTCACAAACCACCCATGACCAGTCACAAATCAGTGAACAAGTCACAAGGCCCCATGAGCAGTCACAAATGAGTGTACAAGTCACAAGGCCCCATGACCAGTCACAAATCAGTGTACAAGTCACAAGTCCCCATGAGCAGTCACAAATGAGTGTACAAGTCACAAGGCCCCATAACCAGTCACAAATGAGTGTACAAGTCACAAGGCCCCATGACCAGTCACAAATCAGTGTACAAGTCACAAGGCCCTATGACCAGTCACAAATCAGTGTACATGTCACAAGGCCCCATGACCAGTCACAGAACAATGTCCAGTGAGTACTTTATTCATAATGGTGGTGGTAAAGACGCACCTGGCAGTATGGCGGTAAACACACGGCAGACAGTAATTATACAACATGAGTAAAGGAGATAAATGGCTGTCAATACAGTCTTATGTCGAGCCAGACGCGCTTCAGCCTGGACAAGGTTGACAGGTGCAAGATCGAAGTTGATGTTGTTCTTTTTGAGACATTTTGTCGTTCCAGTATTTCAAGTAGAAAGACTGCTCCCGGGAGGTAATACAAATAGGTACAAGACTACAAGCACATTGAACATCTGAAAATACATGATACTGTCGTTGACCATGCTGCAAGCAGCTACTTGTAGAAGGAAAAAACCACAAGAAAGACGTTGTATCTCATGTACTGGACAAACAGGGCTAACAGGAAAAGACCGTGACGACGGCAACAGGGCATGATCCGCGTACGCAACGGATGGCAAGCCTGGCAAGAGAAAATGCCAAGCAGCACCGCAGCCAAGCTACAACCCGGCTGTAGTCAGCGTTGCGTTTCGTGGCCAAGCCATGCGCCAGCGTCGTGACTACTACGGCTGCTTATGAGCCCATCCCACAACAGAAGGAGAAGACTAACGGTTTGAAGGAGCCATGCTCGACTCCATTGACACGTTCACCGTGAGCACTCTTCTTCTCCCCTTCAAACCTTCGGTAGACGGAATGAAGAGACTTGGACCGATAGCTCCGCGTGTGGGGATAAAATACCCTTGTATCGAAGAATGCATGGCGGCTGTCAGTCCAGAATCCCTTCACCTGCAGATCGGCACGGGCTTCAGGATCAGTGTTGGCTGACCTATGGTGTAAGGTTTCACCAGTTAGGGGCTGCAATGGTGGCTCCACCTCCACATCATGATGGACCTCCTTCATGCACGACGAGAGGAAGTCGGTGGGAGCATTGTGTCGCATCAAGATGAATCCCGACAGCTTACAAATTTGTTCATGGTCAACTGAAAACCTTGAGCCACAGGGACAGGATGCTCGCAGGTTTTCCAGAGGGCCACAGTACCGGAGCCGAATATGATCATGAAAGTAAGCTTTCACAACAAAGTAGGAACCGTGCTCAGCCGTAGGGACGGTGGTCAGGGTACAGGACCCGCCCTTTTCGCGTGCCAAGGTTTTGCTCGCTGTTGTGGCTGCGGCAGGCGGCCTTGGATGGCGGCCGCTGTTGCGCTCAGTACTACGCGGTGGCGAATTCGCACTCCCGACATAGTTGCCTGGTCCGGCCGAATGCTCTCCAACGACTCCGATCCGCCGGTGTTGATCTGAGCTGCGAGGTGGGTTGTGCACTCCAAAGACCCAGCGTTCGGAGAGTCCTCAAAAGGGTTGTCGAAAGATAAACCGCGATGTCGGGCAGGCAGAGTTACCATCTCCATCTCCAAATCGCTCGCTTCATGCTTGGTCAGAGCTGGCAGTAGACGGCATACCATAGAGGCTGCATGTGATCACCAACAGTGCATGTGTAAAGTACGCACGACACAAAACACCAAGGATGATTCGTTTTAATTTTCTCACCCATAGGTAATCTTCAGACAACTCATGCTGCCCGAGCAGCCAATGTCAGACTTTATTATTGGATCTCTGTAAGTACATCTCTGTATTAAAAAAACCTCGGCCATAAAGATCAAAATATGATGCATAATGCTGTTTTTTGTATCAGGAATCAAATATTCACGTGAAATGGAAATATATTGTCAGACCCACCAATGCAATTTCTGTTCTTGTGCATTGATTCACTCTGTACAGTAAGATGGAACGCGTGTGCTCAAACGAACACCAGTACTTGGCAAGTCGATTGGACTTTTCGATTTGACCACAAAACCTGGAAAGACGCCAACATATCCTGTCGGTCACTTGGCGGATCACTGGCTACTGTTCAGACAATTGCTCAGCTGCAATGCGCCAACTCTACAGTCATGGGAACGTCCGGTACGTGGGTAGGCCTGACTGGTACATGGAGCCCCGGGAACTGGAGTGCTTGGAAATGGGAAGCTGCATTGTCGTCCGTTACGGCACAACTTCCATGGTCCTTGCAATTTCCATTCATTCGGCCTGACTACATATATGGATACTATCAGCCAGACAAAATCAGGTTAAGGAATTGGGACAAACAACAATCACTTCGATATCTCTGTCAACGATATGTGCCTAAAGGTAGGTGTATGGCCTTTGATAAGCCGAATTTGATATCACATTGTTGATAAAGTTAAAACAGAGAGGTTCATAAAGTTATAAAGTCTACGAAAAGCCTACACCCACTATCTTCAAATCTATTCGGGTGTCGTCGCTGCAAATTAGAATCTTTTAATGGGTAACAAACTACCAAGCAGGCAGGCATATTGGGCCGGTCTAAGACAATGATTGAGAAACAGAAGGTACCAGGTTAAAGTCCTGCTTGGAAGCGGAAGGATTTTTTCCAGCCTTGCTGCGACCCACAGTTACTAGTAATTGGGAACTCGTGGCCTGGCACGAGGGACACATGGATCCTGTGAATGGGATTTTCGGTCTTTGAGCACTTGCTGGTGAGCTGATCTACTCTCCTCCCACCGATTTAGGAGGTGATCATTGTAGGGTGGTGTGGTTACTACGGATGCGAAAAAAGTGGGGTTACTACGGATGCGAGTCTCACGCGAACCATGATTATTTTTTAAACTACCAAGCAAAAGGCTTCTTTATAATATATCTGGGCTAGTTCTCGTTAGCAACAATCCGAACTAGCGCGCACACTGCACCGAATTGCTTTGTACTGCATTCAAGACTGACGTTATGCGCTTTGTTTTGCATTAAGTAGCGCATGGCACCTAGAAGATGACACAACAACGACATAGCTTTGCAGCATAGACAGCGTGTGTGGGCAGGCGTGTGTTTACCGCCATATTGCCAGGTGTGTCTTTACCACCATATTTATCAACCATAAATACAGCTGCATTGGTGTCTACAACTTCATTCTCCCGAGTCAAGCTCCGTCTGAATACAACCAAGAAGAAGATTGCCTGATGAGTCCAGCGGGGACGAAACGTACGTCGCAATCGAGCTATGTCGTTGCTGTGTTATCTTCTATGTGCCATGCGCAACTTGATGTATCAGCCTGGTATGTCGGATACCGCCAACCATGCATAGACGAGGCGCCAGGCCCGAACTGATGGTGGTGGAGGTGAGAAGGAGAGCTCTGTGCCAGAACTTTGCAGCTTAGAGAGCGTGGGTGGGCAGGCGTGTGTTTACCGCTATTTTGCCAGTTGTGTCTTTACCACCATATTTATCAACCATAGGTACAGCTGCAGTGGTGTCTTCAACTTCATTCTATCTTGAAGAGAAGAGAAGGAAATATTGGATAGATGAAAGAAAGAGGCTACTTGATAGTGTCGATTTGCGTCTCTGCATGCGAAATATAGAGTGCGAACATATGAGTTGTATAGTTTTGTTCTACAGTATCTAGTGCCTCTATCAAAACATCAGTCCCAATTTCCCCTGTCTGGTGACCACTGCAATGCCTGAAACTTCCCTTTGCACCTCTTCTTGGCGCTTTTCCTTATATTTCTCTGAACATTGGTGTGTTTACAACTCTATTCGGGGTGTCTCCACCTTTTGTGGACATATACGCAAATTGCTTGCATTGGTTGGAAGGATTATATCAATGTCTTAATAAAAGTGTTTGTTTGGAATACAAACTGTCAATTCTGCAGATAACTGGTACGAATGCTCACTGGACCAAGAAGCATCGGGAAGACTCGAAACACTTTATATTCCCTCACCTAAGACATACGATGATGCGTCTGCTGAGTGTGCCCGGAGACGTAGCATTCTAGCGAATATCCAGAATAGATATCATGGAGAGTGTGCAGGAGACCTGCTTGGACCCCGAAACGGTCAGTGCAACAGTTCTTCCAGTGACAACTGCAAGACTTCCTCGTACTTCTGCAAAACCAATACATGCAATGTGTGGGTTGCTCTTCAACGACCATCTCAATCCAATACCTGGACATGGATGTTACCTGTTCCAATCTCAGCAAACAATGTTTCTTGGATTACTGCACCACTACAAGGAGGAGGTGGACGGAACGAATGCGGGTTTTATTTCCCCGAGAAAGAGAGTTTTGGAATCGAATCTTGCTCAATGAAGCTAAGTTACTATTGCCAAAGATATACACCAAAAGGTAGGAATCTCATATAAACTATTTTACACACCCATTAGGCAACTCTTGTACTTGCCTAACAACCTTTCCGTGTTCACCTAACTATGCACTGAAGGCGCTGATTATAACATTAATTTGGGAACAAAGGTTGCTTAAAACGTCTTAACCCACAAAGGCCATTCAAAGCACATTTTCCGATCCATGATCATTATCACTACTTCCATAGTACAAAGATCGCGATAGATGTACATTTCTTCTTCCAAAACCTTCGGCTTTGTTTTATTTCTAGGAAAACATGGCTCGGGGTGGCAATTACCACTTTGCGCGGTGATTGAAGGGATTCATAGCCAGCTTCGGGAGTACGAAAATTTATAGAAAAAAATCGAAAAATGAAGAAGGAAAAGTTGAAAACTTGTGGCCAGGGGCTTTTGGCAGGGGTACGTGGGTGCTGCTAAAAGCGCTCAATATCCCGCTAGGGTCTAATTGGGTTAGCGTCCGTCGAAAGTTCCGGTCGGACACGGACACAACCATTTTCTTTAATATTTCCTCGAAATAGACTTGGGTATGTGTTAAATAATCTTAACCCTTGCACTCGTTTTTTTTGTCTCAGTGACGTGTGGTAAAGCTTTTTTTAGCTCTGAAAAAATCTCGTGGTTGGGCGTTTTAGCCCCACATATGCCCGTTCCGGGATCATGGAGACCACTGATACATCTCGGGAACCAGCTGAAGTCGACCCATGGCGGAAAGTAAGCGCCAGGGACCTGATGGCCCGAACTGTGCTATTTCCAGCTCCAAAGGATTTGAAACTCGCCGAGTACGTGAGCTGCCTCGAGCAACACGGAATAGGAGCTGAGCTCATCCTATCTATCCAGGTCAGTTCGGTAGGCCAATGCAGATTAACGTTCACAGATATCCAGCTTGCCCAGTTAGTCGTGAAGAATGGCTTCCATATCAATGGACAACATATCCTTCCAAAATCCTTGACAGAAAACACTCATGTTCAGTTGCACATTCACGATGTTCCTGTGTGGGTGTCGGATGGCGCCATTACAGCCGCACTTGCTCCATACGGTACCGTGCAGGGTGCCATCCGCCACGGTAAACTTAAGGTACGGGACAACGTTGTTATTGCAACCGGAGTCCGTTTTGCAACCTTTGTACTGGGGTCGAATAAAGCCGTACCTTCGTACGTGAAATCCAGAGACGGGAAAGGCACTTTCCGCGTACATTATAGTGGCCAAAAGCCCACGTGTCGGATTTGCAGCAAGCCAGAGCACCTTGCCAAGGACTGCCCTGAGGCCCGCAGTACCACTGCCAGTACCGGTAGTACACAGCAGTCACGGCATTCAATGTCACCTACATGTACAGACACTGAACGCACACGTCGACTCCTGTCTGATGTGGTCGCAAACCCAGCCCAGACAGAGCAGCAAAGTAAAGCCCAATCACAATGCCCAACATCCAAGTCTAAGCAGGCTAATCTCCCAGCAGCTGACAAGAGCGACTCCAGCTCCTCTGAGTCTGAAGAGTTGCCTCTTTCTGCTGATACTGAATCATTGGTCGACAACGAAAGCTTATCCAAGCCAGAAAACCAGCAGCTGTCTAACTTGCCCTGCGACTCCGACAGGGAGGCCAAGAAGGCAGACAGCGATGCATGTACAGCTCTGGGCCCACAGCTGGGAGGCCATAGCGACGATGATCCTGATTCTGGCGGGTGGGAAGTCAACCGATCCAAGCGTTCACGCCATAGCGTCACACCTGATCGGGACCAGAGTGCCACCACCACTGGATCCAAGCAACGGAAAAAACGGAAACGAAAATCTCCTGAGAGTGGCCAACAAGTCCTGCAGTAAGTCACTTCAGAAACTTACCGCTTTGATACACATTTACCTTTCATTTTTACACCGATGCCTAGTTCTGTCATTCATCACAATACCATTAAATGTTCACTCAGACTCCTTTGCACCAATGCATTTAGCTTAGGAAACAAGCTAGCTGAGTTCCAGCACACACTGCACCAGCATAATCCCGACATAGCAGTAGTGACGGAAACAAAGTTTTCCTCTGAAACCGTTCCACCATCCGACTCCACATTCCCTGGCTACACCACCTTCCGGCTGGATCGAACAGCACGCGGTGGCGGAGTGGCGGTATGGATCAGATCTACACTCCCAGCCATGGTAATTGATGAGTTATTTTCTCCACATCACGAACTCATTTGGCTATCCATTCAATTGTCCCCTGGACAAAAGATAGTCTTGGGCGCTGCTTACAGGCCAGGTTCGACGGGGCCCAGTGACCTTACGCTCATTAACCATCTCGATGACATCCTTCCCTCTGCTCGTGCACTTGGTGCCAACCTCATACTCACCGGTGATTTTAACGTGCATAACCGAAATTGGCTCCATAGCTCGAAGACCACACCTGCGGGGGAAGCCCTCGAAGACACATGCACAGCCCACTTTCTCACGCAGCACGTTCAGAGTCCTACTCGCGGGGATAACACACTCGACCTGGTGATGTCCACGTTCAACTCTCCAGTGACCACGCAGATAATGTCCCCTATTGGTCGATCTGACCACGCTGTAATTCTTTCGGACTTCACAGGTGTTCTTCCTACCCATGAAGCGGCGGTGCAACGAACTGTCTGGCGCTATGAAAAGGCAGACTGGAACCGCCTCCGATACTTTTTCCGCCAGGTTGATTGGTCAACCGTCATTACTGCCAACCCAGAAACTTCGTGTGAGCACGTTACTGCCACAATCATGAAAGCCGTTTCCCAGTTCGTTCCGTCCAAGACACTGACAGTGAAGTCAACGGATCCGAAATGGTGGACACCTGAGTGTGCAGCCGCCATGAAGGAGAAGGACAAACGCTGGCGCACTTGGAGGAAGCACCCTCACGATTTTGCACTGAAACATGAGTTTACCCGTTCTGTAAACAATGCTATCGCAGTCCTCGCTAGATCTAGAGTTTCCAAAGAGAACAGCCTCTGACATAGCTTGTCGAATGGGTCCCTGAAGGAGAAGGAATGGTGGACGAAGCTAAAGTGTGCTTGTGGCGAGGGTCGGAACACTGACATTCCCCTGCTCGTTGATAGTGAAGGTTGCGAGAGGGCCACAAGCTATGAGAAAGCGGAGGCTTTCGCACGTTTCTTTTCCCACAAGTGCAGTGTGCAAGGCCGCGACCTTACCACGATGGACTTACCGGACACGGCATTCGCTGACGCACCTGCACTAACGACAGTCCACTTTCGCCCGGATGCAGTCCACCGGCTTTTAGCTCGCCTGGATGCCTCAAAGGCGACTGGACCCGACGGTATTTCCGCTCGTGTCTTGAAGGAATGCGCCAGAGAACTTGCCAAGCCACTGTGTCAGCTCTTTGCTCTTTGCTTCCAGCACGGAGTCCAGCCACAAATGTGGAAGACTGCCAGCGTGGTTCCAATCCACAAGCGATCTTCACGATCCGCCCTAAGGAATTATCGTCCAGTTTCACTGCTGAGCATAATCTCTAAGATCATGGAGAGCGTTATCAATCGTCAGCTCATGAATCACCTTGAGCGTTACAAACTCCTAACACCCCACCAGTTCGGGTTTCGTCGCCGCCTCGGGACCTCAGATGCGCTACAGGCTCTACACCACGCCTGGATCACAGCCGTCGGCCGAGGCGGTGCAGCACGTATTCTAGCCGTGGATATTGCCGGAGCATTCGACCGTGTGCCCCATGCTGGCCTCCTCCACAAAGTCCGCCATCTTGGCATTGGCGGCCCCCTGCATACCTGGCTCTCTTCCTACCTAGGTGGACGGTCCATTCAATGCTTGGTGGGCGGCCAAACCTCATCGCTGTATACCATATCAGCAGGAGTTCCCCGAGGGAGCATACTCGGCCCCACACTCTTCCTGATTTACGTGAACGACGCCTCAGAGACCCTGTCACCCGGAGCCCACCTGGAGGCGTACGCCGACGATACTACCTTGTACAGCCTGATATCCCTCGACACATCCCCAGCCGACGCAGCATTGAGCCTCCAGACTTCTGTTGATCGCTTGCATCAGTGGGGCCGCAGATGGCGCATCTCCTTCGAACCGTCGAAGTCCCAAGCCATGACCGCCACTCTCCGCAGAACCCCCATCAATTTGCCTCGCATTGTCTTCGGCGGCACTCCTGTCCTTGAGGAGAAGGCTTTCTCTTTACTTGGAGTGACCTTTGACTCGAAGCTGTCATTCAGCACTCATCTCCGGAAGGTTGCCACTCGAGCCAAACAACGCCTAGGCTTCCTGCGCCGTGCAGCGCACATTCTCTCTCCAGCCGGCCGCACCACGGTATACAAGGCATTTGTTCGACCAGTTATGGAGTATGCCCCCCTCATCTGGATAGGTGCTCCGCCCAGCTACCTGCAACGCCTGGATCATATCCAACGCTGTGCTCTGCGAATCATCGGTCCAGGTGCACTATTACCTAGCCTGGCCATCCGTCGTACTGTTGCCTCGCTTGCCTGCCTATACAAGCTGCATTACCTGCCTGGCCCTCCGCAGCTGCTCTCTGTTTTGCCACCGCGCCATTTCCCCTCATCCAGCCCCAGAACTCGCAGCGAGCATGGTAGCGTCATTGGCCATGACCACCAGCTCCAACACCAGCTGCTTGCATCTGTCCCGCTGGCATTAAAGCGCTCGTTCCCACACTGCAGTATTAGTGACTGGAACTCCCTCCCCGCCGCTCTTCTGTCCCAGCCTCCCCACAGCAAGGGAATGCAAGCATTCAAAACTAATGTTTATCGCCATCTGCGACTCACAAACTGGCTCTGGGCAGTCGACTCGCTATGATGATGCTCTCGTCGTTCTCCTCTATCCCTATCTATGCACCACAACTGGCTCAGACAACCGACTCGCGATGACCAGCCATGATGATGCTCCTCTCAGTACAGCCCTTGTAATTTGTTAATAGTCTCACAGTTTCTCCCGCACACTCGCTGATGTTAACCCTTCCTTTCTTTTCATTTTGCTGACTCGTACAGCTCTATCTTTTGTTTTTGGTGCGTGTTTTTGGCCGTGATGCCGAGACCTCAGGTCGGCAGAGCCATCAATGCCCCACCATCACTGCTGCGTCTCGGTGCAGCCCCTGCTCAATAGTTGTCACGTTCGTCCTAGTCTCAGTATCATTGTCTTTCTTTATTATTTTCGAGCTGGGAGTGTGAACATAGTAAAAAAAAAAAAAAAAAAAAAAAAAAAGTTACGAAGCACGTACTAGCTGGCATTACACGCGATATTCACATTGGGCACTAGGAGTATCGCCATTTCACTAACCAATAATGATATCACCTAATTAAGGAATTTCCAGTTTTGCTATTGGGCAGTAGATACGATAGATTTGACCAGGCAATACGGCAGTAGTTAACATGTGGCAAGATATAATGCATTGTAGGAAGAAGAGCGAAAGCGGACGGGAAGATGGGCGCGATGGGAGTACAATTATTATAGTTCTGTCCCCACTTGGAGTATTTTGCTCCTGCTCTTGAAGCAGTTGAGCGCTCTTGTCTTTGCTGTGTGCGTTATGCAGAGCTCCCTGACTTGTCAGTTTGAGCACTCTGGCAAGGTTCTGCATGTACCTTCGTCAACGTCCTTCACATCTAAGAGTTTCACGTTTCAGTCTTGTTTTCGCGCATCTTCCCCTCCTACTCCTATAACTTAGAACCTTTCAAGTTGGAAGGAGGTTGGAGAGCGATTCCAGTACATGCTGGAATACGTGCTAGAGTTGACCGTCAGTACTGTTCAACAGTGTCGTTCAATTGCATTGCTTGAGCGTAAATCAACCCTTTTTTCTTTGAGTGTTGCCTGGAATAAACTTCCTGAAGATATTCGTTCACTCTCTACAACAGCGAAATTTAGTATTGCTGTTCGTTGGTATCATTCGCAATCAATGTTTTCTTTGAAAGGTATTCCTGACTTTTGTGTCTAGGCTAACCACATCTATGATAGTTTCAATGGTTTGTGTATATTTCAGTTATAGTAATCCACAATGCTGCTTTTCTAATTCTCATTATGATTAGCATGCAATGTACTACCCGAAGCACTGAATTTACTTCTTCTGTACTCTATATTCTAATGTATCTTCTACCTCTTCTCCCTCACGAACATACTTTCTAATTTTCCATACTTGCTTAGGAGACTCCCTTCGATAGGCATCTATTTGCCTCTGGAGGATCCGTGAAATAAAAATCAATCAAATCAATCAATCAATGAGCTGATAGTCAAGCAACTAGTATTGGTGTTAGTGGACATTATAGCGTAACTTGCATTTCCTGGATCATTTTCTTTCCTATCTATATAAATATAAACCTGTTAAAGATTGCTGGAGTCTCGGTTCGAAAATCTTTTAGAATTCTGATTTTTGGAAGCAGTCAAATAGTCCGTACATATACAACTATTCTTCCATTAGAAAGGTAATATTCGACAAACTAAAAACCATGTACTTGTATATGTCTTGTTCACTGGTATTCCATGCGTTCTTCACTATGCTCTTTCCCCTGTAGTGCCCTCCGCCTTAGCTGCAAACTCTACAGACACGCAAATCTACGCACGCATAGTGCAGCCTGAGATACTTCGAGATTGGGTTTCTGATTTCTGCTTTCTGTACGCGAAAAATGGAACTTCGGCTACCCCGACTGTAGTGTGCGACAAAAATGAATCAACTGTTCTGTCAGGCCTGGCAACAAATACTTTGTATCGGATCAGAGCATTCTTCAAAACTACGATCGGACACAACAGCAGCATGTCCTCCGAAATCATAATTGGAACATTGCCAAAAGGTAAGGGATCCGGTTACATCATACACCGACACCAACAGGGTCAGGAGTTAAGAGTTTTGCGTGACTCTTTAAGGATTTGGTGAAATGGACATTCTACTTATTGTTCCAGGCAAATTCGTTTTGCCATGATCGATTTCCTCAAATGACATTCCATGTCACGCTTCACATAATATGCATTGCTGATTCGATTTAGGGTATAGCCACTAATGTGCCCAAATTATTTCGTTGACAGGATGTGGAGCTAAATAAATTATTGTGAAAAGAAGAAGGACACAATGTTACGAGTCGGGGGACAGTTAGTCATAACTCGTAACATTTTGTCCTTCTTCTTTTCACAATAGTTTCTTATCAGTGTTATTTTCACGTGCATGATCCTTAGTCACTGCCTTGCATGCAGTCTTTTCCTTTGTCACTCCGAGTGTATATTTCGAAACTATTCCATTATCACGTAGCTCAACATCATTATCACCTTTCTTGAATCTATACGGTACTAGAGAAACTACGAGTGGACCTAATTGATCCACAGACTTGAACGCGGCCGTGCTAAATTAATAATAATAAGAATAATTTGTGTCTTTCCCTCAAATTAACGAAGGATAAGAATAATATGAATGATAATACAGTCCTTTGGTTAATCTTTTTCTAAACAAAACAATTTCCTTAGTCATTACACGTGATGTGGATGTGTTTTATATCAGCGCCAAATCCGCCTCTCAACCCCGTCATCTCAAGTACTACTATCACGGTTTTTCTAGGTCGAATAGAAGAAGGCAACCTTCCCATACGCCAGTATTGTGTGCACGGAATGCCTGCTAATGATCTGTCCGGGAATATGCCATTGGTACCAGTATGCAGCGCCTCGAAAAATGTCACCTTACCTGGCCTAAAACCCAACATGAGCTATAATGTCACCGCCTTTGTTAGCAATGCCTATGGAGACAGTGACCAGTCCAGCTCCACTCGCATTACCACGTTGCCCACAGGTGAGGATGAATTTTGTTTTAAGCATTGTATGTAGTGAATAACACAGCAACCCGGTTTGAACAAAGTTGCAAGCAAATCCTTATAACCGGCACTTTGGAGGTCAGAGCATTGACAAAATATCACTTATGAAATTTTGGAAAGCTACCTACACTAACTTTGAAAGTGTGGCCAGACATGATAACCTCTGTGTCAAGGTTATGCGTAAAATAGAATATGGATGACTTAGCAAAACAGAATATGAATATTGCCAAGTGTTTAGCTACATGTTGTCAGCAATCAACGCTTTCTTTCTTCACAAGGTATGGGAACGATTCTTAAATCATGCGCTGACCTTCTTGCACCCTCACTGATGCTCATCTTCAACAAATCATTGTCCGAAGGCCAGCTGCCACCGAACATGAAAATCGCCAACATCACTCCCGTCTACAAAGGTGGTGACCCCAGTCAACCCACCAACTATAGACCTGTCTCTTTGCTCCCTATAGTCTCCAAGCTGCTTGAGCGTATCGTCCATGAGCAACTCAGTCAATACCTGGCTGAACATAATCTTTACCCTTCCTGTCAATTTGGCTTCAGACGCCAGCACTCTACAGAGGATGCTCTCACAATGGTTACAGACAAATTCCTAAGAGCCCGAGATGACGGGCTGTCAACTGGCGCTGCTTTCCTGGACATGTCAAAGGCCTTTGACAAGGTCCAGCATCAGACACTTGTCGAAGACCTATTCCAGCTTGGAATCTCCGGCACAGCCCTGAACTGGTTAAGCGACTACCTCTCAAATCGTCAACAACAAGTCGTCATCAGCGGCGATAGTAGCTCACGACAATCCGAGGACGAGGAGGAGTTCGACATCGACAAGAGCAAGTCTGCCATCTACAAGCATTTGGTGTCCAGTCCGGATTGTCGTAAGTTGTTTGACGATTCCTGGTTTAGTGTTATTTGTCGCGCGCGTTTCTTTAAGCAGTTGCAGGTGTTGGAAGCTGTATATATTCGCACACGTGACCCTGTTCTATGCAAGCAAAAAGAAAATGTTGTAGCACTCACACTTTTTAAATAATACACACTCACCAGTTTTTGTTCACACGCACTCACAGCTGCCACATTCATCTACTGCTACCATTCTCAGATACACTGCAAAGGTTCACACTACACGCGTTATGCATAACCGCTAGCTGTGCTGCATTCTCACGCTTCTTTTCATGTTACTCTAGCTATATAACTGGTTGTTTTAGTGATTCTTGCTATGTGACGATGTTCCACTGATGATGGTCACACGAAAACGTTCTGGAATTGTTTCATTTTAATTGTTTATACATGATTATGAGTGCACAATTGATATTTTTCATTGCTATTTTACGACTGTTGTCTCCTCGTCGGTTATTTAAATACTTTTTTTCTATTTTCTTTTTTTCTTTTTAATCTTTTCCTTACATTTGTGTGCCTGTTTGTCTTTAGTCGATCTCATGTAATAAGGCAACACTGCCTGTTTGTTATTCGACGTTAAATAAACCAATCCCAATCCCCATGTGTGGCCTTAGCAAGGACAGGGCACACGCACAAAAAATGAAAACAACAGACACACAATTTGTTTCGTTACACAGAAAAACGAATATCGTTTTTGGTCTCTACATTGGTGTCTATATATGAGCCCGAGCGCGCTAAAACATGACCACAGCTTTTTTTGAAAAAGTCGAGATAATCGCGATTTGAATTCCGCGGCAAAAAAATACGAAGTGCAGTGCAACGCGAGTCGCTGTTGTTGTTCTCCTCGGTCGACTGGACTGTTCCGGATGCAATTCTTTGTTGCAAGTAAGTAGTTTATTTGTTAGAGTTTGTATTCCATGTTGCGCTGAGTCGCCTAAAACTGATCGTCATCGATGTATCGACAGGAGAGCCTAGTAGTAGTAATGTACTGCGGAGCGGAAGAAGACGACATCATCGCACTCCATGCGCAGGATAAAATATTTTGAGGATTCGAGTCGGAAACAGAAGGAAGACGATGATGGCTACAGCGACGAGTCATTTGAGGGCGACACTTTCATCGAGCGTAAAAGGAATTGATGCTGGTCAGCTGGTAGTCCCACGATCTGCAGTGACGAGGAATTCTACTCTGATGACAACCTGGCAAGCGATTGGCATCGACGCTGACTTGGGAGGTGAGTCGGCCGATGATTTGGCCAGAATGGACATCGCTGCACATATCCGGGACAATGCCAGTATTGGTTGCAAGTGCAAAAACAATCACTGGACTCTGCTGCTCCCTCAACTTGCTCAAGTCGATAATTTGAGTACCCGTATGCGGAACATCGCTAGCATGAGCAGCATGCCGCGAAAACAGTACTCTCTGGCGAGCGGAGAAAACCGTGTGCAGATGGGCTTTGGTGTGGGGAATATGAGTGCGACGTCTAGTACTGCGTATGTTGAGGAACACTGTGTGCAGCAGTGTATACTGTATATCTGAAAGTACAGGTGGAGTGTGATGGAGAGGACATGGAGTGCCAACTTCTTCGGCCATCTACAGATGTTGACCGTGTTTTCGCTGGCGGTTCTCCAGTGGTGCTCCAAACATGAGGTATTTCGGACACCCAGCTCAGCTGCCTATAGACAATTTGGATGTGGCTGAGTACCTGTCAGCTCATGCTATAAGACCCTGGACAGAGGAACTGACCCGGAAAGGATGAACCAAGGGGCATATAAATTGTGTGAAAAAATGACAATCCCATTGCTGCACATAGAATTTCACCATTTCAACAGTGCTGCATATAATACCATTGTAGTAACACTTAGACATGTCGGATCAATCCAAAACTTTGAACAAAAAACTGAAAATCGAATTTTTGGTCTGTGGTCATATTTTGGCGTGCTCTGGCTCATATAATACATCTGAACTTGTCAACATTGTTATCTGCCAATTTTATAGTGCCATCTTCAACAATACCCCCAATCTCGGGCAATGAAGCAAGCACCAGCGGGATCAGTGTTGGAGGATTCGTCGGCCTAGCCGTGGCAGGAATCCTAACTGTAATCCTGGCTGTAGCCATGGCGGCCAACCGAAAAAGGATTTCTCGCTGGTTCTCATCGAAAGATTTTACAGGTACACAATCCACTGTCCTCCTTGTCTTGAAGCCGTTGTGTTCAATGCACGGTCGATTCTTTTTCTCAGTATAAACAGCGCTAAATTCTGCAATGCCTCCTTCACTGAAGCTAGAAAAGCTTTTGTTTTGTGAAGAATTCCTGCCCTAAGAGATCCTAAAGCATAATATTATGATGAAGGCAATCATTACAATTAGCTGAACCGACATTTATTACAGGGTGCCACAGAGTTCTTGGCCATTGAAGAAAATGTGTTGAGTCACCTCTACCATTACACTGCACTCGTTAGCTGACTAGACCCTCCTGCACACAGCCATCAACATTCCCAGGACACTTCCTTAGACGATACTGATAAACTGCTTCAGACAGCTGTTTCGATAATACATAGCTCATCAGTGAAGGTAGATGTTGATTGATTTAAATATAGACCAAACTGCTATTATAATTATAAAGTTTCCACATACAAAACTGGCATAGCTGAGGTGATAACGCGGGAAAGTGTGAAGCACTGTTGACGCGCATGGGACATGCATGCAGCGTTAGAAATTCGGCGCGGAAAATCAATCACTATGACTATCAGTGCAGAAATAACGTGCCAGAATCAGTGTACTGCGTAGCTAGTGAGAGTCTGTGTATCGCACTTGTCCGAGTGCCGTGGAGGCCGGCAAACGCCCCTCGCGTCAGAGCAATAAGAGGGACAAGACGAGTCAAGGGACAATCCGCAGAACGCAATACCATACGACCAACTGTGTTTTTCTACCAGCGTTATTGTACTGTCCACACACATCTGACGACGATATACTGGGCGAATGCCGCGGGGCCTCGCAGCGTGTCAGCGGCATTGGGTGATAGGCAGATAACAAGGTAGCTTGCGGACAACATTGGTGGCATGAATACTAATGAGTGCCAAGCGTTTTGGCGCGACGGGCGACCAGTACAGTGCTTCAGGGGCTGCTGTGGCTGTTGACGTGGGAGAGTCGTGAGGTGTGTTTGCCGGCCTTCATAGCGCTCGGACTAGAGCCACACACAGACTCTCACTAGCTACGCAGTACACTTGTTCTGGCACGTTATTTCTGCATTGATAGTAATAATGATTGATTTTCCGTGCCGAATTTCTGACGCTGCATGCATGTCCCATGCGCGTCAACAAAACTTCACACTTTCCCGGGTTATCACCTCAGTTATGCCAGTTTTGTATGTGGAAACCTTTTATAATAGCAGTTTGGTCTACACTTTAATCAATCAACATCTACCTTCACTGATGAGCTATGTATTAGCGAAATAGCTGTCTGAAGGAGTTTATCAATATCATGTACGGAAGTGTCCTCGCAATGGTGATGGTTGTGTGCAGGAGCGTCAAGTCGGCTAAGGAGCGCAGTGTGATGTTGGGGGTCACTCAACATGAACCGACATTTGTGTACGATATTCATGCAATGTAAAAACAGTATAGTCGATGTGCAATAAAACGATGAAAATAAGAATAAATGGTGTACATCGTCTCCACTGGTTTACCATTGCATGAATAAAGTACACAAATGTCGGTCTAGCTCATTTTATTGATTGCGGTTATCAAAATATTGTCCCCTCACCATTTGCATAACATTATATTAATTTTAATGGGGATCGTATGGAGATAAAAATGCAACTCTCTATCTTTGTTTTCATAATTCTATGCCTTTGTCTGCCTCTCAGAAGTTTTCTGACCTTTTGCTCTTTCAGTCTATACTTATTTCTGTCCGTCTTCCCTTCTCTTTCTCTCTTCATCTGTCGATTACCATTTCTCTCTGTCGGTCTCTTTGTCCCTCTAAACCTCTTTCCCTTTCCCTGCCTGTTCGTCTCTCGGTATGTCTCCCGATCTCTCTCCCTCTCCGCTCTTCTAAACGTCAACCAATGTGGTCATGTTAGCAGCATGAATTTCGCTGAGGGCATGTATTTTCGAAGTAATGTGAATTCTGTGCTTTAACGCTACATGAAATGCTGGGTATATATTCACGAGTCAATGTCGAATATCAATTATCAATCTGGACAGGGAATTTACCATTACATGCGATGTTTTCTTGTGTGTTCCGCTCTCCTTCTAATCATCAGTTCCAGAAGAGAGGCCACAGGTGAGTGCAGCGAGGAACACGTTTACAGTATGCACCTTATCTGTCCTCATTCATCTGTTTTGGTCTAAATATCACACAGTATCGCCTATTGAGTACTATGCACAAGAAAATCCACGTACGCCTTGCGAGCAATGTTGCGGCAGCATCTTCTCTATGGCTTTGTCTTTTCTTACGTCTTCTCCTTGACTGTGCACCTCAATGTTAAAATTAATGGTTTTTTAAAACCAGCACTGTCGCAAAAGCGGAAAATGCTGGCCAACCACGACCTCTTTTGTATTTCGGAGAAAAACCATCCAACAGTTTAGAATTACTTAGGTAGAGTATAGGTAACTCTTTACTGGCCAAGAAAGCGCCAAAGGAAGCTGCGATGCACCTCTGAGTCAAGTGACCTGATCCATTTGAAACTCTGCGTCGCAACATAGCTTCGTACCCCGCGATTGTGTGGACGACTGCGTTCTTGATCACATTTCAGTGGTTGGACAATGCTACCTCCATGCAGTTAGTTCTTGAGACAAATTTTCCACCTCCTTTTATCGCATGAAGGGGAATCTGTGGAGCCCTTGGTAACCCAGCGACATAATATTCTACAGAAACACAAGTAAAGTGTTGACTCTCACCAGAATATACTCTAGCGGTTTCGTACCATTCCCAATTTCCCGCACAGGAAGATGATCCAATTGAACTTAACCAGTACGAGGATGTTCAACGCAATGATGAAGGAGAAGCCCACAGGCCGCAAGATCACGATGAACAGGTACGGAGAACTAGGAACAAAAATAATTTTTCGAAAGTATAATTATAATTATGACATTTACTCAAGTGTAATCTCCATTAAACATAGCCTTGTATGAAGGATTGACACGAAGAGGAGAGAATGAATTAGCGAGATTACACACAGAAAAATGAGTAGAGTGCTGACTCTCAAGCATATAATGAACGCAATTCAAAATTAGTATCTAGTTTTACGGGTCAGTTCAAGCCCATTTTGCACGACGAGATGGCTTTCAACAGCTTCACATGTTGAATGACGAGGATTTTAGCGTGGGTGCAGCTTGGCGAATGGGGCCTCTAATTTTGCAATCTTCTGTTCACCCTGTTTCACAGGATTATTCCTACTCTGCAGTTGGTGCTCGTATTAGAGACGAGAAACCTGCAGAAGCAGACACTGACGTGACGGTAGCAGAACACAGCCACGACAATGAGACAGAGGCGACAGCGGTAAGACCTGTGGAGGAGAAGTGAGGATAATTCTTTTGTTTTAGACTTGGATCTTGTATATTTTCTTTTTGTCCCTATAACTGAACGGGTATTCAGCTCAGCTGGTTACAGCTTTCTTCCGCGCTCTTTCTACAGTTGCGCACACTGAAATCGGACACAATGTGTGCACAACTAGCGCTTTACACCAGATCTGGCAACATCATTGCACCTCTACATGTGAGAGTCCTGAAATCCACACTATAATCGTGGCATTTCATTGACGTCAGGGTCCGCGCGAGCCTAGGGTGTGAAGTATGCTCTTTGAATCTGATTTCACCGAGGATAACGGTATTATGAAAGATAGCTGCTTTTCTATGAGAAGGAGACCACACGTCACACAATCATCAGTGTAACTACAACGACAATCACTATTTTCCACAAGATAGTTATCAACAGCAGACTCATACTCCGTGACAGCACTACCAGGCTCAGTACATGAGTTCGAGTTACGAGACAATGGAACTGACTTGTTAGTCCGTGACGTTCTTGTCAATATTGGAGATACTTGGTCTCTTTCATGGAAAAAAAGGTTAAGTTCGCGCAACTGTGCGGCACTCCACATTCTTGGCACAGATGTCCTCCTCCAGAGTTTGGCAGCAAGGAAATTGGTCGCCGCCCTCAGCTATATGTAAAAGCTGATGTGTCTGGCAGGGCCGCCGCAACTAACGTCGCTGGTTCCCCCACTGCTTCCTCCACGAACATGTCCTTGAACTCGGTCCGACTACTCGGTGCGCCACGAGTCTCAACTACAGAACGTCCTCCCGGCTTCCTCTCCTGACTACGTGTGACGCTGCTTCCCCTACAGCATCATTGACGAGTGGAACAACTTGCCCCCAACTGAGCTGCAGTCTCCGCCACGCCTGACGTCTCTCCAGTTGTTCAAGGGCAAGATGTATCAGCACCTACGACAAAGCCGCTGGTATCGGGCTACAGACTCGCTGGCACACCCCATACTACAAACTCGCTGTAACACCCCGTATATCCACAATCAGCTCCCTCCCATTCACTTATTTATTTCCATTTGTTTCGTAATCCCGCCCATGGTGCGCCGGATAGCGCTAACGCCGAGACCCTAGGTCGGCGTTGCTAGTCCCACCTCACGGGCACAGGCTCCCTGAGAGCCCCTACTAGTACACTGTCTGTCGTTCTACTTTGTTGTCTCGATCATTATTTTCTTTTGTCTTCTTCTTCTCCTCTCTTTGTATAGTCTATCAATAGGAGGTGCATTCTGTAAAAAAACAACAGTGCTATAACCGGCTTGCGGCTGGGTTGAGAAACACAACCAGCTCAGAGAGGTGTTGCTTGTTCCAGGCCACCACCGTGCATGATTTTACCAAGGTGGCAGATGCAGCGCAATAAATGCCGAAGGTGAGGTGGAAAAACTCGTCACCAATGTCCGCTAACCCCCCCCCCCCCCCCCCCCACCACCCTTCGCTATCATATTATTGGAAAACGATCCCGTTCGACTTTGCGAAGTAAAATAAAGAACACATACATACCGGAGGCGAACCTCGTTAGCTGAGTCAATGTTAACTTTACTCAGAACAGTGTCTGGTTTACGCAGTCAAAGACATTTACGTGTTATGAAATCTATCTCAATGTTTACAACCAAACCAGACTTCCACAAACAGAAAAGGTTTTTACACTAGACACCGAATTGTTCTGTAAATCCGGCCCAGTTATCCTCTCCTTCTTGTTAGAAAATTTACTTTCTGGCTGTGAATGTGTACTTCCCCAAGAAGCTAAGGACCTTTCTTCCCCCCGCCTTTTTAAGAGCCTTGTCGCGCCTTGACTTTGATTTTGTGTTTCTCATTTTTTTTCAATCACTACTTATCCATGCCGGTTCCTTTTTTCTTCTCCTCCCCTTCTCCCTTCCTTGCCGTGGTTGGCTAACACCCTCTCTCTTTGTATTGGCCTGTGTTCTCACTGTGCTATGAGATGCTGCAATAAATATACTTTGAAGTATAAATAAATAATAAATAAATCTATCTCATAATATACTAATTGATTGTCACAGGATATTTTTGATTTGTTTTATTACTGTCAGCGCTCATTATTGTTGCTTAGGGCGCTTGTACTGGGTGCGCCCTATTCATTCTGTAATAACATTCCTATAATATCCTACGGAAGCCATTTGACGAATTATGTGGTTCTATAATTAATTCATGAAATCTAAAAATTTGGCCTTCTCATGCCCAGCATCAATTACTGCCCAGAACAATTTCTAAACCAGATTTCGAGCATCTCTTTAATCGGAATTGCACGAAAACTGGTTTCGGAGTCCTCCTTGCCTCCGATTCAAACCGGCAGGAAAACCGCGAGCTCAGATCCAGGTTCAACAAACATTTTCCCAAGTATCGCCGAAGTCGCAACAATCTCTTCTTCACATTGTTTTCCCGAGCGCGGGCTTGAGAATTAGATGGTTTGGAGGCAACAACGTTGTTCAGCACCTCAATGACCGACACTGACTCACGCTGCTATCTGGTATTCACGAGGTGTTTGCCGCGCTGGAAACGGAGCATATGTGTAAGTTTGTATCCCTGATGATGTTTGTGCCTGGATAGCACTAGTGCTGCTCTTCTGGCACAATCTTCATCAGCCCACTCAAGCTGAAACACGAGTGGTGCTTTCTAGCAGGTATGCTGAGTGAGCGGTTCGATGGACTTAGTATGCTCTGGATGGCAGTCGTGAATCCGCCACGTGCGAATTCAAGTCGGAAAGAAAACTGCGAGCTCCCATGTAGGGAGCAACACACAGTTCTACAAAGAAGATTAAGAAGATAACAGAGAACAAATGGGCAGGGGTTTGCAGGACCCTCATGGATGATGGCACAGTGTCTCACTTTATTGGTGAATTCATGCCCATATACATGAGTGGATGGCTTCCAGCACTGTCAATCTAATGCGATTGTAACCTGGAATATATTACTAGTATTATGTCCTCTTTTCATTCTTCTCCACAGGCATCGGGAGCGAGTGCACTGGAGTATACCTATGCCACGCCTGTTAGTCGTAAAAGAGACGTGAAACATGCAGAGTTGGACACAGACGCACAGGGAGCGGAACACAGCGACAACTTCGAGGAACCAGCGACAGAGGTAGGAAGCTATCATAACTAATGATGCCTGTTAATTTCAGACGTTTATCCGGTGTTTGTCTTTTGGGGTGTAGTTTAGAACCTGTCTCTAGCTTAGCAATTTCATGCAGTGTTTTATATCTCTAAGGTTGCATTCACTGAAATCGCACTCAATGTGCAATACATGCGCTATAAATCAGTTCTGATCACATCACAGTACGTTTGCACGTGTGGGTACAGCCGTCCAGCATAAATGGGCTGTGCAGGTCGAGGGCGCCAAGTATGTCAGAAAGCAACTTTAATTTTACAGTAATAAGGATGTATCATGCATCTATGTATACCGCTCTCCACTCTGGCATAAAGGATCTTCTTTCCACTCCCCTTCCAACCTCCCCTTCCCCTCGCCCTACCCTCTTCCCCCATACAGACCCTGATTTCACTAGATTTCATTAGGTTGTTCTACGACTCATATCCTTGCTATTCTCTTCGTTTTTCCTGTCCCTTATCAGTTGGCCCAGTCCAAGATTGGCTGTGAGAACGTGTTGGGCGAGTTTTTGTCACCGACTGATGATGAAACCATTGAAATCAAGTATGCCGTTCTGGATCGAACCGAAATGAAGCCAACTTCGCAGTTAACAAGAAGCCAAGATCCCAAGGTGGGTGTTGACTATTCCTTGTCAGTTACAGAAGTAGAGAATAACTGGTGTGGCAAACCGACGCAATGGCTAAGCATAAACGCAGTGTGGGGCAATATTGGTGGATTTTGTCTTGTCAATTGTTGTAAACGGCATTTATGTGCCTCTGCCTTTCCTTTCCTTCCATACGTAATTATTGTCTTTCAACCCCCCCCCCCCACTCCCCCCGCTTGATGGTCTAGGAAGCCGGGGACCGTCTAGACTTACATCCGGGAAGGAAATAAATGTTTGTCCGTTTGTTTACCTTTTAAATTTACTTCATGAAGTTTAGGGAATGAACGATGAGGAACAGAAAGGCGTGTTGCGACTTTGAACTTTTGTGACTGAGGTGACAACCCAATACAAGGGCTATAGGAAGTTCGGTAGCTTCTGACACAGCGTCGGGCTGTGAGTATGGGCCATCTTGAGAGTTATAGTCCTAAACCTCAGTAACTACACCCTACACTTGTCTCTGGCAGATATTCGCAATATCAGGTTTCCTGAATAATATGTAAGTGATTACGAAAGAGATACAGAAGCATCGAATTTGTCCACCTATTTTTTCGTATTGTAATGGCGTTTCGAAAGGGTTCCACGCAGGATTTTACAATCATATCGATCGTTTCCCCGCCCCCCCCCCAACATCTCTCTCTTTCTCAGCAACAGTTTGTATTTCAGTTGACCGTTGAAGATGATTGCCGAGCCTTTCGTGTTACGTGATGGATTCTCCCTATCGTGTACATCAGTCAAACTACCCTACTTTGATTTGAGACCTGCATTCTTTTATCCCCCCCCCCCCAACATCTCTCTCTTTCTCAGCAACAGTTTGTATTTCAGTTGACCGTTGAAGATGATTGCCGAGCCTTTCGTGTTACGTCATGGATTCTCCCTATCGTGTACATCAGTCAAACTACCCTACTTTGATTTGAGACCTGCATTCTTTTATCCCCCCCCCCCCCCCAGGTTGAAGAAGAGCGTGAGCATACGTCATATGCGACAATCTGCAACCCAATCTATGATGTTGCAGGAGATCCCCCATCAGTGAGTTCATTGCTTGATGATAAGATCACATACTTTTGGATCTAAATGTAGCAAATAGTTCTTCTTACCGTAGCTATGCGAAAGACATTGCGTCTGGTGCTAGTCAGGGTCCACACAGCTCTATTTTTGTAATTGTTTATTGCATCGTCGGCCATGCCCGGCGCTATCCTGTACGTTTCCCGTACCCTACCATTTAACCTATTCAAAAAGGGCTTTCAACTGAAAGATGATAACGTGAAGCAACTCGGTGGAATGTGTATGTGAGCGAACAAAATTACATAACCCCCCAAGAGTGTGCAACTCCCACATACTCTGCTGTCTCATCAAAATTTCAAGTTGTTGAAGTCATTATTTATGATGCAATGCTACTTGCACTAGTGATGTACAAGATTTGTAAGGGTGTCAACGCATCACAGATTTGTCTTTGTAATAATTTGTACCGGATCAGATGGGTTTTGGTCCACCAAAGGTTCCGGATTCTTCTGATAATCCGTGTAAAGTGCGCATTGCATCATTAAAATGACGTCAACTTGAAATTCTGTTGGGACAACACCTAGTAGTAGTACTAGTATTTATTACAAGTATTTGACAAGGGAGTCCCAACAGGCATGGCCTTGTTACAGGGAATCCTAGGTGAATCTTTGTGAGGTGAGCAAAAGTACCAGCAAATTGTGCCTGACGACAGTTTGGATGAAGAGTGCTCCACCGACCTGCCGCCAGAAACCCATAATCGAGTTACACACTCTTGGGAGTTATCTACTCTTGGTGCGAAGTGTATTGGGAGTGTTATGAGACCACAAATTCTCAAGAGTGACATTGTGTTCGTTTCAATGCAGTTGTATCTCGACTCCGCTGTACCGCTGAAGTTGACGACGTGGTATACGCTACATGCGCTATGTGCGATTTGCTATGTGCGCTGTAGTTGTATGTTGTATGTGTATGCTTTCTCATATGCACTGTCATTTTCACGCTATAACTACCTGAACATGGTGGTTTAAGTGTTAGTTTTTGCTCGATCAAGCGAAATATATCGTTGACGAGTAAATAGTTGACCTCGTGCCGTGTGGTCGTTCGTCCTTGACACTTTAAGAGAATCAGAAGGGTTCAGAATATTTGGCGACTACGCCAGGATCGAAGTGAGCATGGCAGAGGGACTGCATAATTTGGAAGCGAGCTTTATCGACAACGGAATTCGGCATGGATTTGAAGGCGATAGTCTGATGGAATACGCGGAGAAGAAGCTCCAACAGTGCGAGGAGCTTGAAAAGCGCCGTGCCAAACGGCAAGAGGGTGCGCTAGGAATAGAGTTTAACGGAGAGCTCAAGAAGATGAACGAGCGCATCGCCAGGGTGTATGAAGGTAATGGTGACGCCGCGCGTGTGAGGTTGATGGGAGGTACAGTGGAAGCTACCAGTCACAGCGGTGGGCGTAGGTCTTTAATGCAAGTCCCGCATACGACGGAAGGCAGCCACTGGAGCATTATCTCGACCTGTTCGAGGACATCTTTGCCAAGAACGAGCTCGACGAAAACGAATGGCTGCTGCGATTGCGTATCGCGCTAACGGGTAGCACGGTAAAAAGGAACTTTTCACTCACAAAGCGACTGTTCAGTACATGGGGTAGTGGTCTACCAGAGCAATCACACTCACCACCGTGATGGTTTTCCAGAAATGAGTAGAAGCAAAAAACCACACTCACAGCCACATAATAAATAAATAGCCGAAAAACATCTAAATCCGTCAAAGAACCGCCAGCAAGCGGGAGAAAAGGCCGTGAAATCAAGTGGAACAGCATGGCCTGTGGTGAGCTAGGGTGACTGGGCAGCAGGGGAGCGCCTGAAAAACAATGACTCCCTACATTCCTAGCCGTGACTGCTCAACCGGGCTAGAGGAAAAACACGCCTTTCGGCCAAAAAACTATTTCATTAATTCCTGCCCCGCTACCAGTCAGACCCAAGAATAGAGATAGCAAGAAATGGTATGTAATAACCGGTGTATGTCATAATCATAAGCCACACACATAGGCATAGATTGTCAAGAAGAATAGCGGACGACTCGCATGAAACCAGGGTGAGTGGGCGGGCAACTTCAACTACCACGAGGAAAAACAAAGACCACGATGGCAGGTTCAACGGAGTTGCGCAGAACAAGAGCGAATGCACGAAAATATTTGTGAGTGAAAAATACGTTTTTTGCACTCTTTCGCTACGCTCAGCTGTGAAAAAACAAAACTGTATTGGCTGCAGTGCCTATGCGGAAGCAAAGCGAGGTTTGCTTGCCTCGCTCGGAAGGACGCCAGACAAGGCGTGGAAGACTTCACTTACAGACAAGCAGCGGGCAGAGGAGTATTTGAAGCCAGTTAAGGCAAAATATTCAGTACAGCATTTTGGCCGGAAACAATTGACCACACCGTCCGTAAGTTGCGTTTTGCCGACAGTACCAACGTGACTGAACGTGGTGCTGATAATCCCTCGTCATAATCATGTTGTCTATGTCTTCCCTCAGCTTGGATGCTACCCCATTTTCAGATCAGAATCCGACCTATCGCTGAAAACTGTGAATTGTCGCTCTCTCGTCAATAAATTTGCTGAACTTTCGATTGTTCTGGAGAGCACTAAGCCGAGTATTGTTTGCCTCACGGTGACCTGGCTGTGCCCATCTGTTTCTGTGCATGTACTGGGCTATGCCTGTTTAAGAAAAGACAGACCAGCACACGACAACTGTAATGCACACGCTTTCACTAGAGGATATGGTGGTCTCGCCGTGCTTGTCCGGACTGATGCTTTTCAACATGATCACACAGACCCGACCTGTAGCGTCAGGCCTGTGAATCTGCCTGGGTGGAAGTTAAGTCTCAATGCCCCTAACCATATTCTTGTATGTTGCATGTATCTACCCCCTTCCCAAACGGTGGAACAACTGTCCTTCTTCTCGGATATGCTGGTCGTCGCTTTACAGTCCTTTTGCTATGACGAGTGTGACTTCTTCCTGACGGGGGATTTTAATGCAAAACACAATGATTGGTGCTCTTCTGACTCCATCCCTACAGTCGGTACGAACATACCAACGTACCAACATACAGACAGGTTTTTCCATGTTTTGGCTCCAACAACTATTGAATTTCCCAACATACACTCCATCAGTGGGTGCCAACTCGTGTCTTGACTTGATGGTAACCAACAAACCCCGACATGTCCGTTCAGTTGATCATGCAGCACCTCTTCGCACATCTGATCACCTGCAGGTTGTTTGTACGCTCAACTATGCATCGTGCTCGACACCGACGCCACAAGCGACGGCTAAATCGTCACTCCATCCCCGGGCTCAGTACAGGTATAAACAAATGCCTACAAGTGTCTGTCAGGCTGTGAATGAAGACTTGTCTAGATCGGACTGGTCATTACGTCATCGGCATTCCGATGTTGATGAAGCCATTGTCCTGTTTGATGCTCTACTACAGCCAGCAATCCGTCGTCATCTGTTGCCTTACAAAGTTATTCCGCGGACCGGACACTACAGTAGGCCTCATCCTACTATGCGGAATGCATCCGACCCTGGATCACTGCAGACCTCAAGTGCGCTGTGAAACTGAAGCGAGATTTGTATATCATTTATAGGAAGTATCAAACCAGTGACAACTTCATTGCCTTTAAGCGCAAGCGTAACGAAGTGAAATGTTTGTCAAGTACCCTCCATCGTCAGTATGTACAGTCGGTTCATGCCACCCTGTCTTCCCATGATTGCCCTAGTCTCCATCAATTTCACCGCCATCTCCGTAAGAATTGTAGTCGGTAGCCGATCCGATCAATGACAGCTGCAGACGGCACCGCAGCAATAGATCCTGCAGACATAGCAGACATTTACTATAATAATAATTATTTTTATTATAGCTGGCTGGTGACTAACGCATTTGGCCTCACCAACAAGCTGGGAGAGCTGCAGCAAGCACTGCTCAATGATAACGTCGACATAGCGGTTATCACAGAAGCGAAGTTTTCGGCCCAGACCGTAGCCTCTGAGACGATATTTCCAGGATACTCGCCTCCCATCCGATGTGACCGGGATGCATTTGGTGGCGGCATTGCTGTATGGATGAAGTGGTGCACCGCGACCAGATTCCCTCTGATCACCACGAAGTCCTCTGGCTTGCAGTCAGTCTTTCTACGCAACAATCTGTGTGATCGGTGCCTTGTATCGGCCTGTATCCTGTGCGGACAACGACACCTGTCTGATTGAGTACCTTGGACCTGCACTAGACGTGGCCCGCACTCATGGCACTCATATAGTGCTAACAGGGGATTTTAATGTCCACAACTGGACTTGGCTCTGCAGCAGCAAACAAACTGTAGCTGGAGAGGCCTTCGAAGAATTGTGTGTTGAGCATCACCTCCACCAGCATGTCTTGCAGCCGACTAGGGTCTGAACACCCTGGACCGCATCCTTCCCAAAATGCCCGTTCCTATCGACACCACTGTCACAGCGCCACTTGTTTGCTCAGACCACGGGGTTGTTCTTGCCGACTTTTATCTCGCCCCTGATGCTGATCAAGCTACCTCCAGGCCTGTCTGGCGCTACAATCAGGGAAAATGTCAGGCCCCCTGAGGGCCGTCTATCGCATTACTGACTGGTCCACCATTGTGACTGACGACCCTGAAGAGTCCTGCAGGAAACTAAGTGACGTCATATCCAGCGGCATGCAGAAATTTATCCCTGCCAAGCAGCACATTACCCGCCAAGCAGACCCCAAATTGTGGATTCCTGAGTGCACCACAGCATTGAACACTAAAGTCAAGGCTTCGAAGGCCTGGAGACGAAATATTTTCAGCGAAGCCAACAAGGCTTGCTTCATGCGCCCAGTAGAAGATGCTATCCTCGCGAATGTGCAAGCGAGCACATCCTGGGAACTGAGAGTTCGTCGGAAACTGTCACGCAGAGGCCTGAGAGAAAAGCAATGGTGGTCGGTGCTCAAATCTTCTGCTGGCGCCAGTCATGGCTCGTCTATACCATGCTTGATGGATGACGCTGGTCACTTACTCCGTATGAATGCTTCCAAAGCGAACTGCCTTGGTCGCTACTTCGCCAATAAATGTAGCCTTGAAGATGATGACTTGGGCTCGGGGAATCCCCCTTGGGTCAAAAATGTGCAACACTTAGCACAAAACTGACTGATGATGTTATGACATTCAACGACCTCATGCTTAGATGCATCACGTCCAGAATACGCAAACCAGCAGCCTTCCAATTTGGAAGGTTTTAAGTTATGAAGTAAGGTAAGAAAGGGGAAAGTGAGCGCACTCTAGACAAAACCAAGCTACATATCACAACCAGCAAAGAACGTTATCTTTACGGCGAAACTTACGTCGTGTGACACTACTTGTTATTGCCGTCTTTTAGTCCATCACAAGTTCCATTCCACATGTACATGTAGTATGGCTTCAGACTTGCAGCAGGCAAACACACCTTCTCCGCCACTGTCCTTTCGGGGCGCACTGAGCCACCTGCCTCTGCCATGAACGACCCGCAAATTGCGTGGGCTCAGGAGTGTTCAAACCTTGAGCGCAAGAAGCTGGCGGAGAGAGTTGAAGCTGCCCGCAGAGGAAGCCACTAGCGCAGTGAAGGTAATTACGGTCTGTCAGCGTTAACTATGAGTAGTATTTGTTACCTTTCTTTCGTTTAATACTTACTGCACTTGCTCTTAATCCCCGTGCTGATCCCTTTTTGCCTCATGCTGCTATGCAGCCTCCCGCTTCCCTTTTTCCGGTGAGCACCCAGGACACCCGAACTCTTAAGCTAGGTTTTTTGAATGTCTGTAGCTTACGCTACAAAGTAGATGAAGTAACAGCACTCCTCCAGGTGCAGGACCTTGATATTTTTGGATTGGCTTAAACCTGGCTAGACAGCACTATTGGTGATGGAGAAGTAGCCATTCCTGGATACAACCTCACAAGGACAGACCGTGTGAGTAGACGAGGAGGAGGTACGTGTATATAATATTACAAATGTTCTTTGCCAATCCGACCTTGTCCCGAACTGTCTTTGAACGGCCTAGAAGCTGTCTGGATATCGATCAAAGGCGGCCAGGGTCAACATACAGTGGCCTGCGTCTACCGAGCTCCAGACGTGGGGATTGACTACTGGAAGGACCTTGAAGAGTCACTGCAGCGGGCCCAAGCGCAAGCGCCACACATGACCATTATTGGCGATCTCAACGTCAACATGACAACTCACAGCCACCATCGTACACACCTGCAAGACCTCAGCAATATGTTTGGCATTTTGAATTTGGTGAAGTCCCCTACACGGCCGACTCCAAGTGGGAATCATGGTTCAGTAATCGACCTCGTACTAGCAGACCATAACTTTGTCTCGAGTTGCGTTGTCATGGAATGTTCGATTAGCGACCACCACGCGGTGATGGCGAACCTCCATATCGCCATACCCACAACTAGTCCAGGTAGGCAACGCCAAAAGCGTCGCCACTTACGCAACATTGATATCGACCAATTCCGCTGTGACCTCGCCGAAGCACTCTGCGCTAATCCTACATCCGCCCACATGGATGTTGACGACATGTGGACGGCTTTCTATGAAGGGTTCAAAACCGTTCTAGACATACATGCACCCATCATGCTCTCGTCAAGACGCCAGAGAGCTGCTGGGAGATTACCTTGGCTCGACAAGGATACGTACCAACTCACGCAAAAGAAAAACAGATTACACAACCGCTGGCTAGGAGATAGAGGAAATGACATCCTACTCTCCCGGTATAAAACAGCCCGGGCTCAGGCATCCAGCGCAATCCGCAAGAAAAGAAACGCTTTTTTGACCAGACAATGTGAGCAGCACTCACATGATCCAAGGAGAATGTGGTCAACCTTGAACGCGGTAACCGGCCGCTCCAAGGCAAGGCAGGACCCAGTGTGCGATGTTTCTGCAGTGATCAGCTCTTTCAATAGTATTGTCACTGATCCAAGTCGTCCGGACGCCCTACAGATACCCCACGGTCCCTGCACCCGCAACTCACTATCAGCTCTCAAGCCAACGACCTGTCCCGCAGTACAGGGATTACTCGCCACAATCGATCCTGACAAGGCTACAGGCAGTGACGAGATCCATGGCCGTCTGCTGCGAGTCTGCGGTGATATTGTTGCCCCGCACTTAGGCCCCGGTCACACCGAAACAAGCCACTTTGGGCTTGTTATCGCTGGCTCTCAGCTGGCTTGCGTGATCCCTGTGACGCGGTCACACCAGCACGGCCAGACTTTGAGTGCAAAGCTTGAATGGCTTGTTTTTCTTACCCGCCAAATTTTGAATATCTCGAAACACACCAATGTTTGCAAGAAACTGGAGAGCAGAACGTTCGCGATCTAAAACTGTACTTGTTCTAGTTTGATGAAGAAGCAAAGGAAGCCCGGATTCTGAATTGCGAAGTCGTGCTCCTTTTATTTGTTCGGTGTGCATGGACGCGATGGCTCGGGTGGTGTTTCCTGATGTCGAGCTTTCTGCCCCGCCGGTTGCCGTTATTGAACTCAGTTGCAATCCACTCTCTTCTTCGTACCCGGCTTTCTTCATGAATTCGGTCGTGAGTGTGGTGCCTTGTCTTGGCCTCAAACCACAGCTCCAACAATCTACGCAGCAATCTAGAGGCACTGCGGCAGAAATCCATGGCCGTCGGACAAAATCCAAATCAAACTGAATACAGTGTAGTTGGGGTAGACAGACTCACGGTCAAAACCAAAGGCACAGGGATAGCACGGTTCCACGGACACAAGAAAGAACATCAATATCAGTTCATCATGTCAACTAGCTACATGGTGTGCTCCGGAGCTCCAAGCGCACTCAAATTATTTTTTGAATTTCGGCTTTCAGCCGCTTGTACAAGCTGTGGCTGAAACAAGCCGGAAAAAAACGGCTGAGAGTCAGCCACGGCTGAAAGTCGCTTGTAGGACATTTTTCAGCCATTTCCATGGTAATAGTGACGTAAACAAGCGCTTGTTTCGGCTGAACGGCTGAATCGAGCTCGGTGTGACCGCGGCCTTATGCGACCTCTTCAATGCCTCCTTGCATTCCGGTCACCTACCGAAGCCGTTCAAACACGCCCTGGTAAAGCCGCTTTACAAAGCAGGGGACCCAACAGTCGCCACTAACTACAGACCTGTGTCATTATTACCAATTGTTGCGAAGCTGCTTGAAAAGGTAGTACATCGCCAGCTTACAAGGTTCCTCGCGGCAAACGACGTGCTGCCGACCACGCAATTTGCATACCGCACAAACCACTGCACTGAAGACGCTGACGGACAACATTCTCCATGCAAAGGACGCGCGACTAGCCAGTGGTGTGTGTTTGCTGGACATGTCGAAGGCTTTCGACAAAGTCAAGCATGACATTCTTGTACGCGATCTTTTCGAAGTTGGCCTTCACGGCACTGCACTCCAATGGTTTGCAGACTACCTCGAAGGACGCACCCAACAAGTGCAAATCGCTTGATCCATTGGTGTCAGTGGCACATGCTCATTTGGCGTCCCGCAGGGTTCCGTTCTCGGACCCGTGCTTTTCAACATCTTCACCAGGCATGTGCCCACCATTGCCAGTCCGTCCATCTCAGTGCAGTTTGCTGACGATATTGCTCTCACGTTCAGCCACCCTGATTGCCAGGAAGTATCGCGAGTTCTAACAACGTCTACAACCGAGATTGCTAACCACCTCCAGGAACGGAATCTAATCCTGAACACTAGCAAAAGCCATGTCCTCGGAATTTCCGGCCAAGACATTACTGTCAAATGCCGTGGAAACCCGCTACCAGCAGTTCCCCATGCAAAGTACCTGGGCATCACGATAGACGAGCACGTTCGATTTGACGAACACGTTAACAATGTTGTGAAGAAGGCCTCGCAGAAGGTGGGAGCACTCTGGAGAGCCCACCGTTGCCTTACAAGAAAGTCCAGAGAGCAGTACGTGAAATCCTTTGTGATGCCAGATTTGCTCTACGGGTCCGTGGCGTTCTCTGGGTGCCTTCGACAAGACCAGCGGTCGCGCCTTCAGGTCCAGCAAAACCGTGCGGCACGCGCCGTATTCAGCCTGCCACCTCGCACAAGCGCCCAACCTCTGCTTGCTCGTCTGCAGCTGTATGGCATCGAAGAGCTCCACAAGCAAAAGACCCTTATTATGATCTGGCGTTGCTCGAATGGTCGGGCAAGCAATGCACTGCAAGCCCTTCTGGAGCATCCCAGTACTCGAACAACGCGCGCACAACGCAGCTTGGGCCTTCGAGTGCCCAAATCTGCCGCCAAAGCCGGCCACGACCGTACAACCGCTCGCGGGTCCATTTTATGGAACACCCTGCCATCCGACGTGCGTGGTATTACCCAGTACCACCAGTTCAAACAAGCCTGCCTCCCGTTCTGTCTTGCTAGCAGTAGCACCCACTACTGAACCCTACAGGAATCTTTGAACGTTTGCACAGTACCAGTCATGTGCTGTTTACCGCCTCCCCGTTGTTGTATTCTAACGTTAATGTTATTCATTGACTGAGCGTTCTTTGCTTTGTACTACACCCTGCTATCATGTTAGGTTATTTCCTACAATATTTTACTGTTTCCATTCGCTTCCATGTAATTGGGTGACACCGCCCGTTTGGTTCTGCGAATTCAAATAAAAATGTACCTACCTACATGTAGTATTTATTTTCATGACATCATCAGTCAGTTTTGTGCTAATTGTTGCATAATTTTATTATTTTGACTCAAAAATATTCTGCTTATAACCGGTCGTTTGTGTTGGACAAAACGGATAAATTGTTTGTTTGTTTGTTTCTTTTATTTGAATTCGTTTAGAGCACAGGCAATTCTGCCTTCTCACCAGAGGAAAAACCTCCGGTTCCTGCTAAGAACGAATATAATATTATGAGAGAAGGAAATATTTAAAAGAATCATAACATGATAATTCCAAAGCACAAAGTTTGTATATAATTCAAATGGGTGTGTGTATGTGTAAGCATGCAGTGAAGAAAACACCGAGAAAACATGCAGTAATGTTTAGGGATGCCGAGCAAGGTGGTTACAAATTACAATTAATTCTGTTCAGAGCCAGTTTAAAGGCAACCGCCGCACTGTGGAGGCGAATATCGCTGGGAAGGGCATTCCAAAGAGTGCTTCCCACAAATGTCAATGACTGACGACCGGAAGGTCCAGGAAGGAAAGGCACTTGCAGTAGCCGCTGCTCCTGTCCTCGAGTAATTCGGCGATCATCCCGGGATGCTTGACCTGTGTTAGCCATCAACTGAAAGTAGGTGCAGAAAAGAGGACTTGCAAGATCATGTAGGCAACGGAAAACAAAAACAAAACCTTGTAGTTAAAAATGTGAGTTAGGGATCGAATAGATAAGCGCACGAAGAGGGGGGATGTGGATGCACGGCTGGAGAGTCGGAAAATTGCACGAATTCCGGATTTGCTGGATTTGATTAAACGACTCTGCAGCTGCTGTGTCAGCGACGGGAAGAATGCATTGGATGCGTACGTTAGTCGTGCTTGCACAATGCCAATGTACCAAAGTCTGCGGGCTCTTATGGGCAGAGATCGCCCATGGCGCCATAGCTGGCTGATAGCGACTGACGCCTTCTGCACAACACTGGAGACATGTGGCTGCCAGGATAGCTGGTCATCAATGGTTACGCCAAGGTATTTGGCAGTGGAGGTCACAGTTAAGGCTTGATCCTTACATTTCACGACTGGTATGTCGCCAGTGAGTCCCCGAGGTTGAATTACCATGACTTGGGTTTTGCGGGTGTTCAGCAGAAGCCCAATTTCGGAGAACCAGTCAGACAGACGTGTCACAGCTGTAGTCAACGTTTTGCAAACAGTGCCCAGATCTGAATCAGAATAATTTAGGATGATGTCGTCCGCGAACTCCTGATGAACAACAATGCAAGGTATGACGTCGGAAATGTCACTCGTGTAAAGGACAAGGAGAAGCGGCCCAAGAACACTGCCTTGGGGCACACCTCTTGAGCATGGTACTGCATCAGAGAGAGCCTCACATACCTTGTCACGCTGAGTACGACCAGACAGATAGCTAGCTAACCATAACAATACTCTGCCATTGACTCCCAGGGTGAATAGTTTATCAATCAGACGTTGATGTTGGACACGGTCAAACGCTTTTGACATGTCAACCATCACTATACCTGTGTATTTTCGCTCTTGTTTGGCCAACAGCCAACGGTTGGCGGCTAGAACTAATGCATCTTCGGTAGAGTGCATTTTCCTGTAGGCAAACTGACTGCTAGGTAATATGCTATGTTGCGTGAGGTATGCTGTGAGTTGCTTCTTTACAAAGAACTCCAAAATCCAGGACAGAATAGGGAGCAATGACACTGGTCTATAGTTAGTAGGGGATGTTGCATCGCCACTCTTGAACAGTGGACTGATGTGTGATGTTTTAAAACACACTGGCACAGTACCTGATGTCAAAGATGCATTGACTAGGGTGGTAAATGGAGGTGCCAGGACATCTGAACACTGCTGCAGTACAATTCCAGGAATGTTGTCACTCCCAGATGCTTTGTGAGGACTCACAGTTTGCAAGCATTGTGCAACATCAGACACGCTTACCGGCTGAAATGTTGAGAAGCTAGATGCAGAGGCTGGACCATGTGGTATATGCAGCTCAGGTGGCCGCATAGGGTCATGCACAATGTCTCCAAACAATTTACTGAGTGACTCAAGCGGCGCTTCAGGTTCTTTCCGTGTCTTCTGTCGGCCTGTGACATCGTTCATGACAGCCCAAAGTTGCCGTTGATCAGATGTATCACATCTCTTAGTGAAGTACAAGTTGCGCAGACTCCTGTCCAACTTCCGTGCTTTGGAGCGAGCTGATCGGTGTGCTTCTTGAAGGTTCTGATCGGTTTTGTCTCGGAGCCAGAGACGATGCGCCCGGTTCCGTTCACGAACACTTGCCACTAACTCATCTGTAATCCAGGGGCAAGGACGTCGAGATTTGCGGCGCCGTTCCCGAAGTGGAGCATGTTTGTCTAGAGTGGTCTGGATTCCCGCAGTGAGTGACGACGCAAGCACATCCACACAGACAGAGTCACAGGTAGTTAGCGTCTTCTCCAGGTCACATGTAAACATATTCCAATCCACTTTGTGCAAACAGCGAGTCTTGCGCAGATGCTGTCCCTTCAAGTGGTGACTTGCTGAAATTGGCAGCCTGGCAAGTATTGCAGAGTGGTCACTGATATCCAAATGTATGGTCTCGCAAACACCCTGGATCGGGGTGGTAGACAAGAATAGAACCAGTAGTGTGGCAGTACTGCTGGTAACTCGGGTAGGAGATGTGACGTGGTTGCGAAGGTTAAACTGGTTGAGTACATGATGCAAAGGAGTCACAGCATGGGCATCATTAAAGTTTACGTTGAAGTCTCCTACTAGCACAGTTGTGGTCTGCGGTCCACTGCAGGCAGTCTCTAGGTTTGACTCCAGCCCATCCCAGTAGCCCGCAGATTCACTAGGTGGTCGATAGCAGCAGCCCAGTAAGACCGTCTCATTGCCTGGTCGACCTGGGGCTAGAATCTCCAGCCACAGCATCTCCAGCTCACACTCGAGGTCACGTCTTCGACGGACTTGCAAGGACGTATGACAGTAGAAGGCAACACCGCCTCCTTGCCTTCCTTCCCGATCTTTGCGGAACACACTGAAATGAGGAATGTTTACTTTTGTTTGTAAACTTTTGGTCCTCTTTCTGAATTTTAATCCTTGGCGCTCGTATCGAGTCTTTTTGTAACATTTTGTCCTCCTTTTTTCACCATTATTTAATTGGTTCACCATCCGAGTTATTCGTATGTTTTTTTTTGTTTTTTTTTACTACGTTCACATAACCAGCTCGAAAAGAATAAGGAAAGACAATGGTACGGCGACTAGGACAAACGTGACAACTAATGAGCAGGCGCTACACCGAGACGCAGACCTGAGGTCTCGGCGTCACGGCCAAAAACACGCACCAAAAACAATGAAAAAAGACAAGAAGATAGGGCTGTACAGGTGAGAAAGATGCAAAAACCAAGGCTTAACACGAGCGATTGTGGGGAAGAAACTGTCTTAGCGTCATACTATTCATAGGGAATCGACTGCCCAGAGCCACATTGTGCTGCGAAGATGGCGGTAAACATTCGTTTTGAATGATTGCATTCTCTTGCTGTGGGGAGGCTGGGATAGGAGAGCGGCAGGGAGGGAGTTCCAATCGCTGATGCTGCAGTGTGGGAACGAGCGCTTCAGTGCCAGCGGGGCAGATGCAGGCAGCTGGTGTTGGAGCTGGTGGTCATGGCCACTGACAGCACCGTGCTCGCTGCGAGTTCTGGGGTTGGTAGAGATGATTTGGCGCGGTGGCAACACAGAGAGCAGCTGCGGAGGACCAGGCAAGTAGTGCAGCTTGTACAGGCAGGCAAGCGAGGCAACAGTGCGGCGGATGGCCAGGCTGGGTAGGTGTGCCCAAGGGCCGATAGCATGAAGCGCGCGGCGCTGAACATTGTTCAGACGCTGGAGGTGACTCTGCGCAGCTCCCATCCATACAAGAGGCGCATACTCCATGACTGGTCGTACGAACGCCTTGTATACGGTCGTCCGGCCGGCGGGGATGAGTATGTGGGCGGCCCTGTTTAGGACCCCAAGCCGTTGGCGTGCACGGGTGGCTACGGGGCGTAGGTGATCGCTGAAGGTCAACTTTGCGTCCACCTTCACACCAAGGAGGGTGATGGTGGTTGTCTCGGGCACCGATATCCTAGCTGCGTCCGTGGCCACGTTGTTTAATGCCTCGCTTGTCAATGGCACTGTCCCCACAGCCTTCAAACTCGCACACGTTATCCCGCTGTTCAAAGCCGGGGACCCGTCTATTCCCACTAACTTCCGTCCAGTGTCCCTACTTCCCATATTATCAAAACTCTTGGAGAAAGTCGTACAAAAGAAGCTAGCCCAGTTTCTGGACATATCTGGTACCCTCCCCACGACTCAGTTTGCATTCCGCGCAGGCCACTCAACGGAGGATGCCCTGGTACTTATGCTAAATCGTATTCTTAGTGCACGGGACAAGCGTTTGTGTACTGGCATATGCCTTCTAGATATGTCAAAGGCATTCGACAAGGTTCGTCTTGAACGGCTACTCCAGGACCTATTCGATATCGGCATAACAGGGACAGCCCTAAAGTGGTTTTCCGCCTATCTGTCGGGCCGTACTGAGCGTATCTGTATTGGACGGGATCAGAGTGCCATTTCTGCACCATCCTGTGGCGTGCCACAAGGTTCTGTTCTAGGACCGATCCTTTTCAGTATCTACACCCGCGAAGTTCCAACCATAGCTAACCAGTCTTCATCAGTTCAATTTGCCGATGACATTGCGCTGATCAGCAGCAGCACATCCCTGGACACGGTATCTGCTACGCTATCGGCCTCGGTTTCTGCACTTGCTGACTGCTTGCAGACCCGTGGTCTCATTTTGAATGCAGCCAAGAGCCACGTGATCCCTGTATACCCCAACAGGCAGCCTCAGCAGCCCCAGCATACGATCAATGTAAACTGTCATGAAACGCCGATTCCTGTCGTTACTGCGGCCAGGTATCTTGGAGTGCTCCTCGACCCGGATCTGTCATGGACGCCCCATGTTGATCGCTGCACCGCTCGACTGGCCCAGAGGATCGGAGCACTATGGAGGTTGCGTCGCTGCTTGACTCATCAGAGCCGAGTTCTCTACTTTAAAGCTATCATCATGTCTGACCTGGTGTACGGATCCAATGCGTTTTCCCCGCTTCTTACTGCCAACCAATTGGATCGGCTACAAGTCATGCAGAATCGGGCGGCAAGGGCGGTTTTCGGACTCTCGCATCACACCTCCGCGCGTACCCTCCTGCTGCAATTGGACACCTACAGAGTATCCGAGATATTCAGGCAGAAGTTCATCATTCTGGTCTGGAGGTCTCGGAATGAGCACGCAAGTTCTGAACTGCAAGCCCTCCTAGTTCCTTCGGCAGCTGGCCCAACTAGGTTGCACTCCACCATGGGTCTGCGCCAACCGCCAGTTTCCACCAGGTTCGGCAAGGGTTGCCTCGCGTTCCGGGGCGCCCAGCTGTGGAACACATTACCCAGCGATATACGTGCCATCTCCACGCTCCGCCAGTTCCGCGCCAGCATGATCCCGCACACACTTACTGGCCTTAGTACCTAGAGTACCAGACGTCCTGTTTGATGATCAGCTGGCTTAGTTTTTCTCCACCTCTATCCTAATTACATCAGTCCCCAATTTCATTTATTACTGCTTTCTATCTGCATTCGCCACCTTTTCATTGGGCAGATCTGCCCGTTTGGTTTGCGAATTAAAATAAACACAACAACAACAACAACAACACCAGTGTGCAACCAAACAGGAGTTGGGGAAGATCTAAGCCGGTGCGTCTGAGGGTGGCTGTCATGGCCTGGGATTTGGTCGGTTCAAACATCACTTTCCATGTACGACCCCACTCATGCAGTCGGTCAACGGACACCTGCAGTGACTGCGCGGCGACTGTTGGGGTCTGCTGGGAGGTGACTAAGCTGTACAAAGTTGTATCATCAGCATAGGCTTCCAAGCTGGCGCCGTCAGCGAGAACACCTGGCGCGTCGTTGACAGAGGCCAGGAAAAGCGTTGGTCCAATGTATTTGCAGGTATAATTATGAACGGAAATTATCCTGCCAGCTCCCGAAGGAAACTCACGACAGCCGCTAACACCCGGCAATAATTATTATCGAAGAACATTCTCGAATACCTGGGTGATGCACGAATTTTGATAGTGCTCACTTCTGTTAATCGTTTTTCTTTGTAATTTTCCATTCATTTTCTGCTTTAATTCATATTTGCTTTGTTTTTTTAGCTTACTATTGCCGTGGCTGGCTCAACGCCCTTATCTCAGGTGATTCTGTCCCTGCACTAACTATGCTTGTCACATGCTATGAGATTGTGTCTAATAATAATAATAAACCCTAGCGGCAGCTGCAGTGCCTAACGATGGGGGTTAGTGGATAAGTCCCACAACCACTGGCACAAGTGCCGAGAAAGTTCCCTTTATCCGCATCTATGTACCCCTTGTGCCTTGCCGTAAGTTCCCAGTTGACTGTGGGGTGCAGCACGGCTGAAGAAAACCACTCCAAGGCAGGACTTGAACCAGGTGCCTCTCGTACCTCAATCATGGTCTTTGATCAACCCACTGTGCCTGCCTGGTTTCTGCATGTATTACCTCATAACTAGTCTGATCGTAGGGGCACCATGTGAGTCAAAAGGCAGCCCAAATTAACAGCAGAAAAAATTAAAATAATGCAAAACTATATAACTAAGCTGATACACAAGCTGCCTGTATAGGCCAATATGAGCAGCGACGAGAGAAAAAGAACTTTATTATTCATTAGTAGTCATACATTTAAACATAAAGAAAGGAACTGCGTTTACGATTCAGTTTCGCCTTATTTATGTCAACTCTATGATCAATGTGTTGCAGAACACTGCTGATGGATTCAAAGCCGAACACATCTATGATGCCGCCGTCAACGATGGTCCCGTTCATGACAGAAAGCAGGGTTGACGTATCAACGCCTTCGATATGATTTCGGGTCACCACCATTAGTTCATTGCCACCCGTGATCAATTCATTGGCATGTTTCAATCTCTCTCTGCCACGACCACCCCCCCCCCCCCCCCCACTGCCCCAATACGCCCGAATCACTGAACGACGTGCACATCCACCCCGTGCAGCGGTATAACATTTGTGTAGTAAACAGCCTAATCATGTATTAGTATAGATGAGGTTTTTTCTGGAATGGCAAATCAAAGCGAGTTGTTATACCTGTGATCATATCTTTTCCACAACCAAGATAACAACACTGTTTATGTTTGGAGCCTTGCATTGTTCGTACTTCGATCAAATCTTAACATTGCAACATTGACGGTTTTGTTTATCCGTTCACAGCCTTGCCCATAAGATGGAACCTGGCAAAGCTTGTCTCAGGGTGTGTGACAGAATATCTGCAGATGATCATGTTTTAGCAGCAAACGTTTCTCCTTGGTTCTGTATTGCTAGAATCAGATCTTTTCCTCCACCTTAGTCATACACATGTTAGGCACTCGGCCTGGCAGTTTGTTGTAACCTCGTTTTATTGGTGAGTTCCCTTCGGGAACGGATACGATGATTTACCTTTTTTTAAACTTTTTTTACTTTCGTTTTATTGGTGAACTTGCTCTGTATGCTACTGAGCCTCGGAATGACGATCTGATTAGCATGTTTGCATTGTTCTGGACTACATGAATTTTCGCTTTTTTCAAACTGTCACGCTTCAAAATTCTGTAGAATGCCTCACGCAGCTTCATTACAAATAATATCAATTGCTGATAGGCCACTCACCAAAACTCAATCAAGTAGTTATTTCAAAGCATTATGTTGAATTTACTATCGCTATACCGTCTGTTAATGGTATTATCCTTCGGTCCCATTCAAACGAGCACTGTATTCTTACACGCATTGCCACCTGGCTGAAGGGCCGTGGTTAAATTCTTAATGAAAGAAAGACACAGATATTGCCTATTCCCCCATCCCCATCTCAAGCACTTGAGCTGCATGTCATTTGTAATGGGCAAACGCTGCCTGTTGTGAAAACGGCCAAGTGTCTTGGCCTACATTTCGACTCAGACATGAGCTGGAACACCATGACAAGCCATGTTGCACGCCGCGTTGCCGCTAAGATTGGGCTACTAAATCAAAGTGCAGCATGTTTGCCTTTTCTTGCCGTGTTCAGTTTTTCAGGTCCTTTATACTATCAGAAGTTGACTATGCATCTGCTGCCTATGCCCCTTTCTTATCGTCTTATCAGGATAAGCACCTAAATAGTTTGTTCAAACATGCGGCTCGCTCGGTGTGCAGGGCAGCCTTTCGCACTCACACGGCTCCCTTACTTGAACGCATGAATGCCCATACCCTCAGCATATACACCCACATGCACATTCTTGTATTCATTTGGCGCTGCCTGAACAAATCTTCAAGTACTCTGTTTGCAAGCTTTTTCACCCGTAGTCCCTCTCTCCGAACACGAGGAGGGAGCAGCAAGTTACTCATCATTCCTGTCTCCCCCACTGCATCCTCAGCTAAGCGCATTAGCCATGCTGGAGCTATCCTGTGGAACCAGCTCCCAGACACAGCACGCCTCAAAAGAAAGCGCTCCACTTTCAAATCGCTAAGCCTGGCCTTTCTGTTAGGCAGTACCGTCAACTAGGATGAACTCATCTGCTTCACTACCTCTCTCTCTCTCCCTCTCTCTCTCTCTCTCTCTCTCTCTCTCTCTCTCTCTCTCTCTCTCTCTCTCTCTCTCTCTCTCACTCACTCACTCACTCCTTTCTTCCCGTTTGCCGTGCTTGTGACTTTTTTTCCCCTGCTGCCGTGCTCATATTAGTTATCTAACTACAGTTGTATCTTCTTCTTGGTTCTGTTTGCCCGCTTATTATTATATATTTTTCTTTTCTCTTATTATCAGTGGGACCATTGTCATTAGGTTTAGGCCTGTTTTGGAACTCCACTTTAAATAAAGCCAAACAACAACAACAACATTGCACCCGTTGTTTCGGTGCGTCATGTATATTTGGTATATCTATGCAAACTATGAACAAGCGTTTCGGAGTCAGCAACTTAAATATCGCAAACAAGTGGACAGACAGTGAGCATCAGAGGTACCCAGTATTCAGGGAGGATGCATAGCTAAACTACACGTGATACTCGGGTGGAGAGCCTAGGGTTTCATTTATATATGTTATTGGACATTATCGCGTAACCTGTTGTTCGTTGGTCCTCATTTCTTCTTATAAAGTACATGTAAAAAATAATAATAATAAATTCACGGTTCGCGTGAGACTCGGCCAACGGCCCAGTTTTCCGCATCCGCAGGAACGCCACCACCCTCTTGGATCAAGGCATGATACATGTAAGAGAGATAAAAATTATTATGAGGTACAAAAGTAAAAGTAGGAAATGTTTAGAACAGTTGTCCTGTTACGGTCATCATTAAACGAACATAACAATGGGTGAACTACTCAATGAACAATATTATTATGGAACAGAAACCAGGGCGAAACTAACAAAAAAAGGAAAAAAAAGGAAATTATCGTGTCTGTTACCGAAGGAAAATCACGGCAGGTGCTAAAGCCCGGTAAACCGTACAACTCGGTGAAATGAAAGATAGTGGCATGCACAAAACACGCCAGGCGAAAAGGACAAAATTAATAAAGAAAACAAAGTGTTGTTCGCCCCACCTCAATTCACTGCTCGCGTGGTAGTTTAAACCCCAACGCGTTTTCTCCCTTTAGAGGGCCACTGACTTCCTGCAATATACACATTTCCGTCAGTTTTCACTGGACGAATCATACCTCAGAAACCATTCACTTTGTCAAAATAGCAACATGTATGTTTTCTGAAAGGTATTACACCAAGGAATCCGAAAATCACATCTACTTGAGCATTGGCTGGAGATATGTCGCCAAAACTGATGCGAAACCTTTTATATCCAGCACAAGAACACAGTCCCGACTTTTGTCGCTGGCACCAACAAAATGTGCAGCACTAAAAAGACAGGAGAAGATAGGAGAAGTAGTAACAAGTGTTCAGCAAACACTAGTCGACGAGAACAAAGGGAACTTTAACCAACTTATGCAAGTGATACTGATCGAAACAGTCTTGCTCACCGACGTGCAGCAACACTTGGCAGACTTTGCAGTACGTGACAACCTGGAATTCTTTTCCCTCTTGGGCACAAAAGGCACATCTTTTTCTCTGCACATCATACTTCACAGTATGCATGAGCACTGCTGCAGGCTGGTTGGCTGGTGGCTCTTCAGGAGCTCCTCAGAAGGAACGATTGGGAGGAGGTTCGTCGACTGCAATTCCGGTATGTTGTCTGATAAGATGCTCCTGGAATGAGTTGTGCGGATTGCGTGCTGAGCGTGTGGTGTTACCTGGATATGCTGCTAACCAGATGCCAAACATCCTGTGGCTGTCTACGATATCGTAGAATATACTTTTCCAAGTCTTCCTGGTCCTCCCGAGCATCCTGTACGTTTCTGCCATTTGGTCGAAGGTATCAACTCCACCCAGCACTCTGTTGTAGTTGGAGACGACTTTCGGCTGATTCAGTTCCAGTTGGACGTGGTGACCTGCTGCATCTTTGCCACGCTCTGCAACGCACTCGAAAGTCTTGGTGTTTTGCTAGCTTAATGACGTTGGGGAAGCCACGGCAGTTGGTACATACATTGTCGATAAGGTGGATGTTTTGACTTTAAGTGATGTAGCGAGACATGTAAAAATACCGTTAAGATAACATGCTACTGGTCTTCCAGGCCATTGGCGAGCCAAATTACTACATCGTGTGGGAGTCCATATTCCGTATTGGCTTCCCCTGTGTACATTTCAAAATATCACAGAATAGAACTGGCACTGTCGCAGGCTGCAAATGCCTTGAATCCCTATTTTGTGGGCTCCACTGGCTTGTATTGGCGCATCACGCTACGTCCTTTGCACCGGATCATCCGCTCATCAACTGCGATGTGCTGGCCTGGCTTGAAGAGACTGTGAGCCTTAGCACGAAACGCATCCTACAGGTAGCGAACTTTGCGTAAGCGGTCACCAGGATCCTCTGATGTATGGTCAACGATTTTCAGGAAACACAACAGGGCCTTGAACCTTCTGCAAGATGGTATCATCTTGCGCGCGTAGTTGCCGTTGTGAAGAGAGGATGTATTCCAGAAATCTTCGATCTGTGGGAGCTGGTGCCATGCCATGTGGAGGAGTAGGCCCAGGAATGTTGAGAATACGATAAATTTCTGTAAGACTGGTCTCAGTCCATTCTCCATTCTTGTTGGTATATGATCTCTTCTGATGGATATGTGCATGCCCATACGCATTCGTGAAGCCCTTGAACTTTGAAACAATTTCAGCACAGAAGTACAACTTGAAAAAAGAGACTTCTGATGCTGGCACAAAACCAGGTGGCAGTTTCAGTCCAGCTTCGGAATCAGGCTCAAACGCATGGAACTTTGCTGGACCAACGTCGTCCGGATCGTTGATTCCTTTCAGTGGACTATACACTGCACCACGCCACGTCCTCTCCCTCGTCCACGTCCCTGCGCAAGAACTCGTCCAGGCAAATTTTGCTGTTGCTGTTGCGCTGCATTAGCTGCTGCGCGTCTTCTACCTGGAACGCCACGACCATGGCCACGACGACACCTGCCGCCGCGAGCATTACCAGCCAGCTCTTTCTGATGATCAGCTGATGAACTTCTCGACTCATCATCACCAGAAGACGAGAGTGCATCACTCGCGCTGTAATCTTCATCGCTCCAGTTTTCACCAGGAGAAACTAGTTCTGCGTCAAGTTGGTCTTCCTCGTCTGAAGAGAGAATGTCTCCCTCATCCAACAGATCGTCCAACCCTTACCTGTCGCTCACTGAAACTAAAGGAGCTCCCTCCTCGTCAAGGTCATCAAGCAAAGCAAGTGCATCAGCCGCGTCCATTCTCAAATTTTGACAAGAACTTGAATTGCAGCACAAATCACGTTTTTTTTATTCACGCGAAGAGATCGATCGAGTACGCGACCTTTTTGTATGATGACCCCGGTTTTTTTGCGGGATTTGATTTCCCTGTCCTGTCGGCATTTTGCCCAAAATTCAGAGTTCGACGATCTAGGGAGCACTCAGCATGAATGCTTGAGTGCGGAGCTGTCAACACCCGTCGAAATCGACGGGAGCACTCTAAAGTCGCGACTCACAACTGTAAACTTCAGGAACACTCTCCATGGAAACCCTGGTAGCGTGATTGGTAAGTGAGAGAGATCGCCGTGAAATCGGCAAACGTTGTTGTGCGGACAGGTTAGTTGCTGAACAGTCACCACTACAGCGTCGAGCTGGAATGACGTGTCAAGCAAGCTAATCGCTACTGGTGTTACAAGTGCAAGGCCCAAGAGATGCTATTTCCAGTCAATTGACCCTGGACAAGGAGACCACCTGGTAACAGCGACCCTATATTGAAGGTTCCCTGAGCAGTCGTCTTAGACTGTTTTCGCCAGCTAGCTGGCCTCTGCGTACACCGCAGACACACCCACACACAACAGAAAGATACAGATCACAATAGTAGTGTGGTCTTTGTTCACTCACGGTGGAAGATGGAAGAGCTTAGCATAGTGTATACATGAGCAAGAAGAAGGGCATGCCACCTCACGCATATACATGTCCACGTATAAGTGGGCAAACCCAGGTTTGAACAGTGCTCAACACCACAATAGCGGAGAGCAACCACAAATGTAAAAAGAATGGTTCCACCAATTATATATGCATACGTTGTAACGCTGCGTTTCATGTGATGTATTTAACCGACCAACATGATGGAAAACTGAACCACTGTGTTGAATGGGGCCGCCGGGTAATTAACCAGGCCCGAAGCTGGCGGAAAAAATCTCAGGACCCCGGCGGAGGCACAACCCTGAGGAAAAACCGGTTAGCATAACCCCATAAGATCCCTTAACAAAACGTAGCATGCAGGACCTATCCAGAAGTGAGAATAAAGGGGAGGGTTGGTGGGAAACTACAACAAAAAGAGAAAGACCACGATGAAGAGAAAGGTTTGATAACATTGACAAAAAAAGCTGACGCAATCCTGGTGCCGTAACTATGATGAAAATGCTCACAAAAAAATACACGTAGGACTCAGTGACCAGTCAAGGCCCCATGACCAATCACGGTCCCCGTAAGGGCGCGCTCACACTGCGACCATGAGCACCCGTCCATGCGTCAGCAAAACGCAGAAACGTGGCAGTCGTGCTCACACTTGGCCTCGTACACGCGTAGACGTGAAGTTGTCACACAAACTTTACGAATTGCAGTTCGTATTGCAGTTCGTATCCAAAAGAGTTCGTGCGTTTCCTAATAAAGTTGTGGCCCGTTTTGGATGTAATTTTTCGCATGTTGCATTTTGGAGGAAGTGCCTCGTGGCGCGCTCGTACATTGTATTTTTGAACTTGAAGTCGACGAAAATAATTCGGGTAGGTTTGGACTCTTGAAAGACTGCCGCTGACATCCAAGCGCTTTCGCTTTCCTGACCTGGCGGTCAGAGCAAGTGCCAGCGCAGTGGAAATTCCGGTAGTGGTTTCTTTCGTCTGTTGCCGAGATGAGAACTGTATTTTCCGATGATATGTAACTGAAATGTCTTGAGGTATGGCATTCCATCATCGCAGAAAAGTAGAGAAAGATGATTCCCCAAACCGAAAAGCCAGACCAAGCTGCCATCGTATTGAACGAGTACACTGTAGAAATTGGTCACTGACCCGATCAACTGACAACGAAGCAACTACAAAAACAACAACAAAATTGACATCGTCCAAAAAGGGCAAAGAATGCATGTATGGCGGTGCGTGCGTGTAACAGTTCCCTGTTAGCGCTAACCTTATCTGCCCTCTAGCTCTTTATCTTGCACCTTTCCCTATCCTGTCAGCACGCGCGTTATCACCTTAGTGCACGAAGTGCCCTATATCAGTTGTGTTGCCTTGAGCAAGCATTGTCTTTTCCAAGAATACCTTCAAACGGTTACACTGGTAGCGGAGGATGGTTAACATGGTGTTCTTGGAGCTCGCCATTGTCGCGGCGATCCTTGTTTTTTCTGTGTTGCTATTCAGGTTGGCCAGCGCTGCGTGAAGCCCTCGCCAAGGTGTACGGTCCGTTGCATCATCAAGAGCGGGTGCGACTGGATCTCTTCGCTGTCAGGCAGCACTCAAGCTTGGAGAGCTATGTCACCGAGTTCTCGCGCCTAAGCCTACAAGTGCCTGAGATCGACGAGCTGACCCGAGGACTGCTGTTCGTAAATGGACTGCACCCATCTGTCAAGACCCGGGTGCTGCGAGAGCACCCCACTGATCTGAGCCAAGCGATCAGGTCAGCGCAAACGGCGGACCAACAGCCGAACCCTATTCAGCACCGAAGTCAGCCCGTACGACCCCAAAGGCTAACACCGGAGGAGAGGCGTCACCTGAGTCGGCAGGGTGGATGCTTCGCTTGTCGGAAGCCAGGTCACCTAGCTCGGGATTGTCCCAGCAATCAACACCCAAACGCCGGTCGCCAGTGAAAAATGGCGTGCGCTCGCTGGCGACCAAGCGGAAAGCAACCCAACGGTTACCCGGTTGACATACGCAACCGTTACAGCGTACTAGAGCTGGAAGAACAGACGCTGCAAGCTGATTCGGAAGATGTTGCCGAACAGGAATCCCATGTCAGCAACGTTGATATCGCAGTACAGGACACGGAGCTTCCTTTGGAGCATGACCTTCTCCGTGTTGAGGGCAGGATCAACGGCCGCCGGGCAATTATGCTTATTGACTCGGGATCGACGCACGACTTCGTATCGGAAGCTTTCGTGCAAAGAAACGGCCTTGTTACGGAGAGCAAGGACGAAACACTGAAGGTAACCCTGGCTGATGGCTCATCGACATCATCGGAACTGCAGAGGACCGGTCCGGTAAAGGTTATCGTGAAAGACTTCAGCGACACCCAATCTTTCACAGTTTTTCCGTTGAGCCGCTATGATGTTATCCTGGGCAAGCCATGGCTGACCAGACACAACCCGGATATCAACTTTCAGACCAACGAAGTCAAACTGAACGGAGAGCCGCTCGTTGCTAAACCCCCTTCAGGCCAAAATAGTGATACGGAGCGTCAGGAGTCGCCGCCAATTGAGAGCATGCTCATATCTGGTTATCAGGCTCGCCGCGAGTTGAGGAAAGGCGCGCAGGGAATCCTGGCGTGGGTCAACGCTACTGACGACGAGGAGGAGGACAGCAAGCCATCAGCCGCCAGACAACACCCAGATCATCAAGAGCAGCTGGCTAACCTTCTGCGGCGGTACTCGGACATCTTTCCAGACGACCTGCCGAACGAGCTTCCGCCAGAGAGGGATGTCGACCATGAGATTGTGACTGAGGAGGGTGCCGTTCCTCCATCACGGGCTGCCTACCGTCTCCCCAAACCCGAGATGGACGAATTGCAAGCCCAGCTCACGGAACTCCTCCGCAAGGGCTTCATCGAACCCAGCAAGTCACCATACGGTGCCCCAGTCTTTTTCGTTAAAAAGTCTGATGGCTCATTGCGCATGGTTTGTGATTGGCGGAATTTGAACAGGATCACCATCAAAAACAAAGCTTGCCTCCCAAACATTGATGACCTGTTTGATACCATTCAAGGTAGCTCATACTTCAGTAAGCTGGATTTACGCTCGGGATATAATCAGCTTAGGATCCGTCAGGAAGATGTACCTAAGACGGCTATCAATACTCCCTTCGGTCATTTCCAGTTCCGGGTTATGGGCTTTGGATTAACTAACGCCCCTGCCACGTTTCAGTCATTGATGAACAGTATTCAGTTTGTGGTAGTGTTTCTGGATGATATTCTTATCTTCAGCAAATCCGGGCAAGATCATCTTGAACATATCCAGACAGTTCTTGAGACGCTCCGGAAAAATACGCTATTCTGTAAGCAGTCGAAATGTGAGTTTGGTGTCAAGGATGTTCTGTTTCTAGGGCATCGCATCGACGGTGAATGTATCGCTCCAGATCCAAAGAAGCTTAAAGCAGTGAGGGAATGGCAGCCACCGACGACAGTTACGGAGGTGAGACAGTTCCTTGGTTTTGCGAACTACTTTAGAAGATTCATTGAGCACTACTCTACTATATCGCGGCCATTAGAGGAGATCACTGGCAAACATGCCAGGTTCGAATGGAGTGGCCCCCGTCAGCATGCATTCGAATCCCTGAGACAGGCCTTGTTGAGTGCACCGCTGTTGAAACTAGCAAACGTGCAGAAGCCTTTCAGAGTTGCAACAGACGCAAGTGATTTTGCAATAGCAGGCGTCCTTCTCCAACAGGGGGAAAGCGATAGTGCTTGGCATCCTGTGGCATATGCCAGTCGTAAGCTGTCACAAGCGGAGCGAAATTACACTGCTGCAGAACGCGAAACCCTGGCGGTGGTGTTTGCACTGCGATCCTGGAGAATTTATCTATTCCAGCTTTTGAAGTGTTCAGTGACAGCATGGCCGTAGTCTACTTGAGCACAAAAGCCAATCTCACTAAGCGCGAAGCTAGATGGGTTGAATTTCTTGCAGACTATGACTTCACAGTTAATCACAAACCCGGCAAGGAAAATATGGCTGATGCGTTATCCCGCCGCCCTGATCTGCGCGGGTCAGCAATTGGCAATGTAGTTGAGGAAAAGGATTGCCCACCCATCCTACCAGCACCCCATTTGAATACGATTGAGTTTGCTTTGGAACTGAGTGATAGGGTTGCTGAGATGATTTCGGAAGCATATCAGAATGACGAGCAGCTTTCCCCAATAATTCAGCGGCTGCGCGACGATTCCTCTGATAATCTACACGAGCGGTACTATTGGGATGAAGAGTCCAGGTACCAATACCTCCGTGCAGCACCAAACAATAGCTTGTGTGTACCCAAGTGTGCAGTAAGGCTTCAGCTCCTGCAGGAGTACCACGACTGTGTTACGGCAGGCCATCAGGGACGGGATCGTACATATTTCCGGCTTCGTCAATTCTTCTACTGGCCCAAGATTGGCCTTGACGTGAAGAAATTTGTTAAGTCTTGCGGCATATGTCAGCGCACTAAGGGTGGGTTGCCTAGATCCGGTTTGCTGCAATCGCTCCCAGTAGCAGACACCCCCTGGAAAGATATTTCCATGGACTTTATCGTTGGCTTACCCCAGACCCCTCAGGGCTTTGATGCAATTTATACATTTGTTGACCGGCTTACAAAATGTGTCCATTTAGTCCCCATGAATTCCAAAATTGACGCTAAGGGTTCTGCTGATTTGTATCTCCAGAATGTGTTTAGATTACACGGTTTGAGTTCCACTATTGTTTGTGATCGGGACCCAAGATTCACTTCTGAATTTTTCCGGGGATTGTTTCATCAATTAGGTACCACCTTGTCGTTTAGTACTGCCAATCACCCACAGACCGATGGGCAGACTGAGAGAATGAATAGAGTAATTGAGGATGTGCTTAGAGCGTTTGTTAACCACAAACAAAATAATTGGGACAAGCTTCTGCCTCTTTGCGAATTTGCAATTAATAGTTCATATCAGTCTTCCACTTCTAGCACGCCGTTTTATCTATATTATGGACTTAATCCCAAGTCCCCACCAGATTTCCTGGCACGGAGGGGAGGAAGGAGTGCCCCAGACTGGATCCAGGATCGGGCGGATGCCGTCAAGTTGGCAAAGGACGCCATGATTGCCGCTCAGGCTAGACAAGCTCAGTATGCAGACAGGGGAAGGGTGCCCAGCAACCTGAAGGTTGGCGACATGGTGCTGGTGTACAAGGATTTCCTAACAACCGCAGAAGCCCGGGATCAGCCTTCACAGAAGCTACGCCCTAAGTGGTTCGGGCCCTACCCAATCATCAAGAAGATCGGACCCAACGCCTATCAGCTGGATCTACCCAGCGCTATTCGGTGCCACCCTGTCTTCAATGTCACTGCTCTGCGCCGGTATGAGCAGAATACTATTCCCGGCAGGCGGCAGCCACCCCCGCCACCGTTCACTGACTTGCACGGTCAGACCAGATACATGGTGGAGAAGATTCTTGACGATCGCCAGCGAAGGCATCAGACTCAGTACCTTGTCAAGTGGCAAGGGTACCCAGACGACGAAGCCACCTGGGAGCTAGGAGAGAACTTGCTGGACGAGGCCGGTAGGCCGATAGTTGCTCTGAGGCGTTACAGGGCGTCCAGGGTATGTTAGTGACACTATGGTTACAGCGAAATGTTACTCGCTCAAATTCAATTGCACGTGTACCTTGAGAATTCCCACTTGATCCTTGTTGTGTTAAGCAATCCATTCCCCTCCTGTTTTAGATTTTCCCCATTTCCGTTATCTTCACTCGCCTGACTGTCCTTGGTTACCTTGCACGGTGCTTCAATTGGATGAGCGTTGTTGGGTTGACACGATTTCATTTTTGATTATTCCCTTTCCACATATTCCTCGACTCCCTGGAGGCACATGTGCCTCGCTTAGGAGGGAGGGATGGTGTAACAGTTCCCTGTTAGCGCTAACCTTATCTGCCCTCTAGCTCTGTATCTTGCACCTTTCCCTATCCTGTCAGCACGCGCGTTATCACCTTAGGGCACGAAGTGACCTATATCAGTTGTGTTGCCTTGAGCAAGCATTGTCTTTTCCAAGAATACCTTCAAACGGTTACAGTGCGTGCAGGACCACATTGAACTACAAAATTTCAAAAATGTGCAAATGTCGAGGATGACATCGACAACCGCCGAGTCTCATGAATCAACACACCGGAATTTGAGAAATTGAACATACTCCAGGCCAGGTTGTACACAAATACGCTTCACGTCTACGATCATGTTGCCGCCAAGTCGTGGCACCCCCCTCCGGAGGTCGCGGTCACGATTTGAAACGTGGCCGCCACGTTTTGGTCAAGTTCATGCCGTTGTCATGCAACTTGGCCGCATGGCCGCATGGACGCTGGTTTTGGTCGCAGTGTGAGCGCGCCCCAACCAGTCAAACAGTCGCAAAGCCCCATGACCAGTCACAAATTTGTTTACCAGTCACAATGCCCCATGACCAGTCACAAATCACCATACATGTACATGTGTGACGTACACAGTTCGTGACTGCTCGCAGAGTGCTTCGTACTGCAAGATTTGTTGTGGAAACTATAATTCCCTATGAGCGGTCACAGAATACAGTTGTGACCACTATAACTCCATGCGAACAGTTACACGCGGAATGTACAGTTGTGATCACTCTTTCTCTGTGAGTAGTTACAGGCAGAATTTGGATATTTCTGTTTTACAAGAGAGATTGGAGGCTTTGTCACAACTCTGAGTTTCACGTATTCACGTTTCACATACACATACACTTACACTCGCGTACACGTGCACACGCACACTCCTTCTCTAAATCCTTCTCTCACACACACACACACGCATTCATTCTCTAAATCATACACACACACATCCACACACATACAAACACATCCACGCACGCATGCGCGCATGCACACAGAAACATACACACACACACACACACACACATTCTCTAAATCTTTCTCTCTCTCACACACACACATTCTCTCTCTCACACACACACACGCACAATCTTTCTCACGTATGCACACAAACACCTTGACCTTGACCTCACACATGTGCGCGCACACTTACTCACACACACACACACACACACACACACACACACATAGGCAACGGGACTAGAAGCTAGATTCACGTGACCTTGCGGACAAATTTACCGAGGTAGAACTTGTTTTCATTACGATACTTGGACACCAAGTATTTCTGTATTATTGTTTATCTCTTTTCAACCAATCCACAAGCCAAGAAGAGATGCGTAGACGGAAGAACCGTACTCTTGGTAATACTGATCGCAAACATGATTAATTCCTCCAGGCCATTGGGCACCCAATTCTAAACCTTATCAAACCTAAGTTCTTGTCCAAGCAGCATGCCAGTTAGGAACATCTCGTCCGACATACATATCGATACATGTCGGCCCGGTGCACTTTCACTAAAAATCAGGCATCGCAGGCTACATTCGCACCAGCAATCAAAAGAAGTTGTAGTGAGTGAATATTTCTATCAAATTAATAATTAGAAGGAAAATACGTAATGGTCAAATGAAGGTGTGGAGGATCGCCCGAAAACACTGACAAAGAGACAGTAAACGGTACAGAGTACTGAGTACTCGCATGCATGTACTTATAATACACGTTATAGCAGCACAACGAGAAAGATCATGTACCAAAATGTTGCACCAATACATTTTACAGAGTTATTTTGGGAGTAAGAATGAAGATGTATTCGAAGCAGTAAACTGCGTAAGCACTACGTTGAACCAGAACATTGAAATACAGTTTCCTGCAGTCAAAACAAGACACTCACACTTCTCTGGTCTAGTTCGCCATTATTGTCGATAACATGACTTGATTTAATTTCTTACAATAGTTCTTGAGAATGGATCAATGATGTCTTGAATAGATGTCTTCCCTGAACGACTTCAACTAAGAGGCAGTTTCAGTTTCAACAAGCTGGACATTGTTTTTCTGTGGAGTCTTCCACAAGAAAGACACAGCTACACACACGAAGGTGCTTGATGTACTCAATACCTTCTTGGACATGAAGATAATTTCATTTCCATCTTCATTATATTCTTTTCGTGTCTGTATCGTCGACGATGTCCACTTCTGACTCCGTAATCTTGTCACCCATCCTCTCCAAAAACATAAAGCGAGTGCTGCTTGTATGCTGGATTAGTTGAAGTCAGTCTCTGTAGATCGGCATGCAAAAAATTTCATGTTTGAAAATATTCCGAAATAGCTTTTATGAACGACGAAGTTTATTCTTCAAATATGATGAATAGCACAATCTACTAGCCAGAACGTCCTCACAAAAGAGATTCTATCTGAAGCCTGCAAGATTTTCGACCACCCTTCGTTTTGGAGAGGAGCTCACACACACCAGACTGGAGCTACAAGTAAACTACGCGGAGATCGAGAGTTGATCGAAATCTTTCTTCCTCACTTCTGAAACCTGTGAAGGAAAAAAGTATGCGTATTACGTACAGTTGAGTCGTAATATTTTGACGTGGATCCTGTGACCGTTCACAGAGAAAGTCGTGGCTGTTTGTGACATGTCCTCGGGATTCAAACTGGTGTGTGACATTATGACTGCTCTTCGGGGATTTGTGACTGTTTGATTGGTCACGGGGATCGTGATCGGTTATCGAGACCTGACTGCTCACGGAGTCCTACATACATTTTTCGTTTCATTCGCTACGCTCAGCCAACAAAAAACAACACATTTCACTGTAAATGTACATCAAACACCCAAGCACAGCCGTTACTTAGTGCACGTGCACGACTCCTGGAGGTTGGACGACAAAGGCCAAGTACATGTACCGCTACTCTGCAACTGCCTGCTCTACTCAGCTTTGTCGAGATATGTGCGCTACCAGGCTTTCTACGTTTGCAGCAACGAGTTGTAGATACCCATACATTGCCTCTGTCAGATCCTGTGGCAGTCGTGCCATTCGGCAACATCGACAACCTTCTTAGAAGCATACAATCATGTAGATGACGGAAGACTATCGGCCTTGGATAAGCCACAGCAAGAGCCAGCCGACACGCTGATGTTTTCTGATGCCGCTTGTTATGAACCATCTCTGATTTTCCAGTGGCAGAAATTACTAATGTTCCAGATAGATAACAGGATTAATTTTGTTCAGCATAAGTCATGCTCTACGAAACAAAAAAAATACAAGAAGCACAGTATTATTATGATGAAGGAAGGAAAAGAACAAAATGGTACGATTATGACAAACTGTCCACCAACGTACGCAGATATATAAAAGAATAGCGCCAAACTGACAAGGAGTACTGAGAAATTCGGCGACCTGACACCTAGCTCCAACACTTCTCCAAGGCGCACACCAACAACCTTCTAACTTGGAAGGTTCAGGTTCGGAAGTGTTGGAGCTAGGTGTCAGGTCGCCGAATGTCTCAGTACTCCTTGTCAGTATTGTGCCATTTTGTGGCACTCGCTGACTGTTTAAGATCTGGTTACGTTGGTGGACAGTTGGTCATAACTCGTAACATTTGTCCTTTTCCTTTCTTCATCATAACTATACTAGCTCACCATCCGAGAATTATTATAACTCAGTAGGCAAAAGCGCAGTAGTACAGCAGTCAAGAGGGCCATGTCAATCTTCACGAAAATCCCTAATTTTGCAATAAGATGCTACTTTTCGGAAGGACATGCTGATTTTCGTCTGCATTTTTGAGGAAGATTATTCAAGTTTTCTGCAAAACTTGACGGACTATGCTTGCGTTATGCTAGTTTCCAGAATGTGCTCATTCGTCAACTGCGAAATCCTACCAGCGCCCGGGTTATACCTTCGAAGATGGTGGGCCCCAATGGTCGAACAAGCACCTCTCCGGCATCCATTGGTAACTTATTGAACCGCCACTTCGTTAGTGCTGGCTTACAGGTTGACCCCGATGCTCCTATTCCCACTATTTCCTCTCTACCTCCACCAGCAACTACATTGCACTCCCTGATCATCACCTCATCGACTGTTCACAAGTATATTGCAAGACTGCCTCTGAACAAATCCCCCGGAGCTGATAGGATCACCAATGAGATCCTCAGGAAACTGAGCTACTCAATTGCCCGCCCACTCTCCATTCTTTTTAACCTTTCCCTCTCCTCCGGCACATTCCCGTCACGATGGAAGTCAGCCACTGTCATTCCAGTGTACAAAAATAAAGGCGACAAGAACAACCCGTCTAATTACCGACCAATCTCCCTCCTGTCCTGCGTCTCCAAACTGCTAGAGAGAATAGTGTACGACCGCTTGTACGACCATATCTCCCCTCTTCTTCACCCCGCACAATCTGGCTTCCGTCGTAAGGACAACACATCCCTGCAATTATCCCGCATAATCCAAGACCTCTGCTCCCTAAAAGACCAGCGGCAGGTCTCCTGCATCTGTTTCTTCGACCTCTCCAAGGCCTTCGACACCGTGTGGCACAAGGGCCTGATCGCCAAACTTCGTGCCCATGGTGTCTCCGGCTCCCTACTCGCCTGGATAACTAGCTACCTCTTGGACCGAAATCAGTGCGTCACAGTAAATGGAACCTTATCTGACCCCGAGTCTGTGACATCCGGAGTGCCCCAGGGCTCCATTTTAGGTCCCCTGCTCTTCCTCACATACGTTAATGACCTCCCCTATTCAATTCCCAATATTTCTTTGTTTGCAGATGATACCACTGTCCTTGCTTCCTCCCCATCTCACGCCACCCTGTACCCCAAAGTTCAGACCTGTATCAACGACATTGTTCACTGGATGAGCACTTGGTACCTTAAGCCAAATGTGACCAAAACCGAGCTCCTCCTGTTTCCCCCTCCCACAGATCCAGTGCCCATCTTCCACTTTCCCGATGATCCCGGTCACCCTATCTCTGTAGCGCCCCACCATAAACACCTTGGCATTGTCATAGATTCCGCCCTCTCCTGGTCTCACCATGCTGATCATGTGTCGTCCAAAGTATGCCGATCTGTGGGCATAATGTCAAGTCACTTGTCCCATTTGCCCAAAAATTGCTGGATTAATTTTTATAAATCATACATTCTTCCCCTCTTCACGTACGGCTTCCCTGCCTGGTCCACCATTAACAAAACCCACATAGGTAAATTAGAAGTTCTCCATCGCCGTATACTGCGAATCATATTCCGTACTGATCGTTATACCTCAAATCTAGACTTGTATGCTGCTGCATCCACTACCACTCTGCAACATTACCTTGATGCTTCCAAGTGCACCCTGGCGCATTCAATTTTCCTTGACCAGCACCCTGCTCATTTACAGTCCCTTAATTGGTTCAATTCAGGTGGCACCACCCGAAGCTGCGTTCGTCTCCCCCTAGCTAGGTCTACCCTATTCGTAAATTCCCCTTTCTTTTCCTCCTACTCCACGTGGCTCCAACTGCCTCCCAGTGTTAGACAAGCTCCAGATATGCCCAAATTCCGTACCCTCGTCAGACAGCACTTCAGTATCTCCCAGTAAACAAAGTCACAGTCACCACTTCCGCTGCATAGCTCGCTGAGCATCCCATTGCTTTGTAAGTTGCTAATTCCTTCCCACTTTGTGTACGTGCTCTTAATTTTCTTTTTTTCTCTTCTTCCGTGGTTGGTCTCACCCTCTCCTCAATTCAATTGGCTGTCTTGACATGCCACGAGGTGCAGAAATAAATAAATAAATAAATAAATAAATAAATAAAACGCTAGTTGGTATGCTAGATATAATGATCATTATCCGCCTGGGCGAAATCGTGATGTGGGTCATGTTAAACCCTACCTACACATACTGTGAGCATTTGTACTACACACTGCTAAAAGATCCACCCAAAAAGATGTAAAAGTAAATAATAATAAAACATTGGGAAAAATTGGAGGCGTAAACAATTTCGAAAGAAAAGGTTTCAGCAGCGACACAATCCACACACCCAAGTAAACCAATTGTATCAAAAATGTATTCTTTATGGACAAAAGGGTGGTATATTTGATAAATGAATGAGAGTCGATAATCAGCGGCTTATCCACCAACTCTTAAACAAATTTTGTAACCAAGCGTTTCCATTCCCTTCTATGCTTTTGCTGTAGCTCCATAAGTTCCTGTTTTTGTTTTTTTTACATTTTTCCATTATTTCCTGTACTTACCCATGATGAGAAAGGAACGAAAACGTTCGGTTACAAAATTGGCTTACTTGATTGTGTGGATTGCGTCTGTCCCGACACATTTTCTTTCCACTTACTAACATAGAAGTATTTACCGCCGGCACTGATAGAATTTTCAGGCGGTGGGGCAAAACACTGTCGGTCGGGTTCTCTGAGACAAGAGACTTTTTCGGTCTAGTGCAGAGCTTGTCCGCTTCCCATCCCGGTAAGCGCAGGCGCATATATTTTTGGGATACAATTTTATGAAGAAAAAATATGGAGTGAGTTACATGTATAAAACAACTATCTACGACTCTAACGAGATGATAAGCAGCCAGAACGTGCGATAACAGGGCACAAATTGACAGCTAGGCTAGTGAAAAGTATGTATTGTGAAATTACTTGTTATCATAGTCAACTCGTCCACAAAAGCGGCTTGCAGGAGAAGTTCCGTTAGAATGTGGCGTCCGGTTTTGTACAATTCGTTTTCGCAAAGGTTTACCCCTAAAATGGTCTCTGAAGACGCACCCGACTTTCGTGATGTGTTGCTTTGCTGCTTAGAATTGTAGCATTGCCAAGTTATTAACTGGACTCGTCTTCGTCCTGTAACAGTCAGCATTCTTTGTTGCCTTGTGATTTAGCTTGTGTACATTTCCGCTTCGCTCACCTTCCCCCATTTGATCATACGCCACATTTTACATTCCAAGTTGGAAAGCTGGTGTCGTGCACATTGATAATGTGCTAGTGCTAGGTCTTAGGTCGTTGAATGTATCAGTAGCCTGTCAGCTGTGTGCCCTGTCATCGCACGGTTGGACTGGTTATTATCTTGTTACAGTCGTGGATAGTGGCTTCATAACGTGTTCCCATGTGAAGTCCTTTTCTATTGTACATTTAATATTGGCTCATTACCCGAGTCATATGTAATTGTTCACGATCGCCCTAGTTGAAGTATCGTTAGACGAGGCAACATACATGAATAGTATAATTATGCCTTAGTTACCTCATCTGACCCCGAGTATGTGACATTCGGAGCGCCCCAGGGCTCAATTTTAGGTCCCCTGCTCTTCTTCACATACGTTAATGACCTCCCCTATTCAATTCCCAATATTTCTTTGTTTGCAGATGATACCACTGTCCTTGCTTCCTCCCCATCTCACGCCACCCTGTACCCCAAAGTTCAGACCTGTATCAACGACATTGTTCACTGGATGACAACTTGGTACCTTAAGCCAAATGTGACCAAAACCGAGCTCCTCCTTTTTCCCCTCCCACAGATCCAATGCCCATCTTCCACTTACCTGATGATCCCGGTCACCCTATCTCTGTAGCGCCCACCATAAACACCTTGGCATTGTCATAGATTCCGCCCTCTCCTTGTCTCACCATGCTGATCATGTGTCGCCCAAAATATGCGGATCTTTCGGCATAATGTCAAGTCACTTGTCCCATTTGCCCCAAAATTGCCGGATTAATTTTTATAAATCATACATTCTTCTCCTCTTCACGTGCGGCTTCCTTGCCTGGTCCACCATTAACAAAACCCACATAAGTAAATTAGAAGTTTTCCACCGCCGTATACTGCGCATCATATTTCCTACTGATCGTTATAAATCTAGACTTGTATGCTGCTGCATCCACTACCACTCTGCAACATTACCTTGATGCTTCCAAGTGCACCCTGGCACATTAAATTTTTCTTGACCGGCACCCTGCTCATTTACAGACCCTTAATTGGTTCAATTCAGGTGGCACCACCCGAAGCTGCGTTCGTCTCCGCCTAGCTAGGTCTTCCCTATTCGTAAATTCCCCTCTCTTTTCCTACTACTCCACGTGGCTCCAACTGCCTACCAGTGTTGGACAAGCTCCAGATATGCCCAAATTCCGTACCCTCGTCAGACAGCACTTCAGTATCTCCCAGTAAACAAAGTCACAGTCACCACTTCCGCTGCTTAGCTCGCTGAGCATCCCATTGCTTTGTAAGTTGCTAATCCCTTCCCACTTTGTGTACGTGCTCTTCATTTTCTTTTTTCTCTTCTTCCGTGGTTAGTCTCACCCTCTCCTCGATTCAATTGGCTGTGTTGACATGCCACGAGGTGCAGAAATAAATAAATAAATAATACGCGTGGCTAGCATATAACCAATGATCCGGATTGGTCTTGCTCCCGTTCTGCCTCTGTCTCCCAATGGACTGCCCTGTTTTACAAGCCTAGGGGGTGAAATCAACTCTTCTGTCATCTTGTACACAGGTATCCAGGCTCGCATTTCCCATCAATTTCGTTGATTTCAATTTAATCGTAAAAAAAGAGTTATTCACATAAAAGTCAAGCTCAAGTCATGGTAGTCGCCAAATCTGCAAAACCTTGAAATAATAACAAAAGAGTTTTCTTGTATCCTTCCCACACACAAACAAAATCCGCGTATACATTTTCAGTGCTACAAGGCAGAGGTGGAAGGTATACGCTTCAATACACTTCCCGGACAATCCCGAGCCTAATACGAGGACTATATCTTTTGTGAATTGAGCATGACTTCTTGGTTTCAGGCGTTCACATTTCCTGGGTCACAAAACGTTCTCGCTCCATATGTACTGGCGCAGACCCAGACATAGCCAGCAATGCTTCGTGACGCCAATTGCACTCGAAACGATCGTCGCATGGCCGCTGGCCACAGTTACCAGCTAAGAAATCCCTTACCGCAACAAGCACCAGACACCATTCTCCGCAGTTTCCCGTATTGTGCAATCCAGCTGTGGAAAGTCCTGCTGTCAGCTTTTCTAGACACCGCCCCAACTCGCAAAGTCTTCCAAAGTTTAAATGGAACGTCAACGAATACCTACGCCGACAGGATTGGCGATGGTCCACGGACATTCTGCCTGTCGACCCACCTACATTCTAGTGCCTCGTCAACGGCTCCCATTGCTACAAATGCGCTGCACACCAGTACTAGCTCTTGTTAGCCTTTGCTTTATTTTTATTTTGCTGACCCTTACAGCCCTATATTTTGTTTTTGGTGCGTGTTTCTGGCCGTGATGCGGAGACCTCAGGTCGGCAGAGCCCCACCATCACTGCTGCATCTCGGTGCAGCCCCTTCTCAGTAGTTGTCACGTTTGTCCTTGTCTCAGTACCATTGTCTTTCTTTATTATTTAACGAGTTGGGTATGTGACTATCGTAATAAAAAAATAAAAAAATAGCAACAAGACAAAAATTGAAGGGCCGCAGCCAGATGTGACTGAAAATCACTGGCGGGAAGCCAGGATCCGTCCGCCAAACTAATGATCTCACGTCTGGCAAGGGGATGAATTGCCCGGTGGCCGCTGCGACTGTAGGTTAGTGTAGCTACTGCAGTGGTGGTCGCTTTTGCTGAAGATGGCATGGTTCTTCACCTTGCGTGTTTTGCGTGCAGCGTTATCACCAGCACTAAATCGTCACTGCAGTACCACAAACGTCTTCCTTTGCAGTTTGTTTCATGTGTCAATCAGGCTCGCGCCTTGATCGATGGATGACATAGCGTCTTGCTGGTGTCTTGCACGAACCTGGGGCTTGGCGCTATCATTGTTTGCCAACAGATAGATAATTTGTTCAAATTGTAGATTGAAGGGTTTTTATAGGAGCGAGGATTTTGTTTGCTGGAGTTTGGAGTGAGGGCTCGTTTCGGACGATGTCCTCAGCTCCTGTTTCATATCCTGAGGTTGTTGCAGTTTCATATGTCGGCTTTTCACGAGTAGAGTCATGTTTGGTCACGGAGGGGACCTCTCCTACTCTCGAAATGGTGTGTATTCATACGAGTGAATGTCTAGCCTCGCAATGAGCAGCCCGGCGAGATCAACCCGTCTTGCTAAATCCCAGCTTACGACCTCTGGGCTACAGTTTGCAGCGCCTTTGATAGAATCTTCCTCACGCTAGACATGTTCTACTGCTGAGACCTGTTACAGTGGGGTATATGACTACAATGTACCTGACAAGGGACCACGTTATCTTTTGCTATAGTGCTGCTAAGTATTTCAAGACTACCCAGCCCCAGGTCTCTGTGTGTTTAAATCCGCTATGAGGAAGATTAACGTCTAACGGATACTAAGCTCAGTCACTTGCTCGAATCTTGCCTATTCATGTATGCGTCACAATCTTGACACGGGTTCTAGAGTTCTCTGTTCTGGAGAGCTCACTGCTGGCCTGAGGGGCCAGTGAGGGGCCCCGGGGTATGATGTGTCAAACAGTACTGGGCAGCTGTTTTTTTTTTTTTTTTTTTTTTTTACGAGAAACCACGAACCTCGAGAACAGAATACTGCATGGTAGAGGTGGTTGCAGACGCAACTGTGGTGGTGAAAACTGGAGCATCTCCGCCGACCTGAGGTCTCGGCTTCAGCGACACTTCAGAGCACCAAAAACTGGGGAGGAGTAGGCACAGGGACATTTATATAGAGGAAGGAAAAACGGAAAGATGATACATGTGATAGAGGAAGAAAATAAAAAATAAAAATAAAAAATAAATAAAATAATAAGAAATAAAAAAATAAATAAAAAAGGGGGAGCCAGGGTGCAAGCAGAGAAGGTGTTCAGGGAGTGTTCAGAGGGCATCTGTGGCTGAACGCCAGTCTCGGCTGCGGAGCGACTTGTAGGCGCCTTCCTTGAATGCCTGCATTCCCTTCTGCGTGGGAAGGTTGCGTAGCAGGGCAGATGGGAGACGATTCCAGTCTTGGATCGTGGCATGGGGGAATGATCGGAGAGCACTATTACGGGCTCCGGCGGGCAGTGTCGGTGCTAGTTGGTGCTGGTGCTGGTTCTTTTGCTGGTGGCGAGTGGAGCGCCGGTGCTGGTTTGCAACTGCCCTCGGTGGTGTCATGGTGGTCAGGATTGGGGGACCGTCGATCCAATGCAGCTTGTACAGGAATGTGAGTGCTGCGACTTGACGCCGAACAGTGAGGCTTGGGAGGTATGACCCTAGGCCGATGAGCTTTAGGGCTCGGTGCTGTACCCGGTCCAGCTGGTTCAGGGTAGACTGGGACGCACCCAACCATGAAAGCGGGCAGTACTCACGTACTGGGCGGACGAAGCCGCGATACACTGCATACTTGGCCTTGCTGTCGAGAATGGGCAGGGCCTTCCTCATGAAGCCAAGACGTTGGTGACCACGGACTGCAACCTGTCGAATGTGGGAGCGAAAGGAGAGGCTCCGATCAAAGAGCACTCCGAGCAACTTCAGCTCCTCCACTTCCTCTATGGCCACCCCATTGAAAGTGGCTGGAGGAATCGGCCAGGGTTGACGGTGATGCGAAATTGTCAAGACTTGCGACTTTGTCGGCTCGAATGCGATCTTCCAGCTCTGGCCCCATTCAGCTAAGGCATCCACAGCAGTCTGGAGCTGCGCTAGGCCAACTGGGAGAGCGGTCAGGGATGGGATGCACTGATAAAGCGTGGTGTCATCTGCATATATGGCGAGCTGGGTTGTGGCTGGGAGGTGGTCCTCCATGTCATTGACATATAGGAGGAACAGAGTGGGGCCCAGTATGCTCCCTTGCGGCACACCTGAGCTGATTCGGAATTTAGGTGAGGTTTGTCCACTCACAACGGCCTGGATTCGTCTATCCGCCAGGTAGCTGTGGAGCCACTTGAGGAGGTTCCCGGACACTCCGTAAGCCTTTGCCTTGTGAGGGACACCTGCGTGGGAGACTTTATCGAAGGCCCCCGCAATGTCGACGGCAACAATACGTACAGCACCGCCAGCAGCTGCTATCTTGCTCCATTGGTGGTGTAGTCCTGTTAGGAGATCAGCAGGTCCTAACCCTCGACGAAAACCGAACTGGTGGTTTGAGAGTATATTATTTCGTTCGAGAAAGTTGGTGAGAGCACGGTTAACAACTGCTTCCATTGTCTTGGAGATGAGCGACAGGAGGGAAATGGGCCGATAGTTCGATGGGGCTGACTTTGACCGTTTCTTATGGACTGGGACGACACTTGCCACTTTCCAGGACTGTGGTTGTGTCCCCGACGTCATGCACTGGCGGAAGAGCAAGCATAGTGGCACTGCAAGGTGCTCAGCGTTGGCTTTGAGGACTCTGCCCGGAACTGCATCAGGGCCTGACGCTTTCGAAGGATCAAGGGCCCTCAGCAATTTACGGACCTCAGCAGGGCGGAAGCGAATACTTAGGAGACGGCTTTGGGAGCGAGGCTGGACAAAGGGGAATTCAGATTCCTCATTGAAGTCCTGTGGGCCGAGGCTGCACTTATCGGCGAAGTACTGACCAAGGCACTTGGCCTTCTCCTGACTGGTTGTGTACTCAGTTCCATCAGCAGATCGGAGTGTTGGTATATCAGCGCTGCGGCCCTTGCCACCCGCACGCTTGATAGTGGACCACCATTCCTTGTCCCGAAGGCTACCAGTGGTGAGTTTCTGCCGGAGCATGGTAATATGCCGTTCTCTGTTTCGCTGGATGGTACTGCGTGCAGAGGCTGCAGCTGTGCGGTAGTGTGCTTTCTTATCAGCACTGTCGGGATTTGAGCGCATCTGGTGCCACATCTGTCGCTTGGTGTTGACTGCAGCTGTACACTCCGGTGTCCACCAAGGTTCGTCGGAGGGGCGCGATGAGATAACTCTGTTGGGTATGAATTGTGCCATTCCTTCGAGGATCCTCTTGGTGATGTTGTCGCAGCTGAGATCCGGTTCAGGTCCGAGCATGCTCTCCCAGTCTGTTGTTCGGTAGAAGTGGGCAAGCCGCTCCCAGTCTGCGCGGTGGTATCGCCAGACTCTACGCGATGTCTTGGGCTCACGGGTGAGCTTCACAGGAAAGTCAACTTGGAGGACAGCATGATCAGAGAGTTCAATAGGCGGGTGTGCCTTAACAGTTGCTGGTGAAGGGAAATCAGACATCACCAGGTCCAGGGTGTTATCACCTCGGGTGGGTACGTCGACATGTTGACTCAGGCCATGGTAGCAGCAGATATCCTCTGCATACTCTCCAGCTCGGGTGGTCTTGTTGCTGCAGAGCCAGGCAGCGTTATGCACATTGAAGTCGCCGGTCACAATGACATTTGATCCGTAGGTACGGGATGCCTCCAGCGTGTTGTCCAAGTATTCCAATAGCTGGAGATCTGTCTCCGAACAGGACCCGGGCCGATAGGCTGCACAGATAACAACTTTCTGTCCACTCTGCGTCGTGACACTCAGCCGGATGATCTCGTGATCATGGCACTGGATGTGATCAAGATGTTCATATCCTAGGCCAGCCTTCACCCAGACTGCTACTCCACCACCGTGTGCAGAGCGATCCTTGCGGATGGGGGTGTGATAGCCAGGCATGGCTGCTTCAGATTCGCTGCACTTCTCTGGCGTAAATTTTGTCTCTGTGACTACTGCTATATCTGGCTTCAGGGTCTGGAGGGTGTGGCGGAATTCTGCAAGCTTGGACGATAGGCCAAAGGCATTCGTCACCAAGAGTCTGAACATCGTTGGTTGGCTACTGGGCATCGTGCATGCTAGACGATCCCTTGAGGGCACCAGACGATTCATCAGTGTGCTGGAACTCACCAAGTTTGGATTGCAGTCCTAAGGCATTTGTCAGCAGGAGCGTTAGGCTTGGGGGAATCATTTGGATTGCTGCTCAGTGCGTTCCTTAAATCGCCATGGCCTCGCGTACAGGGGCCTTGGCCAGAAATTCTCAGTTGTGACCAGGGTGAGGTCCTTAGCGTCCACAGTTAGGTGGGCAGACACTCTTCCTGCCTCCGTGGTGTGGAGGCTGCAAGTGTGCACCGTTGCCGTACCCCCTGCTGCAACTGCACGCTGGCGGGTGAAGCATTTCAGTCCCTCCTCAGTACAGCTTGAGCTTAAATTGCCTACATACAAAACTGCCCTCCTGGACCTGGGAGGCTCTCCTGACACCAGTTGCCAGCTGTCGTCGTCTAAGACCTCCAGGACTGGCTTGGAGCGATGTTTAGCGCTCCTGCTGTAGGGGCCCTCAATGCCAATGTCAATGATCTCAGAATTACTGTCTTCCTCACCGGACGCCTCAGGGTCACTGCCAGTGTCACCCACGCTACGGGGCTCACCCGTACTAGCAGTGCACGCGGCAGCCTGGCCTGTGCGGGTACGGGTACGATTTCTTGACGATTTCGTAGATCTACTCTTCGTACGCTGGCTCTGCTGAGGAGCTTGAATATTTGGGAGAACACTTGCCTTGGCAATGGCGGCTTCCTTGAGGGAGACAACTTCCTGAGTCAGGCCTGACACTTGCCGCGACAGGTCATTGATTCTTTTGTTGAGGCGATCCTCACGATCGGCCGACTCGGACGCTAAGTTCGCCAGGGTCTTGATAACCTCAATCACAGACGACTCGATACCCGGGAGGGAGCACAACAGTTTTGTCTCTACCTCTGAGAGCCCCTTGAGGGCGGCCTTTGTAGCTGGGGGCATGGCCGCCAGAGGTGGGCCAGCCCTACTACACGATACTAACTAACTAATACTGCTAGTGGTCCTCTTGGCCACGCCGACGGGCTGCCAGAGACTGAAAAACTGCGGAGCTCAAAAATTTGCTTCCACTTCAGAAAAAACTAGTTGTTATCGGCGTTCCTCTAGGAGGTCCACACGCTATTGCTTGGAGCGAGCACGGACGCATCTATCTACGTGCAATGGCAAACTACATGACTGTACAGCACCTAGCTTTACCCTCCCGTGACTAGCACCGAGGAACGCAGTGTCACCTTAATTGCGCAACTTGCTGCTACTTTCACCGGTAGATGGTGCAGTTACGCAGTCCGTTGAAACATCCGTTGTTTATCAAGCATGATACACCAATCGTACCTACATGCTCAAGGGCGTCGGAACCGCACCGGCCGGGGCGGCCATGGCCGCCCCACTTTTTCGGCCGTTTTTTTTTTTTTTTTTTTTTTTTTTTTTTTAGCACACTGCAACAAAGCGCGATGATCTAAGCGCAAACGTGGCAAATCCTTGTCCCCGATCGTGGTTTGTTGCAGAATCAAAAGTCCATGTACACTGAAATGGCACCAAATGCCTGGGAATGCTTGCAATTGGCTTCAATTTTTGAATTTTTTTCCCCGGGGAGGGTAATGTTTGTCCCCGATCGTAGCATCTTCTTGGTTTTTTGCAGAATCAAAAAGTCTTTCATTGTAGTTACCGTACACTGAAATGGCACCAAATGCCCGGAAATGCTTGCAATTGGCTTTAATTTTTGAAATTTTTTTCCCGGGGGAGGAACCCCGGACCCCCCTTCCATGGCCGCCCCACTTCCAAACTCGTTCCGACGCGCCTGATGCTTGAATGTGGCATTACTAGAATGGACATGGGACACTGAGGATGGCCAGCTGCTCCTTTTCACACACTACCGGTCAAGGTTCCTGTTCATGGCAGGCTTACCTTTGACCAGTCCGTCGTTCGTAGTTATTGTGCTTCACGTCACACGTCCTGCGCATAGCAGACGACCTGCTCCATGGTCTTTCTTTGTTACGCTCCGTTGACAGCCCAGGACATCTGCAAGTTGAGTCGTGCACGCCAGGTCCTCTGCAGATACCAATGTATGCTAAATAAACACCTAGACTTAGAGTAGGCGAGCAAAAAAGAAGAAAACGAGTAAAAGAAGAAAGAAGTGCAGTGCTAGTACTCTGTACGGAATCAAACCAACAATCAAACCACCATTACATGTATAGGGACAGACGGTGACAGGAACGAATGTAAGCCGGCTGATCCTTTCCGTCCATTTGGTTGGTTGGTTGGTATATTTTATTTTACGTCGCCAGAATGAACAGGCATTGCTGCCTTCTTGCCTGGACAAGTGGATTGTCCAAGCTCTCACAAAAAGACGAAGAAAGGAAAGAAATATTACATGAGAGTGTGAAGCATGCAATCTTATAAAATAAAAAATAAAAAATTTCCATGAGAGTGTGACGCATGCATGATTCGAGAGGAGAGATAGATTCGAGATAGAGATAGATAGATGGAGAGAGAGAGATAGATAGAGAGAGAGACTGCTTTATTGCCTGGACAAGTGAACTGTCCAAGCTCTTACAAAATGACCAACAACAACAGCAACGGCAACAACAACAGCGACAGCGACAACAACAACAGACCAACAACAACAGCAGCGGCAACACCACAGCAACAACAACAACAAGAGAGAGAGAGAGAGAGAGAGAGAGAGAGGAGAGAGACGGCTTTACTACCTGGACAGGGAATTGTACAAGCTGTCACAAAATGACCAACAGCAACCGCAACAACAACGACAGCAGCAGCAGCAGCAACAACAACAACAACAACAACAACAACAACAACAACAACGACAACAACAACAACAACAACAACAACAACAACAACAACAACAACAACAACAACAACAACAACAACAACAACAACAACAACAACAACAACAGAGAGAGAGAGATAGATAGATAGATAGATAGAGAGAGAGAGAGAGAGAGAGAGAGAGAGAGAGAGAGAGAGAGAGAAAGAGAAAGAGTGTGTGTGTGCGTGTCAGAGACACAGAGAGAGAGAGGGGGGGGGGAGGAGAGATATGCGGATTGTTAAAATGGATTTCGACATGAAGTTAGGTACACAGAATGTTAATATGGGTGAAGGCTGGGCAAGTCGAGAGCCGTGGCTAGAGCTTTAAATGTCTGCCAATCACCTTCCGTACGGACTGCAACTGGGAGAGCATTCCACAGAATGCTGCTAACAAACTGAATTGAACGACGTCCAGCAGGACCAGGGAGGAAAGGAACTCTCAGCAGGCTTGACACTTGACCCCGTGTCGTCCTCAGCTGAGGTGTGGCAGGGTCGTTGATTGGTACGAACAGATTCTTTAACAGGGGACTTGTCTTGTCATTTAAACATTTGAAAACGAAGATGGCAAGCTTCTGGAAGAGAAGCTGTGGCAAGCTTGGCACACCCAGTAGCTCGAGAAGGGGGGCAGTCGGGACCAGAGTCCGTTGCTGCAGGGTCGCTCTGACACCGGATTTTGACAGGCGGTGGAGTTTATCCAGGAGCTGCTTGGAAAGACTGGAGAAGAAACAGTTGGATCCATAGGACAGATGAGCCTGTATCATGCTGACATACCAGACTTGGCGTGCTCTTAGGCTCAGGGACCTGCCGTGTCGCCATAGCTGTCCAATTACTGGCCTGATCTTGCGTGTTACATGGCTGATATGTGGCTCCCAGGAGAGGTCATTGTCGATTACAACACCCAGGTATTTCGCAGATGTTGTTGCTTCCAGGGGTTGTCCTCGACAACGTACATGTTCTTGAACATCAGCACCGCCTCTTGGCTTTACAAACAGACCCCATTTCTGTTGGTACAAAAAAAACCAAGCAGGTGATAATAAGCTGTCGAGCAGGAAGCTAACCAGAGATGTACTAATATGTGTACTGTCTACAGTTGTCCTATCAGGTGACAAACAAAGCGGGTCACGGAGTGCGGATCACACGGTCTAGTCCCACGGACATCGCGAGAAATCATCGCTACGTGCAGGTAGCTTGAAGTCTCTTGTTCAACTCAAACGATAGGTGGAGGTTACTTCTTTGATCATATGCACGAGTGAACAAGTTTGCAGACGTTTCGAACCGAGATACGAATGGCTACATCACACTCACAGCCGTGGCTGTACATCTGGATTTTGATCTACCTCAATTGTTGGTGTGCGCCAGCGAGCGCCGCGCAACAGGACGGTAAGACATTTTTCTATTAATAGAGTGTAAGTTTCACGGAATTTGTTGTTAGCCTCAGCAATAACCACTTTGTGTTATACCACATCATCAGGAAAAGGCCACAGAAATAGGAGTGCTAGTTCAAGTACACAACTGTCTAAAAATAGGATATCTTGAGTGCCGCGGACCACCAGCCTATATGTATTTACAGAAAGCGTGAATGTCGGCTAATAATAGAAAACATTAAAATATGGTTTCTAGTTTTGTTTTTATCAGCTCTCGACGCTGAGCCATACACCCGATAGGTACTCGCCCTGAACATTTGTTGTAACCTCTGTTTGTTTATGAACTTGCCCTGTACGCTAATGAGACGCGGACTGCCATTCTGGTTAGCATTTTTGAACCTTTCTGGACTGAATGCATTGTCGCTTTGTTCAAACTCGTCTGCTTTACCACTCTGAAGTATGCCTCACGAAGCTTCATTACGCACAAAATCACTTGTTGGCAGGCAACTCGCCAGCACTCAATCCATCCAGATATTCCAGCGCATCATGTTCTATATGCTTTCCGTATACAGTCTGTTGTCACATCTTATCAAAGATCCGTCCACTTGAATGAGCAATGCATTCTCACACTCAAATGCAGTGGTTGTTTGAAAACTTGTTGTTGTTGTTACTTTATTTTACTTCACCAGAATTACAGGCAGTATAATGCCTTCTCACTAGACCAGGTCTAGTTCTCACAAATGATGAAGAATGTGAATGAACATGCTAAAGCTAATGAAAAACAAGAAATAGAAAAAGATGAGAAAATCTTGTGTTTTATATTTTATGACGGTATTTGTATGTGAGTGACAGTGATTAAATGACAAGGGAAAGAAAAGAAAAAGATTGAAAGAAAAGAGTAAGGAATAAACGAAGCAGATGTATGAAATAGAAATAGAGAAGTTGAGGTATTTGAGGAGAAAAGTCAGTTTGTCGATTAGAGACCAAACCAAAAGATCAAAATGCACATGTCTGACGAATGAGTCACACTTCATTTTTTATTTTCATTATATCCATGTATGCAGTCTATGAACAAGCGTTTCGGAGTTAGCAACTTTAGTATCGCAGACAGGAGGAGAAGCTTTGCGGCACCCATTCCTTATTGACTACGCATGAACTTAACATACGAGAGAGATAAGTGTGGGATACAAATGTTAACGGAAAAAAGTGTTCAGAAGAGTTTTCCAGACACTTCCATCAGTGAACGTACCTAAAAAATGGTGGAATACTCAGTGAACCATTTAAATTGGGACAGATAGCAGCGCAAACCTAAAAGAAAATAGCACTAAATGGGAATTACAGCGAAAAGCATGATGTTATCATAATTGTGAGAATGAGGTTGAAGTCTCCACGGGAGCTGTTCGTATGATGTAGGTATAGATAGAGAAAGGAACAGACAGAGAGAGAGAGACCGACAGAGACAGACCGAAAAGGAAATGAGACAAAGACGGACAGAGAGACAGAAAGAGAGAGAGCGATAGGTGAATGAGAGAGATGGGAGTGAGAGAGAAAGAGTTGGCGAGATACACGTATAGATAGAGAAAGGGGTGGGGAGGTATAAGTACAGGTATAGAAAGAGAAAGTGTTCTGTAGGCATATCGCCGCATATGACCATATATGCACAATGGGAAAGAGCGCGGAAGGTAGTCAGGGGTCTATGGCAAGATATTCAACTCAAGCTGGTGGGGATAATGCTGTGCTAAGGCTGCTCATGTGCGACGATGACGCGACGCCATAACCGGCAGGGGGTACATGGCTGCATCTTCACGTAGACCATGACCAGACATCAGTCTATACAACAGGCGGAGAGCAGAGGCCTTTTGCTGAACAATACGGCTGGGAAGTTTGGTACCTGGGCCGATGACATCAGGGGCGCGGAACTGGACAGCATCAAGCATGGCCAGGCGTGAGGGAGGTGATCCCATCCCATCGACGAAAGTATGGGTGGGGGGTGGGGGGAGGGCATATTCCACCATTGGATGGACAAGTCCTTTGCAGACAGTCATCCTCAATCATCAGGCAATCTTCTTCTTGGATATCTTCACACGGAGCTTGATTAAGGAGAAGGGGGTTCGAGACTCCAATGCAGCTGTAATTTTGTTGATTAAGTTAACCCTTTGAAGCCCAAGGACGAGTATACTCGTCCCTAGTGATTTCCCAAGGACGAGTATACTCGTCCAAAACGCGCACTGTGTACGCATTGAGCATAGATCACTGTACAAAGCTTCGTATCTCCGTTGTCCTTTCTTTGATTTTCACAAACGATAGCTTGTTGGAAAGGTAAGGAAAAGACCTTTCCAGCGGTGTGTCACTTGTGGCAGCGCGATGCGAAATACCCGAGCGGCAAAGACCGGAACGCGGTTGAATACTTCTAAACTTTAGAATTTTGAAATTTTCGAGTAGAGCTCGCGTGCGCATGGGGTTTCCCCATGACTCATACCAGTGCAGCCCATGCGCGATGGGTACCAAGATGACCGCTTGAGCTTCAGCAGCACGGAGAACTTTGAATCGTTGTTTTGTGTTGAGTAAAAGTCATGAACCGAAGGAAATTGTCACTGTGGGTGGTGTATCTCGTTCAGGCGCGATAGAGCTGCACTCAAGGGACTTGGAGGCGCTTCTATTGCTTCTGCTTAGTGTCTAGTCTTTATCATTGGATGGAGGAGATCACAAGCTTTTCAGGGAGTTCCAGATCATGAAATTCCATTGCTGGTGAGTGAATTATGAAATTTTGAAATCGACCATCCGTGGTTGCGTGCTGCGCGGTGCGAGTGCCTGGGAAATCAGAAAACCCAGCTGGGCTTCAAAGGGTTAACATTACGGTAAGACACACGCCTGTGCACACACTCTCCCTACGCTGCAAAGGTACTGTGGCACAGAGCTCCTCTTCTTCCCACCACCATTAGTTCGCGACTGGCGCCTAGTCAATCCATGTTTAGTAGTATCTGCCATAGCAGGCTGGTACATCAGGTAGCGCACGGCGAATTGTAGATGACACAGCAATGTCATAGCCCGATAAAGACGCACGTTTCGTCCCTGCTAGTCCAATTAGGAAATCTTCTTATTGGATGTCTTCACACGGACCAGGACTTGGGACAATAAATTTGAAGACTCCAATTCAAATGTACTTATATTGATGAACTCGCACTACATGTCGCGCTTATTGAGTTTTCTGGCATTTGCACCTTTGTGTCATTATTGCAATTTTCGCTGTTTACTTTTGCTATCTTCTTTCTTTCTTTTTTTTGCGCTGTTTACTACCTTCTTACTGTATTTAATCCACTGTTCCTGTTCCTTTTCCCTTGCCTGTATTTCACCTGATGAGAAGGCTTGAAAGTATACTTGTGAAGACAAAAACTTTCAAGATGTTTGTAATGAGCCTGAAGTGTGTCCTTTTTATGAGTATTATTGTTGATGAATATGGTGATAAATACACACCGGTCAATATGGCGGTGGTTACACGCCTGCCCACACGCCCTCTCTACGCTGCAAAGTTACTCTGGCACTGCTCACCTTCACCACCAATATCCCTTCACGCCTGGCGCCTAGTCGATGAATGGTTTATGATACTCAATAAAGTAGAAAGTAGATCACACAGCAACAACATACTAGTAGCTCGATTGTAAGGCACGTTTCGTCCCCGCTGGACTCATGAGGCAATCTTCTTCTTGAAAGTCTTCGCATGGAGCCTGACGTGGGAGAATGATACCTCACTGCAGCTGTACTTATGTTAATTATCATCCTGGCGATGGGCCTATGGAAGAACGACAGAGTCTTGCACTACATCGGTATGACCGACATTTTTATTTTTTTATTTGTTTTTATTGGGAACACATCCCTACAAAGACATGAACATGGGGCAGCTGACCCAGCAGCTGCCTGATGTGAAGGTGAATCACATAGCGCAATGAGGTCAGTAAGAACCCGCTACGCAGGCACACAATGTGACAGCTTAGCAATGCGGCTGGTCAAGCATGGGCCAGCTATCCAGGCCTCTTTTTTGAGCAAATTAACACAATGGATTAAAATGCAATAAATCATACGCTGGAGAAGGAATCAGAAAATGCGTGTGTAAAATAAAGATTTGCAAACCCAACCCCAACAAACCTGGGCGAGCTGTCCCTTGTCATCGGGCAATCTACCACGGCTGTCATTAACCCACAAGTTCTCAAGTGTGAAAGGCCTTCTCGATTGAGACATTGTGTTCGTTTTAATGCAGTTGTATCTCGACCCCGCCGTGCCGCTGATGTTTACGACGGGGCATACGCTACATGAGCTACGTGCGATTTGCTGTGTGCGCTGTATTTGTATGTTGTATGTGTATGCTTTTCTGATATACGCTGTCATTTTCGCGCTACAACTACCTGATGGTTTTAGTGTTAGTTATAAGTTGATCGAAGTGAAAAATACTGTTGAAGAATAAATAGTTGTCCTCGTGCCGTGTGGCCGTTCGTTCCTGACAATTTAGAGAATCAGAAGGGTTCACAACATTTGACGACTACGCCAGGATCAAAGCGAGCATGGCAGAGGAACAAACTAATTTGGAAGTCACCTTTATCGCCAAAGAAATTCGGTAAGGGATTTGAAGGCGATATGTAGATGGAACACGTGGAGAAGAGGCTCCGACAGTGTGAGGAGCGTTAAGAGGGCATTGACAGATGGCAGAACCTCTATTCTAAGTCCGGTGGGCAGTGATGACGAAATTGGACCAAAGGAGAAAAAGTTAGAACCCAAGTATAGGGCGAAGACAGGGAGAAGCGTGTGGTAACTTCTAGAAAATGAACGTGCGGATTTCCTTGCGCTAACGGTTGCAATTTTGTCTTTCTTTACTTTTATCATTTCATTCTATTTCCTTCTCAGGAAAGAATCTATAATATTATGTTTTCGCGCTAACAGTCACCCTGGGGAACATATTTCTGTCCAGTACATATGGGGGAGCACTATTCAAAGAAGGAGCTATTCGAAAGAGGGTACTAAGGGGATATTCTAAGGGCAGACGCCTAAGAAAACACCGAGCCGAAAGCTTACTGTAAACTACTACGATTCATCGATACGACAACGGGAGCTGAGATTTTGATCATGAAACTACGGGGGGAGGGGTTGAGGGGAGGGAGGGGATTATACTAATCAAGAGAGAGAGAGGGAGCTTGGTGTTTTTACTGTCTCTTAGACATTGGGGCATAACTTGAGAAAAAGTGAACTATCCAAGAGATGGCTCTATTTGCGCGAGTACAGTATATGAAGATGTCTGTTGTATTCACCACCATAAATAACACGCGATCAAAATCCCGTTTCAGGGAGGTAAAAGAGTGTAAGGCGCCATTTCTTAAAGTGAGGACGTTGAGTGCGGAAAAGTGCTTCTTCGGAATGCATTATCCAGGGTTACGCGAATTAGGGACTCCACCATTGAGTGTACAAGCACAAGTAGCATACACAAAAACACAATACTTGTATACATCACAGTACCTTGGGTTTCTCACAAATTGATGAAGAGAGCATGTCTGAGAAAACCAGAATATATGTGCAAGTCGATCTCTCAGATTTCGCTCAAATTTTGTAGGTAGGTTTGCTTTGGGGTGTAGATCAACATTCCAAAGCCCGCACAAAATCTTTTGAAGGGAAACATGAAATTGGCATACCCCTCGATATTGGCCCAATATTGGCACGATTTAGGGGTCTACAAACGAGCCACGGCACAGCGTACAAGAACAAGCTACGAACAAAACTCCATCAAGCCAACATTACCTCACCTTAGAAGAGTTCTTGGCGCAGCACCACTTAGCCACGCCAGCATTCCAGAAGACGAGTGCAATCAGCTGCCAGTGGAGGCCTCGTCAGGGTACTCGCAGTAGATATTGCCGGGGCCTTCGACATGGTCTCGCACAACGGCGTCCTCCACAAGGCTAAGCGGTGCGGCATAAGTGGCCTCCTCCCTGCCTGGCTCCGGAGTTACCTGAAAGACCGCCACATCCGTGTCGTCATAGGTGGCCAGTCTTCACCGACCCACCGAATCCAATCTGGCGTGTCACAGGGCAGCATCCTCGGCCCCACCCTCTTCCTTCTGTACGTTGCTCTGCAGAATTGGCACGGCCGCTTTCAAAACTATTTACATGCTGTCTTCGCTCCGGTATCCAGCCACAACAGTGGAAGGTTGCAAACGTAGTTCCAGTCCACAAGCGCAAGTCTAAATCATCGCCATCAAACTATCGACCAGTGTCGTTACTGAGCATCCTCTCCAAGGTCATGGGAGACCATAGTCAACAGGGCAATGAGCAACTTCATGGAGACGAATCACGTCCTGTCAGAACGGCAATTTGGATTCCGTCGCGGCCACAGTGCAGCAGACCTGCTGACTGCTCTCCACCACCAGTGGCTGCACACCGCCGGAGATAAAGGAGCTTCTCGAGTGCTGGCCATCGACATTGCTGGAGCATTTGACCGGGTGTCTCACACTGGTGTGTTGCACAAGGCTAGAGTGTATGGCATCTCGGGAGACCTGCATCGGTGGCTCCAATACTACCTCTGCAACCGCACACTTCAAGTCCTCATCTCCGGCCAGACATCAGCCAGACGCCCAGTTAAGGCTGGGGTGCCACAGGGCAGTATCCTGGGCCCCACCTTATTCTTGGTCTACGTCAACGACCTTGAAGACCACCTCCCAATCGGCTCCAACCTTGCCTCATTCGCCGATGACACAACCCTCTACGCCGAAATTGCAACGCTCGCTGCTGTTCCTCACAAAGCTAGAGTACTCCAGGCTGCTGTCGACCTAGTATCCAGTTGGGGCTCGGATTGGAAAGTGCAGTTCGAGCCAGTCAAATCTCAGGCCCTTATAATTTCCCACCATCGTCGGGTCTGGCCAATACCCCCCATTGTCTTCAATGGAACTCCTGTCGAGGAGCAGCCCTCCATCAAAGTACTCGGCGTCACGTTTGACCATCAGCTAAAATTCAGCCAGCATAGCCGAACTGTTGTAGTCCGAGCAGCGCAGAGACTTGGAGCCTTGCGCAAGGCATTTCACTTGCTGACTATTCCTGCCCGGCTTCGAGCCTACAAAGCCTTTGTCCGGCCGGTTATGGAGTACTGCCCAATCGTCTGGATGGGGGCAGCTCCTTCCCACTTGAATCGGCTGGACTGGGTGCAGGAGCGAGCCATCAAGGCAATACATCCGCAATGCTGGCTTCCTAGCCTCATAATTCGCCGCACCATCGCCGCACCATCGCTGCCCTCTGCCTCCCTTTGCGATAATTCTCCCGCTTTTCTCTCAAGAATGGCTCCACCCCCGACACACCAACCCAGGACCACACGCCTCACCCGCCAGGCTGTACGACTGCCCACCACGCATCCCCATCAGTTACAGAATGTTCTTCCTGCCAATTCCCGGAACAACGTGAGTCGAGCCTTTCCCCACTCCGTCATCCCAATTTGGAACCAGCTGCCTACCTCTATCATTCCCCACCCATTTCACCCAAAGAACATCCAAAAGTTCAAGACAGCAGCTTATCATCATCTCCTCAGAACGAACTGGCACTGGGCCAATCATAGCATACGCGAGTAAGAGGGTACAGTGTCCTACCCTGCTTGGACATACATGTAATCTCTCCTCACGGGCAGTCTCCTCTTCAATTTAAAAGTCTAACAGCGTTCACATCAATACTCAACTTATTATTTTGCTCACTGAGCAATGCAATCTTTCCATTTGCTTTCTTCTGTTTTCTTTTTCAATTTAATCCTCCCCACCCAATATCCCTTTGGTGCGTCCATGGAGCTATGAAGCCGAGACCTCTGGTCCGCGGAGCTTAATGGGCCCCACCACCACACTCCATCATTCACCCCAGTGTCTGGAGATATGTGGATTTTGTAGAGAAAAAAAAACGAAAAAAAACGTCAACGACGCAGAAGACCACCTGCCTGATGGGGCGACTCTGGCTGTATACACCGACGACACAACTCTCTACAAGTGCATCACCACCCGACTCAGACTGCCAGAAGAGAAAGCAATTCTCCAGTACTGGCAGTAGGCAGTAGACTAACTGGCAGCATGGGGAAGCAGGTGGAGGATCAAGTTCGAGCCCACAAAGTCGCAGGCATTGACCATCAGCCACCACCGCTCGCCAACCCCCCCCCCCCCCCCGACCGCAATACGCTTCCAAGGTGCAGTCGTGCCAGAAGTAGAGGAGCTCAAGCTTCTTGGCGTCACCTTCGACAGGCAGCTGGCATTCCGCAGCCATATCCGACAGCTTGCAGTGCGCGGAGCCCAGCGGCTCGGCTTCGTCCGTAAGGCATCGGCTGTGCTAGACCCAAAGCACTGGGCAATCGTGTACTGGCCTGTATTAGAGTATGGCATGCTGGCGTGGATGAGCGCAGCCCCCACCACCTTGGCCCGCCTCACTGCCATCCAGCGCCGTGCCCTGCACATAATTGGAGATGGATCATACCTCCCGAGCCTCGACATTCGCCGTACCGTAGCAGGGCTCTGCTTTCTGTACAAGCTGCACTTTGTGGAGGGTCCGGAAATGGTGAAAGCCATTCTGCCACCATCAGCAGCCGCGCCGCAATGCCGCATGTCTACTCGTGAGACAACCAGATAAGCAACACATCATCCATCGCAACTTACCAGTATTCTTCCTCGTCAGGCACGAAACAACACGCTCCGCTCATTTCCCCACTCTCTATTCGCAACGTGGAATCAGCGCCCACCTACCCTTCTGCAGTCTCGCCCTTCTCGCAGAGTTATGCACACGTTCAAGAAAAACATCACCGACCACTTGCGGCGCAGCAAGTGGGAGTGGGCCACAGACAGGCTATGATCTCTGCCAACCCACCAGCCTAAGTATACTGACCCCACTCGAGCTACCATCTACCCCTCTTTGATCCCCTTCGCTCAGCCTTAAAATCCGATTATCAGTTCACTCCATCTTCCTACGGTGCACTGCTTTTACTATTGTTTTGTCCTATCCCAATCTCCAATTCTCCCCATTATCGCTGGCAAAGCCGGTGCTTCCCTCTTGGATGCACGTGTTTCTTTTCCCCTATGTATCAGCGCACAGGAGTAACGGTGATCACTTGTCACTCCAAACGACAAGCTTCTCCTTGCGCCACCAACATTTTTCGGTGAACAGTTGATGCAAAAGTTACTGAATTTTTGCGTGTAGTTTTTGGATTTTACTGCAAGAGGAATGAAGAAATCACGTGCATCATGACGTAGAATAATGTTTCCTGGTGCACGACACAATGCACATGATCGCGATCGTTCACGAGGCGCTATTCGAAACGGACCATGAGGGAGGAGGTAAGATGCATTATATTTCTTGCATGCTCTGCTCAGAACATTCAGCAACTATCGTTATAGCACTAGCAGTATTGCATTGGCAAGAATTGTTGGAGATATTTCCTCTTGCAGAAAGAACAGGGATTCATTTTTTCACACTTACCTCGCTCATCCCGAACATGGTTCAACAGGTACTACGGCTAGTTTACATCCTGATGATCCACGTAGATCTGCGACAGCAAGGATTGACCGTTGTCCATGCCATCAAGGTCGCTTGGAGTTGACCAGCGCGTGGCCTGCATGTATGCACTGGTTGCATGGGGTATGTGGCGGGCCCACATGGCAGATTTCTCACGTCATGAACAACGTGATTTGACCCTACTCGCCCTAGTCTGTGTGCTGCATGTTGAGTGAAAGTCCCAGCTGGAAGGCCTAAAACATGACATGCGCTCTCGTGAGCTGGACATTAAGATGCACTTCATCCGATCTAGATCAACGGGTGATCGATGTAAGTGCAGGTGCGCTTGATCAAGGTGACCATGGTGACTCGGAACAACTGCTGAACCGTGATCTACGAGACTTGGCATTCTTGTGTCACGAAGCACGTGATTTCATCATTCCTCTTGCAGTAAAATCCTGCAACTACACGCAAAATTCAGTCACTTTTCCATACCTGTTAACATGTTGCACCGAAAAATGTTGGTGGCGCAAGGAGAAGCTTGTCGTTTGGAGTGACAAGTGAACACCGCTGCTTTTCCTTGTGAGGGTCAACAATACACTTTGTTCTTCAGCGTTGGGAGTGGTGTTGGAGTATAAATTACTGACTAGACGTCTCGGAGGGGCGAGCTTTCCTGCGCAGGTATGAGTTGGGAGGTATTTCAGAATGGTCGAGTGGAACAATTCAAAATTGTTTATTTCAAGAAAATCCAAAAAGGATGATGGGGGACATGTCCTCCGTACTAGAAGAGGTGTTTTACTTACCACAAGTGTATAGTGTTTGCTTATTGAAGACGAAGCTGGCTGTTTTATCAGCGCTTGTAATTTGGCTTTTTTCAAGACGATCATTTTTGGCGTCAAGGGATGATTGCCCTCGTCTTCTGGGATGCTAGCATGGCTAAGTGGTGCTGCCCCAAGAACTCTTCTAAGGTGAGGTAATGTTGGCGTGATGGAGTTTTGTTCGTAGCTTGTTCTTGTACGCTGTGCCGTGGCTCGTTTGTAGACCCATAAATCGTGCCAATATTGGGCAAATATTGAGAGGTATGCCAATGGCAAGGTTCCCTTCAAAGGATTTTGCGCGAGCTTTGCAATGTCGATCTACACCCCAAAGCAAACCTACCTGCAAAATTTGATTGAAATCTGAGAGATCGATTTGCATATATGCTCTGGTTTTCTCCGACATGCTCTCTTAAATACTTTCCGGGATCAACAATAATATCGGGATCTGTACAATGTTAGCAATCAACAGAACCCTCCCTCTCCACCCCTGCGCTCACCACCATCATCATCCGATCTTTTTCCATTCTTCATTTCGTTCCTTTTCTATTTACACTGCTCCCATATACATATACTCGTGTTTGCTTCTGCATAATTTGTAATTCTGTGTAGTGAAATGGGATGCCTGTCCTCTAACCAGTGCTCGCACGTGGCAAGTCGATTGGACCTTTCAATGTGAACGGAAAACTTGGACAGAAGCAAAAGCAGAATGTCAATCATATGGCGGATCACTAGCAACTGTGCACACAATGGCTCAGGTGACGTGTGCAAACCTGATAGTGAAGGGACCTTCCGCTGTGTGGGTAGGCTTGACTGGTACATGGACAGCTGGAAATTGGAGTGCTTGGAAATGGGAAGTGGCATCGTCCACCCGTACGACGAGACTTCCCTGGTCATCCCAGTATACACTTCCGGTTAAAAATTCTAGTTATACTTACGGGTTTTTGGATCCAAACAAGGGCTTAGTGAACTGGATAAACAACTTTCAAACTTGGTTCCTCTGTCAACGATATGTGCCTAAAGGTAGGTCTATATCCATTGATTAAACTGAAGGAATATCTCTATTGATCTAGATCGTTCCGGCCACTCCTCTGATTAAATTGGACATTCCATTTACTCTGTAAACCACAATTCCCAAAAACGAAGACCGTGGATATACCTGAATGTATTTGAAAGAGAAATAGGGCACGGGATAGTGTTCTTCGGTGTTGGCGAATGGTAAGTTCCCGAATGTACCGAGGTGGCAATTTAATTCACAATTTCACTCGCACCTGAAAGCAAAGTTTTACTGTACGTGCGTCTAAACTGATGGTGCTTGTAAGCTCAGAGCGCTCTGTATAATATTATGTTCATGAATGCAAACCCTTAGTAGACAAGACTGCTCGACACTTGACTCATGCTTATATGCATGTACAAAAGAGGCCAATATAGGCTGCTTCAGGTGGAGAACTGAACGCACGACAGAGGCGAAAGGCTGTGCAAATGTAACTTTACATTTCACGCATTTCAGCAATCATCAGATAGCAGCATTTTCAATCGAATCGTCGACGAGCGGGTCTAGCTATTTTGTGCTAGTGTGGAATAAAGTCTGTATGTGTGAAGTGTAGATGTGTCTATGGGAAAGTGCTGTTGAATTATTTATGACAGTTAACGAATAATGATGAGAATAGAGGCGATAACAGGGCAGTGCAACTGAGTAATCGAGGGCGATTGCGACAGTACCGCAATGACATGCTGTATCAGGCGTGAAGAGGGAGAGAGAAAGCACCGTGACGCCAAACCTGGTACAGGTAGCGCCATGTGGAAAAGCCAATCATGTAACTGATGGTGAATATTTTAGACAAGTAAAACTTGTTTTCGTGTCCAAAATTCGAAACCAGCTCCGATCTTGTGTTGATATTGACCATTTTGTCTGCATCCAGGGTCGCCGACTTGTTAGCCGGGTATAGAGCACGATGGTTTTCTAGTGTGCTCCGGACGCAGTCGTGAGTCGGTCAAGTGTCTAGTCAGTCCGCAGGAAGCAGGAGCTCCTACGTTCAGAGCAGACAATTTCTTCACTGTTGCAGCATCTTTCGTGCAATAATATCCGTGTTCAACGGAAGAGACAAACACAGGACAAGAACGTCCCTGACAAACGATGTAGCTGCCGAAAAAAGGACCTGCTCACTGGACGGGGACCTCCAAGTACGATGCATCGTGTACAAGGCAACAGTACAGTACAGAGGAAGAGAGCAGCGAAACCGGTACCTCGGCTTTGAGGAAACACCCTTTAAGCAGAGATACAACAACCACGCGACCGAGACAAGGCATGAGAAAATGGCAGAAAGCACGAAACTATCCAGGAGCATATTAAAGGTCGAGCAAAAGAACACTCCACGGTCTGTCAAATGGGCCGTCGTCCCCCATCATCACGGTCCCGGGCTACCTGAACGCCGTCCACTTTGCTGAGAAGTTGTAGACACTAGAAGCAGACACGGTGAACATCGACAAAAAGTCGTAGTTGGTATCGAAATGCCGACACGAGCACAAGTGATACCTGTCCAAATTCTATGAATCAGTTCCACGAGTTGTGTGTCAACATGGGGCCACCTGTTCCCTCTCTCTCTCTCTCTCTCTTTCGCTCTCACTCTCTCTCTCACGCTCTCACGATCGCACCCTCTCTCATCACCCCTTCTATGTTCTTCCACTAATGTCGTTCTTGCCCCATTTGACCATCTACATAAGTGGTGAATATTGCTCAATATTCACCACTAAAATTCACCACTTACCTCATGATCACCACTTATATTCACCACTTTTCGATACTTACATGTACGGTAAAAGTAGCAGTACTCGGTGCTGCGCTTGAGTCCTCTTCAGTCAGCGCACCGGAGCTGTCGAGTACCCTCGAAAATTTCTACGCTAACTAATACTTCCGTAGACAGGACTTTTCTAAGTACAAACGAAATTCCTTGCTTGCCATTGCAGCTGGATCCGCATGTGACCAGGTGCTGACATTGAGCATCTCTACAGACGGAGCGTTCCAGCGAGCAAACAAGGTTTTGGACGCTCAACATGTCAATGGCCCGATGATTGCGGATCAAGCGGCAATCCAGGAAATTTCGTTTGTACTCAGAACAGCCCTGTTCAAGGAGGTTAGCGTTGAATTTCCTAGGGCACACAACAGCTCCGAAGCGCTGCCTTAAAAGAATAGACGTGAGGGTAGAACCGCTTGGCTCGCTGGCTCGCACTATACATGGTGGCGGTGTCTGCATTTATGTTCATTCTCACTTTGCTGGAACCGTGATCCAACGATCTACATGATCCACTGTAGAGATATTAACAGTCCGTTTCCGTCTGGCTACCAAGCCACGTGCAACAGACATTAGTGTGTCCACCTTGTATCGCCCGCCGTCTGCCACAGTGGATTTCTGAGACAAGTTGAGCTCTGAACTTGACTTAGCCCTTCAAACTCCGAACGCATTAATCCTAGGCGACTTCGTTACTGATGTTCTCCAGCGAACGACTCCAGGATATCGCCATCTACAGCGTGTCTGTGCGGAACATCACCTCAGAAATGTTATCACTGAACCCACTCGTTTAGCACGCACTTGCCTAGATCTTGCTCTGGTTAATGACGGCTCCCCTGTAGTCAAGGCGGACGTAGTCTCACTGAACGGTGTAAGTGATCACGATCTCATCATTGTCCAATGTGCCTTTCAAGACCTTGAGCCCATTCCTGCGCAGACTCACAGGCGGATTCGGAAGCCTGCACCCCATTCTATGGATTTCGACAAATGTGGCCAGGAAATCAGTGCAAGTTTCAGAACTTGGGAGTCGCCCAACAGCCTGGACGGTCAAGTGAAGCATTTTTCCAATTGTTTGGGACATGTTCTGGAAATAAAATCCCTTATCACTCAGCTCAAGGTGTCTGGACTTGGCAGGCCTCGTCGGCAACCACGGGTTACGCCACACTTGAAGAAGCTTCTTCAGCTTCGAATAAACTTGCACAGGAAATTACGAAGGAACCCAGGCGACGGCCCCCTCCGCCAGCAGTACCGAGGGAACCCTCTTGAATAAAAAACTCAAAACAGAAAACTGCGTGAAGGCCTTCAACACCCGCAAACGCAAACCCAGAGCTCAGTGGCTAATCCTGAACAAGCTTGCAGGACGGGAAAAATCAAATCCTTAGTCCTTACCTAAGGCGACTATATCCGACCTGACAGCCACATTTGCAACCGTAGTTTGTGATCCTGCAAGACCGTCTGAACTTGTTCTACCCAGCCCACCAGGCGACATTCCCACTCTCGACGAGTTTACGCCAGTCACAGTAGAGTATGTTGAAGATGTCTTGAAGTCATTGTACAGCCACAAAGCACAAGGTTCGGATGAAATACCACCATGTCCCCTCAAAGAATACCGCACAGACATCGCTAGCCCACTCACCGCTATCATCAATAAGTATCTACCTACAGGCCAAGTTCAAAGTGATTTTTCACACGTGTGCCCACTCTACAAAGCTGGCGACGCAACAATTGGCTATAACTACCGACCAGTGTCACTTTTGCCAGTGATATCCAAAGTGCTTGAAAAGGTGGTACATCGACAACTTGTAGCATTCTTCGAAAATCATCCGGACCTCGGTGCACTACTGGAGGAGCAGTTTGCTTACAGACGCAATCACACCTGTGAAGACCTTTTGGCGTATGCAATAAACGATTGGCTGTAGGCCTTGGACAAGAAGCAGCTGTGTGGAGCCTTGTTTGTGGACATGAGCAAGGCCTTTGACCACGTTCAGCATAGCAAGCTCGTGCAGGACCTGGCTTCAGTTGGCGTCGGAGGTGTGGCATTGCGTTGGTTCGCAGACTACCTTAATGGGAGAACCCAGCAGGTCGTTGTCGGGGATGCCCGAGGCAGTACAGAGCCCTGCTCACGTGGTTTACCACAAGGCTCTGTGTTAGGCTCCTTACTTTTCTGCATTTGTATCCGCCGTACCCCTCAGAAATTTCAACATTGCCGTGCTCTCCTGTTTGCGGACGACATCGCGTTCTACGTCATTGGTCGCAAGGCTTCTACCGTGCTCAGAATGCTGCAGTCAGATCTCTTGAATCTGAAGGACTTCCTCAGCAATTGGTTACTGGTGCTGAATCCCAAACCGTCTTAGCTACTGCTGCTCAGACGACCTACTGCGCAACTGGACGTGATCCCCAGCATCACCTGCAGATGCACTGTAATCTTCGAGTCCAGCCATGTTCTGTACCTTGGCCTCCTATTGGACTCGTCGCTCAGCTTCGAGCAGCAGATTGAGCGTGTGTGCACCAAGGCACAGTGCAAGGTTACCTTATTCCGCCACGGGCGCCGCGATGTCTCCATGACCAGCCGCCGCATGTTTCACCTGACAATTGTCCAGAGTACCTTGGACTATGCCACCACATGTTGTGTTCACTGCTTGTCTGCTAAACTCCGAGACAAACTAGAGTCAACCAGTAATAAGTGCCTAAGGCGAGTGTTTTGGCCATGATCAGTATACTTCTATCGATTTCATTCTCATCAAATATAACCTGTATACTTTCTCTCGCCGTGTAAACTTGAAGCTGTTTGTGTTTGTTCTTAGGTGTCTATCTCGTTGCACCAGTCCTCTTTTAAGCACGTTATTTACCCCTCCGCACTGCATCATGCAGCACAAATGCTGCTACCCGCGGTCAAACGTCAGCCGCTCTGAACCTACCCAGAGCTACGTCTCGATAAGGCCTGGATGCTATTTCATTTTTGGCAGCAGACAAGTGGAACTTGCTTCCACCTGGATGTCGTCAAGCTAAGCCCCTGTCTGCATTTGTCACAAGCACCAAGTCATTCCTAGGGTTCCCAGTAAAAAGGCAACGCCTGTTGGGAGTTCCCTAGTCAAATAATAAATTCTACTAATACTACTAGGGGTGTTGTGGGTGGGTGTATATGTATGTGCGTGTGGGTGTTACTATGTGTGTGCGTGTTAGTATGTGTGTGTGTGGTGTGTGAGCGAGATTAAGCGCGTACTTGTTAGTGCTAGACCTGCGCCTACTGCATCTGCCTCTGAAATAGCCTTTCCCGGTACACATTCACGTGATTACTCCTCTCGCTATCGTATTATCACACCTCTCTCCACTTAGATATACCAGCGCTGTCTCCTATTCCATTATCGTTGTCTGATGATTGGTTCAGCCATGAAACTCTGAGTCACAACGGAATTAATTTGCCAAGGTTTTCATTGTGTGCCTTTGTGTACTACTACTACACCGTTATGAGTGGTGTAACAGTCACGCCCAGGATGTTTCTTTGTGATAATTGAATACGCCATTGTGTCATAACGTGACGCCTCAGTGTTTGCGGTGCGAAAGCTGTTCTTGTTGTTGTTGTTGTTGATCTTTTTATCTTTAATGTGATGCTGTAACCATTATCTATCCGAGTGATACTTCCCTAGATAAGCAAGCGAGAACCAGACTTCCGCTATTATACCCCACTGTGGAATAGTTGCACTGTCTTAGAGAGTCAGAGGGTAACAATCTCTAAGAGCTAGTGGATAAAAACAAATCCCTCTCTTGAGTTGTGCCTAACTAAGCTCCTGTGAATGTTTGGTTTTCTTTTGCTAACCAAGCGCCTATGCAAGTTTGTTGCTGTTTTGCTAATGGACTTGTCCATGCCATTGCACTGGTGGTTCAAGGATCAAGGTTATTGTTGCCGTTCCTGCTGGTTCAGGAACGCGTACAGAAAACTTTATGCTCCGTTTTATGCTGGATGATGCAAATGCATGAGAATTGCGTAATTTCTTGAATAGTAGGTTACGGTTCGTTGCTTTTATATAATTATCGTTTCGAACATACCTTATTACCTCGAATATAAGCACAGTCTCCAATAATAGCACGTCTCCGAAGATAGAACACCTTGGGGCGGCATTCAAGAAATAAAGTGCTCAGTCTCCATTATAAGCACGCTGTGTAAATTCATTATCTGTACCGGCGAAAAAACTGAAATGTGTGTGTCTGACATGAATTGGGCCATGGCAAAATGCCTCTTAAATGAGGTTGAAATCATAAAGGAACAGTGTCCAATAAAACAACGTCTCCATTAATAGCACGGGGCGGAGGTACATTGAAAAAATAAACGACCGAGCATATATTAGAGATAATACGGTAGACATGCAGGGGAGAAACTATGATCCACCTTTCAGTCTCTGACCTTTGCTTGCATGACGAATTCGACGGTTTTATTTACCACCATGGAGCGGAGTTTTCACATAAATGTGCACGTTAAAATAATGACACAGCCCCACTGAACAAATCCCCTACAGATACTGTCTAATCCCAATCCAACACAACAAAGATATTCGCCTTCAAATTATCCGAGCGTTTCAATTTCAGAGTCTGAGTTCTAAATCACTTACCGTCAACAATCAATTCCTATTTTCTGTTTCACCGTCCAACACAATTTGTGCCACTTAAGCTTTAAAAAAATCTCTGCTGCGGTAGATTTCAAACACTCAGCCCAAAATGTTAGCCGAGAAAAATATTCGCGCAAAAATAGTCGATTCACACCAGCCAAACTTGCAAACAAACAAACGTGAGTTGAAAATTGAAATCTTTGATGGTAACCGCCCAAATTATTTTTTGAGACTTCAATTCAGAGTTGAACAACCCCATTCCTCAAGTTATCCTGCCTGTGGCTTTTGAACTGCGTGGAATTTTGTGTATTGAGCAATCTATTTCAGGTAGCTCAAATGTTCCTATACATGTATATGTTGGAATCAGTAGAGCGTCCAGCCCCTATATGATGTCCAACCCCTATATGGAGTCCATTGGTCCAAAATCCACTGTGCAGAGTCCAAACTTGGAATCAACTGTGAGCTCAAAGTTTAGATGGAGATCACTCCCTGTATAGAGTCCAGCCAATTGGCTTCACCCCCATGTAGAGTCCATTGGTCCAAAATCCACTGTACAGAGTCCAAACTTCGAAATCAACTATAAAGAGTCTTTATGTGGACAACACTCCCTGTATAAAGTGCAGCAAATTAAGCATCCCCTATCCAGAGTTCAAAATTAGACATAGGATCTGCTGTAAGCAGTGAATATTAACCAGAAAACTACCTCTCCCTTTAGTCCTTTATATCATTCACTTCTCAAGATAAAAAAGTATTGAGGCTCCACTGCAGCCACTTCATTACATGAAAAACCGTACAGACACCATCCTCAAATCAAGTGATCCCTTCGCTGCAAATTACAATAATCTCAATCATGTCGTGTTCTCAAATTATTGTGCACGCGCACACCGACACACCCACACAACGCCAAGAAAATACTAAGAACAAGAACCGAAAGAGAAAAGGCTATGATAGTATTATGGAGAGCCAAGGATTAATTTGTTGTTTTTAAATTAGTGTGTGCGCGCGCGCGCGCAAGGGCGCCCGCACACACACACAAATTCATACAACGCCAAGAAAACACCAAGAAAGGAGGAGAGACACAATACACACACAACTCCAACAGCCATGCCAACGTCCACCCATTTACAAGTAAAGAGGGATAATAAATAATTATACGAAACGCATGCATACGTGGACGGGTGCACGCACGTTTACATACATGTATTAGTGTAAGAGAGTAACATAGTGCAGTAGTCAGCATAATACTAGCACATGCTGAGAGTGCAATAGCAAGCTTCAATATTGCTCATGGCCATGAAAATGTTCAGCAGCACTCAGTTCCACAAGCTTCTGAAGATCAGCACACCTGCAACAAATAGATAGCACACGGATACGTTTATTTGAATGATGCATGGGAGCACACAACTACCAAGTTCTCACCGAATGTGATGCTCAATGAAAATTCATCCACTCAAAGACCGGTGAACAGGTGACGGTGGGGACAATAATCTATTAGTCATACGAGGAATAAGATCGTTTGTGCACACTCAAGATGCACAGACTCACCAACATACATGTAGTGTACTCCACAGTGTTTCACTTCACCGCAACTAAATTGAAACGAGATGATTTAAACAATCTGTACAGCGTTACCGTCAGTCGAACAGTCTTCCCAAAGGTGGAAATGCAATTCGTTGTCGCGGGGCAATTTCACTGACACAATGTCATGTTTGTAACATCAAAACGGTTACTTCATGGAATACGAGTATTATCTTGAGAAGCATTTTCTTGTCATTGGCAGACAAGCAATCCTGCTATTACTACTAGTGCACTGGCACTGCGTTTGTGGATCCCATTGTATTTGACATCATACTAGAGGAAGAGTTTCGTGGAGTTTACATAATTATCACAGGGATAAAAATACATTTCTCATGAAATAAATTTGATGATAGCTAGACGATTGAGGCAAAGTCCTTGGACTCCTTGAGGGCTGATAATTATTATTGTAACGCAACTTTTACGAAGTCGTTGATTACTTTTAGGGCATTCATTCATACAACATCAAACAGACGCGATACGCTCCTTGAAAATGGAAAAAATTCAAGCATAACGACAGAACAGCAGACCAATCGAAACGAGTAAAAGCTTCCTTACCTCAGCCATCGTCCTGCCATGTAGTTGGACAGCCTTTTGACACGGTGGTACAGGCAGCTCTTGTCCAGTCAAACAGGGTATCCTTGTGGCGTCGAACGAAAGAGAGTGTCAGTGTATCTGACTCGTCAGATTGGAAGTGTGCTGTACTTTTCTCGTTCTCCGCTTTCTGCTTTCATCCCGCGCACTGATGAAACGTCTTATTGCCAGCAACTGTACAGCAGAACTGGTAGCCATGACCAGTCAAACAGGGGATCCTTGTGGCGTCGAACGAAAGGGAGTGTCAGTGTACCTGACTCGTCAGATTTGAACTGTGTTGAACTTTTCTCGTTCTCCTATTTCTGCTTTTCTCGCGCACTGATGAAACGTCTTCAGAACCACAAGACGCTTGTTAGATTTGATTTTGAACGTCTCCTTTTCCTCCTTTTTCACCTCGAGACAGATTACTGTCAGTAACTGCACAGCAGAACTGGCAGCCATGGCTGAAGTCACCGGAAGAAAGGAATGCGCTGCCGCGACTGAAAGAAAAACTGAAAAGGTGTTTGTTCTCTTTCGAGCACTACACTACACACACACATGTACACACGACACCGTGACTGGATAAACTGGACTCCTGGACCGTGAATAGGGGACTTGTAGAAAAAGTGTACTCCTTATAGGGGATTGCGCGGCAGGATGAAGCTGATCAAAACTGAGTGGACTCCTGGACTCCTGGACTCTGTATAGTGGATTTTGGACCAATGGACTCTATATAGGGTGCTGGACATCATATAGTGCATGGACTCTATACTGAGTCCAACATATATGGCAAATGTTTCATCGTGGCTGTGTCCGAATGCAATCTATGTTTTTGTGAAGATAACTGGTACGTGTGCTCCGTGAGCAAATCTCTTGGACTCATGGAGATACTTTACATTTCAACACCTAAGACATTTGATGAGGCCACCACCGAGTGCGCAGGTAGAGGCAGCATTCTGGCCAATCTCCAGAGCATAAACCATACAGAGTGCGCAGGGTCAGTGCTTGGACCACGAAATGGTCAATGCAACAGTTCCTCAGGTGATAACTGCAGGAATGCCTCGTCCGGCTGCGAAAGCAATACTTGCAATGTGTGGGTTGCTCTACAACGACCATCTAAAAAATGGACATGGGTGTTGCCTGTTCCATCCATACCGAGTACAATTCCATGGAGAAATTCAACAACAGGAGGTAGTGGAGAGCGAAAATGTGGTTATTATTCACCTGAAGAAGAGGGTTTCGGAATCGATTCTTGCACAATGAAGCTAAGTTTCTACTGTCAAAGATATACACCAAATGGTAAGGTATACTAGCTTGGACTTCACTAGCGTGTAGTTGTCGGTACAGCGTTAGAAATACTGGTTTAAGAAATACATGCCGACTTTCAACACTCCGCTCTTTCATTGACCTACAATACTATAGTATCGTATGCATTCACTGTGTAAAGAAGAAAACAATTCAAAATTATACTATGGGCAATTGGCAATAAAGAAGTTTCGAAAGGGAAATCCACTTTAGCCAATCCAATATGTAACTCGGCCCGTGACATGTACAGCGACCACCACAACCGTATCACCTCTATAGTGCTCACCGTGTGTTTATCCATCATACCCGGTATGAAGATGAATGGATATTGGTGCACCAAAATGACTTAAACACAGTTCAGATAAGTAAACATAATATATAACCAGGATCAGCTGAAGTGATATGGTACGTATGTAAAGTGGTGCTGGACAAAGAAACCAAAGTATTGTAATGTCCTCTCTCGTTATGTTTGACAATGAAACTCTCGTGGGTTCCTAACCTTAGATCACCTCAATCTTCAAACTTCATGTATCTTGATTCCAATTTCTAATTCCACTTTGTCGATTTCCCAAATTTCCGAATCTGAGGTCTTCGCACGTTTAGTGCAGCCACAGATAATTCAGGCATGGATATCTGGATTCTGCTTTGTTGGAATAATTGAGCAGTGGTGCGAAATGATGGTACAGCCGATTCTATAGTTACTATACGATCAAGGATCGTGGAGTTGGTATTCAGCAGAGATTAAGGGCGATAGTTACCAGGATCCTGCCTGCTTGACGTGTTCTTAATGTGAGCACAACCACTCCAGGATTACTCTCAACAGGATACACCTTGGTGGATGGAGAATTGTTGATGATAAGAGAACGGGGTTGTGGGATAGAACGTGTCCTAGACTTCTAGGCATGATGTTTGTTATAGGTGAGCTGCACCAAAATAGCCTCACAGAACTATCGGAGACGGAAGAGATTTGTTCCTGCTCGTTACCCAACGCTCGTTTGTTCGTTCTTCAACTCTCTCTTCAAACCGGTTGTCTGCTGGTTCCAAACTCTAATGCTGTTGGATTTCATGAATTCGGTTTAGGATTTAAAACTCCACACATTTCGTCATGCCCTCTAGACTTTTCTTGAACACAGCCGTCAGTCCTCTAACTTCTAGAATGTTCCGCAATCAAACAGTAATAAGATGATGCAAAAAGTGTTTTACTCACGAGTTTAATGCACTAAGCGATCATCAGAAAACACTACCTATGGGTACTCCGTAACTCTGGATAATGGTTTATATCGCCGAAAACCAAGATTGTTAACTTAATGACAACAGTGGTGAAACATTTCATCGCAGCATGAATTTGAAAAGCGTGAACGACAACAGTGGTGGAAGACACTACAGTTTATACTTCCAATTGAAACGCTTTGCTTGGTACATTGACCATTCCAAAGTTACACGTTATGTTCTTTCCCATGTAGCGCCTTCCAATATTACTGTCAACTCCACGGAAACTGAGATCTCGGCAAGGATATTGCAGCCACACATACTTCTGGAGTGGATAACTGGATTCTGCTTTGCGTACGGGAAAAACAGCACAAATTTCACGACTTCAGTCTGTGACACAAATGTATCCACGGTTTTCGGAAAACTAAGTTCCAACACGTTATACCGAGTCCGAGCATTTTACAACACTACGATCGGAATACACAGCAGCGTGTCTCCAGAAGTCTACATTGGAACATTGCCAAAAGGTAAGAGGTACATAACAAAAATCAGAAACGTATTACTATAAAAGGTGACTTGTCTATTCAGTTTTTAAAGTTACTAGAGGGAGATGAAAGAGGACTGCGTTAATCATCCAATCACATTGACTGGAATGTTTGTATCATCACGGCAGTGAACGTAAGCATGCCAATTCCTTTGGGCTGATGTTCACAAAAGATGCTCCATTGAAAAACTAAATCATGGGTTCATTCTCTCTAAAATACGTTTGGCTGACTAATGTAATTATTGACTCGGATCGAATAAAGCGTGACATGTAGTGTCTTGGTCCCTTTTCCTCCCTACAAATGTAAGCTTACATGGACATAAAAATGTAATTAAGACAATAAATAGAGTAAGCTGCGCACGCAGTACAAACACCATTATCAAAACGAAAAGAATTTGTTTACATTGAATTTGTTTGTGAATTTAGATCCACAGTTCTCACTTCTTTTTTGATTGCATGGTTACATTGTATTGGGCGAATAGTACCGTTAACCATTTGAAAATGGTTACTTTCCGGTTGCTAATAATATTAATCTCATGTGTTTTCACCTTATATTTTTAACTGGTACAATTTTCTTACAGCTCAAAGTGCTCACTCTAAACAGGATCTAAGTTACTACTTGCATTGTGCGTATATATAATAAGTTTTGAATTCATTTGGATTAGACAGTAATCCTTCTGAAGAAATGGCCACGAAAACGTTCAAGGAACAGGCTTTTATACATTAAAACAAGTTTTGTTAATGGTGTCTGTACTGAGTGTGCAGCTTACTCTATTCATTGGAATTAAATAATTGCCATAAATGTAATTGAACTCGGATGGTGAGCCAACTTAAATTATGGTGAAAAAGGAGAAGGACAAAATGTTACTAGTTATGACTAACTGTCCAACAACGTAACCAGATCTTATACAGTCAGACTAGGAGCACTGAGACATTCGGTGACCTGACACCTAGCTCCAACACTTCTCCAACGCGCAAACCAACGTCCTTCCAACTTGGAAGGCTCGGAAGGTCCAAGAGGGGAAGTAAAGCGCAATGAAGAAGAGCACGAGCTACGCATCACGGCAACAATCAATGCCGAAAAAAGGTTACTGGATGATGACGAAACTAGTACGACTATTGGACATACCGGCCTCACTACAACTCGACGATGCAAAGCAACAGACCACCCAATCTTGTTAGTTTTTTTGCCATTTTGTCGCACTTTTTGAGCGTATAAGATCTGGGTACATTGATGGAAAGTTAGTCATAACTCGTAACATGTTGTCCTTCTCCTTTTTGACCATAAAATGTAATTATGAATGTCTATTTATATTTTGAAAGGTGGTGGCGTTCAAAGCGATGCGAAAAACTCGGCATCTAGCCGAGTGTGAGACGAACCGTGAAATTATTATCGATGCTATTTTTTTCACGTCCTGGATCGTAATGAAATGATCTGGAAGTATAACCCTCTCTTCTCAATTCATTCATTTCTCACTCTATTTCGTTAGTTTTCGTAATGAAGCTTTTTCGTGAGACTTTCACCCTGCCAAGACAATCAACAGATGAACATTGATGATGCAACATCATCATGCAAACGATACTGCGCACATGCGTTTGGTAAGCATTTTCACATGATGGGAGATTGATGGTGCGAGTTACGTCAGAGGAAGTGTGGATGAGAACTGGGACAGACTGGAAGATAGAGAGAAACACCTATAGAATTCAGTACAGGCTTTTTACCGTAAAGGCTGACACATTTCTCCTGTTGCATAATCATTAATTATACACTCCAAGATCAGTGAATAGAGTTGCTGCTCTAAACGTTGAATCTTGCTTTTTCTGCTGACTGACTCCACACTTAAAAGATTCGCGGATTACACCAATGTGACAACATCATAGTTCGTGGATCCACTCAAATTTACTTGTCGTCAAATCTCTGCAATAGGTGCAATATATAATAAATGGCCCAGAATCTGCGAAAACCAGGCTTAGGGTGAAAATCATTTTTTGGAGAAAAATGATGTTTTGTAAAAAGGTTGTGTCGCGTGGACGATCGAGTGCAGTGAAGTGGAACCAAAGAGAATCTCGCTTGTTTGAAGAAGAAGCAGTCATGGCAGGAAGGGTTTCAGCAGTCATGGCAGGAAGGGGTTCAGCAGTCAGGGAAGTCAAAGGGCTTCCGGTAGAGTATTCCCTGCTACTCCTCTAGTCACAACGAAGAGTTTTTGAGCTGATCGAACGGATTCCATTTCCTACACTCAGGGATGGCGAAATTTCTGCGCTAGCTGCTGCTTGCGGAATATGGTGAAAAATCGTCTCCAGTTAGAGTCGTGATGGCGATAGCGAGGAGAACCTGGACGACATCGATCCAGCCAATCGAAGTACAGAGATACTAGCTGTTTCTGGGCCTCACGCAAAGAGAACGCGGGCAGCGGAGCTCATACGTTTGCAGCAAATTCACGAGGAAAATGGCTTGAAGCGCAGTGTGAAAACGGTTTTTAATTGAAGTCCTTGGCGCGATGAGGTGCTACTGAATGCCAGGGGAATGAGCGAGCAGATCGAGAGGCCCCCACTCGAGACTTTCCTCGCTGGACAGCTAGCTGCAAGGGATTGTACGGCGTGCTGATATTTCACTTGCTGGTCAGCACCAAGCAGATACTGCAGCACGCCAGCACACTATGCGCTTACTATGAAAAGTGGGACACGTTGAAAGGCTGTGTTCTTGCTTGTTTCTGAACAGTTGTACTAGATTCACCCTTCAAAGGGTGCCATCTCAACTGGAGTCGGGTTTCCTTGTGGTGTGTAGCGGCAGAGCATGCCAGTACATGTATTCAGCCCCAGAATGTGCTGAGTGAGGAGCAAACGAAATTCATGCAGAACTGTGCATGGCCACTACAGCCTGCAGCACCAAGGGGCCACAACAAGCCTGCCTCAACATGCCTACCTTGTCATATCACCTAAACAAAAATCATTCATGTCTCTTCCTGCAGTCTGGTGGATCTCTCTTCATTTCTTTCCTGTGATAACAATTTTGTGTTTTTTTTTGGATTTTTTAACATAATACCCTGGTGTGTTTGAGATGCTTTTAATACCACTATGAGTCGACCCACACCTGTAATATTTTGTTTCCTGACCCCCCATGCCCAGTAGAAGCTGAAAATGGGAAAAGGTCATTTTGTGGAATTTCACCCTAAGCCTGGTTTTCGCAGATTCTGGGCCATTTATTTCCCCTACCCTATATTATAGAGTGCGGCGCACATGAAGGGGTGCTTACCTGCTCTAGACTGATAGGGAGAAAGACACATTCGAATTGTGAACCTAACAACACTTTTGGCTCGTGATCACACACAAAACGCATCTCCATTGATTCATTTGTGGAGCAATTTCCATCTGTGATTAAATTATAGCTAGACAGGACTACAATCAGAGCATAATACCTTAAAAACTCATCTTGACCCTAAACACCCTTGTCGCGTGAAAAGCAATAAAAACATAATCCAATGAGCTAACAGAACTGTGTGTCACATGTCGATTTTTCCTGGGATACCATACGTGTTATGTTTTTGTCCACTTTCAGCACCAAAACCGCCTCTGGAAATGAGCATCTTCAGTTCTGCGATCACCGTGCTGCTAAGTCCGATGGAAGTAGGCAGCCTACCCATACTTCAGTACTGTGCGTACGGAAAACCAGCTATTGATCAGAATGGGAATCTGCCGTCGGTGTCAGCATGCAGCGTTTCTAATAGAGTCACCTTAACAGGTTTGACTATAAACACCACCTACATCATCAGTACGTATAATAGCAATGAATACGGAGATAGTGATCAGTCCATATCCATTCGCATCACCACTTTGCCTCCAGGTAAGTCATTACATTATTATTTTATTCTTATCTTATTTTACGGGGGAATTTCAAACAGGCGTCATCACCTTTTTATAGGGAACACAAAGAAAGTTTTAATGCATGAATCCGGTTAGAAGATGATGACCCGTGGACGGTTGACGGGTATTTCTAATGGGAGAGTATATCCAAATCTTTGAATTAGTAGATCCTTTCGCCTCAATAAAGTGGCGTGCGTACTTGTAGTTGATTAAAGGAAATATCGAAAGTTCTTTCCTCGAGCCTCACCACGGTAGCATGTTTATGTAAATCTGGGAAGGACCGTCAGAGATACGAAGTATATTTTGTTTAGTGTCACTGTATACCAAATGATCGAATTTCTCCGTTCGGGTCTCAGAGGTTTAAAGCTTTGTGAACCATTGCTCGCGCCCGACTCAATTAACGTCTTTTGAATACCGACGGGACAAGCTGCTTGTAAATGAGGAGCTGGTCTTCTCCCCCAAGTTCGCCTTTCGTTTTCCCAATCAGGCCCTGCAGAGGTATTCTCACTACTGTCGCGGTCATTGTTCATCTCCTCGCTTTCCGCATCTTGATTTTCAGTTAGTAGCAATCAATGTATCACACCGTCTGCACTGATATGCAACGTTGGGTGGCGATAAGAAGCGTATGCGAAGGAAGCAACGTCCCGGGAATGGATGTTGAGTTGGTTTAGTCCCAGACTGGGAGAATTGAGCTCAGGGTAGCAGTTCACACACGGCTGGTTGGTGGTTACACACACTAGCCTAACGCAAGCAATATTCGATGTGCACTTGCAATCAGGCATTTAGCTTCATTCGACCACATCAACTGTTGTTTCCGTACGGCCTAAAAACTGTTTGCCATTGGTCCAGTTAAGTGCGAAGATAGAAGATTTGGCAACACACGTCTCCCAGAAAAAGGAGGAAAATAAATAGCACGAGAGCAACATAATTATCCTGACACAGGCCACAAGAGCTGTGAAACGAAAACACCTATATAAACAGTACTAATGTTATAGACATCCACCAAAACAATATGACCATGGAAACCCAAAACACACAGGGGATTGTAGAAGAAGCCACCACTGCAGCTGTACATAGGTTTGATTAATTTGGCGGGAAGCACACAGTTGGAAATGTGGAGGTACATACAAGCCTACCCAAACTAGCTTTCTAGACTGGAAATCGTATTTTGCAACAGATCTTGCCTTCTCCCCACCATTACCATCAGTTTGCGCCTGGCGCTTCATAGATGCATGATTATTTTTTGCCATCTGGCTGGCCTCTGCGTCCACCGCAGACACACCCACACACAACAGAAAGATAAAGGTCACAGTGGTAGTGTAGTCTTTGTTCACTCACGACGGAAAGGATAGCCGACAAGACAGGCACTGGTGCAGTATAGCGCGAGACACAAACAGCATGTCCTTGAGGGAATCCTCCACATACATATTCTTACATGTGGATGACTTTATACCCCTGCCGCTAAAGAAGGCGCTCTGGCATGCCAGCATTGGCCGCTGACGTCGCTCCCCCCGAGCGGAGGCTGTGCGTGCCACACACTGTGGGGTCTGCAATTACGCGGGCAAGAGCTGTGTGGATTAATTCGCGCGCCCGGGCATATTTTTATTTTATTTTTTATTTTATTTTTACTAGAGCCACGTAAACCCGTCATGTATGGGCCATGAATAAGGGGAGTGGTGGCGTGTTCTGGGATGCCCTGCCGACCTTGGGTCTCGGCTTCATCACAACCAAGCGCGCCAATAGCAGAGAGAGAACGAGAGAGAGACATAGACAGAGAGTGAGAGAGAGAAAGAGAGATAGAGAGAGCAAGAGAGAGAGAGAGAGAAAGAGAGAGATAGAGATAGAGATAGAGATAGAGAGAGAGAGAGAGAGAGAGAGAGAGAGAGAGAGAGAGAGAGAGGAGAGAGAGAGAGCGGGGAGGGTTGGGGAGCAAGAGAACTAAATAAGAGAAGTAAATAAAGTATTTAAAAAAATGAGAGAGAGAGAGCGAGAGGGAGAGAGAGAGAGAGAGAGAGAGAGAGTGTGAGAGCGGGGAGGGTTGGGAGCAAGAGAGGGGGAGAGAACTAAATAGAGTATAATTATATAATGCGTAATAGGTGCACATTCAGATCCAGAGAAAGGAGTAAGCAGGGCACGAGGCGTATGGCAATAAGCAGCAGTGTGTGGGCAGATGTGCATACATCATACAAAGTGTCAGTGGCCCAGTGCCATTGCTGTGTATGTCATCTTTCCCAGCAGACATGACTGGTGGGCTGCTGCGGAGACCTTGCCAAAGAGAGGTTGAGTGGGTACATGCCGTGCTCTCTCCAAGAAATCCTCTATGACCGACACAGGACATGGTTTAGTAGCCTGCTGCTCTAGCAGGCTCACCATGACCACATCGCCCTGGCGCAACTGGTCGTTCTTAAGCCGCCCATGCACACTAACCTTTATCGCCAACTCCAAAATGCCCACTTCCGCTCCATCTGTGACGATTACCGGCGAGATCCTAGGGTTCTTTGGAGCACCATCAACTCAGTCACTCGGCGCACAAACCCAAGAACTGACCCTTTCGTCCAGGCAGATACCTTGAACAGGTATTTCCATAGTATTGTGTCAGATCCGAACCCGGGTTATTTTGTTCCAAGTGGTACCTCAAGACGGTGTGACTTGCACGAGTTTCGTTTTATTTCTGAGGATGAGATACTTCGGCACCTTCAGAAACTCGACGGGATGAAAGCGCCTGTGCCAGAAAGTCTCCTCCCGAGCATCCTGAAGGCCGTTGCACCAGTTGTCGCATTCTCCCTCACTCTAATATTTAATACCACTTTGTGCACTGCTGTGTTCCCGACACAATTCAAGTTGGCTAATTTCACGCCAATATTGAAATCCCGTAAGCGCGACCCTACTTCTCCTTCAAACTATCGTCCTGTGTCAATCACGTCGATTCTGGCTAAGACTCTGGAGCGCCTGGTTCTAAATCAGGTATGTGACAGTTTGACCATCGAAAATGACCTCCATGAACACCATATTGGGTTCCGACCAGCTCGTTCCACGACCTAACTGCTCACACTTGCTGTAAATGATTGGAAACTGGCCCAGGACCGCGGATAGACTACCAGTGTAGCCTTTGTCGACCTCAGCAAAGCGTTTGATCGCGTCTAGCATCAACAGTTACTCGTTGCGCTCCATGGCATGCGTGTTTATGCAAGCGCGCTGCGTTGGTTTGCGTCGTACCTCGCCGGGAGATCTCAGCGTGTCGCCACGCAAGCCAGCCAGTCTTCGAGTCTTGCAGTGTCTCGAGGAGTTTCTCAGGGAAGTATTTTAGGCCCTACCCTTTTTAACGTCTATCTGAGGGACCTTCTCCGGATTTTTTCACCCCAAACGCACCTTCTCCAGAAGATCATGACCGAAGGGCCACTCGCGGACAGGTCACATGGTTCTTATGAGTCACCTTCCTCCCGGGTCCTGCGGGACGGTCCCACATCCGTTTCTAAGGTGCCATTCTCTGGAATAAGCTGCTGGCTGAACTTAGATGTATATCACAAAAGGATGAATTCAAGAGCACCATCTGACTCTGTGTTGAGTCGCTTATCCATACCTCTTTGTGTCTTAGCCCCTAGAAGCGCTAGTTCTTCAGTTCCGAATATTTTCTGCATGATTGCCTTGTTTGTAAGTTCTCACTTCTTTCCTGCACCATTGCCTTATGCTCTATTTATGTGAAACCATTGCCTTCGGGAACGCTGTCTTTTTGTTCTCGCATCCTTTCTGGACAATTTCCTCCTGAAACGCTCTAAAATTATGTACTTGTAATCGTAACTTAAAGTTTCATGCCCATAGGTAAACATCAGAAAATTAATACAGAGTGAACAGCCAGGATCCGATTATGCAAATCGTAATGGTCTTAGTTGTATCAGGAATCGAATTTTCACGGAAAATGAAAATACCAAGATAAGCAAGAGCTGAAAGTCTCAGCTGTGAAGGACGTTCGCGGATAGCCATGCATGTCGATGATGACACTGGCTAGACCATTGGACAATACGGTCAAACCATGATTCAAGGACGCAAAGCAACATTCCACACAACTTGCGCGGCTCAAAAGATGCTAATATCAAGAAAAGGTGAAGCTATGCGAACAAGAATCATGCAAAACCGAACGTCTCAGTAAAACAGCACTGTACTTCGACTTTGACACTTTAGATGGACAATAAGCAGAGGTAACAAACAGTAGTTTCACACGACAATCGTTTCGCCGTATAGATAAGTCATCTTCCTCTTTTATGTTACTTCTATAACTTGAAATAAAAATCAATTGTCATAACATCCAAGGTAATTTCAGATAATTATTGTGCATTGATTCACTCTGTGCAGTGAAATGGGATGCGTGTGCTCAAACCAGCACCAGCACTTGGCAAGTCGATTGGACTTTTCAAGATGACCACAAAACCTGGAAAGACGCCAACATATCCTGTAGGTTCTTTGGCGGATCACTGGCTACTGTCCAGACAATGGCTCAGCTGCAGTGTGCTAACCGGACCGCAGAAGGATTATCCGCCACGTGGGTAGGCCTGACTGGTACATGGAGCGCCGGAAACTGGACTGCTTGGAAATGGGAAGCTGCATTGTCGGCCGTTACGGCGCAACTTCCATGGGGATCAAAATTTCCAGCGACTCGGGATGATTACATATACGGATACTATCAGCCAGACATTTTCAGATTACGGAACTGGGACAACAACCATAGACTTCGGTACCTCTGTAAACGATATGTGCCTAAAAGTAAGGGTATGGCATTTGAATGAACGCAAATTGTATTCACATAGTTTTTAAATCTATACAGTCTGTTCTGTTGTACATGTAATTATCGGCCATGAGTCATCAGTATTGAGGTTAAAACAGGTGGACCTAAACCATGCAACCCAAAGTGTAATGATTTCCTCATGTAATGAAGTTGGCTCCAGTGGAGCTTGGCAACATTAACCCTTTCCATGCTATGGATGCGTGTACTGTTTTTTCAGTATGAGCAGATTGGCCATGGACGCGTTTACGCATTCTGCCTACAATTTACAGTACATTAGCTTCTTTTGCCTTGCTTGGCTACCTAAGATGTACAGAAAATACCAAAAATCCAGGAGGAGTATGTTTTTTGAGCTGGAAAGTGAGTGGGGTTGTCGAATAACTGCTAGAGGGACCCTCCTTTGCGGCTGTAGAGTGCTAAAAACGTGCCCTGTTTGCCGAATAACCCTTATTTTTCTCCGGGGGACACCCCGGACCACCGGTCTTACCACTCCAAGCCGCCATGTCACGCTCCTGCTCTCTCTAAATATCTCGGATTGCTAATGTTGAGACACCGCAGGAAAGGTTTTGCGCTCAGTTTTCCAGGGATATAAAGAGTTGCGCGATACAACAAGGCCTTCGACATGTCTAGTAGGCACAGCCCTGTGGTCTTGCCACTGTCTCTCGCCTTCTGCAGATTATCAGTCAGCACACAGAGGGCGTCTTCCGTGGAACATTTCTTGCGGAAGGCAAATTGTGTTTCGGGTAATGCCTTGGTCAAGAGTTGATATCCCTGGGCAAGAAGTAGGTCGTTATTATTAACAATAAAAAATAATATTTTACCAAGCATGCCTGTAAACGACAAAGAACACACTATTATCGATGCGTCCATCATACAAATCATGCAAGCGGCATTGGTCGCCAAATGATGAGCGTTCTCGGCGACGCAAATAGGAAGCCCTTCACCCACAAAAACACGTCACAAGCCCTTTTATTAGCAAGAAAGAGATACAGCACCTCGATTTTGCCCTAACGCTTGAATAATGATAAACGATGAGATAATGACCGGTGATGGTGGTGGATAATGTAGTAAATTATATTTAATCAGCAGTCATTTTGCAACTGTTATAATTCGCACTACTTTTCATGTAGCATGAACTCTGCCTTCTTCTGAAATATTCCTAGGTACTTGGCGCCTTTGCTGTGACTATGCAGGCTGAGTAAATATGTAGGAAGCAGTGACCAGTCAAGGCCATAACAAACAGTATGACAGTCACAAATCAGCCATGACCATTCACAAATCAATGTACAAGTCACAAGGCCCCATGAGCAGTCACAGAACAATGTGCAGTTACTACTTTATTTATAAGTATGGTTGTAAACACGCACCTGTCAATATGGCGGTAAAAACACGCCGGACAGTAATTATACAACAGAAAGAAAGGAGATAAATGGCTGTGAATACAGTCTTATGTCGAGCCAGACGCGCCTCAGCCTGGACAAGGTGGACAGGTGCGAGGTCGAAGTTGTTGTTGTTGTTCTTTTTGTTTGAATTCACATTACCAAGCGGGCAATAAGCCCAATTACATGGAAGCGAATAAAAGAATGCTAAGAATGAGGCATTTTGGTGAAGAGTATTTCAAATGAAAATACTGATCCCGGGAGGTACTACAAATAGGTACAAGTACAATGAAAATATGAAAATACATGATACTGTCGTTTACCATGCTGCAAGCAGCTAGTTGTTGAAGGAAAAGCGACAAGAATGACATTGTATCTCATGTACTTGACAAACAGAGCTAACAGGAAAAGACCGTGACGACGGCGAACAGGGCGTGATCCGTGTACGCAGCAACGGAGTGCAGAAGTGTCAAGAAAATATACCAAGCAGCACCGCAGCCAAGCTACAACCCGGCTATAGGCAGCTTTGCGTTTGGTGGCGAAGTCATGCACCAGCGTCTTGACTACTACGGCTGCTTATGAGCTCATTCCACCACAGTAGGAGAGGATTAACGGTTTGAATGAGCCATGCTCGACTCCATTGACACGTTCACCGTAAGCACTCTTCTTCTCGCCTTCAAACCTTCGGTAGACGGAGGGTAGAGACTTGGACCGCTAGCTTCACGCGTGAGGATGAAATACCCTTGTATCGAAGAATGCATTGCGGCTATCGGTCCAGAATCCCTTTACTTGCAAGTCGGCACGGGCATCAGGATCAGTGTTGGCTGACCGATGGTGAAAGGTTTCACCAGTTAGGGGCTGCAATGGTGGCTCCGCCTCCACATCATGATGGAGCTCCTTCGTGAACGACGCGAGAAAGTCGGTGGGAGCATTGTGTCGCATGTAGATGAATTCCGACAGCTTACAAATGTGGGCAAGGTCAAGTGCGAACCTTGAGCCACATAGACAGGATGCTGGCAGGTTTTCAAGAGGCCTACAGTACCGGAGCCGGATACGATCGTGAAAGTAAGCTTTCACATCAAAGTTGGAACCATGCTCAGCCATAGGGACGGTGGTGAGGGTACAGGACCCGCTCTTCTCGCCTGCCAAGGTTTTGCTCGTTGTTGTGGCTGCGGCAGGCGGTCTTGGATGGTGGCCGCTGGTGCCCTCAGTACTGCGCGGTGGCGAATTAGCAGTGCCGACATAGTTGCCTCGTCCGGCCGAATGCTCTCCAACGACTCCGATCCGCCGGTGGTGATCTGAGCTGCGAGGTGGGTAGTGCACCGCTGCTTTTCCTTGGCAGAGTCAACACTACACTTTGTTCTGCGGCCCTGGGAGTAGTGTTGGAGTAGAAATTGCTGAGGAAACGTCGCGGAGGGGCGAGCTTTCCTGCGCAGGTATGACTTTGGCCGTATTTCAGCATGGTCGAGTGGAAAAATTCAAAAAAGTTTATTTCAAGAAAACCCCAAAAAGGAAGATGGGGGACATGTCCTCAGCGCTAGAAGAGGTGTTCTACTATCTGCCGGTGTATAGTTCTGGCCAATTGAGGACGTAGCTGGCTGTTTTTCCAGCGCTTGTAAATTGGCTATTTTCAAGACGATCATTTGTGGCGTCAGGGGGTGATGGACCTCGTCTTCTGGGATGCTGGCGTGGCTAAGCGGTACTGCTCCAGGAACTCTTCTAAGGTGAGGCAATGTTGGCTTGATCGAGTTTTTTTAATAGCTTGTTCGTATACGCTGTGGCTTGACTCGTTTCTAGACCCATAAATAATGTGATATTTCGACCATTTTTGAGGGGTATGCAAATTTCAAGGTTCCCTTCAGAAACTTTTTCAAGGGCTTTTCACAATCGATCCACACCCCAAAGGGAACCTACCTGCAAATTTTGAGCGAAATCGGAGAGATCCACTTGCACACATACTTTGGTATTCTCAGACATGCTCTCTTAAACAAATGAGGTATAGTTTATGTTTGGTCATGGTGGAAGGAGATGTGGAGCTACGGGAGAGATGAATTGATTATTCCCAGGGTGAGGGTGACATCGGTGGACGAGTATGACGATTACGAAGACAGTTGAACACTATAATTTTCAAAGGTAACTAAAAATAATTTGGCAATGAAAGGTACAAAAGAACTCAACTAATGATTAGAAGAAGTCATGTTTTCTCCTTTCCATGTTGATCTCTAGCATGTATGGTCATCTTGTTATGGGGATATTCATGTATTTAGTTGTACTAATGGCCACTTGCAAGCACATGTACGAAAAGGCACACAATTTCCGAAGTTTGAGGCTCCATAAGTGAAACAAAATGAATATGTATCCCTACGTGACAAAGCACAGTATGAGGATTTTGCGAGCATATTGCGAGAATCCATGAAAGCATAATTCCATGATTTCGCCAGCATAATCCGCCGGAGCCTATTTGTCTAGCATTAACAAATCCCGAATCGCTAAATTAGAAGTTCTTCATCGCCGTTTACTGCGAATAATTTTTAGTGCGGATCGTTACAACTCAAATCCAGACTTGTAGGCTGCTGCATCTACTTCCACCTTGCAACGCTACCTTGATGCTTCCAAGTGCACCCTGGTTCATTCCATTTACTTGACCAGCACCCTGCTAATTTGCAGTTACTTAATTGGTCTACTTCGGATGGTACCACCCGAAACCGCGTTTGTCCACCTCCAGCTAGATCTACCCTATTCCCAATTTCCCCTTTTTTCCCTCCTACTCCACGTGGCTCCAACTGCCTCCCAGTAGAAGGCAAGCTTCAGATAGGCCCTGGCGGGTTTGACCAGCCTTCGTCGTCCAGATCTTGGTTCTGATCTTGATTTTGGATCAACTTGATCACATCCGACGATCTGCTATGTCACGCGGTAAACAGTCGGCGCACGGCCAGTTTCAGGACGCAAAAATATCGTACTTCGATCGCTCAAATCGAGATTTTTTCAACCTTTTTTGCACTTCTGCAGAGCTTTGCGGATAGTGAAATTAGAGTCGTTCATGGAAGGAAATGGTTGTTCTTTGGAGTGACAAGGATTGTCAGTTCAAATTTCTTGTCAGACTTGGTAGAGGTGACCACGCTGCAGTGTTGTGCGTGCTGGTGTCTGGAGCGGTGCCTGGTGTAGGATCCTGAGGACGCGCTTTCTGTTGTCTGGTAGGAAATTGGCAATGTTGCAATGTTGGGAAGTGCAAATAATCCAATTTGTATATTTTCAGAAAACGTTTCCTGCACTGTATGGCTCAGAAAAATAGTCGGCGTAAATGGTTCCCACTATGGCCCCTGAAATTTGGCTATTTTGGCGATGAAATTTAGGGATATTTGGATATGATGGCCATTGCATTCCTGGATGTAGCCAAGACTCTATGTGGTGGTGATTAGCCCTTTCCTAAAAATGCCAAAAAACGCAACTTCTGCTTTTCGCAACCGTGCCAAAACAAGTGAAAGGTGCTGAAATCGCTTCCTTCTCGCTCCACATAAACTGGCATACACAGAGACATAGACAGCAATAGCGACAACACACAAAGTGAAGGGTAGTGGGCCGCAGCGCATCCATATTTTCAGAAAAAGCTAAAAAGTTCCTGATACTGCAACTCAAAATGAGCGAGTCCTTTGTCCATTATGATACCAAAAAAACCCAAAAAGGAGCGGAAATAGACAACACATTGCAAGTATTATGAACCGGCAAATGTTCACAAAGTAAAACATGTTAGCTTTCACTTTGTCTGTCACCAGTTAATCATATATACTTGTCTCAGGGGATTCTGTCCCTGCATTAGATTTGCTTGTTACATGTGTTGAGTTCGAAACAGGACGACTGACGACACATTATCCAGACTTTACAACGGGAACAGGTAGGTTGGGGGAACGACATTTATTATAGACGACGAGACAAGAGACCAAGACGAACGAAACGACTACATTGAAGAGTGAGAAAAGAGAGAGAGATCAAGTCTGAACGGCAAGATAAAGAGCCTGGGTAGCTATAGCAAATATGGGCGCGCAAGTAGCTTGCGGTGTTAGGCTGACTGCCTAGCTTTCTTTTCTCTCTCTCTCTCCTTTTTCTCTTCTTTCTCCTTCTTACCTGACTGTCAAAGCTTGTGACATCTAACGTTTCAATAACTTTCAATAACTCTTCTGAAAAATGATACCCCGGGGGTTTCGTTTCGCCACGTTCAACGTGCGCGGACTTTGTTCTGCGTCGAAGCAACAGCAACTAGCTCGTGACATGGACGCCTATCGTATTGATTTCTGGGGACCTCAGGAGCTCAAGATGACAACGACCGTCGATAAGCCTCTCGGTGATTCGCATCGGTTTGTCAGCTTCGGTCAAGCAGAGGGCCGGCATGGAGGTAATGGATTTGTCATATCGAACATGCTCAACAAATTTGTATCAACATTCAAAAAAATTTCCGACCGAGTCAGAACTGTCGACCTCTCCATTCCGCAAGGCAAGGGCAATACCTTACCTGTTCGTTTCGTCGTGGCATATGGCCCCACAAACCCAGCAGCGCAGAGTAATCCTGAGGTTCGTGAAAGGTTCTATGACGCCTTGTCCACAGCCTGGAACAAGTGCAGTGGAAGAACACTCGTGATTGGGCTTGGTGATTTTAACAGCAAGGTCGGAGCAGGTGAAGCAGCGTGTGTGGGTCAATATGGCAAAGGTGTAAGAAATGACAATGGTCAAGCGCTGGTAGAGTGGGCTAACATGCATCATCTGGTGTTGGCTAATACGCTCTTCCGCTACTCAATGCGCTATAGAACCACATGGACTGGATGCATGGCATCCCCTGATGGCCTCAGGAAAATGATCCACAACATGATTGACTACATCGTGATCCCAAAGCGCTACAAGCCACTAGTTGTGAGAGCTCATTCGTATGCTGGAACCGAGACATTCAGCGATCATAAAATAGTCATTGCGGACATGGAACTGACTGGTCTATACCGTGTACACATTGCCGCAGCAGGCAAGGCCGCTGCTCCCATCGCAATCCAGAGACTAGAAAACGCTGACGTCCGTAAGGAATATCAGTCCAGCCTCTGCCAGAAACTGCGTGAACAACCTGCATTTTGTGGGTCATCTGACAGTGGCTCCGTGATCAGTACCTGGGACTCAACAGCGCAAGCGGTCATGGACGTGGCAGAGAGCACTCTTGGACGCATGCACAGAAGCGGTTCACGCAGGGTTTGTGTACCTAATCCAGAGGTTGAAACCCTCTCACGGCGCCAACGGGAAATCAGATTACTTCAGCAATCAGGCCATCACAATCCAGAAGAGCTAAAGAGGGAACGGAACTGCATCATGCACCAGATCAGAAATATTCAGCGCAGCGATGCCATGGAACGCCTGGATAGGATTGCAGAGCGGGTTGAAAAGGCACCTACATCTGCTCAGATGTTTACTGCAGCAGCGCAGCTAAAGAGTGGTAGTGGACAACGATCACCATTGATTGTCGAGCGAGCTGATGGATGTATTCTTGCTCATGCCACAGACAAGGCCAGTCGAGTTCGAGATCACTTCTCCTCACAATTCAGTGCCAAAACAGCAGGTGAAATACCACCGCCATCACCATACTCCCTCGCCACTCCCATCTCCGAATCTGAAGTCGCCACTGCCCTCAAGCGCCTGCGAAACGGGAAGGCCTGTGGTCCAGATAAAATCCCAGCAGAGCTCCTGAAATATGGATCCGAGGTGCTAGCGCCGGTCATAGCAAATTTCGTCAACGCTGCTCTCTCGCAGGGTGCCAATTTATCGACGGCTATTGGACCAGGAATACTCATACCTCTCGCTAAGCCTAACAAGCCCAAGGGTCCTGTAACCACTCTGCGGCCCATCACTTTATTAAAATCTATCCGCAAAGTGATATCGATCATTGTGCTTCGGCGCATCACGGAATCCGGGGCACTCTCTCGTCATCTTGGTACTACACAGTCCGGCTTCCGCCCGGGCCGTAGTACAGCGGACGTGGTATGGACCCAGCGGTGGATCGCTGCAAGAGCCATTCGTTACCGACAGCAATTTCACATTCTAGGCCTGGACATGTCCAAGGCCTTCGATACGATTAACCGCCTGAAGCTGCTGGAAGTGATGTCTGCAATCACCAATCCAGATTGCACATGTCTCATCCACCACCTACTCCACAGCACAACTATCACTGTTAAGGTTGCAAGTGCCACTGCTGAACCGTTTGAGAGCACTATTGGAACACCACAAGGCGACAGTCTCAGCCCAGTTCTCTTCATCTGCTATCTGGAGGCTGCACTACAGGAATGCAGAACTCGTCTCGCGCCCCGGCCTGCTGGCGACGCAAGTCTACCACCAGAGACGGGTTATGCAGATGACATCTCCTATTATTCAACCTGCAGGCTGTGGCTTGAGAATGCTCTGCCTGTAATAGCAGACACACTGCACGATTGGTCATTAAAAGTAAATCCAGATAAAACAGAGTGGATCCGTGTGTCACCTGAATCCGAGAGCTGGCGGGCATCTAGGCAGCTTGGCTCCTTGATGGGGGAGGAAGAGGATGTTCGGCGCAGGATGGAACTTGCCTCTCGCGTGTTTGGCCAGCTGTACGCCCTATGGCTGCGTAGAGATAAAGTAGCGGAGAAGACACGCTTACGCTTGTACAACGCTATCGTACTGCCGACATTCCTGTACAATTGCGAGACCTGGGGATTATCGTCAACAGCAATGGCCAAGGCAGACGCATTCCACCGGCGTCAAATGCGATCACTCCTTGGAATACGATACCCAGACACAATTTCAAACGACGACCTATACCGGAGAACCAAGAGCAACCCTATATCAGACACAGTTGCATGTAGGCGACTACGAATGACCGGTCATGTGCTACGGATGGACACGGACACGCCACCGCAAGTAGCCATGAGCGGCTATTTTGACAAGGGCAACAAAGCACCTCGTGGACGGCCAAGGTTGACACTGGCCACAAGTCTGGTTGCTCAGCTGAATAAGCTGGGTCTGCCAATGAAGACCATGGAAGACCTTTCCAGGTGCCGACAACAAGCAGCAGACAAGACAGACTGGAGGAAACTGTGCAGCTCGACACCCGGCGAGAAATCGGTATCAGCAGCTACTACACCTAGCTGATGATGCTCACAAGACAGAAGCGGAAAAAACACTGAATTTCTTTATTTAGTGCTCTACTACGCGAAATGTGCTATTATTATTATTATTATTATTATTATTATTATTATTATTATTAGTAGCTCCCCAGGCCAACGGAACAAAAGGAGACAAAAGGTGAGTACGCAAGTGCATGCAGGCCAGCTAGAAAAGGTACGGGAGGAGGTACCTAACATACCACCCCTCCATGAAAAAATATCCCGCGTCCTCGCGGAGAGAAAAAAATAGAGAAAAAGATTTAAAAAAATCACTAAAGGAGAAAACACACACACACACAACGCACGGACCTCACAAAAGTGTGTACTAAAAAATGCACTACAGATCATTACAACCGTCAACGTTCCTGTACTACTCATACTATAGTGTGTACATTGCCAATAACAACGGGCCCAAACGCCCCTTCAAAACATGGCACAACAAATAACTATTGGAGTTCGACGAGGGACTTGAATTGTATTCTGATGACTAGTATTTTGCACGGCTAATAGAACCTAGTTACACTTTAATATACGACATAAATAAGAGAGCGTGGCTCACCATGATCGGACCCCTGATATTAATGAAGGACACCCGCGCGCACACACACTACAAAAAAATTCACGAAAATACATGTGACGGAGAAGGAACGCATACAAAAGAAAGAAAGAGAGAAAGGTAGCTGACCTGCATGGCGTGAACGACACGAGGTTGACATAGACGAGACGAAGTTGGCGTGGATGAGACGAAGTTGATAGAGACGAGACGAGTTTGGCGTAGGAGAGACGAGACTGACATGGACGAGAAGAGGTTGACATAGACGAGACGAATGGCAGTTGAGGACGACTGGGCATGGGATGATCTCAGGGTCGTGGGTCGATCAATAATCGGGCACCAATGTTGAGTTCGAAACAGGACGACTGACGACACATTATCCAAACATTACAACGGGAACAGGTAGGTTGGGGGAACGACATTTATTATAGACGACGAGACAAGAGACCAAGACGAACGAAACGACTACATTTAAGAGTGAGAAAAGAGAGAGAGAGAGATCAAGTCTGAACGGCAAGATAAAGGGCCTGGGTAGCTATGGCAACTATGGGCGCGCAAGTAGCTACCCAGGCCAACGGAACAGAAGGAGACAAAAGGTGAGTACGCAAGTGCATGCAGGCCAGCTACAAAAGGTACGGGAGGTGGTACCTAACACATGCTTTGAGATTGTGTCTTATAATAATAATAATAATTCGAAACTCGGATGTTGAGCCATTAATAAATGTACAAAGGAAAAGAACATATGGATACGAGTTAAGAGTAACTCTCCATTACTGTACTTGTAACTGGATACTATATATTATACAGTCAGAAAATGCAATAACTAGGCACAAAGCTGACAGAGTACTGAGACATTCGACGTCCTGACACTTAGCTTCAACACATCTCCGTAGCGCTAACCGACAGCCTTCCAACTTGGGCGGTTCAGGGTTGTGGAAAGACCAACAAGGGGAAGGCAAGCGCAACGAAAACGAGCAAAAGCTACAGTCCCAACGGAACAAAGAATGTAGATTGCTACTAGACGATGACGAGACCAGTACGATATTTGACAAAGCGGTCTAACTACAATTCGAAGCAGCAAAGCAGCACACGAACCCAACTTGGGCGGGTCATAAATATAAAAGATAAGTAAATAAAGGGGAAGCTTTGCGAAAACGAATTGTACAAGCCGAAAGCCAAACTCCTACAGTACTCCTCATGCATGACATTGTGATGGAGTAGTTGACTCCAAAACAAGTTGTTTCACACGACGTACGTTTCGCCGTGTGGTTCGTGACAGCTCATCAGGTGTGCAATTTGAAAGTCGGATGTTCTTCCAAATCGGAAGGCTGTCGGTTAGCGCTACGGAGATGTGTTGAGGCCAGGTGTCAGGACGTCGAATGTCTCAATACTCTGTCAGTTTTGTGCCTAGTTATTGCAATTTCTGGCTGTATAATTTAGTATCCAGTTACAAGTACAGTAATGGAGAGTTACGCTTAACTCGTATCCATATTTCCTTTTCCTTTGTATAATAATAATAATAATATATAAAAAGGCGACGTGGAGACTGGTGTCTGTATGGTTCGGCTGAAGAGCGCGTGGTTGTGATGAGTTGGGAGTGCAATGAATTGAAAATATGGCCAAAAGCTCTGTCGCAATATTTAGTTCTGACGTGGAGACAATAATCTTAATAATGCATGTCCATTGTCACACTGCACTTACTGAAATTTCTATCATTTCTCACCTCACCTATAGTTTATTACCTGTGGAAATTGTTCCTAGGTTTGTGCTATTTTTCTTACTATGCTTGTATCCTCGCTGTTTCACTCCAAGTGTATATATCCTATTGTAGTGTCATCATTCTCTTTAGTCACGAATTCCATTGATAATTGTAACACGAAAACGTTCTGGAATACATTATTCGACCCCGTGGTTGTGATATGAGTGCGCATTTAGTTATATTCATTGCATTAATAATAATATAATTCAAAGTTTTAGGAAATTAGAGGCCACATGCCACGTACTGGTCTTTTCTCTCCAAAAAACAACACTTGCAAGCCAGATATGAAAGACAGAATAAAATCATCAGTCACACCACCCGGACTCGAACTGTAGGTCAGTTGGTTAGAGCATTGCTCGCTAATATCAAGGTCCCTGGTTCGAGTCCCGGTGGTGTGACTGATGATTTTCTTCTTTCTTTCATATCTGGCTTGCAAGTGTTCAGTTTCGGAGATAAAAGAGCAGTACGTGGCATGTTGCCTCAAGTTTCCTAAAACTTTGAAATTCTCCGTGAAGTCCAAATTTGAAATTGCAATATAGTTTCGTAATAAGTGTTCGCATGCAATGACGCAAATCCAAACAATTCAGTTGACAGGGAAGGCCTTTTTTACGGGCAAAGCAAAGCACAAGCATCACCATGTAAACAATATTTGTAAAAAAAAAATTAAAATTAAAATTCAATATCGAACACGAATAAAATAAAATAAAATAAAAATATGTAAAAAATAAACAATATCGAACACGGGATTAATTCCGGAACTATCTACTCAACCAATTCATAATGCAATACCCGCACACTGTGTCAGTGATGGAACTCCACTACCCGATCAACATGCAGAGACCACTCAATCACATGCTTAGAAGCCGCTCTCCACAATGGCCAACTCCCTCATCGCATTAACTGGACGATGGTAGGCCGAACGTGCACCGCGAATGCACATTATGGCTGCCCTGAGCAAAGCGAAGGACAAGCGACACCGCACATAGGCCATTAGCTGGGCATACGGTCGATCGGCAGTTGCCAGCAATGCACACAACCCCTTAATGAATGCAGTACACTCCGGAGCACAACAACCCGCCGTGGTAAAGACTAGAGGGGTAAACCACGGTCGACATTGTTGATACGCTCGGCATACTCACTCTTCTTGCGGCGCTCATGTTGCTTCAGAAGATCACTGACGGGCTTGCTCTTGAATGATGCTGCATCCGGGTGGAAGACCCGGACATCGAAGAACGCATTCTGAGCTCGGGTCCAGAACCCACGAGCTCGGACATCAGCTCGGGCGTCGTTCGCGGTGTTTGTTGTTGCCGATAAAAACACCTCGCCTGTGATCGGAGCAACTACAGGCTCGACTGCCACATCTGAGCATACCTCCGTCAGAAGATCCGCCACGATATCTCTTACTTCATTGTGGCGAATTGTCGGGAAACCTCCGCGGGGGCAAATCATCGCATGCGTGGCGTCGAACGGCTCCCCACACACACAGCTCGCTGGTGTGTCCAAGAGAGACCAACCATAGCGGAGAGCTAGAGCGTCGCGGAAGTCTCCCTTGGACAGATGGTGACCATGGTCTGCCAGAGGCAATACCCCGAGCCAACTCGACACGCCTTTCGTGGATAAACTCTCAAGCCGACGAGCCAGGGCAGGGGACGCACTGCTCTTGATCGTGACGAAATCATTCTGCTCCCTCTGACGACGGTCATGCGCTAGCCGTGTCTTCTCGCCTAGGGCTGCCTGGCGAACATCCTCCGTGGAGTTATGGGTGTATTGATCATTCTGGTGTACAATCTCCTCCACCTGAAGGGCCGTTACAGCGCTCGACGCAGGGAGCTCTGCTGTACCCATTTGCTGAAAACACGGCAGGGCCATCCCCCCCCCCCCCCCCAGTCGACAGGGCAGGCGGAGAAGGTTCAATTCTTCTGGTAGGAAGGAATCACGGCCCGCTAGAGCAGGTAGAAGCTCCTCCGTGATGACCTTGTCAAGGTCGGTAAGGCATTGTGCAGGGAAAGGTACTGTACGCAATAGGTAGGTCCACCTACCACGTAAACCATGAGATATTGCAGCATAGGCAGCATGTGGCTCCGTTTTTGCAATCTCTGTAAGCTTCTTCAGCTCTTCCTTCCACTTCGCCACCCGTTGCTGCACACTTTCCGCGACCGCCTCTTCCGATCCAATCTCGGAGCCGAGATAACGCAAGCTCCCCGTGACAATCCGGATCCCTGTCTCGGCAAACACTTGGCGTGCTTCCTGCTCCAGCTCTGGCTTGACAAGGAGCTGGGTCTTTTCGGAGTTCGTGAAGTATCCGTATCGCCGTCCAATTGCCTGCAGCTCGTCCCACCACAACCGGATCTGTCTCAGCCTACCTGCTCCGCTGGAATCATCCGCATACCAGCTTTGCCGGACTGATGTGTGCTGCTCCTTGAGACGAGTGATGATCGGTATGGTGGCAACAGAGTAAAAGGCCATGGAGAGGGGTCGCCCTGAGTGGTTCCCTCACTCGACTTGACTTCCCCTCCACCTGCAACAAATAAACGTGCAGCCGTTTGATAGGAGTTCACAATTCAGTTGACACTTCCTTTCCATCAAACGTTTTCTTTCCCTTCTGTTCATGATAGTGCAGGGAATGTTATAAATTTGAAAAACACATAACTATAATAAAGAGAAAAGTCAACACTTCAACATAGGGGAAAAAAAGATTAAAGTGTTAAAAACTCAAACACAAACAGCTGTTAGTTGTAGACAAACACGTTGAATACATCAGGGAACACTTGTCACACTTTCACGAGATGTGACACCAAACAACTGCAACGATAACACATTCTCCTTCTGTACACATAGTTCTGGATCTTGTTTACGAATATACAGAGCTTCTAACACAGCAAGATGTAAATTAGTCCTTCCACGAGTCAAAATCGAAAAGATATCATCACTAGACAACTTAGGACAACTAGCACTGCCCGACAAATGACGCATGATGGACGATGCCCGATCACTTAGCTCTGTCACCTTCGACGCCTGCGGTTGTTCTCTTCCGTTAGGCTTGTTTGTTTGGTTGCTCCGGTCCACACCTCCAACATCCGTCGACTTCATGGCCGTTTTCGTGTCACTTCATGGTCTTCCTCGTTTCCTCTTGTTGATCGTTGCTGTAACTTCCATTATCGACGTATTCAAATCCCCAGAACTCCGTTTCTTCACCTTGCTTCCGGGTACTCTTCCCGTGTCTGTGAGCTCCAGTGTCACATTGGGTGGTTTTCGAGACGGTCTCCCCCGCTTCCTCACGCTAGTTTGAGCTGAACTGGACGTATGGTGTCATGCGACTAAGCTGCCATCTGTCTCTTCTGCTGGCTACCTCGAAGTTCACATTGACACCGCCATGTCTTGGAACACCCAAATGGATAGGTGCGTTGCCCGCCTTAAAAAGAAAGTTGGTGTTCTGTGGCGGATGCGCCGCTGCCTCAGCATGCAAAGCCGCATCCAATACTTCAAGTCTGTGATCATGCCCGATTTTTCGTTTGGCTCCGATCCCTTCTCAGCATCGCTGGGTGGTAAGCACCTGGACCATCTCCAAGTTCTGCAGAATCGTGCGGCTCCAGCTGTGTACGGATGCTTGCGGCGCACGTCTGCCAGAAATCTGCTAATCCAACTCGCCACCTACCGTGTCCGGGAGATCTTCATCCAGAAGCTCATCTTCCTGGTTTGGCGCTGCTGATACTCCGGTGCTAGCCCTACACTGCACGTGCGGCTGCTACCAACCAGTGGCGCTCCTACTCAGCTGCAATTATCTATGGGTCTAAGACCACTGCCAAACCGCACTGCGCCGGGTAAGAGTTGTCTCGCCTTCCAAGGACCTAGGCTCTAGAATGCGTTGCCCAGCGAGGTACGGGCCATACCGTACCCGGCCCAATTTCGCACTGCTGCTGTTCCACACAGCATGAACCTTTGAGGTCACACGGATCTCTATCGCCATATTTTCATTATATGCCTGTCTGTTGGCCTGCCTGCTCGTCTCTCTCCCTGTTTCTCTGACAACCTGCTGGTTAATTCGTACGGTTGTTTTTAGACGTAAAGCCCTGTCGTAGAGGTCTAAGCCCTCATTCGTTGCTGAGTCTCTCTCCTTCCACTCTCTCTCTCCCTCTCTCTCTATCTCTCTTTCTCTCCCCCTCTCTCTCTGCCCCCCTCTCTCTCTCTCGGATCTCTCGCTCGCTCTCTCTGTTTTTGGTTGACAAAAACATCTCTGGGGCTGATTGCCTTCTTGCTTCGACTTCTGCCGCGCCTTTGTTCTCGTACTCCCCTTTCTGTACAAGTGTTGTGCAAACCCTCCTTTAATATTGTCTGTCTCATTTTGCACTGAGGTGTTTTGATGCATAGTGATTATGACGCTCATCATTCGCTCCTTTGTCACTGGACAGTTCTGTCCATTTGGTTTTAGCGAATTCAAAGAAAGAAAACAAACAACAACAAAACAAAGATTATCAGAAGCAAATAGGGACTTGATCAACACATTGATACCACCTATGTGCTGGTTTGGGTCTCTGCCAGAATAATAAATTATAGAATCCGTGTTCAAGGATGGACGAGTCAAGGCTAGTTATTGCATCAGCAGGGAATATAGCTTCAATGATAATTTCGTCATGTTTGTCGTGATGGACGAGTGCATGCCTCAGGTCGTCCACTTGGGGGTGTCAACCAGAGTTGCCAAACAACCAAGCCCAATGGAGGAGACCAGTGTTGAAGATTACTGAGTGAGGAGGTCGGACCTCGTCCATCAATTATCATCAATTTGTCGCGCAGTGCTAGTTGTCGGAAGTTGTATAGTGATGATATATTTACGATTCAAACTTGTGGAAGGTTACACATTTCTGTGTTAGATGCGCCGTGTATTCGGAAATTAGATCCATGACTATGTGTACAGAAGGAGAGTGTGTTATCGTTGCAGTTGTTTGCTGGCACACCTCATGAAAGTGTGCCCAGTATTTCCTGATGTGTTGAACATGTTTGTCTACAACTTGCAGGTTCTGCTTTTGAGGTTTTAGCACTTTAATCATTTCTCAATTAGTTTGAGGTATGGTCTTTATTCTTTTTTTCCTTTCTACAAAATTTATGTAGTCACATATTTTCCGAATTTCTAACATTCCCTGGACTATCTTGAAGAGAAGGGAAGGAAAACCTTGTATAGATAATAATAATAACATTATTAGGATGACCCTAATACACTGTAATATATGAAAGGAAGTGGCTACTTGATAGTGTCGATTTTCGTCTCTGCATGCGAAGGTATAGATTGAGAAAATACGGGGTGAATAGTTTTGTTGTACAGTATCTAGTGCATCTCTAAAAAAAATCTGTCCCAATTTCCCCTGTCTGGTGACCACTGCAATGCCTGAAACTTCCCTTTGCACCTGGTCTTGGCGCTTTTCCCTACATTTCTCTGCACATTGGTGTGTTTAGCATTCTATTCGAGGTGCCCTCACATTTTGTGGACATATTCGTGAATTGGTTGTATTCGTTAGTTGGTTTATATCAATGTTTGTATAACCGCGCTTGCTTTAAATACAAACTGTCAATTCTGCAGAAAACTGGTACGTATGTTCACAGGGCCAAGAAGCATCGGGAAGACTCGAGACACTTTATATTGCCAAACCTAACATATACGAAGATGCGTCTGCTGAGTGTGCCCGGCGAGGTAGCATTCTGGCGAATATCCAGAATAGATATCATGCCGAGTGTGCAGGAGACCTGCTTGGACCCCGAAACGGTCAGTGCAACAGTTCTTCCAGTGATAACTGCACGACTTCCTCGTACCTCTGCAAAACCAATACATGCAATGTATGGGTTGCTCTTCAACGACCATCTCAATCCAAAACCTGGACATGGATGCTACCGGTTCCAATCTCAGCAAACAATGTTTCTTGGATTACTGCACCACTGGAAGGAGGAGGTGGACGAAACGAATGTGGCTATTATTCTCCAGAGAAGGAGAGCTTTGGAATCGAATCTTGTTCAATGAAGCTAAGTTTCTATTGCCAAAGATATACACCAAATGGTAGGGATCTCATAGAAATTCTTGTAGACATCCATCAGGCTACTCCTATACTTACCAAATGGCCCTGCTGTATTCACCTACCTATGAAGTAAAGGGGCTAATATGCAACATTAATTAATTTGCACACAACAGTAACAAACTCCTCCAGACACAACGGGGACTGGTAGTTGGGAAAACATTAATCAAAAACGAAGAGACGGAGACTTAGACGAACTACAACGACTACATTATGGAGGAGAGAGAGAGAGAGTGACAGAGACAGGGAGAGAGAGAGAGAGAGAGAGAGAGAGAGGGTGAGAGTGAGAGAGAGAGAGGGAGAGATGGAGAGAGAGAGAGATGGAGCGAGGGCGAAAGATAATTATTGGCCTGGGTAGCTATGGCAAATATGGGCTGGAAAGTAGCCACCCAGACCAATGTAACAAAAGGTGACAAAATATGAGACAAAAAGTGAGCGAGAGCGTGAATGCAGGCCAGCCTAGGGAATGTTGTAAGCACTTTTGTTGAAAGTTGAATGCACATAGTGCAATCCATGATCATTATCACTAATACCATAATTACAAAGACCGTAATCGATGTACATTCCTTCTTTCATAACTTTAGGCTTAGTTATATTCCAAGGGGAACATGGCTCGTGCAGCCAAAGACAACTTTGCGGTCAGAATAGAGGGATTTAAGGCCAGGTTCGGGAGCACTGAAATCAATGGAAAATCGAAGAAAGGCTGAAAGGAAAGTTGAGAACTTGTAGACAGGCGCTTGTGGCAGGGGTACGTAGATGATGCTAATGGGGTTTTTCCGTCAAGCGCTTAATCTGCCGCTAGGATCTAATGGGTGCTAGTGGGCGTCCTGAGCTCCCATCGAAATTGGACACAATAATTTACTTTTCTTTATGCATGAAAGAGACTTGGGCATGTGATAAATGATTTTAATGCGTAATTTGTACTTCCGTCGTCCTTATCTTTCCTACTAATATTAATCTAAACTGTTAAAGGCTGCTCAGGTCTCGGCTAGAATCCCATAATCCATTTGGCGAGTTATTTTTAAACAGTCAAAATAGTCAGTACTTGTACAACTATTCTTGTTTTTCCTTATTTACAGTTGTTTTACTATGTTCACATACCCAACTCGTAAATAAGAATGAAACACAATGGTCCGGAGACAAGGACAGACATGACAACTACTGATTATGGGCTGCACCAAGACGCGGCAGTGATGGTGGGGCATTGATGGCTCTACGGTCTGAGGTCTCGGCATCACGGCCAGAATCACGTTGTTTTAAAGGCATCATTTGGCAAGGAAAAGACCATGTACATGTACATGAAGATGTATTGTTCACTGACATCCTGTGCGTGCCTCACTGTATTCTTTGCTCTATAGCGCCCTCAGGCATAGCTGTCAACTCTACGGACACTGAAATAGCTGCACGCATATTGCAACCACAGATACTAAGAGATTGGGTGTCAGAATTCTGCTTTGTGTACGAAAAGAATGGCACTGCGGCAGCGTCCACTGTAGTTTGTACAAACAAGGAGTCAACCGTTTTATCAGGCCTGGCACACAACACTTTGTACATGGTCAGAGCATTCTCTAAAACAACGATCGGACACAATAGTAGCATGTCCCCTGAAGTCTATATTGGGACACTGCCTAAAGGTAAGGAATCTAGTTACATCGAAAACCGACCACGAACGGGTGTGAAGAATTTTGTGTGATTCTTATGGTACCTCGAACATTCCTTTGCATGGTCTCGTTCCGCAAATGACATTCCTATGTCAATGGCATGATTATCAGAAGATTCATTGCTGAATCAATTAAGGACTTAGTTACCCATGTGCCCAATTCATCTGGTTGATGGACGGATGTTCAAAGTGAAGAAATGAAAACAACACTTCTTGTCTCTTATCCCACGCGAGATTTCATTCTCCACAAAAATGCATTGGAATATTAACAGACTCTTGCTGACGGCAAATACACTGTTACGTATGAAAATTTTCCTGATACTTTACAGGTGATCTGAATATGCTTCCATTAGCGCCAAAATCGCTTGACAATTACGTCCTCTCAAGTACTACAATCAGTGTCTTTATAGGCCGAAAAGAAGGAAACAACCTTCGCATACTCCAGTATTGTGTGCATGAAAGGCCTGCTAATGATCTGTTTGGGAGTATTACATCGATACCAGTGTGCAACGCTTCTGAAAATGTTACCTTGATCGGCCTGGCACCAGGCATGACCTATAATTTCACCACCTATGTAAGCAATGCCTATGGAGACAGGATCAGTCGACCTCCACTCGCTCCACCACGTTGCATCAAGTTTGGCACATTTGTTGCACATGTGTAGCCTCGAGTTGGCATGAATTTCACCCATCAATAGATGGTGGAACGTTTCGTTCGAGTCGTTCAAAACCCAAGAACTTTATCGATTCTCCTCCTCGATACGTCTTGCTGTTCACATATTATAATTTAGTTGACTTCTCTTTATGATTCTACCTGTAACAGATTGGATTTTATGGTTACTCTATAACACGTTATGTTCGGTGGAACTGTAATTTCGGTAATTCCGTTAGGGAAATCTGGCCACTAAAAAGGTACATGTACGAGAACAGTTACTGTATGTAAAGAAAAAGTAGGTCACCTACATCTACACTCCACCAGAAAACACGAATTATGGTTCCTCGCACCATAAATACTTATAAGATTACATGTTGTCCAGAATCTGTTCTTGGTGATGTTTTCCTTGCTTTCATAGCACCAACAACTGATCAAGTCGACGCAACAAGTGGCTACCAAGCCGCAAGCCGCTCCAAATCTGCAGCGATAATTGCGGGAGGGTCAAGCGCAGGACTGCTGGTGCTGGCTGCGACAGTTTTTCTGCTATGGAAATTAAAGTTGACACCCGCGAAACCTAATCCTGGTACGTAACGTCCAAATTTGGAGCTTCTGCATAGTAATATCTCCTTATCTATCTCCTTTCACTCTCTGACAGCATCTTTCTTTTTTTTCCCTTTTAGCTTGCCGTGGTTGGCTATCACCTGACCTCTCATGTTTATTGGCAGTCTTCGGACGGGCCAGGAGATGTTGAATAAATAAATAAATAAATAAATAAATAAGGTTCCTTTTTCTTCTTTTCTGGAAAAAAAGCTAAACTGATACAATCAGAGGTTTCAAAACTTTACCGAATGATACTACAGCATTCATCTTACAATTCCAAGAGTGATTTTCTGGACACGTTTCTTGGAAATACTTTACCATCTAAAAATGAAAACGTTACACTTTCCGTCTGGCCTCTCTTACTCGAAATTCCTGTGTGGAACAATAATACATGCATTCCTTCAGGCCTCAGTGCATTGTACATCATGGGCAGATACCATCATAAACTTTATATACATCATCGATCATGAAAACAATGTCTCGCGATATATTGTTTAAATAGATTTTGGGTTGGAGGAAAGCAAATCAGCACACGAAGAACAAAAGCTATTATAATTATTTCGACTAGGCCTTTTATTCCATTGCTCTTCAGGTCGAATACAATGGTGATCAACAAGGTAGTAAGCGAGTTCTTATAACCGGCACTTTTGGCTAGCAGAGCATTGACAAAAATAGCACTTGAAAAATAGCGCTAGTGGCGCCAACAGCATATTTGGCGGTCAGAGCATAGACCAAATAGCACTTTAAACGATAGCGCTAGTGTAGTTACCAGTAGACATCCTTAGCAAAAGTACGATAACGCTAACTTTTACGGTACTCACTCCCAGCCGTGACAAAAGACGTTATCGGATAACGGAAAAACGTTACAGAGCTCCAAATAACGGGCCGACGTTCGTTATGGAAATTCTGCAAAAAATGGAAAAACTCGCATTGTTTTGTAACTGGCGGGAGATAAAAAGCACGTCGTGCAGATCGAGATGAGATCGAGAGTCGAGATTGCTTCCTCTTGTGACATTTAGCTTTTTTGGCGAGTTTTGCCTTTCAGTTGACAATTTCTGCGTCCTCTGCTTCGTGCCTTTCTCCCTCCATCCCATCTGGGAAACAAAGGACCAGTTCCACGGCACTCCTGAGGAAGAAATTCATCGGCCTCTCCCAGACGTGCTGGAGCTGGAGAACTCTTACAGTCTTCGGTGCTGCGTTTAGGAAAGGGTTTCCAAGGACCTGGGAACAGCGAAAACTCATTTTCGCCGTGCTTTTGCTATTCCAGAGTAAAAGACCTCGCCAAGGTATTCTTTCGGAACGAAGGCAAACTAATCCCTGGTTCAAAATTTTGAATTTCCCGCACCTGTTTCCACGAAAATTCATATCGCCATGGTTGTCACGACTACTTCGTCTCAAATATAACGTACTTTGTGCTAAGGGAAAAGTCAGCTTGAACGATCCGAAGTACGGAAAGGTTTGCGTTTACGTTAACGTTTTTTTAGCTAAGGATATCTAGTATCAGACAACAGTGGGGAGCACGGTACCACAATGTTAAAACAGTGAAAACTTTCGCACATACTTCTTTTGCACGCACAGTTCAGGCTTCAGCTTGGCAATGTACATTGCCTCCAGCACAGCAAGGTGAGATTTGTTGCGCGCACGCACTTGAATGGTAAAGTGAGAGTGGGTGCCACTAGGGCTATTTTTCAAGTGCTATTTTTGCCAATGCTCTGCCCGCCAAAAGTGCTAGTTATAAGGACTTGCTTACTACCTTGTTAATCACCATTATATTCGACCTGAAGAGGCGAATGAAAGGCGTAGTCCAAAAAATTATAAGGCTTCTGTGCTTCGTGTGCTGATTATTGTTTACCGCTGGCAACTGCGCATCATGTGTGCTTGTAGAACTTAATCACACCCCCAGAAGTCCATATTTAGCACGATAGACCCGCCCTTCATCTTACACACTTATACAATCGGAAGTATGCATGATTTTCAGAAAGTTGAGGTTAACCGTACAACGGGAGTGAAAACATGCAGCTCTCTTTGCATTACTGAAAGGTGACACAAAGTGCATAGTTAGTATCTCATCCACGTATCCATCGTTCTGACAATATTATGGTTTCCTCTTTCAGTGCTGACTAACTGCGAACTGGACGAAAGAACTCAATCTGTTTCCCATGATGATGAACATGATTTGGTTCAGAACACGTGCACTAGTATGGATCCCAATGAGGCGTACGAGAGCTGGATTCTGGCTAGGAATGATGCATATGGCTGTGTGGATTTGCGCGAGAATGGTGTTCTTCGTGCCGGATGTGGAGCTGGGCGTGCCGAGGAAGGGGGACCGGCCACAGAAGAAGAGCATACTTATGTCAGCGTCCAATAACGCCAAATGTTTTTCACAGCCCAGGAATTTTTTCATTTTTACCGAATGATACATACGCTCAACGAAATGCAAATGATACAGTAGCATTTAACTCTGTTGTTGAGCCAATAGTAATATGTAAAGAGAAAAAGGACCTATCAGTTACTAGCTATGACTAACAGTCCACAAAGGTAAAGAGATAATATACAGCCAGGTGAGGTGTCAGGTCAGTGTCATGTCGTAGAATGTTTCAATATACTTGTCCGTCTTGTGCCTTGTTGTCTCAGTATCTGATGTTATAATTATTAATTCGTTACCTTGGTGGACAGTTAATTATAACTAGTAACTTATAGGGCCTTTTTTCTCTTTACACAAAAAAAGCTGTATCATGGTATACTTTTTCACGGCAAACACGCCATATGTTGCAGTCTTTCTGGAGTTTTTCTTCATATCTCACTGCCTCAAACTCCAGTAGCGCATGCATTTATTACTGATATAGTTTCAAATATTCATTGCAGCTCTTGTGTCCTGATGTCACGCATCAGTATGGATATCATTTGTAACTTTCACAAGTAAGTTCAGTGCTAAACGGTTCGGAGCGAGATCTTTGAAGTAATTTGCTATACTGAAGTACATGTACGTTCACGGTGATTCGTAACCGAATCTCAATATCTATATGACCGGAAGAATTGCCATTGACATTATATATCCCACCTGTGCATTTCATCCCTGTCAGTAAATCCATTGCATAGCAGCAAACTGCAGCTCGTTCGTTATGAACTTGCAGCAGGTGTATATTTTTTGCTTATGTTTATGCTTCAAAAGTCGCTAGAATTTTATTCACACTTTGTTTCTTTTTGATAGCACTTTTCTCTAAATTTCGCATGCATAATCAGTATATCCGTTCACTGTGGTCATGGATTGTTTTAAAAACATGTGCATAACAGTAGTGGTACTAGTGACGTGGATGGTATGAATATTAAGAACATTTTCGGGGTACTTCTCTCTGGTTTCCTCGGCCCTTATCTGACCCAGCTAGTGTTACCAAATCCCTATGTATAGTGTCGGGATTTTGTACTAAGGAAAATGTGGGGACCAAATTGCTAGGGAGCATGTGTCTTTCATCAACTCCTACGAAATACCACTGGCCCAGAGCTGTATGTGAGTAATGCGAGTCTTCTTTGCCCACCATTCAAAATGTAGATTGGCTTTGAGTTATCAGGATCATTTCCAGGAATGCATACATTATCCAGCAGCACTCGGTCGAAGGCTGGAGATTGGCACCCATCCGACTAGCATCCAGCAGGCAAATGTGGCGACATGATATGGATATTCAATAATGATTGTAGGTAAACACCAGAGAACCACAGAAACCTTTTATTTTAATTTTTATTATTCTTATATTTCACGATGTCGTGACGCCAAGACGATTGATAAGTGTGAGGTAGCGGTGATCACTTGTCAAACCACAACCCCAAAAGGATGATGGGGGACATTTCCTCAGTGCTAGAAGAGGTGTTTTTCTATCTCTCGGTGTATAGTGTTTGCTGATTGAGGACGTAGCTCGCTGTTTTATCAGCGCTAGTAATTTGGCTATTTTCAAGACGATCATTTGTGGCGTCAAGGGATTATTGCCCTCGTCTTCTGGGATGCTAGCAAGGCTAAGTAGTGCTGCCCCAAGAACTCTTCTAAGGTGAGGTAATGTTGGCTTGATGGAGCTTGTTCTTCTACGCTGTGGCGTGGCAAGTTTGTAAACCCATACATCGTGCCCATAGTGGTCCAATATGGAGGGGCATGCCAATACAATGGTTCGCTTCAAAAGATTTTGCGCGAGCTTTGAAATGTCGATCTACATCCCAAAGCAAGCCTACCTGCAAAATTTGAGCGAAATCTGAGAGATCTCCTTGCACATGTGTTCTGCTTTTCGCAGACATGCTCTCTTAAGAGAGCATGTCTGAGAATACCAAAGTATGTGTGCAAGTGGATCTCTCCGATTTCGCTCAAAATTTGCAGGTAGGTTGCCTTTGGGGTGTGGATCGATTGGGCAAAGCCCTTGAAAAAGTTTCTGAAGGGAACCTTGAAATTTGCATACCCCTCAAAAATTGCCGAAATATCACATTATTTATGGGTCTAGAAACGAGTCACGCCACAGCGTATACGAACAAGCTATGAACAAAACTCCATCAAGCCAACATTGCCTCACCTTAGAAGAGTTCCTGGAGCAGTACCGCTTAGCCACGCCAGCATCCCAGAAGACGAGGTCTATCACCCCCTGACGCCACAAATGATCGTCTTGAAAATAGCCAATTTACAAGCACTGGCAAAACAGCCAGCTACGTCCTCAATTGGCCAGAACTATACACCGGCAGATAGTAGAACACCTCTTCTAGCGCTGAGGACATGTCCCCCATCTTCCTTTTGGGGTTTTCTTGAAATAATCTTTTTTGAATTTTTCCACTCGACCATGCTGAAATGCGGCCAAAGTCATACCTGCGCAGGAAAGCTCGCCACTCCGCGACATCTCCTCAGCCATTTCTACTCCAACACTACTCCCAAGGCCGCAGAACAAAGTGTAGTGTTGACTCTGACAAGGAAAAGCAGCGGTGATCACTTGTCACTCCAAACGACAAGCTTCTCCTTGCGCCACCAATAATTTTTTGTGCGACTGTTGATGCAAAAGTGACTGAAGGCCTGAGCGCAGTTTTTGAATTTTATTGCAAGATGCACGGTGAGATCGCGTGCTCTGTGACGTAGGATGACGCTTCCTGCATCACTTTTTCAAGGGCTTTGCCCAATCGATCCACACCCCAAAGGCAACCTACCTGCAAATTTTCTCTTAAGAGAGCATGTCTGAGAATACCAAAGTATGTGTGCAAGTGGATCTCTCCGATTTCGCTCAAAATTTGCAGGTAGGTTCCCTTTGGGGTGTGGATCGATGGTGCAAAGCCCTTGAAAAAGTTTCTGAAGGGAACCTTGATATTTGCATACCGCTCAAAAATGGCCGAAATATCACATTATTTATGGGTCTAGAAACGAGTCACGCCACAACGTATACGAACAAGATATGAACAAAACTCCATCAAGCCAACATTGCCTCACCTTAGAAATGATCACACTTGTGTTGTTACTGCGCTCAAGAACACGCTGACCGTGTTGTAGGCCTACGAACCGGGACTTTCCCTGACCATGTAGTTCGAAGACCTGTGAAATGATGATGAAATCACATTCTTTATGACGTTAAAAATCTCTCATGCAGTTCACGCGACAAGTGCGTGCAGTGAGTGCTGCTCGCGTGCCATGCGCGCGCCAGTCAACACAAAGGGATCGAGCTAGCAGCTTTTGTCGAGCATCGACATGAAACCAAGGGACTTTTACTGTTGGACTATGTTCGGCATTGTAGGAGGTAACTTTCAAGTGAAAGACGAATAAGGCCGCGGTCACACATGCACTTTTTTTGGCGGTTCCGCCAAAGCGTAGCTTACGCTAGGCGTAAGTTACGCTTTGGCGGAAAGTTTGGATTTCGCTACGCCAAAAAAATGCGAGCGGAACCTCCGCTATCGCGGATCCGCTTTGGCGGAACCTGCGTGGTGATGGCTTAGGAGTTTGGTGTGCTACTTCTGCGCTGAGTTGTGGTGTTGTTTGGTTGCCGTTTGGTATTCAGTTTTCATATTGTTCTTCTTTGCCTATGTACTTTACGTTCTGGAGATCTCGCAAACGATACTGCATCGTTATGAGTGGATAGTTGGTGAGGGAATCCGTCTCCCAACTCATTGGCCCCGATCGCGGACGATCTCCAACTCTCTCCTTCTCTCTCCAAGCAATGCGTCCACCAGAGTATGCAACACTAGGAGTGCAACCAGGGAGTAGTAGATTACTCTGCCACACCCTCACTGCAACTGCAGGCATCCTCGCAGTCGCTGGGCTCGGTGATGGATCATGGAGGAGGCAACGACACCCCGCTATAAAACTTTGAATTTGATATTGATATACACCTGTACTGGGCCGCAGTGAATGTGCCCCAAGTCCACGAGTTTACTTGACAGGAGACATTCAGCAGCCTGTCAGCGATCCACGATAGCTCTACTTGTACAAGCGAAGGTCGCTTCAACTCGGACAAGAAGGAGGCAGCGACACCCTGCTACACAACTATTTGAATTTGATATTGAAGTAAACCAAACTAGTAATATTCAAATACACCTGTGCTGGGCCGCGGTGAATGCGCCCCAAATCCACGAGTGTACTTGATAGGAGACATTCAGCAGCCTGTCAGCGATCCGCGATAGCTCTAGTTGTTACAAGCGAAGGTCGCTTCAAATCGGACAAGAACATCTAAAATTTTATAGGACGTGCTGCATTTGCATTCTCTCCGCCAAAGCGGAGCGTTGAGGAGCACAGTAGTCTACATGTATGTGTGACCGCTGCATCGTGTGGGCCGCCAAAGCGGCTGCGGAAGATCCGCTTTTCGCCTCCGCAAAAGCGGTGCAAGTTTTTCATGTGTGACCGCGGCCTTACTGTCCATGCTGTGCGGGGCATTTTTCAACGGCTTGCTGCCATTGCCACACTCCTAGGACAGTTTGTAGGGGTTCTCAGCAGTTCAAGCAGGAAATGAAGCTCATCTTACCTATGCCATCATGGTCTGTTCCGAGTAGCGGTCCAGGCACATTCGCGATCGATGGCCGCGTATCGTGATGCAGGAAGCGTCATCCTACGTCACAGGGCACGCGATCTCACCGTGCATATTGCAAAAAAATTCAAAAACTGCGCTCACTCCTTCTTTACACGACAACGCTGGACCATTTTTGCGTTTTCGATCCCGCAAAGCTGTATGCGTTTTCGGGAGTTTACACGAAAACGGTGCAGCGTTTTCGGGTGTTTACACAGAACGCGCTGCGTGCACGGACATGCAGTCCACAAGTGACGTACCGTTGAATTTTGGGCGCGCAAATACGCTCTCCTAACCAGGTCCCGTGTCTGCAGTAAATACCACTGCACCAATTATTTCTCTGCTTTCGAGCGGTGCAGTAGATGAGCGTGTAGGATGGCCAAGTTATCGCAGGTTTGGACTGCAAAGAGTGCACAGAGAACGGCTACAGCGATCAACCTTCTTTTTGGGCCTCCAGTGAAGAACTCCAAATCCTGGGCATGCGGGTTGCACCCAGAGAACAACGGAACGTAACAGTCATTAAGGCACTACGCGAGGATGGAGTTAGTAGAGAACGCTGCACGAGGATGGCCTTGTGAGCGTGATGAAATTATTTCTAATAATCCACCACACAAAAAATACGTCTCTCAGCTCTTTCTATTTTTCCGCCATTGCCGTAGCCATGGCACAGAAACGATGAGGCTCCATTTTCGCTGTTTACACGTTTGGAATCCGGAAAAAAATAGTTGCGTTTCCAGATTCTTACACCTTGGTGAGCGTTTTTATTTTGTTCCGTTTCGCACTTGCGTTTCTTTCGTTTTCGTGTACTGTCGTGTAAACGGAAGGCCAAAACGCAAAAATATTCTTGCGTTTTCGCTGGCAGCGTTGTCGTGTAAACGCACCCTCAGTCACCTTTGCATCAACAGTCGCACCAAAACATTATTGGTGGCGCAAGGAGAAGCTTGTCGTTTGGAGTGACAAGTGATCACCGCTGCTTTTCCTTGTCAGAGTAAACACTACACTTTGTTCTGCGGCCTTGGGAGTAGTGTTGGAGTAGAAATTGCTGAGGAGACGTCGCAGAGTGGCGAGCTTTACTGCGCGGGTATGACTTTGGCCGTATTTCAGCATGGTCGAGTGGAAAAATTCAAAAAAAGTTTATTTCAAGAAAACCCAAAAAGGAAGATGGGGGACATGTCCTCAGCGCTAGAAGAGGTGTTCTACTATCTGCCGGTGTATAGTTCTGGCCAATTGAGGACGTAGCTGGCTGTTTTGCCCCCTGACGCCACAAGATGATCATTTGTGGCGTCAGGGGGTGATGGACCTCGCCTTCTGGGATGCTGGCGTGGATATGCGGTACTACTCCAGGAACTCTTCTAAGGTGAGGCGATGTTGGCTTGATGGAGTTTTGTTCATAGCTTGTTCGTATACGCTGTGTCGTGACTCGTTTCTAGACCCATAAATAATGTGATATTTCGGCCATTTTTGAGCGGTATGCAAATTTCAAGGTTCCCTTCAGAAACTTTTTCAAGGGCTTTGCACAATCGATCCACAACCCAAAGGGAACCTACCTGCAAGTTTTGAGCGAAATCAGAGAGATCTACTTGCGCACATACTTTGGTATTCTCAGACTCTTAATGCAAGTAAATATCTCCTGCTCGCAGAAGTTTCAGTCGCTGCCCCGAAACACTTTCGGCCGGGTCTTCTGAAAGAAGAGACTTTTGGTGTTTAATCCGGAGCTCGTCCCCTTTCTATCCTGGCAAACGGCGCATCCACGACTGGGGGATATGACTATTGGCCTATGTGATTGTTCACGAGTTAGTTGAAGTTGAAGTATCGGAAGACAAACACCAGACATCAGATAACAGTACCAGTATATTGTTTATATGTCTGCCGCGTGGCTTTCAAGTAACCGCTGATCCGCACTGGAACCCATCCTGCATCTGTCTCTCACCGGACAGCCCTGTTTTACAAGCCCAGTGCATCCTATCAGGTTTTGCTGTCCTCTTGTGCACAGGTCTCTACTGTCATAATAGTCGCCAAATATACCAAACCTTTGTCACCAGCTTATTCTTGTATTCATGCTAAAGAAGGGAAAAATCGGCGTATAAATTTCAGTGCTAAAATGCCGAGGTGGAACATTATGCTTATCAAGACCCATCACCCCCCCCCCCCCCCACACACACACTATAACTGCTTTGTAATGAGTATGACTTCTTAGTCTTAGCTGTACAAATGGCCTGTTTCACAAAACTGTTTCTTGTTGGGGTTGGGGGGGGGGGGTGGCAGTTTATGAACATTAAACACAATTCAAATAGTGTCGAACCAGATGAAAGCCAGGCACAAAACCTGCCCCCGCTACCCTGAATACCTAAAACTCTACAAGTATAAAAGTACTAAACACCAGTTGATGCCTCAGAAACCGGCAAGCTGATGTTGATAACTTCGTTGTAGTTATTTTGAAATGTTCAAGTTCTAAACCCTCCAAGCCACACTATACAGGACCTTAGAAGGGCGCATAAATGGGGCCACTTATAAATTTCTGTACATGTACATATTGCTCACTATGACCAACAACGATGCAATTTACTTTTCAGGATGGTTGCAGAGCGACCAAAGTGTAACCGTCGGAGACTATCATGAACAATCGACAGACTAATAAGTCATTTGTCCTGTATTTCTAAAAAACATGAGTTTAATGCGCCTGCACATGGTTTAGTTTTTGACTTTTCTTTTGTGCGTTGAAGTTACTTGTTTTTTTTGGATAAAAGAACAACAACAAATAAAACAGCAAGATGCACACGGTATAGCTTGTAGAAAGCACGGACACATTGATCTGCTCTGTGCGGATCATGGCGAACATGCTTGTACAGCACCTGGTTTTACGCTCCTGTGACTACAACCTGATTAGCTATGTTGATAGCGAGCTACTCGAAAGGAACGCAATGTCATGTGAGTTGCGCAACATGCTGCTTCTTGCAGTAGGAAATGGTGCAGTTGCGCAGGCCATTGAAACGTCCCCTGGTAATCAAGCATGATGCAATTGCAACTAGATATTTCTGGCATGCACCAGAATGGTCGTGGGACATTGAGGATAGACAGCTGGTCCGCAGCTGCTTCTTCTGAAACACATCCGGTCACAGTTCCTGTTCAAGGCAGGCTTACCAGTCTCTATCTCTCAGTTAGTGTGCTCCACGTCATAATTAGGGCGCAGGGCAGCTGACCTGTTCCATGCACGTTCTCTGCATAGCCAGCAATCGCATGGCATCATGTCCATTGAAAATCATCATAATTTGCGAATCGACCAAGGAAGCAGGTGATAAGAAGCTGTCAAGCAGGAAGCAAAGCTGTTAACGGAGTTCAGGTCACACTTTTTCGTATCACGGACGTCACCTGAATAATGACTAGCAGTGTATATGACCTCGGGGCACTAAAAGGCATGTCGCCATTTGCGCACTGTCGTTATTCAGATCGTCGTTATATCCGAAGTCGTATATATATACAGGTAGATGGGACTTTGCTCTGGGCATGAAAATTTTGTCGTTATTCGCGAATTGTCGTTATATCCGCAGTCGTTATAAGCGAAGTTTACTTTACTTATATGTACAGTAACACCTGTGACTAGCGACCACCCCTAAGTGCCAGATAAAGCGGTCTTTAGTTGCACCTGGTCCTTAGTTAGAGGTTTGCACTTCATCGCATATTATGAATGTGAGACCATCCGTGCCTGGCAAAGTGGTCTGTAGTAACCGGCTGCTAGCTAGTCACGCTAGACTTTAGTTACAGATGTTACTGTAGCTCCAAATTCCTTGTTCAACTCAATAGGGTAATGCTGTCAAAGCTAGGTGCATGTTACTTATATGCTCAACCAGTTGTTGTTGCGTCTAGGTGGCCATGAAGTCGAGACCCTAGCTTAGCGGAGCTCCCTAAACCTCACCAACACCTGCCACGATTCAGGTTGTTCGTGCTTCCCCTAGCTGCATGTCATGTTTGGCATGTAGGTGGTCTTTGTAAAACAAAAACAAAACACACGGTATTGCTTGGAGCAAGCACGGACACATTGACCTGCTCTGTGCGGGTCTAGCCCAACTGCATGCTTGTACAGTACCTGGGTTTACACACCCCGTGACTGCCTTATAATCAGCTATGCTGATGGCGAGCTACTCACAATGAACGCAGTGTCATCTGAATTGCGCAACCTGCTGCTTCTTGCAGGGGTAGATGGTGCAGTGACGCAGACCATTGAACCATCCGCTGGTAATCAAACATGTTGGACAGGGGACATGGGGAATGGGCAGCTGCACCTCAGCTGCTCCTTTTCACACACTATCTGTCACAGTAACAGTTCCTGCTCGTAGCAGGCTGACCAGTCCCTCTTTCCTAGTTAGCATGCTCTACGTTACAATTTCTGCGCAGGGCAGCCGACCTGTTCCGTTCTCTTTCTCTGTTGCACTCCAGTGAGAACTCCTGACATCTGCAGGGTGACTCATGCACGCCATGTGCTCCACAGATATCACTGTACAGTGTATGCAAAACAAACGAAATGTGCATTGAAGCTAACAAGCAACAGTAGTAGTAGGAGTATGGGGCCAGTACTTTGCACGAAATCACGCGAACAGTACATGACAGACGATGATGAGAACGAATGCAAGCGGACAGATCTTTCACCTTCATTTCTGTTGGTACAAAACCAAGCAGGTGGTAATAAGCTGTTAAGGAGGAAGCAAACGAGAGATGTGCTAATACGTCGTTAACTCTCCACTGTTGTACTAGCAGGTGACACACAAAGCCGGTCACGGAGGGCTCATCGTACTTCTTTGTACCACGGACATCACGAGAAATCAGGACTACTTACATGTAGCTCGAAGTCTCTTGCACAACTAAAAGCGTAATGTTTTCAATAGTAGGTGAAGGCTACTTACTTCCCTGAGCATAGAGACGAGTGAAAAAGTTTGCAGACGTACTTCTCTGAGCATAGTGACGAGTGACCAGGTTTGTAGACGTTTCGCATCGAGGCGCGAATGGCTGCATTGCAGATACCGGTACAGCTGTGGCTGTACATTGAGATTTTGGTCTACCTAAATTATGGGTGTGCACGTACCAGTGGCACGCAACAAGTCGGTAAGACATTATCTAACATAGCGGATTATGTCTAGGTAACTTCGACAGTGCCGTCGACACTAACCATTTTATCTTATACTAGAGTCATCTTGAGAAAACCTCCACAGAAAGAGGGGTGCTAGAAAACAGTTTTCTACATTTAGGAACCCTTGGGGGCTGCGTCGCAACAGCCGGTATGGAATCACATAAAGCGTAAGTGTTGGTGTGTAAAGAAAAAATCATTGAACTATCGTTTGATTGATTAATTGATTGATTATTATTTGGATTCCCGAGACCAAAGGAGCCGGAGTGCTCAATAACAGGGCAGCGAATGGTTGAGTTGTGCCATGTGACAATGTAGTGTGTGCGTAGGGTGGTGATGGTGGTGGGGAGGGGGGGGGGGGCTGCAGAGGCCCAAGACAATGTAAGGCCGGGAATGGGAGGAGAGAAGGCCGGTGGAGAGTCAAACTCAGAAGAGGGAGGAGAGAATAGCTGAAGTTATTGTGCGAATTCAAATAAACCCAAAAAAACAGCAAAACGAGTACACAAACTCACGAGACTAATGAGGACTGGAGCACGGAATTGAGCTGCTGAAGTACACAGCTGACGAGAATAAGGACAGGAGCACAGAAATGAACGGGAGGCATTCTACGAAGTGGTGGTACCATCAGTGCATGTATCACGGTACATTATCAAAATATCGGCTTTGCAAAGCTCGTGGGTACGGAATACGTTTATGGCGTGATGGTAGCACTGCTATTGTAGTACTATAACACTGTCCACAAACCATGGTCCACAGTGCGTGTTCTTGTCCTAACAACCTAGGTATTTACAGATTACGGCTGCACCAAACATGTAGACTAGGGGTAGAGCATCGCTGGCTATAAGCAAGAGGCTACGCGGAATAGGGCAGCATGATTATTGGCATAATTTGGTAGTCGAAATATTGGAGCATAATTTTGCACTCTTACAGGGGTAGGACCTTAATTTTAGTTTTCAATTATTAGCACTTAAGTGCACAGACCTGCAGAGTACAGATTGGGAAGACAGGAACAAGATGGAGACCTGATAATACAGCGAGAACCCGAAGCAGCCTGTTGAGGAATTGGGCCTACCTCCTCCGACTATATGTCTCACGTTCAGCTGCAGGACCAAGCACCAAATACAAGAAAAGATAGGTAGGACAGAAAATGAACATAATCAGGTATCACGATGTGATATAGGGAAACAAAATTAATGATATGGGCCTCAACCAGCGAAAACAGGCCTTAGGGTCAAATTTTTCAAAATTCCTTTTTTGTTTGAAATTTGTTGAAATACATCTACTGAAGGACTTTAGCCAAGAAAAAGTTAAATATTCCGATTTAAAACGGGTGTATACACAAATTTACAAGGTGTACTCCAAATTGGTGCAATGTATGCATACGATGTATGTTTACAATAAATATTCAGCATTCTAAGGTGGGTAGGCAGCTTGAATACCTTTGAAATAGTGCAGTAAGCAGCTAGAATGACAAAGAATAGCTGAAGAGTGCGGAGATATGATCAACTTATTTGCAGCTGCATCCTGCGTGGAGTCGTTCCGCAATGTCTTCCATTTCTTCCTCCGCAGCTGACGACACGACGTGGCTGCCGTCACTAGTCCCGACTCAGACTTTATCTCAGGTGATGACTCCTCATCTTCCGACTCTGACGAGTCATGGACCTCCTTGAGCCACCACGCAGCAGGAGATGACGGCTGCGATTCCGCTTCGCTGTCAACATCGATGTCGGAACCAAAGAACGTCTCATCCTCACTCTGAACTTCAGCGCTCCGCTACTTCAGCATCCACTCCCCACAAGGCTCGAGCTAGCTGTATACAATGACTGCCGCGTGTGCTCTAAGAACAGCTCTGGTGTCCAATCGCAACAAGATCAAGGAACACTTGAGTCGCCACTCGACACCACTTCAACTAACTAACTAACTTCAAATAAATTCAAGCAAGGAGTTCAAGAAGAACGCGTCAAGCTGTTCGCAGCGCGATCAAAAAATCGTTGAACGTCACAAATCGACCTTTTTCTTGAATTAATAACGAAACCTCTAAGGGTCGTTTTCGCTGATTGCGGCTCATATGGCGGATTTCCTAGTTTTCCATGTGAAGTAGAGAGACTTGTGCGGGGGGGGGGGAGACTCGGAGTAGGTCTTATTATTATTATTATTTTTATTATTATTATTAAAAGTAGAAAGGAAAAGGACATAATTATGGAAACGAGTTAAGAGTAACTCTCCGCCACTGTAACTAGATACTATATACAGTAAGAAAGTGCAACAACTAGGCACAAAACTGACAGAGTACTGAGACATTCGACGTCCTGACACCTAGCTTCAACACATCTCCGTAGCGCTAACCGACTTTGCACTTTCTGACTGTATATAGTATCTAGTTACAGTGGCGGAGAGTTACTCTTAACTTGTTTCCATAATTATGTCTTTTTCCTTTCTACTTTTATTATTGGCTCAATACCCGAGTTTAACAGTTTCCTCTGAGACAAAAATGCGATAATACTCATAAAAAGGACACACTTCAGGCTCATTACAAACATCTTGAAAGTTTTTGTCTTCACAAGTATACTTTCAAGCCTTCTCATCAGGTGAAATACAGGCAAGGGAAAAGGAACAGGAAGAGTGGAATAAATACAGTAAGAAGGTGGTAAAACAGCGCAAAAAAAAGAAAGAAAGAAAGAAGATAGCTAAAGTAAACAACGAAAATTGCAATAACGACACAAAGGTGCAAATGCGAGAAAACTCAATAAGCGCGACATGTAGTGCGACAACAAGAGACAACCACTGGACATACATGTAACTAACGAGGTTTTGACGACCTACCTAACAGCCTAAGTGTGAATTTGATTTGTTTCTGCTTGCAAAGGTTGGGTTTCCTTGTGTGGATGTATACAGCTTCCAAAACATTCAGCAATCTAGCACTGCGTACACGTGACACAATCGAAAAACAATCATCCGAATACACAGCACGACAATCAGGATGCTCAAACAAATGACTAGCAATGGACGACTCATACTTATCAGAACTAACATCAGAACAATCAGCATGTGCAGTGGACACATCCGATTTCACATGGCTAGTCGAGTGGACCCTAGCCGTTGCCTCTGTCTGTGCTTTAGTCGCTGCCATCGCCGCTGTTGCCGATCTTGTCATTCTTCTGGTTGATGCGGTTCCTGTCACTGCCACGCACGTAGGTGTCTTGTCCGGTTGTTTTTCTGGTGGTCTAGTTAATTGTGAGGTGACGTTGCTTGGTGTTGATGCCGCTGCGTTGGACCATCTTGTACCAGGATGATTCTTTGCTGGACGTCCCCTCCGTGGTCGAGTGGATCGTGCGTGTTGTGGAATAAGGTGTAGCGGTGCGTGTTGTTGGATGCGTGCGTCCAGATGTTGAAGAGTCCTACCTACATATCGGCTCTCACATTGCCGACACTCGAAGTGATAAATCAACTTGGATAATTGACCTGTAGGTAGGACGTCCTTCCTCACCGTGAACGCACGCACCGTGGAGTAGATAATGCGAATATGAACATTATGGTAATTGGACTCCACGGCAGACTTAACCCGACGCTGAACCATACGTGATACTGACTCGCCCTTCCACGGTAAACATAGGTATACTGGATTAGTGGAAACTTCAGCATTCTTCTTTGGACTGGTCTCAGTTACATACTTCACAATAACAGATTCGGGGTATCCATTGAGACGAAAAAGCGCACGTAACTTCTCCAACTCCTGCTCCAACCTTGAAGACGAACAAAGGCGACGTGCACGATCCACCAAATTACGCAACAAATTGATCTTATACAGTGTCGCGCAAAACGAATCCCAAACAATGTACAAGCCAGTGAACGTAGGCTTGCGATAGACCGACGTGACAACACCACCATCAATTGACTTCTCAACGAGCACATCAAGAAAAGGTAGACGATCTGACTCCTCAAATTCACACGTGAAATCCAACATACCATCAACAACCTTCCTCAGCAGATCACGAAATTGGAGGCACCGAGCCTCAGACTGAAAATACGAGAAAGAATCATCGACAAATCTCACATACAATGGGAGCATCAAACTAACCGGAATCTGACATTCGTAATAACCAACAAATATATATGCCAAAACAGGACCAAGGGGCCAACCCATAGCAACACCATCAATCTGTCGATACATGACACCATCAAAGGAAAACTCCACACCTGACGTTACCAAGCGGATCATTTCGCGGAACGAATCTTCACGTAACTCGCCAGGCGGACATAGTGAGCGATGATATAGCGTTTCGCAGCAAATATCAATGACTTTATCCAAAGGGACATTTGTGAACAGACTAACAACATCGTAAGAGCACATAACATAGGTATCGGGGAAGGAGTGGTCGCGCAGAATATCGACAAATTGAAAACTATCGCGAACTACATACCGACTGTATAATTCTAAAACGGGTTGCAACATTCTACACAGCCAGCGAGAAATCTTATACTGGGGAGAACCTAACATAGAAAGGATGGGCCGGACAGGACAATCCCTCTTATGAATCTTCGGTAAGCCATATATTCTAGGGCGAGCTGAACCCAAAGGCTTAAGCAGCTTAGCCTCATAGTCAATCAGTTCCTTCGACTCAACCAACCTATCAAGAAAGGCGCATAATTTATCTTCAATTATAGAGGTACGATCATGTGACTCGACGGGACCTAACTTAACAAACTTAGAGGCATCGCCAAGAATGTGAAGGGTCTTAGCAATATATTCGGCTTTCTTCAAAATTACTACGGCTCGACCCTTGTCAGGCCTTGTGATGACTATATCTGGATTATTGCGTAACTCTTTACGAGCTTTGTAATGTTGAGGAGATATAGGGTATTGCGCCGTATCACTCCGCGCATCAAGGTAGTCAACTGCCACAGTAGAGAGCTTGGTCGCGGCAACGTCATATGACTCAGATGACTTAGGGAGGGAACCAGACAACCGATCGTGAAACAACTCAAATTGTGCATAGACCTCCTCGCGGCCAGGCTTGCAAGGTAAACCATAGTCCATACCCCGGCACAACAACTCTCTTTGTGCATCCGACAGTTCAATTCCTGCTAAATTAACAATGAACTCATCACGGCACTTGAATGAGCCAAAGCGATCTTTACGCAAAAGTTCTAACTGTCGTGAGTACCTGGCAACTAACTTGCTCCGCTGTTTACTGTCACATTCACCAATAAGACGCGAGAAACGAATATAGTCAAATGGGCTAAGAAACCCACGGACGCGAGATATAACCGAACCGTAACTTGACAACAACCTATCCCGATCCATCATCTTTGTGTCATTATTGCAATTTTCGCTGTTTACTTTAGCTATCTTCTTTCTTTCTTTCTTTCTTTTTGCGCTGTTTTACCACCTTCTTACTGTATTTAATCCCCTGTTCCTGTTCCTTTTCCCTTGCCTGTATTTCACCTGATGAGAAGGCTTGAAAGTATACTTGTGAAGACAAAAACTTTCAAGATGTTTGTAATGAGCCTGAAGTGTGTCCTTTTTATGAGTATTATACCCGAGTTTATTATTATTAATATTATTTAAAAATTCGACGAGTAGACAATAATTTTAATATGGCAATAAGTAGGACGAGCTGAAGCGACATGTGGACTACTTTATTAACAATGTAAGCGATGGAGACGATGCAAGAAACTGAAATTGTTCAAATAATGTTCTTTTGTGTAATGTGGCAACGCTGTTGCCACTTGTGCCTAAATGTGTTTTGTCACCTTCTTGTTTATTGTTGTTATTATTATCATCATTCGTTCTCACATTTTTGTTTTTGTTGCTGATACACACTTGTCACGCTTAGTTCTTACTTGTATACCCTTGTGTTCTGCACACTTTTGTGAGAAATCGCACCTCGATATTCCAGTGCTGTCATTGTATCGTGTCACCCTACCTGGATTGCTATATTATTTCCTTTGTTCTCATTTTGTTCTTTAGTACAACGGTGATTCCTGAAGAGTGTTGTACGAAAACTTGTTCGAATCATCTTTTTTTCCATTGCCCTTTTTCTTCTTACATGTATTTTTTCCTTACCCTTTAGGTCGTTTCTTGCATCGTCTCCATCGCTTACATTGTTAATAAAGTAGTCCACATGTCGCTTCAGCTCGTCCTACTTATTGCAATATTTAAAAAAAAAAATTTTTATTATTATTGCATGATATTGGTAAACCTTCATGACTTTGTTGTAGTGTGGCGATGACAGCGGAATTTGTTCTCTTTATAGCTATTACAAAATTGTTGTCTGCGCGTCGATTATTTGAGCCCGAGCGCGCTAAAACATGACCACAGCTTTTTTTGAAAAAGTCGAGATAATCGCGATTTGAATTCCGCGGCAAAAAATACGAAGTGCAGTGCAACGCGAGTCGCTGTTGTTGTTCTCCTCGGTCGACTGGACTGTTCCGGATGCAATTCTTTGTTGCAAGTAAGTTTATTTGTTAGAGTTTGTATTCCATGTTGCGCTGAGTCGCCTAAAACTGATCGTCATCGATGTATCGACAGAAGAGCCTAGTAGTAGTAATGTACTGCGGAGCGGAAGAAGACGACATCATCGCACTCCATGCGCAGGATAAAATATTTTGAGGATTCGAGTCGGAAACAGAAGGAAGACGATGATGGCTACAGCGACGAGTCATTTGAGGGCGACACTTTCATCGAGCGTAAAAATATTTGATGCTGGTAGTCCCACGATCTGCAGTGACGAGGAATTCTACTCTGATGACAACCTGGCAAGCGATTGGCATCGACACTGACTTGGGAGGTGAGTCGGCCGATGATTTGGCCAGAATGGACATCGCTGCACATATCCGGGACAATGCCAGTATTGGTTGCAAGTGTAAAAACAATCACTGGACTCTGCTGCTCCCTGAACTTGCTCAAGTCGATAATTTGAGGACCCTTATGCGGAACATCGCTAGCATGAGCAGTATGCAGCGAAAGCAGTACTCTCTGGTGAGCGGAGAAAACCGTGTGCAGATGGGCTTTGGTGTGGGGAATATGAGTGCGACGTCGAGTATGTTGAGGAACACTGTGTGCAGCAGTATACTGTATATCTGAAAGTACAGGTGGAGTGTGATGGAGAGGACATCGAGTGCCAACTTCTTCGGCCATCGACAGATGTTGACCGTGTTTTCGCTGGCGGTTCTCCAGTGGTGCTTCAAACAGGGGGTATTTCGGACACCTAGCTCAGCTGCCTATAGACAATTTGGATGTGGCTGAGTACCTGTCAGCTCATTCTTTAAGACCCTGGACAGAGGAACTGACCCGGAAAGGATGAACCAAGGGGCATATCAATTGTGTGCAAAATGACAATCCCATTGCTGTACATAGAATTTCACCATTTCAACAGTGCTGCATATAATACCATTGTAGCAACACTTAGACATGTCGGATCAATCCAAAACTTTCAGACAGTGAACATTAGGTGTGTTAGATAATTTTTGAACAAAAAACTGAAAATCGAATTTTTGGTCTGTGGTCATATTTTGGCGTGCTCTGGCTCATTTACATATTTTAAACGGAGATACTCTAGGAATCAGGTTGAAATCCTGAATGATGCTCTGCGCAAACGCTACGTGGCTAAAAACATTTCACATAATATTGGTAAACCTTCATGACTTTGTTGTAGTGTGGCGATGACAGCGGAATTTGTTCTCTTTATAGGTATTATAAAATTGTTGTCTCCGCGTCGATTATTATTATTATTATTGTTGTTAAAGAGAAAAGGACATATGGATACGAGTTTAGAGTAACTCTCCATCACTGTAACATGATACTATATACAGTCAGAAAGTGCAATAACTAGGCACAAAACTGACAGAGTACTGAGACATTCGACGTCCTGACACCTAGTTTTGTGCCTAGGTATTGCACTTTCTGACTGTATAATTATAGTATCATGTTACAGTGATGGAGAGTTACTCTAAACTCGTATCCATATGTCCATTTCTCTTTTTAATTTATTTATGGCTCAACATCCGAGTTTCAAATTATTATTATTATTATTTTTTTTTTCTTTGAAGTGCAAGCCTCTTTTACGGGCAAAATTAACACAATGTATTAAAATGCAGTACAACATACACTGGAGAAGAAATCAGGAAAAATACAATATGAGCTCAAAAATGGAACGAAAAATAGCAAATAGAATCAAAACTCAAGACGGAATCAAACTCACGATGCAATCAAACTCATGATGGAAACTACAACCCAATGAGTTGGAAAACCAACCACAGAATTAGATATTGGGAATAGAGTCAGACACAACAACAACCGAAATCAGTACACCAAAAATCTGTCCTACAAAAAACAAAATTATTATTATTATTATTATTATTATATCCTGGTGGTGACAGTCAATTTTTTCTTCAGACTTTTCCCGTTTGTCTCTTTCCCTCAAACCAGTCAGTATTTTACGACTTGGGGCTCCCCGCGTGCTAGTTTGTACGTGAAGTGTGTGGGTTACAGTGAGGGCTGCGTCCCACCCGCCTGTGTGGATTCACAGGAAGTGTGAGTTACGAAGTCTGAAGAGAATGTTGAACGGCCTCTGCTGGGATGACGACTACACCATAGCTCAGTGGTTAGAGCATCGCTGGCTACAAGCGAGGGTCCCTGGTTCGAGTCCTGGTGGTGACAGTCAATTTTTTCTTCAGACTTTTCCCGTTTGTCTCTTTCCCTCAAACCAGTCAGTATTTTACGACTTGGGGCTCCCCGCGTGCTAGTTTGTACGTGAAGTGTGTGGGTTACAGTGAGGGCTGCGTCCCACCCGCCTGTGTGGATTCACAGGAAGTGTGAGTTACGAAGTCTGAAAAGAATGTTGAACGGCCTCTGCTGGGATGACGACTACACCATAGCTCAGTGGTTAGAGCATCGCTGGCTACAAGCGAGGGTCCCTGGTTCGAGTCCTGGTGGTGACAGTCAATTTTTTCTTCAGACTTTTCCCGTTTGTCTCTTTCCCTCAAACCAGTCAGTATTTTACGACTTGGGGCTCCCCGCGTGCTAGTTTGTACGTGAAGTGTGTGGGTTACAGTGAGGGCTGCGTCCCACCCGCCTGTGTGGATTCACAGGAAGTGTGAGTTACGAAGTCTGAAGAGAATGTTGAACGGCCTCTGCTGGGATGACGACTACACCATAGCTCAGTGGTTAGAGCATCGCTGGCTACAAGCGAGGGTCCCTGGTTCGAGTCCTGGTGGTGACAGTCAATTTTTTCTTCAGACTTTTCCCGTTTGTCTCTTTCCCTCAAACCAGTCAGTATTTTACGACTTGGGGCTCCCCGCGTGCTAGTTTGTACGTGAAGTGTGTGGGTTACAGTGAGGGCTGCGTCCCACCCGCCTGTGTGGATTCACAGGAAGTGTGAGTTACGAAGTCTGAAGAGAATGTTGAACGGCCTCTGCTGGGATGACGACTACACCATAGCTCAGTGGTTAGAGCATCGCTGGCTACAAGCGAGGGTCCCTGGTTCGAGTCCTGGTGGTGACAGTCAATTTTTTCTTCAGACTTTTCCCGTTTGTCTCTTTCCCTCAAACCAGTCAGTATTTTACGACTTGGGGCTCCCCGCGTGCTAGTTTGTACGTGAAGTGTGTGGGTTACAGTGAGGGCTGCGTCCCACCCGCCTGTGTGGATTCACAGGAAGTGTGAGTTACGAAGTCTGAAGAGAATGTTGAACGGCCTCTGCTGGGATGACGACTACACCATAGCTCAGTGGTTAGAGCATCGCTGGCTACAAGCGAGGGTCCCTGGTTCGAGTCCTGGTGGTGACAGTCAATTTTTTCTTCAGACTTTTCCCGTTTGTCTCTTTCCCTCAAACCAGTCAGTATTATTATTATTATTATTATTATTATTATTATTATTATTATTATTATTATTATTATTATTATTATTATTATTATTATAAGAAAGGGTTTGCTCCCCCACACCGGAGCTCGCGCTATTCCGCCGACTTTACTTGACACTTGACTGAATCACGACTGCCATCCAGAGCACACGAGAAGACCATCGAACCCTCCACTCGGCAAACCTGCAAGCAAGCACCACTCCCTGCTCAATACACAGTGTTTCGGGGGATTCACCCCTCATCAGTTGAGCTTGAGTAGGCTGAGGAAGATTGTGCCTGAAGAGCACCACTTATATAGTGCTCTCCAGGCACAAACATCACCAGGGATACAAACTTACAGAGACGCTCCGTTTCCAGCGCGACAAACACCTCGTGAGCACCAGATAGCAGCGTGAGTCAGAGTCGCTCCTGGACGGTGAGACAGACGTTGAGGACCCTCGGTCATTCGCAACGCTGTCACCTCCAAACCAACTAGTTGCAAGCCCGCGCTGGGCACAACAGTACGAAGTAGTAGTTGCGACTTCGGCGATGATTTGTAAGAAAGGGTTTGCTCCCCACACCGGAGCTCGCGCTATTCCGCCGACTTTACTTGACACTTGACTGACTCACGACTGCCATCCAGAGCACACGAGAAGTCCATCGAACCTTCGACTCGGCAAACCTGCAAGAAAGCACCATTCCCTGCTCAATACACAGTGTTTCGGGGAATTCACCCCTCATAAGTTGAGCTTGAGTAGGCTGAGGAAGATTGTTGTAAAGTCGGCGGAATAGCGCGAGCGCCGGTGTGGGGAGCAAACCCTTTCTTACAAATCATCGCCGAAGTCGCAACTACTACTTCGTACTATTATTATTATTATTTTGTTATACGAATGCAGATGCCTGTGTATACGTGTGGACATGTGTCTATAGGTGTGTGTATATGTGTGTGTGCTTGTGTTTGTGCGTGTGCGAGTTAGGGTGTTGTGGGTGGGTGGGTGTCCTGTGTGTGCGTGCGCCAGTGTGCAAGTTAGGGTGTTGTGGGTGGGTGTATGTGTGTGTTAGTGTGTGCGTGTATGTGTGTATGTGTGTGTGGGTGTTACTATGTGTGTGCGTGTTAGTATGTGTGTGTGTGGTGTGTGAGCGAGATTAAGCGCGTACTTGTTAGTGCTAGACCTGCGCCTACTGCATCTGCCTCTGAAATAGCCCGTCCCTGTATACATTCACGCGATTACTCCTCTCGCTATCGTATTATCACACCTCTCTCCACTTAGATATACCAGCGTTGCCTCCTATTCCATTATCGTTGTCTGATGATTGGTTCAGCCATGAAACTCTGAGTCACAACGGAATAAATCTGCCAAGGTTTTCATTGTGTGCCTTTGTGTACGCCGCTCTGCCTGAATCAGGCATTGAGCACTCTTGCAGAACCAAAGCATATTGCCTCTGTGCTTCTCGCTCCCTCCACTGGAGGTCGAGCACTCTCGCTTTCTTTCTGCATCAATGGAGACCATAAGGCAGGTATCGCTCGGATACTCTCTCAAGAACATCCCAGCGCCCTCGGAGAAAGAATACACCAAGAGCCTCCTGAGGCGAGTCGAGGAGGTCATAAAACGAATGCGTTGGAAAGCTCTCCTCACCCTGAAAGGCGCCAACGAAGATAGCGCCAAGAAGACGTACGGCTTCAAAACCGTGAACTGCCCACCCCAGATTGAAGAACTCAAGGCATTCGAGAACGCAATGTATAATATGGTTGAGCATATTACGTTCCGCCGGGCTTCTAACCAGCTTCACGAGCAGATGAAGAACGATGTGAAGAAGATCAAAGAGTGGGATGATATAGTGGTACCAGCGGACAAGACAAGAAACTTGTACCGAGTATCAGCCCCGCAGTATGAAAAGCTGCTACATGACAACGTGACGAAGCAGTACAAACTCGCCCCAGACACCGACTACACGGCGATTAATGCCGAAGCCCGCGATATAGCTGCCGATCTGCACCTGGATGACCGAATGGAATGTCTGGCCAAGGCACAAGTGTTCGTCACATTAAAGGATCATAAAGCCGACTTCCATGACAAGCTGCAATGCAGGCTGATTAACCCCGCCAAGTCCGAATAGGCGTCGTAAGCAAATCCATACTGGATGGTGTTATCGGCCCCATGCGGAGCAGCGTATGTGAGAATCTGTGGCAGAACACGCAAGCGGTCATCGAGTGGTTCAAGGGCATTGAAGACAAGCCGCGGTACACCTTCGTCGTGTTCGACATCGTCGAGTTTTACCCCAGCATAACGAAAAACCTTCTGCTGGATGCCCTGTCGTACGCCGGGACGCACGTTCCAATGTCCAAGAAGGACATTGAGACGACACTGCACGCACGGAAGTCATTGTTGTTCGACGGCGGCAAAGCATGGATGAAGAAGGAGAAGGACATGTCATTCGACGTAACAATGGGGTCGTACGACGGCGCAGAAGCCTGCGAGCTTGTTGGGGCTTTAATCCTCAGCAAACTCCGTCCACTCCTGGGCGACCAGTGCGTGGGTCTTTACCGTGACGACGGTCTAGCGATAATGAAGGACGCCACGGGTCATGATGCCGACCGCACGCGCAAACAGATCATACAGATATTCCAAGCACACGGCTTAAAAATAACAATCGAAACCAACAAGAAGATCGTCGACTACTTGGATGTAACCCTGAATCTCGCCACCGGAACATTCCAACCATACAGGAAACCGAATAGTACACCCCTGTACGTCGATGTGCGGTCCTGTCACCCACCGCAGGTCCTGAGACAAATACCCATTGGCATCAACAAGAGGCTGCAACGTATCTCATGCAATGAGGAAGTGTTCAACGATGCGAACACGTTATACGAGGACGCACTGGCCTCAAGTGGCCACCCGAAAACCATGACATACAAGGATGAACCGAGCAACAAGAAGAAAAAAGCGAAGAAAGGGCGCAGCCGCGACGTCATCTGGTTTAACCCGCCGTACAGTACCACGGTCAAAACCAACGTTGGCGCCAAGTTTCTATACCTCGTCAAGAAACACTTCCCTGAAGGGTCGGCGCTACACGAGGTGTTTAACAAGAACACAACAAAAGTAAGCTACAGCTGTATGAAGAACGTAGCGTTGGTTTGGTTGGTTGGTTTTTATTTCACTTCGCACATTCAAACGGGATGACGACCCAATAAAATGACGGCGAAGGCTTAGCCTAGAAGTGGCTATGGAAGAACATAGCGTCGATTATCAAAGGGCACAATGCTGCAAAACTTCACTCGCGACCGCCAGTTGTGCCATGCAATTGTCGGGTCAAGGCGTCCCTCAACGGTGACTGCCAGTCTTCCGACGTCGTGTACGAGGCGCATGTAGCATTCAACGAAGTCAAGACCTACGTCGGCATGACTGCTACCACATTCAAGCAGCGCTACAACAAACACACTTCGGACTTCCGCCATGAAAAGTACGCCGCATCGACTAAGTTGTCCAAGCACATCTGGGATCTGAAAAACGAGAACCGCGGATTCGACATCAGATGGGAGATCAAGGATAGAGTACCTTCGTACAGTAACATCAGCAAGAAGTGTGGCCTATGCTTAACCGAAAAGTTCCACATCCTGAAAGCTTCAAAAGTTACCTCCCTAAACAAGAGAAGTGAGCTGGTATCTAAATGCCCTCACCAGCGCAAGTTTCTGCTGGCCACCCCTATTACATAGACAGCTATGACCGCTGCGGTTTTTTTGACGCGTGATTGCAGGAGTTTGTGTGCGCTTAGATTTGTCATACGAATGCAGATGCCTGTGTATACGTGTGGACATGTGTCTATAGGTGTGTGTATATTTTCGCGGAGAGGAAGCAGATTTGTTAGCTCCTGGTTTTCTCTTTGTTGGCCTCCTCCACGGGGCGGCCTTGGCCTTCTGGTCAGGGTCGTCCCTGGGTATTGACTGGCAGTAGGCTTTTCATGCCTTGCAGCCGGTTTCGCTCGCGCGGAAGGGCATTCAGTGAGCTGACGACCAGGGCGGGTAATTTGTTGCCGTCACCGTCTTCTTGCGTCCTTTCCGCATCCTCCGCAGTGGCGTGGCGAGCCCTCGGATCAATCCCCAGCCTGAAACAATGCAGTGGCGTTCGGCAAAACAAGTGGATTCCTGGATGAAAAAGGATACAGGTCACACTCGCAACAATTTATTCCTGCGCGGTGATAGCTGGAATTGTGAATTTGTCGTGTTGTTTGGACCTGAGTGGCCAGTCGTCGTGCGGCGATGGTGTTGTGATGTTAGCTTGCTGCGCATACTCCTCGTCGTTTCGTGAAAGTACGTCTTGTGGAGCCCTTGTGGGACGTTCGGTGCCCACCCTCCAGCTCAAGATTTTGCTTTCCTGGTGCATGAAGGCCGAAGCAGTACAGACGTTATTGTTGAACAGAACATCATGTTCACATTAATATTGTTCCTTTCTTCAGTCGTTGCATGTTATAGTGGACCTACAGCAGACTGTTCATCTGGGTTGTGATATTTCCTTCCTCTGTTTGTGAGTCCCTTTCCATCAATATGGCAGCTTGTTTTGATTTCCTTTTTTTCAATTCATTTTGCTGTACTTTCTGTTTTGTTTGCGCCACTGCCTCTCACCTTGCGCTCAGTTCTCTGAGTGGAGGGCGGCGTGACCCCAAGGGGTAGCTGATTGATAGTAGTAGTAGTAGTGTATATGTGTGTGTGCGTGTGTTTGTGCGTGTGCGAGTTAGGGTGTTGTGGGTGGGTGGGTGTCCTGTGTGTGCGTGCGCCAGTGTGCAAGTTGGGGTGTTGTGGGTGGGTGTATGTGTGTGTTAGTGTGTGCGTGTATGTGTGTATGTGTGTGTGGGTGTTACTATGTGTGTGCGTGTTAGTATGTGTGTGTGTGGTGTGTGAGCGAGATTAAGCGCGTACTTGTTAGTGCTAGACCTGCGCCTACTGCATCTGCCTCTGAAATAGCCCGTCCCTGTTTACATTAACGCGATTACTCCTCTCGCTCTCGTATTATCACACCTCTCTCCGCTTAGATATACCAGCGCTGCCTCCTATTCCATTATCGTTGTCTGATGATTGGTTCAGCGCTGAAACTCTGAGTCACAACGGAATAAATCTGCCAAGGTTTTCATTGTGTGCCTTTGTGTATTATTATTATTATTATTTTTTATAAAGAAGTGCAAGCCTCTTTTACGGGCAAAAATTAACACAAGGTATTAAAATGCAATACAACATACACTGCAGAAGAAATCAGGAAAATAAAATATGGCCCAGTATCAGCGAGAATCGACCTTCGGGTGAAAATCATTTTTTTCAGAATAAGTCATTTTCTGCAACGGCAAAAAACTCTTGCTTCGCGCTCTGCACATTCAAACAAAAAATTAGTTCATCGCAACAATGAATGCTTTTGAATCAATTTTAAAATAATTTGATCGTCCCAGTAGCAGGAGAGTTCGCTCACGATGGCCAGCTAGCTGCCGTCCGGCTCCGCCAGAAGTCATTGGATTTCCTAGGCAGGAATCGTCGCGCCTGATAGAGAACGACGACAGTTTCCAGATGTTTTTGTCGACGCGCAATTCCTATTTAGCGACGAGAATTTCAACTTGATATAGGCGCTCCGCCAAAGGAGCTCTCTGCTGGCAAAAGTACTTTCTGACATCTGAAAATCCTTGTAGGGCCCTTCTTTAGTACAGCTCCGCTCAGGAGAAATAATCAACGAGGAGAAACTAGTGAGGCGACGGCAGCAGAGGTAGACGAACTGAAACGCCCTGGATCAACTCGAGTCAGGACGAAAGAGCGCTGCCGCTAGTGACATGATCTGAATTTTCCCAGGCTCCCACAATGGACTCCGTGGTGAACACCAAACCCCTTGGACGGGGCAAGAGCTGAACATTGATTGATGAGCTACGAACTCTCTGCGCTCAGTGCTGGAATCATGGCGCACTGACGCGCATGCAGCCAGTTCCCACAGAGCTCAAATTTCACAGAGGTGCAGCAGTGATGGACTACTTCTAAATCGTGTATGACTATGAGATGAAGTGTGGGGTGTTAGAATGTTGTGCCTGTGTTGTATTCCCTGTGGGGTGCACAGACTGGGACTCCAGGTGTAGTTGTAGCCACCCTTCCTCCTGTTCTGCACTTCTGTGGATTTTCAGCAGACTTGCGATGGCGTTCAAACAGTTTTCATTGGTATGCAGTGATGAGGATCAAGACCATCCATGCTCTATGCCAGAGGTTGCCCAAGAGTTGTTTTACAATAAAAATTGGATGGATGATTTATTACACTTTCTATTTTTTATTTATTTCACTGTAACACATAGTATTCCGATGTGGAAAACACTGTGATAAATTGTTGTATTTCCTGATATGTACCTATGCTTGTTTGAGAAGCTTCTGGGTCATCAATAATGCTTTGTTCGGTCTAATACTTTGCCATGTGATCACTCGATACCTATAGATGACAACAGCAGAAAAAAGTCATTTTGTGAAAAATCACCCTAAGGTCCATTTCCGCAGATACTGGGCCATATGAGCTCAAAAATGGAACAAAAAATAGCAAATAGAATCAACTCACGATGGAATCAAACGCACGATGGAATCAAACTCATGATGGAAACTACAACCCAATGAGTTGGAAAACCAACCACAGGATTAGATATTGGGAATAGAGTCAGACACAACAACAACCGAAATCAGTACACCAAAAATCTGTCCTACAAAAAAACAAAGGAACAAGGAAAACAAGAAAGACGAAGTACAAAGAATCCCCCCAAAAAAGGGAAGAACGGGATGAAAGAGGACCGGTGAGCGGCAAACCCCAGGAGGACTTAGCGTCACGTAGTGGCGGGAATGCGGGCCTCCACAGAAACAGCATCCACATCCGCCGCCGGACCAGGTGCACGGAATGCACGGCGACTCCCACAAACCATCAGGACAGAGTCGCGGACAAGGCTGAAAGCCAGGTCCGTCCGCAGCTTTCCCATCACGAGGGGATAAGGCTGCGAGAGCTTGGTGGAGAGCTTCGTTCCGAGCCGCTTCAGGAACCGGGTGGCCTCCTTCGCCAGGGCACCAGCGGAAGACAGGACGATCGGGGTGAAGGACGCGTGCTCAACTTCCCGGATCCGGGCACCGTATGCCGACTGCTTCTGACGCTCGTGCCATTGGAACACCTCAGCCATCGGGCGAGATCGGTACGACTGTGCGTTGGGATAGAACACCCTTACATCAAAAAATGCATCAGTCTGTACCGACCAAAACCCCCTGGCCTTGATGTCCGGTCTGGCGTCGTTATTACGTCGTTATTACGAAGTAGTGGTTGCGATCTCGATCTCGGCGATGATTTGTAAGAAAAGGGTTTGCTCCCCACACCGGAGCTCGCGCTATTCCGCCGACTTTACTGACGTCTGTCTCACCGTCCAGGAGCGACACTGACTCACGCTGTTATCTGGTGCTCACGAGGTGTCTGTCGCGCTGAAAACGGAGCGTCTCTGTAAGTTTGTATCCCTGGTGATGGTCGTGCCTGGAGAGCACTATAATTATAAGTGGTGCTCCTCAGGCACAATCTTCCTCAGCCTACTCAAGCTCAACTGATGAGGGGTGAATTCCCCGAAACACTGTGTATTAAGCAGGGAGTGGTGCTTTCTTGCAGGTTTGCCGAGTCGAAGGTTCGATGGACTTTTCGTGTGCTCTGGATGGCAGTCGTGAGTCAGTCAAGTGTCAAGTAAAGTCGGCGGAATAGCGCGAGCTCCGGTGTGGGGAGCAAACCCTTTCTTACAAATCATCGCAAGCAAGCACGCAAAGATAAATGAGAGCCCAGGCAGAGAAAACAAAACGAAGAGAGATGAGGACATAGGCAACGAAAACAATTCCAAAGCATTGCCAGGGATTGAATGTGTGCATCTGGGTACGACAGTTAACACGGCTAGTGCAGCCGTACAGAGCGCAGAAGCATAAAAATACAAAAGTGCCACAGCAGCAGCAGCCAAGAGTGTGCAAACACTAAAAAAGAAGATCAGTTCATGAAAAAATTATTGTCGCCACAGGTAGACATCTCCGGCAAGAATGCATGCGTGCGCACAAGTAGGCAGGCAAGAATGTCAGATGTATTGGTATTATTATGGCCAGGCTAATTAACAGTGCTGTTTCGCAATGAATTCCATCGGCATTTATCATGCGCCACCTTCCGATCATTTCGCCATTTTGGGGGAAAATCCCTTTTCGTGTGCTCTTTGAGCGACTGGGCACACGATAATGACGTAGCCGGCTGAAGTTTGAATCGTCTCAATTAGATTTGAGCGTTCTGCGATGAAGGAGAGTGGAATGGCGTTGATGGGACGAATTTGCTTGCATATCAGGCTTGGAGACGACTTTGCTGTGTTACCGCGCCGGATTTGTGGCGGCCGGATAATGAAGATTGGTACCCTGACGTAGCTCTCGCCAAGAGCTTTCCAATGAGCCCTTGATTGTGATCAAGTGAAGGACACCAAAGTTATGACATGGAAAAGATGAAAATTGTACTGACATTTTGTAATTCTGGTGCATACTGTGCTAGTAATCCGTCCATAGAGGGATAAGAAGGGATTTATATTGGATTTCAAGTTTGTTCACAAGCTGTTGACTTGGACTAAACCAAGACTGACATGCATACTGGAAAATAGGTAATAGATACGAGCGATAAAACATAGAACGGCATGTATTTGGCAAATGAGAACGATGAGGATATAGTATGCCGAGAACACTACTAGTTTTCTTGCAAATATAGTCTCAGTCAAAGAACAAACAGGCACGTCTGCCTTTTTTTATATGATATAGACTAAAAAGGAGAATATAGTATAAAACGCCATTAAAGGTAGTGATACTGAGTATAATCCCTGATGATGCCCTCCTGGGTGAAATTTGGACAATATTATATATGCACGTGGTGTAGCCAGGGACTGGTAGTGTGTTGCGAGTTGGGTATACTGAAGATACTGAGTAGAGTACTGGAAATTTAAGTCCTCGATTTCCCTAACTACGTGTAGCACGGCCAGCATTTTAAGAGGACTGAACATATCGGTAAGCAATGTGCTGCATTTACCCAAGTGTAGCCAAGGAGCTGGCAGTACATAGCTTCTAGTGAGCACAAGCGCAATTGGCAATACAGCGGCGCCGATGTGAGGTGAGGTAATGCTCGGGGAAATCATTTCAGGAACTTTCCAATCTTGTGAAAATAGAGATTGAAAATTAAGCGGCCATGGTATTAAAAACAAGTTTACTTGCGCGCTGAGCCCTGCCTGATCGAGGTATATTGATCGTCGCTACGTAATTCGGGTGTTTGTAAATTGAGAAGAGAACAACAATCGTACCTAAATCGGTTCTTACTCGATTTCCACAATCGAAGTACCGTTATGTTTATCAGCTTTTGATTGCAACAATCGTCGAAGCGATAGCACCTTTGAGTTATGGCGCTCGACGGCTACATAGCTTCACACGGCCAGACCCACTATTTTGTGCCATGCGTGGGCCCTCGGATTTCATTCTTTCTGCATTTTTGTCACATGGTGCCTTGGCAACTGCAGTTCAAATCGAGCAGTAGACTAGCGGGAGTGTGCAGAAGAATATAGAGCTCGATACGAGCAAGGAGAGTGGAATGGCGGGTAAGAGCTCAGTTTCTTTGACTTGCGAGACTGCGTCATGAATTTGGGACAGATTCACTCTATGGCTGGTGTACCACCTTGTGGCGGCTTGTGCTTTAGTCCATCGTTTGTCCCGTCGCATCAGCTTTCCAGGAAGGTTAAGATCTAGTAAATCAGAGAATGGATGCCAGAGTTACGAACGTTGTAGATGGCGTTTCTTCAGTAAAAAAGACCCATTTTCGCTTGTCGTTAGTCGACAGGTGGCAGTACCCTTCTGTGGTGACAGGCTTAACTGGGACATACTGGTATACACGATTGAGTCAAAAGGTGGGTGTGGCTGGGCTTGACTCACTGAGATAAGGTAGGTCTGGTGTTGTGACAGACCATGATAAGAACGAATTCCAGCTTCCAGATCTTTAACATCCATTTCTGTTGGTTCAAAACCAAGCAGGTGATAAGAAGCTGTCAAGCGGGAAGCTGACCAGGGATGTGCTACTGCTGTACGAGCAGGTGACAAACAAAGCTGTTCACTGTGTGCGGATCACACTTTCTCGTATCATAGACAACAAGCCTCTTCTACGGGCAAAACCAACAATAGTTATTATGATTATGAACGTAGCATATACAGTAGGCACCGGCGGATTATGCCCGCGAAATCATGGAATTATGCTTTCATGGATTCTCGCATTATGCTCGCAAAATCCTCATATTATGCTTTGGCACGCGGGGATACATATTCACTTCGTTGTGATTATGGAGCCTCAAAGTTCGGAAAATTGTGCCTTTTTCGTACTTGTAATTGGCCATAAGTACAACAAAATACATGAGTATCCCCATACCAAGGTGTCCATGCATACTAGAGATCAACCTGGAAAATAGAAAACATTACCTCTTCTACTCATTAGTTGACTTCTTTTGCTTTGAAAGATGTTTTCCTTACCCTTGAAAACTGTCATGTTCAGCTGTCTTCGTAATCGTCGTACTTTTTTATTTTTTTTAATTTTTTTTATTGGGAACACAGCCCTACAAAGAGACATGTGGAGACAAACACAAGACAAGACACAGGGGATGTAGGGACGACGTGCCGATGTACAGGGACCAACTCGACGGACCAGGGGTCTCGGCGTTAGCGTTGCAACCTGGCATCGAAAAAAGGGGGGGGGGTGCATGGTCAGGTAGCAAAAATAATAATTTAGTGCGAGAAAGGGGCGCTAGTATTGCACCAAATAATATAAACACGTGTAATGACTAAACCGGAAGGGAAAAGGAAGAAAGAGAACAATAATCATAACAAGCAAGTACTAGTAGAGAGGTAAATACTAAATGGGTCTTCATATCATCGACACAGGTACTGTGTGGACCACAGCCATCTCTTTCGGATTAGATCCTTACATACGTTGACCTTGAAGGTTTGGAGGCGTCTTGAATGAGGCTCGTGAAGCAGGAGGTCCGCAGGCAGGTTGTTCCAGGGTGTGATGGCGAAGAAGGGGAAGGATCGCAGGAGGTAGTCAGGGGCTGTGCGAGGGGGTGTCCACTTCAGCTGAAAGGCATGGTGCGTCTGACGTTTTTGCCGTGTGCACATGCTAGCTACGGCAGGGGGCTTGGTTGGTGGCAGCATGGCCTTAACCTGGGGAGGCCCTGGAATCTAGTGCAGCTTGAACAAGTATGACAGGGCTGCCACCATCCGGCGAAGCTGAAGACTTTGGAGGATGGTTCCAGGTCCCAGGAAGTGCAGGGCACGTTGCTGAACCTTGTCCAGCTGGGCCATGTTAGTTGCGGCTGCGCTCGACCAGGCCAGTGGGGCATATTCAAGTAGGGGTCGCACGAATCCCTTGTAGACCGTCACTCGACCATGGTCGTCCAGGATGGGTGCTGCCTTTCGTAGGACCCAGCCTTTGGAAAGGCGCGCAGTGCAACACTGCGAGTGTGCGCTCTGTAGGAGAGAGTAGGGCATGACTCCCAGCAGCTTCAGGGTATCTGTCTCCTGGAGTGCTTCACCTCCAAAGGTGACTGGTGGAGTGCAAGGGGAACGTGCTTGCGATGTAGAGTCATGCGCTGTGTCTTGGCTGGCTCAAAACAGATACGCCACTTGCGGCCCCACTCCTCAAGACTGTTGTGGGACCCTTGGAGGGAGGCAGTGGACTGTTGGAGATCGTCAGTTGGCTGTACTAAGCTGTAGAGTGTGGTGTCGTCTGCAAAGCTGCTCAGCTGCGTACTTGTCCAACCGATGTCACCCTTACCCTGCGAATTATCATAATCAGCTCTTCTCTCCCGTAGCTCGAGCTCTCCTTCTATCATTACCGAACATCAACTATACCTCAATTTGTTTAATTATTAGAGCAATACCCATAGCCTGCACAGTCATAGCTGCTAAGATCCAGACGTCAAGACTTCGTAACAAGCATAGTGTACATGTACGCGGAGTTTGGCGGACCACCCATCACTATCTCGTCCGCCCCGGGATGCCTGATAAAGGCTGATTCACTCGCATCTTCTGCTACATGTGCTGTATCCGGTTGAGAAAGAACTTTGAGAAGACGAGTTCGAGCACACAAAATGTATTTCTATAATTTCTAGCCTGCTTTTCATTGAAAACACAATCTGCATGACCTCCGAACCCTTTACCATGCAGACCACCAGCTCGAATCAGGTGCATTGTATACAATAGTGTAGCCTACATACATGTACTAGAACTGTGATACAATCATGTAGTTATGCTCCTACCTCCGCCGCGGAAAAGATGCCAATTTATGCTCCAAATTTTCAACCACCAAATTATGCCAATAATTATGCCGGCATAATCCGCCGGTGCCTAATATACAGTACTGCGCAGTAACAATAAAACACTAATAAAACAAGTGAAACTCAGTCCAAGCAACTTTCAAAATTGAACTCGGATAGTGAGCCAAAAATAAAATATGATGAAGAAAGGAAATTTCAAATTTGGATTTCAAGGAGAATTTCAAAGTTTTTAGGAAATTAGCTTGCAAGTGTTGAGTTTCGGAGAGAAAAGAGCAGTACGTGGCATATGGCCTCCAATTTTCCTAAAACTATGAAAAAAGGAAAAGGACAAAATGTTACGAGTTATGACAAACTATCCACCAATATAGCCATATTTTTATAAGGTCAGCGAGTGCGACAAAATGGCACAAACCTGTCAAGGAGTACTGAGACATTCGGCGACCTGACACCTAGCTCCAACACTTCTCCAACGCGCGAACCAACAACCTTTCAACTTGGAAGGCTGAGGTTCGGAAAGTTCCAAGAGGGGAAGGAAAGCGCAACGAAAAACAGCATGAACTACGCGCCACGGCAAAAAAAAATGCCGAAAGTCACGAGATGATGATGAAACTAGTATGACTGTTGGACATTCCCGCATTACTACACCTCGACGACGCAAAGCAACAAAGCACCCAACTTGGGAGGCTCAAGTTTATGTACATGTAATAAACATATAGAGGGGAAGCAAAACGAAGACGAATTGTGACACATCGAAACGTCAACATCTTACTTATTAACTCCACTATCATGTAAATATGATGGGCTAGTTATGTACAATAACAAGTAGTTCCACACGATGTGCGTTTCTCCGTATAGATGATGACGGCTCATCAGGTGTGCAACGTTGAACTCGGATGGTGAGCCCATATAAATATGATGAAGAAAGGAAAAGGTTGTTGGTTTGCGCCTTAGAGAAGTGTTGGAGCTAAGGGTCAGGTCGTCGAATGTTTCAGCACTCCTTGTCAGGTTTGTGCCATTTTGTCCCACTCGCTGATGGTATAAGATCTGCTTACGTTGGTGGACAGTTTGTCAACTTTCAAAATGTATTTTTTAGGCTAGTCAGATGACTCAGGCGTGCCTCTGCAATGAAAACCGCAACCGGATCTCGCTTCAGATAGCGGGAATTTAGAGGATTTGACACCACGCAAACACATGATGCTGGACCTTACCAGCGCAAAGCACAGCCGAGTGCGAGTCCACCCCATAGTGGCAAAATCCTGATCATTTCTCTTGTATGAGATAAGAGCAGCCAAGCGCTTGTACAAAACTGTGGCAGCTTTCCCAGCATCACGAATGGCCGATATGACGACTGGAATGAAGGAGGCCTTCTCGACCTCACGAGTTCTCTCCTCATATCATCTCCTCCTCTCGGGTTCATAGCCAGCATGCACAGCGGGGGTTTAGGGAGCATTATTCGAAGCAGTATAGAGGTTGAAAAGCCGTATATCAAACATTGTGCGTTCTAACCGGCCACCCCAGAATCCACTGGTAGCGAAGTCGAGGCAAGCATTGTCCGCTAAGGACGCAGAATGGAGGTTGGACTGCTCACCAGAGAGCAGTTGCAGTGGAGGTTCCACGGATACCGAGTAAGCCACCTAGCGAATGAGGTCAGCGGTGACGTCACGGATTTTATTGTGCCATACGACGGAAAACCACCGGTCGGGCCGAAAAATGCGTGGGAGAGATCGAAGCCGCCGTTTCCACAAATGCAGGACGACGGCAAACGCTCCGGCACCCAGCCATAGCGCAAAAACAGAGCATCTCCAAACTCAGACTTAGAGAGACGAAAGCCATAGCAGGGTAGAGGACGTGACGTCAGCCAAGTATAGCTACCACACTGGGAAGAAAGCTCAAACTGAGGCACATGTACTGCACCTTTACCGCTCAAAACCCCTCCTTCAGATGTTGCTGTTATGCCCGAGCTGCAGTGCGGACTTGACGTTTGGTGGTCTTGGTAGCGTCTGCCACACAAGCTGGCGAGAGATCTGCCTCACTAATCCTTACTCTGAGCTCTTTAGTGGGCATATTGGCGTGATTGGGCGGTGGAAATCGAGAGACTCAAACTGCTATGCCGACAAGGGATCGAGAGCATAAGTCGCTCCACACTGGACGGAGGGACTCGACTAATAAGTCCTGGGATGAGGCGCTCCCTAATAACAGCTTCCAGACCACCAAACTCTTCAGATGACATCTCCAAGGTCCGGGACAAGAAATATCACTTGTTTTGTAGACCATGAACAAATGTGGAGTAGGCGGCAAAGGGTTGTGTCAGGACAAAATCGGTTAGCCGCGACACCTGAAGTGTCAAGTAGATGACCTTTGCCTCTACGAAACTAGCTGCTCGGTCAGTCCATCCCACCAGGTGCGGAGGGCTCGAAGTTCTCCACACCCTGAAGGATCATCTGCGTACCACACCTGGATGACGTCAGATGAGCTGACTGCCTGGACCAAGCGTACGATGCAAAGGGCGCACATCAGCATCGCAACCGAATCAATCTGCATGGGTAGTGCTTCATAGTATAACAAGCATTCACCATCCACAAAGAGGTTTGCCGGATGGCGGCATGTGTCGATGTTCGACTCAAATCGCAATATATTTTTATGGTAGGTGTAAGTCAATTCTCCAAGCATATGGACTAATTAACAAGTGTGCAAACGTTTCGCATCGAGACAAGAATGGCAAGAATGCATGCAGTTACACATGTAGCTGTAAGTCCGTGTTTTATATTCCTCAGGTAGAGGTGTGCGCGAATGAGTGCCGCGCAACCAGTTAGTAGATATTTTCTACTATTACGGAATATGTTTAGATGAGTTCATCGGTGGCGTCGACAATCTTTTTTTGTGCCTTATACGACTTCCATCATCAAGACCCTCAACAGGAAGAGGAGTGCTAGCAAAACCGTTCAGCGCTGATGTGCCTGCGTGGCGCACGCAAGCCATTCTTACCAGCAATGGCCTCAGACTCGGCAGCGCTTGTTGTTGCTGAAGCAAGAACCTCAGCTTGAGGCTCACATTATTATTACTATCTGTCAATTGTCATTAATGACATTGTACATGATCATCATCGCGTGCGCTCGATCTAATCATTGATTGTCTTTATTTTATGTTTTGCCCGTACAAGAGGCATTAGCACTGCAAAAAAGTATAAAACTAAGTATTTTATAGAAAAGGAAAAGGAACATCAGTGAGAAGGCATTATACTGCCTGTAATGCTGGTGAAGTAAAACAAAGTAACAACAACAACAAGGAACTACAAGATACGGTTTTGTGTCCACTAACACTTTCTTCACTAACACTTTCTTTCTTTACGGAGTTGTTGTTGCTGTTCGTTTTGCTACTCTTTCTTTCTTTTTCCCTCCCCTCATGTCTATTAATTTTATTGCCGTGGTTGGCAATCACCCACTCTCGTAACATTGGCCGGTGTTTCCGCCGAGTCTTGAGATGTTGTAATAAATAAAATAAAAAAAACACCACCTGTGACCAAGCAATCAGATCATGCCATATCGTTGCACGAGGCTGGCCAATGGTACTGACGTTCTACTACGAACTGACAGCATTAGCACATCTTGGAGGCGCACACTAACACATGCGTCACATTGTGATATGTATCTTATAAGATCAGAACAACACTAAAACAGGATGGAGACTACTTCTGGCAAAGGCAGGCAGAAGCTTCTGATGCCTTACGACCAGACCCACGATCCTATTACAATGCAATTCGGAATCTGCGACAAATTAATATGGTGATGAATACACTCCAGGCATTATGGCTGTCATTACGCGCCTGCCCACACACGCTCTCTACGCTGCAAAGTTACTCTGGCACAGCTCACCTTCTCCACCAATATCACTTAACGCCTGGCGCCTATTCGATGAATGGTTAATGGTACTCAATATAGTAGACAGCAGATCACACAGCAACGACATACTAGTAGCTCGATTGTAAGGCACGTTTCGTCCCCGCTGGACTCATGAGGCAATCTTCGTCTTGAAAGTCTTCGCATGAAGCCTGACGTGGGAGAATGATATCCCACTGCAGCTGTACTTGTGTTGATTATTATCATGGCGATGGGCCTATGGGCCTATGAAAGAACGAGAGAGTCTTGCACTACATCAGTATGACCGACCTGAACATGGCGCAGCTGACCCAGCAGCTGCCTGGTGTAAAGGTGAATCACATAGCGCAATGAGGTCAGTAAGAACCCGCTACGCAGGCCCACAGTGTGACAGCTTAGCAATGCGGCTGGTCCACCATGGGCCAGTTATTCAGGCCTCTTTTATGGGCAAATTAACACAATGGATTAAAATGCAATATATCATACGCTGGAGAAGAAATCAGAAAATGCGTGTGTAAAATAAAGATTTTCAAACCCAACCCCAAAAAACCTGGGCCAGCTGTCCCTTGCCATCGGGCAATCAACCAGGACTATTATGAACCCACAAGTTCTCAAGTGTGAAGGGCCTTCTCGCTTGTGACATTGTGTTCGTTTCAATGCAGTTGTATCTCGACCCCGCCGTGCCGATGATGTTTACGACGTGGTATACGCTACATGCGCTAGGAGCGATTTGCTGTGTGCGCTGTATGTGTGTTGTATGCGTATGCTTTTCTGATATATGCTGTCATTTTTACTCTATAACTACCTGGTGGTTTTAGTGTTAGTTATTAGTTGATAGTGAAGATTTATAAGTTGATCGAAGTGAAAAATACTGCTGAAGAGTAGATAGTTGTCCTGGTGCCGTGTGGTCGTTCGTTCCTGACAATTTAGAGAATTAGAAGGGTTCACAACATTTGACGACTACGCCAGGTCCAAAACGAGCATGGCAGAGGAACAAACTAATTTGGAAGTCAGCTTTATCGCCAAAGGAAATCGGTACGGATTTGAAGGCGATAGGTTGATGGAACACGTGGAGAAGCGGCTCCGACAGTACTAGGAGCGTGAAGAGCGCAGTGACAGATGGCAGACTCTCTATTCTAAGTCCGTTGGGCAGTGCTGACGAAATTGGACAATAGGAGAAAAAGTTAGAACCCCGGTATAGGGCGGACACAGGGAGAAGCGTGTGGTAACTTCTAGAAAATAAACGTGCGGATGTCTTTGCGCTAACGGTTGCAATTTGTTCTTTCTTTTCTTTTATCATTTCATTCTATTTCCTTCTCAGGAAAGAATCTATAATATTATGTTTTCGCGCTAAAAGTCACCCTGGGCCACATATTTTTGTCCAGTACAAATGGGGGAGCACTATTCAAGAGAGAGAGAGAGCTGTTCGAAAGAGGGTATTAAGGGAATCTTCAAAGGGCAGAAGCCTAAGAAAACACCGAGCCGAATGCTTACTGTAAACTACTACGATTCACCGATACGACAACGAGAGCTGAGATTTTGATCCTGAAACTACGGGGGGAGGGGTTGAGGGGAGGGAGGGGATTATACTAATCAAGAGAGAGCGAGGGAGCTTGGTGTTTTCACTGTCTCTTAGAGATTGGGGCATAACTTGAGAAAGAGTGAACTATCCAAGAGATGGCTCTATTTGCGCGAGTACAGTATATGGAGATGTCTGTTGTATTCACCACTATAAACAACACGCGATCAAAATCCCGTTTCAGGGAGGAAAAAGAGTGTAAGGCAGTAGTTCTTAAAGTGAGAACGTTGAGTGCGGAAAAGTTCTTCTTCTGAATGCATAACCTGGGTTACGCAAATTAGGGACTCCACCATTGAGTGTACAAGCACAAGTAGTATACACAAAAACACAATACTTGTATACATCACAGTACCTTGGGTTTCTCACAAATTAATTAAATACTTCCCGGGATCCACAATAATATCGGGATCTGTACAATGTTCACAATAAACAGAACCCTCCCTCTCCACCCCTGGGCTCACCACCATCATCATCCGAACATGTTCCATCCTTCATTTCGCTCCTTTTTCTGTTTACACTGCTCCCATATACATATACTTGTGCTTGCTTCTGCATGATTTGTAATTCTGTGTAGTGATATGGGATGCCTGTCCTCTGACCAGTGCTCGCACGTGGCAAGTCGATTGGACCTTTCGTCTTGGATTTCAAACTTGGACAGAAGCAAAAGCAGAATGTCAATCATATGGCGGATCACTAGCGACTGTGCACACAATGGCTCAGGTGACGTGTGCAAACCTGACAGTGAAGGGAACTGCCGCTGTGTGGGTAGGCTTGACTGGTACATGGACAGCTGGAGATTGGAGTGCTTGGAAATGGGAAGTGGCATCGTCCACCCGTACAACGAGACTACCCTGGTCATCCCAGTATACACTTCCAGTTAAAAATTCTAGTTATACTTACGGGTTTTTGGAACCAAACAAGGGCTTACTGAACTGGATAAACAACTTTCAAGCTAGGTGCCTCTGTCAACGATATGTGCCTAAAGGTAGGTCTATATCCATTGATTAAACTGAAGGAATATCTCTACTAATCTAGATCGGTACGGGCCACTCCTCTGATTAAATTAGACATTCCATTTACTCTTTAAACCACAAGTCCCAAAAATGAAGACCGCGGATATAACTAAATATATTTGAAAGAGAAAAAGGGCACGGGATAGTGTTCTTCGGTGTTGGCGAATGGTAGGTTCCCGAATGTAACGATGTGGCAATTTAATATACCATTTCACTCGTTGTTGCAACCAACCTTCCGTCATTTTTTCCTTTCTCTTTTTCTCTTGTATCTACTTTTTTTTTTTTTTTTTTTTCTCCACAATATCCTTTAACATGTTATTCACAGTGGGTCCAATGTTATTATGCATTTTGCCTGTTTTGATTTCCACTATAAATAAAGTATACAACAACAACAACTCGCACCTGAAAGCAAAGCTTCACTGTACTTGCGTCTAAACTAATGATGCTTGTAAGATCAGAGCGCTCTATATATGTTCATGAAATCAAACCCTTAGTAGACAAGACTGCTCGACACTTGACTCATGCTTATATGCATTTACAAAAAAGGCCAATATAGGCTGCTCCAGGTGGAGAACTCAACGCACGACAGAGGCGAAAGGCTGTGCAAATGTAACTTTACATTTCACGCATTTCAGCAATCATCAGATAGCAGCATTTACAATCGAATCCTCGACGAGCAGGTCTAGCTATTTTGTGCTAGTGTGGAATAAAGTCTGTATGTGTGAAGTGTAGATGTGTCTATGGGAAAGTGCAGTTGAATTATTTATGACAGTTAACGAATAAAGATGAGAATAGAGGCGATAACAGGGCAGTGGCACTGAGTAATCGATGGCGATTGCGACAGTAACGCAATGACATACTGTAACAGGCGTGAAGAGGGAGAGAGAAAGCACCGTTACGCCAAACCTGGTACAGGTGGCGCCATGTTGAAAAACCTATCATGTAACATATGGTGAATTTTTTAGACAAGTAAAACTTGTTTTTGTGTCTACAATTCGAGACCAGCCCCGATCTTGTGTTGATATTGACCATTTTGTCTGCATCCGGGGTCGCCGAATTGTAAGCCGGGTATAGAGCACGATGGGTTTCTAGTGTGCTCCAGACGCAGTCGTGAGCCGGTCAAGTGTCTAGTCAGTCGGCAGGAAGCAGAATCTCCTACGTTCAGAGCAGAAAATTTCTTCACTGTTGCATCATCTTTCATGCCATAATATCCATGTTCAAAGGAAGAGACAAACACAGGACAAGAGCGTCCCTGACAAACGATGTAGCTGCCGAAAAAAGCACCTGCTCACTGGACGGGGACCTCCAAGTACTATGCATCGTGTACAAGGCGACAGTACAGTACACAGGAAGAAAGCAGCGACAGGGGTACCTCGGCTTTGCGGAAACACTCTTTAAGCAGAGATAGAACAACCATGCGACCGAGACAAGGCATGAGAGAATGGAAGAAAGCACAAAACTATCCTGGAGCACATGAAAGCTCGAGCAACAGAACACTCCACGGGCTGTCAAATGGGCCGTCGTCCCCCATCATTACGGTCCGGGGCTACTTGAACGCTGTCCACTATGCTGAGAAGTTCGAGACACTAGAAGCAGACACGATGAACATCGACAAAAAATCGTAGTTGGTATCGAAAGTCAGACAGGAGCGCAAGTTATACCTTTCCAAATTCTATGAATCAGTTACACGATTTTTGTGTCAACATGGTGCCACCTTTACGGGGTTTGGCGCCGTTGTGTTTCCCCTCTCTTTCTCTCTCTCGCTCTCACTCTCTATTTCTCTCACTCTCTCACTATCGCTGTCTCTCTCTTCACCCCTTCTATGTTCTTCCAATACTGTCGTTCTTGACCTCGATAACTCGGTAGCACTGCCGTGCTGTCGTCTTTATTCTAATTTTACATCCGTTGCCTCTCACCAACACTGTCCCATTGCCACATCTACACTTCACACACACACACACACACACACACACACACACACACACACACACACACACACACACACACACACACACACACACACACACACACACACACACACACACTAACTTTCAAACTAGCACCAAATATCCACGCCGGCTCGAATAGCATTCCATAGTAAAGGCCGCTGATTCCTCTTGCAGTAAAATCCAAAAACTACACGCAAAAATTCAGTCACTTTTGCATCAACTGTTGCAACGAAAAATGTTGGTGGCGCAAGGAGAAGCTTGTCGTTTGGAGTGACAAGTGATCACCGCTGCTTTTCCTTGTCAGAGTCAACAATACACTTTGTTCTGCAGCATTGGGAGTGGTGTTGGAGTAGAAATTGCTGACTAGACGTCGCGGAAGGGCGAGCTTTCCTGCGCAGGTATGAGTTTGGACGTATTTCAGAATGGTCGAGTGGAAAAATTCAAACTTGTTTATTTCAAGAAAACCCCCAAAGGGATGATGGGGGACATGTCCTCAGTGCTAGAAGAGGTGCTCTACTATCTGCCGGTGTATAGTGTTTGCTAATTGAGGACGTAGCTCGCTGTTTTATCAGCGCTTGTAATTTGGCTATTTTCAAAACGATCATTTGTGGCGTCAAGGGATGATTTCCCTCGTCTTCTGGGATGCAGGCGTGGCTAAGTGGTGCTGCCCCAAGAACTCTTCTAAGGTGAGGTAATGATGGCTTGATGGAGTTTTGTTCGTAGCTTGTTCTTGTACGCTGTGCCGTGGCTCGTTTGTAGACCCATAAATCGTGCCAATATTGGGCCAATATTGACGGTATGCCAATTTCATGGTTCCCTTCAAAAGATTGTGTGCGGGCTTTGGAATGTCGATCTACACCCCAAAGGAAATCTACCTGCAAAATTTGAGCGAAATCTGAGAGATCGACTTGCACATATGTTCTGGTTTTCTCAGACATGCTCTCTTAATACGCATCATTTATGTGCGATCAGGAGAACACACACCACTTGGGATTAGAATAGCGGATTTCGGGAGATTGATGGATAATGAACTGTTCCATGCCTGCATCAATGGTAATAGCAACTTTAAGGCAAGCCAACTCTGCATCGTGGGTGATAATGAAGGCCCAATGGACGGCCTTGAGGTGTGCTCCGAGTCACCCTCAGCCAGCACGCTCTTCAACCCGCACAGTTTGCGTGGTTGTCTGTCCCCGGCTTGTTGAAGTTGTCAGGAAGTTAACTTATTGAGTTCCATGATTTTAGCGACCCAATTGTTGAAGTATATTCGTGCTGATGGATTTTGGAAAGTCGACAGGATGAGGTTTAGCGGGGTGGCACCCCAAGCGAGCTCTCGAACATGTTTCGTTAGCTCGTGTGTGACACAAAGATCCACAAGGCTATCCCCGAGAGGGTTTGATTTTTCGCTACCTAGCTAATCTTTACAATGCACATTGAAATCCGCCGCTGGAACTACGTTTGGGGACAGTTCTTTGGTCTAAGGTAGTGTTTCGCCACGTGAATTGATGAGACAGAGGTTGGTGGGGCTACAGGAGTAGGAGCGGTACACAGAACCAATCACCAAACACATAGCCCAAACTGTTGTACGTTCCGTGGACCGAAGTAAGTCTAGATTATCAGAAGCAAAGGTGGACTTGATCAACACATCAATACCACCTCCGTGCTCGTTTCGGTTTCTGCCATATGAGAATCCTTGTTCAAGAATGCACGAGTCAAGGCCAGTTATTGCATTAGCAGAGAATACAGCTTCAATGACATTTTCTACATCTAAGTCGTGCCGGATGAGTGCATGCCTCAGGACGTCTACTTGGAGGTGTCAACCGGAGCTGCCAAACAACCAAGCCCAATGGAGGAGACCAGCGTTGAAGGTTACAAAGTGAGCAGGTCGGATGTCCGCCATAAATCATCATTGCACGAGAGGCAGAAGAAGCTGCAGTACAGCGAAAGGATTGTCAATGTTGACCGTGGTAACTTTACCCCGCTTGTCTTCACCACGGCTGGCAGTGCATCCCCATAATGCTTGCGGTTTTTGAAGCGATTATGCGCTATGCTGGCACAGCATGATGGCAAGCCCTACGGCGAGGTTATGGCCTATGTCAGATGCTGTCTGTCGTTTGCACTCCTCCGAGCTGCAGTTATGTGCATCAGAGGGGCTGGCTCTGCATACCATCGACCGGTAAATGCATTGCGCCCACTAGCCATGTAGTGTTAATCAGATCGGCCAAGAGAGACGCCAAGGCATCTTCTCGACGTCATCAGAAACTGGAATTCAACGCGATATCGGGCAGTGCGTCGGAGTCGCTACGAAATGTCATAGACGTCGCGAAGGAGAAAGGGTCGTCGAGCTGGCTGACGTGCCGTCCACTTAAGAAATATCATTTTAATTTAACAAAGGGAGAGTTTTGGGACGGACTCTGCCTCCGTTACGGATGGACACCGGCCAAGGTACCGTCACACTGCTCTTGCGGCCAAGAGGCAACTGTCGCGCATTCCCTGTCGTGCCCCTATGGAGGGTTTCCCTCCATTAGACACAATGGTATTCGGGACGTCACGGCCCGGCTGCTGGACGAGGTGTGCACCAGTGTGTCCATCGAGCCCTTGCTGCAACCGCTGACGGGGGAGCGTCTTCGCTACCGGACCGCAAATGTGGAAGACCGTGCCCGGTTGGATGTCGCTGCCAATGGTTTGTGGGGCAGTCGTTTTGAGCGTACACTTATTGATATACGGGTTTTTAATCCTCACTCACGCTCAAATCGATCTGCACCACATACTATTGTGTATCAGCGACATAAAAAAGAAAAGAGAAGTCACTATGAGGAGCGGGTGAGGCAGGCTGAGCAAGCCTCCTTTGTTCCGGCGGTCATGTCAGCCAGTGGCGGAATGGGTCCAGCATCAACAGCACTGTACAAACGAATTGCTCATCTGTTGGCGGAGAAGAGGGGTGAGCATTACTCTCATGTTATGGCATTTGTTAGATGCAGGATTTCCTTCAGCCTTCTGAATCCTGTATCATGTGCATTCGCGGTTGTAGGCGTTTAAATTTTGGTTTGAAATTTGCACCCTCGCGGAGCCCACGCTGCTTTGGCAGTGGCGGAGGCTCGCTTGCCGACGTAACCGTCGGAGATCATCATGAACAATGGACTGATTAATTATTCACTTGTCCTGTCTTCATAAATAACATGTTATTGCATATGTTCTTGGTTTAGTTTTTGGCCTTTTTCGTGCTTTGGAGTTGATAACATTTTCCTCACTATCGAATAAGACCTGCAGGCTGCTGCCGCTCTCCGTTCTCAAAAAAAACCCTACACTACATGTACAGTGTAGTACCTCAAAAAAAAAAAAAAAAACTAGCCATGGCTGAGGGACGGATGTAACAGTGGTGTGTATAACCTCGCTAATGGCAGTGTCCTCAATGCTAATGGACGCGTCATGTTTTTGTTTATAATTTAAGGTGCAATTTAGCGCTGATGTGGGTATTTCTTTGCTTTTCTTCATTTGGTCCTTTAAATGAAGCGGCTTTTTATTTCCTTTTTCTTCCTTTGCACCGAGATATTATTTCTTGCTGTTTTTTACTGGATGTGTCACGACTTTGAATTGAATTGAATTTTTTTAAATTGATTTGATTTTTAGCGTTATGAGCGGCTTTATTGACATTGCTCTTCAGATTGGATTTTTTATTGGCCCGTAAAAGAGGCTCCTTTACATCCTAAATTCTGCACTATTCTGTTCGTGTGGACTTCACAGGTGTGACTTGCACAAATTTTACCAGTATGCAGTGTCTTATACAGTACTATTCAGTTCAATTCTATCATTCCCCAACTGATTATCCTCTGGTGAGCTGCTTTTAGTGAAATCATGAAACATCATTTGTCGTGCAGTGCTAGTTGTCGGAAGTTGTAGCGTGATGCTATATTTAAGATTTTAACTTGTGGAAGCTTACACCTTTCTGTGTTAGAAGCGCTGTGTATTCCTAACTTAGCTCCAGGACTATGTGTATAGAAGGAGCGTGTGTTATCTTTGCAGATGCTTGGTGGCACACCTAGCTCAGGAAAGTGTGCCCAGGTTTTCATGATGTGTTGACCATGTTTGTCTACAACTCCCAGGTTCCGTATTTGAGGTTTTGGCACTTTAATCATTTTTCAATTAGGTTGAGGTGTTTACTTTTTTTCCTTATTAAAAACTTTACGTAGTTACATTTTTTCAAACATTCCCTGTGCTATCTTGATGAGGAGTGAAGGAAAGCGTCGTTTAGATGAAAGAAAGTGTCTACTTGATAGTGTCGATTTGCGTCTCTGCATGCGAAGGTATAGATTGCGAAAATATGGGGTTTTGTTCTAAAGTATGTAGTGCCGCTCTCAAAACATCTGTTTCAATTTCCCCTGTCTGATGACCACTGCCATGCCTGAAACTTCTCTTTGCACCTGGTCTTGGCGCTTTTCCTGATATTTCTCTGGAAATTGGTCTGTTTAGCACTCTATTCGAGGTGCCTCTACCTTTTGTGGACATATACGTGGAGTGGTTGCATTGGTTGGTTGGATCACATCAATGTCTTTATAAAGGCTTTTTTTGGAATACAAACTGTCAATTCTGCAGATAACTGGTACTTTTGCTCACAGAGCCAAGAAGCATCGGGAAGCCTCGAAACTCTTTACGTTCCCACACCTAAGACATACGATGATGCGTCTGCTGAGTGTGCCCGGAGAGGTAGCATTCTGGCAAATATCCAGTCTAGATATCATGGAGAGTGTGCAAGAGAACTGCTTGGACCCCGAAACGGTCAGTGCAACAGTTCTTCCAGTGGTAACTGCACGACTTCCTCGTACTTCTGCAAAACCAATACATGCAATGTGTGGGTTGCTCTTCAACGACCATCTCCATCCAAAACCTGGACATGGATGTTACCTGTTCCAATCGCTGCAAAAAACGTTTCTTGGATCACTGCACCACTACAAGAAGGTGGTGGACGGAACGAATGCGGATATTATTCCCCGGAGAAGGACAGTTTTGGAATCGAATCTTGCTCAATGAAGCTAAGTTTCTATTGCCAAAGATATACACCAAAAGGTAGGGATCTCATAGGAATTCTTTCACACACCCATTAGGCTACTCTTATACTTGCCTAACAGCCTTTCCGTATTCACCTACCTATGCACTAAAGGGGCTGATAATGTAATATTAATTTGTAAACAAAGGTTGCTTTTAAAACTTGCTAGCCCACTAAGGCCATTCAATGCACATTTTTCGATCCATGATCATTATCACAACTACCATAATACAAAGATCGGGATCGATGTACATTTCTTCTTCCAAAACCTTCGGGTTTGTTTTATTCCTAGGGAAAAATGGCTCGGGCAGGCAATTACCACTTGGCGCGGTGATTGGAGAGATTTATAGCCAGCTTCGGGAGTACGAAAATGTATAGAAAGAAAAATCGAAAAATGAAGAATGAAAAGTTGAAAACTTGTGGTCAGGTGCTTTTTGCAGGGGTACGTGGGTGCTGCTAATGGGGTTTCTCCCTCAAGCGCTCAATATCCCGCTAGGGTCTAATGGGGTTAGCGTCCGTCGAGAGTTCCCGTCGGACACGGACACAACCCTTTTCTTTAATATTCTTAAATAATCTTAACCCTTGCTGTTCCGAAGCACGTACTAGCTGGCATTACACGCGATATTCACATTGGGCACTAGGAATATCGCCATTTCACTAACCAATAATGATATCACCTAATTAAGGAATTTCCAGTTCTTGGTCTTGGGCAGTATATACGATAGATTTGACCAGGCAATACGGCAGTAGTTAACATGTGGCAAGATAATGAATTGTAAGAAGAAGAGCGAAAGCGGACAGGAAGATGGGCGCAATGTGAGTATAATTATTACAGTTATGTCCCGACTTGGAGTATTTCGCTCCTGCTCTTGAAGCCGTTGAGCGCTCTTGTCTTTGCTGTTTGCGTTATGCAGAGCTCCCTGACTTGTCAGTTTGAGCACCCTGGCAAGGTTCTCCATGTACCTTCGTCAACGTCCTTCACATCTAAGAGTTTCATGTTTCAGTCTTGTTTGCGCGCATCATCCCCTCCTACTCCTATAGCTTAGAACCTTTCAAATTGGAAGGCGGTTCGAGTGCGATTCTAATACAAGCTCGAATACGTGCTAGAGTTTACTGGCAATTGGTTGTTGACCGTCAGTACTGTTCAACAGTGTCGTTCAATTGCATTGCATGAGTTGATGGTCAAGCAACTAATGTTGTTGTTAATGGACATTAAAGCGTAACTTGCATTTCCTGGATCATTTTCTTTCCTATCTATATATTTTATATACCTGTTAAAGATTGCTGGAGTCTCGGTTCGAAAATCTTTTTGAATTCTGATTTTCTGGAAGCAGTCAAATAGTCCGTACATATACAACTATTCTTGCATTAGAAAGGTAATATTCGACAAACTAAAAACCATTTACTTGTACATGTCTTGTTCACTGGTATTCCATGCGTTCTTCAATATGCTCTTTCCCCTGTAGTGCCCTCCGCCATAGCTGTCAACTCTACAGACACGCACATCTACGCACGCATAGTACAGCCTAAGATACTTCGAGATTGGGTTTCTGATTTCTGCTTTCTGTACGAGAAAAATGGAACTGCGGCTACCCCGACGGTAGTGTGCGACAAAAATGAATCAACTGTTCTGTCAGGCCTGGCAACAAATACTTTGTACCGGATCAGAGCATTCTTCAAAACTACGATCGGACACAATAGCAGCATGTCCTCCGAAATCAAAATTGGAACATTGCCGAAAGGTAAGGGATGCCGTTACATCATAATTATACCGACACCCACAGGGTCAGGAGTTAAGAGTTTTGCGTGAATTTTTAAGGATTTGGTGAAATGAACATTCTTCTTATTGTTCCGGGCAAATTCGTTTTGCCACGATCGATTTCCTCAAATTGTATTGTATTGTATTGTATTTATTTAAAAGGATTCTCCAAAAGCAAATGGATGCTTATCACGGAAGTCTCCCACATAAATATCCCAAGAAAAATGGGAAATGGGGGAGAGGAGAGTGGAAGATGAAGCATGAGAAGAAGGGAAACAAGTACCTAAGTATCGAGTTATAAAAGCAGGAAAGAAATCGACGAGGGAAGAAATCACCTCTGCAGATAATAGCGGGACATTTAGATGAAAAAGAACCCAGCAAGGATTAATTTCAAGGAAAAAAAATTTCGCAAACTTTTGTTCCATTCCACAGATAAACTGAAGAGAGGGGATTTAAGGAAATGGGCGCCAGAACGAGGTAAAACTATAGAGGACGGGTGACGACAACTAAGGGATACATTGAATTTGAAACGAATTAGCAAAGACAAATGACATTCCATGTCACGCTTCACATAATATGCATTGCTGATTCGATCTAGGGTATAGCCACAAATGTGCCCAAATTATTTCGTTGGCAGGGAGAGGTGTAAGGGAAAACATGAAAATACGATTATAGAAATAATGTACGTGGAGATAAAAAATTTGTTTTTTCACGGCTGAGCGTAGCGAAAGAGTGCAAAAAACGTATTTTTCACTCACAAATGTTTTCGTGCATTTGCTCTTGTTCTGCGCAACTCCGCTGAACCTGCCATCGTGGACTTTGTTTTTCCTCGTTGTAGTTGAAGTTGCCCGCCCACCCACCCTGGGTTCATGGGAGTCGTCCGCTGTTCATCTTGACAATCTATGCCTATGTGTGTGGCTTATGATTATGACTTACACCGGTTATTACATACCATTTCTTGCTATATCTATTCTTGGGTCCGACTGGCAGTGGGGCAGGAATCAATGAAATAGAAAGGTTTTTTGGCCAAAAAGCGTGTTTTTCCTCTAGCCCGGTTGAGCGGTCACGGCTAGGAATGTAGGGAGTCATTGTTTTTCAGGCGCTCCCCTGCTGCCCAGTCACCCATGCTCACCACTGGCCATGCTGTTCACTAGATTTCACGGCTTTTTTCCCGCTTGCTGGCGGTTCTTTGATGGATTTAGATATTTTTCGGCTATTTATCTATTTTGTGGCTGGGAGTGTGGTTTTTTTGCTTCTAATCATTTCTGGAAAACCACCACGGTGGTGAGTGTGATTGCTCTGGTAGACCACTACCCCATGTACTGAACAGTCGCTTTGTGAGTGAAAAGTTTAATAATAGCTATGAAAAGTATGAATGCCGCAGACATCACCACGCAACATGACAATTTGTTCAAGGTTTGGTTTTGTGTGTTTCCAAAATCGATTTTCACGCTCCGATCATCAGTGGAAATACGGAACTAAAGAGATCAAGGGAAAAACAAAGGTTAAAAGGTTTCTGCACTGTTCATGCCCGTTTGTCACACTTACTCTTTATTTTAGTTCTCACTTTTTGTAATACTTGCCACAAGTTACCCGTCATGTGTCACACTTCTTTGGATTTTTAACCTTTGTTTTTCCCTTGATTTCTTTAGGCCCGTATTTCCACTAATGATCGGAGCGTGAAAATCGATTTTGGAAACAAACAAAACCAAACCTTGAACAAATTATCATGTTGCATGGTGATGTCTGCGGCATTCATACTTTTTATAGCTATTATACGATTATAGTTTCCTTTTTTAACTCGGATGTGGAGCTAATTAAATTATTGTGAAAAGAAGAAGGACACAATGTTACGAGTTGGGGGACAGTTAGTCATAACTCGTAACATTTTGTCCTTCTTCTTTTCACAATAGTTTCTTATCAGTGTTATTTTCACGTGCATGATCCTTAGTCACTGCCTTGCATGCAGTCTTTGCCTTTGTCACACCGGGTGTATATTTGGAAACTATTCCATTATCACGTTGCTCAACATCATTATCACCTTACTTGGATCTATACGGTACTAGAGAAACTGTGAGTGGACCTATTTGATCCACACACTTGAACGCGGCAGTGCTAAAATAATAATAATAAGAATAATTTGTGTCTTTCCCTCAAACTAACGAAGAATAAGAAGAATATAAATGATAATAATCCTTTGGTTAATTTTCTTCTAAACAAAACAATTTCCTTAGTCATTACACGTGATGTGGATGTGTTTTATATCAGCACCAAATCCGCCTCTCAACCCCGTCATCTCAAGTACTACTATCACGGTGTTTCTAGGCCAAATAGAAGAAGGCAACCTTCCCATACGCCAGTATTGTGTGCACGGAATACCTGCTAATGATCTGTCCGGGAATATGCCATTGGTACCAGTATGCAGCGCCTCGAAAAATGTCACCTTACCTGGCCTAAAACCCAACATGAGCTATAATGTCACCGCCTATGTTAGCAATGCCTATGGAGATAGTGACCAGTCCAGCTCCACTCGCATTACCACGTTGCCCACAGGTGAGGATGAATTTTGTTTTAAGCATTGTACGTAGCTTTGGATGTGGCTAGCACTTAGAAGGTCATCACACGAAGCACGGAAGCGATATGGTTTCGAATAAGCCTTTCGAACCCTTACTTTCCAAGTTGAGTACAATAGTGAATAACACAGCAACCCGGTTTGAACAAAGTTGCAAGCAAATCCTTATAACCGGCACTTTGGAGGTCAGAGCATTTAAAAAATATCACTTATGAAAGTGAAAGTGTTGCCAGACATGATACCCTCTGTGTCAAGGTTATGCGTAAAATAGAATATGGATGACTTAGCAAAACAGATTATGAGTATTGCCAAGTGTTTAGCTACATGTTGTCAGCAATGAACGCTTTCTTTCTTGACAAGGTATGTGTGGCCTTAGCCAGGGCAGTGCAAACGCACAAAAAATGAAAACAACAGACACAATCTTTTTTTCGTTACACAGAAAAACGAATATCGTTTTTGGTTTCTACATTGGTCAATATATATACATCTGAACTTGTAATAGCAATAAAAAGAACAAATTCTGCAGTCATCGCCACACTACAACGAAGTCATGTAAGTTCACAAGAATTAATTTTCTTGTCACATTCATCAGTGGAAAGTCGTGACTGAAGAGTAACCATGCTGAACAATGATTAAATATACATTCAATGATGTGTTACGAGAACAAAATACAGTGCCAAAATAGAAAGAGGGAAGGTGAGACAATAGCAGTGAAGTGAGAGCTAAGTGCAACGGTGGGTGAAAAACTAATAATTATAACGCTAAAACTGTGTAGTGAGACGAACAATCATGCTGTGCACCTACGAAAACAATTTTAACGCAACTACATGTTTCTTCTGCTTACAAAGATCAGGCTTATGCAAACGAATACAAACAGCCTCAAGTACTTTCAACTGACTAGCATACCGTGCACGACAAAGAACAGAAAAACTAAAATCATCATACACCTGCAGACACTTAGGGTGAGACAACAAGTGAAGAAAAACGGCAGACTTCTTACGATCACAATCACCATCTGATTCCCACCGTTGCACTTAGCTCTCACTTCACTGCTATTGTCTCACCTTCCCTCTTTCTATTTTGGCACTGTATTTTGTTCTCGTAACACATCATTGAATGTATATTTAATCATTGTTCAGCATGGTTACTCTTCAGTCACGCTTTGAAAGTGCTTTCCTCTTGGTCGCTTCACTATAATTTGTTGTCATTGCAGTTGTAGTTTATCCGCCAAGCACTTGGGACGTCCAGGTAGGCGTTTTCAGCCACCATGGAGGCGTTTGCGCTCTGGGAAGCGTCTGCAAATCATGCGCTGAAAAGAGAGCGCAACAAATAATTTCTTGACGGAACCATCCCGTCACGAATTTTAGATGGAGCACGAGCGACTAGAATATTTGGCAGCTGGATCTCCAGAGATACTTTGCTGCCTGTGATAGTCCCCGCAAGAAGAATCAGGTGAAAGTGAAGAGGTTTCGCTCAGATGACAAGCCATCAGCGGAGGCAGCGCAGACGACGAGTTTGAGAGCTCCGTGACACGAAGTGGCGACGCGGACAGCAGCGCTGAGAGTGACGAACGAGATTCAGTACTCCGTGGCGACTAATCGCAGCTGGATAAGTTGGTGAGATACGGAGACAGCCCTGAATGAACTAAACCTTACTTGATACAAGATATTTTGTGAATAAAATTGTTGCAAGTATACATGCACGCTTAAAGCGCTTGCGCATGAAATTTGTCACAGTATAATGCATGTATCTACGAGCTGCTGTGCGTAGGAGAGCAAGACATGCTTGGTGGATGTATCTGGCTTGACCCAGCATGCATATCTAGTCTTGTTCTAAGTTGCAGATTCTTCCCAGCCATGTAGAACGTCAGTTGCTTGGCTTCTTTCTGTCTGACAAGTCTGCATACAACACCAGACCTGCACATGACAGGGATTGAGTTTTCAAGCAACATTGCAGCAAGTGCAGGAAACAATGTTACTATAATATCAACTAGAGTACGCTGTGCTTCCCTGAAGACCTATAAATATGCTAAATTGTTCTCAGTCACTCCATTAGAGCTAGCTGTATCTGAGTTCCATTTTGCCTTTTTGCTGACCATTTTTGTCGACCGTCACCCATCATTTCGGGCGTTCTTTTTACCATCTTGGAAGGTGCCCAGAGCTCCAAAATTTGGCCCATAGATCACTCATTTAGTGGACAGTTCAAAGCCATCAAAAACTCATTTTCGCCAAATATCACCTAACCCTGGTTTTTGCTGCCCATGCCTCATATTGTCCTCTTGGGAATCGTTAGCATGGCGACGGCAGATTCTTGGCCTTGTCTATTTCCACCATGTATTCTCCCAATACCCCTCCTTGTTGTCTCACTTCCAGCTACCCTCTTCCCAAAGCAGTCGTCACCCTTCATCCATAATTCTTCCTAAAGCTGGCACCTTCTTTCGTAAATCAACCCTTTTTTCTTTGAGTGTTGCCTGGAATAAACTTCCTGAAGATATTCGTTCACTCTCTACAACAGCGAAATTTAGTATTGCTGTTCGTCGGTATCATTCGCAATCTATGTTTTCTTTGAAAGGTATTCCTGACTTTTGTGTCTAGGCTAACCACATCTATGATAGTTTCAATCGTTTGTGTATATGTCAGTTATAGTAGTCCGCAATGCTGCTTTTCTAATTCTCATTATGATTAGCATGCAATGTACTACCCGAAGTACTGAATTTACTTCTTCTGTACTCTATATTCTAATGTATCTTCTACCTCTTCTCCCTTACGAACATACTTTCTCATTTTCCATACTTACTTAGGAGACTCCCTTCGATAGGCATCTATTTGCCTCTGGAGGATCCGTGAAATAAAAATCAATCAATCAATCATATACTTGTGCTTGCTTCTGCATAATTTGTTATTCTGTGTAGTGAAATGGGATGCCTGTCCTCTAACCAGTGCTCGCACGTGGCAAGTCGATTGGACCTTTCAATGTGAACGGAAAACTTGGACAGAAGCAAAAGCAGAATGTCAATCATATGGCGGATCACTAGCGACTGTGCACACAATGGCTCAGGTGACATGTGCAAACCTGAAAGTGAAGGGAACTTCCGCTGTGTGGGTAGGCTTGACTGGTACATGGAAAGCTGGAGATTGGAGTACTTGGAAATGGGAAGTGGCATCGTCCACCCGTACGACGAGACTTCCCTGGTCATCCCAGTATAAACTTCCGGTTAAAAATTCTAGTCGTACTTACGGGTTTTTGGATCCAAACAAGGGCTTAGTGAACTGGATAAACAACTTTCAAACTAGGTGCCTCTGTCAACGATATGTGCCTAAAGGTATGTCTATATCCATTGATTAAACTGAAGGAATATCTCTACTGATTGTGAAGGGCCTAGGGGAGGACACACCAACAACCCACTCTTGTCCGGCTAACCGACAACTAACCCTGAAGGGCTGTCATCCTTGTTATTTTATCTTGGTGTGTAAAGTTGTACAATATGTGAGTACTAGAAAAGGTACCGGTAGTACGGGAAGTAATACGCAGCATGCTATTCTAATGTCATATATGTACAGGTGTAAATATGAGGATGTGAAGGTTATAGTTACTGTATATGTATATGTAAAGGGATATTTAATGGCACCAAATGATATAGTTCCAATATCATCACACCATTCCCCTTCTCCGGTCACAGATACCATCTGTGACATTGACTAAACGAGAAACAATAGATATAGGATGTAACGGCACTAAAGGATATAAAGGTACAATATCATCACACCATTCCCCTTCTCCGGTCCGAGATACCATCTGGTACAATGACTAAATGAAGAGAGAAACAATAGATGAAGAAGCTAGGAGCAACACAGCAGGAGAAGAAAGTCACATCTGGCGGGACAATGCATCGGCGTTGCCATTGAGAGCGCCAGGCCGGTGCACAACGGTGAAAGCGAACGGCTGCAGAGCAATGGCCCATCGGGCCACCCGAGCATTGCCACTATGATGCTGAGCGATCCATTGAAGAGGGCGGTGGTCGGTAATCAAGGTGAAGCGTCTGCCGAGGAGATACGGAGCGAATTTGAGAATGGTCCACTTGAGGGCGAGACACTACTTCTCGATGGTGGCATAACGGCGTTCACGGTCGAGGAGCTTGCGACTGGCATATGCTACGGGGTGTTCGGTGCCCTGGGCATCACGCTGGGTCAGGACAGCGCCCAAACCAACATCGGACGCGTCCGTGTGCAGGTAGAACTCCGCAGCAAAGTTCGGCGCAACAATGACCGGGTCGGAGACAAGGAGGCCTTTCAATTGAACGAAGGCCTGTGCAGCTGAGGTCGTCCAGTGGAGGGTGTTGGGGTGGCCCTTCGACGTCATGGCTACCAAGGGCTTCGCGATGGTTGAAAAGTGAGGAATGAGGCGACGATAGTAGCCGCACAACCCCAGGAAGGAACGCAGGGCCTTCTTGGTCGTGGGGTGTCGCCAATCGTCGATGGCTTGCAACTTGCCAGGGTCCCCACGCACCCGACCATGACCAATCACATGGCCAAGGAAGGGAGTTTCGACCATACCCAATAAACACTTCTTCGGCTTCACAGTGAGCCCAGCGTCGTGAAGGCGACCAAGAACGTGGCGGAGCTGGACAAGATGGTCCTCAAAAGTCGGACTGAAGATGACGACATCGTCCAAATACGCCAGGACAAACGGGAGACCAGCCAAGACGGTATCCATGCAACGCTGAAATGTTGCAGGCGCTCCATGGAGCCCGAATGGCATCATAGTGAACTCGTACAGGCCAAACGGTGTGGTGAAGGCCGTCTTGGCACACGCATCCTCTGCCAGAGCGATCTGCCAATACCCCCTGGACAGGTCAAGGGTGGAGAGAAACTGGGCAGACCCGACAGAGTCGAGGATCTCGTCCACCCGCGGCATCGGGTAACAGTCGAACTGGGCCACCTGATTAGGCCGCGGTCACATATGAAAAGCTTGCACCGCTTTTGCGGAGGCGGAAAGCGGAACTACCGCAGCCGCTTTGGCGGGCCACACGATGCAGCGGTCACACATACATGTAGACTACTGTGCTCCTCAACGCTCCGCTTTGGCGGAGGGAATGCAAATGCAGCACGTCCTATAAAATTTTAGATGTTCTTGTCCGAGTTGAAGCGACCTTCGCTTGTACAAGTAGAGCTATCGTGGATCGCTGACAGGCTGCTGAATGTCTCCTGTCAAGTACACTCCTGGATTTGGGGCGCATTCAATGCGGCCCAGTACAGGTGTATTTGAATTTTGCTAGTTTGGTTTACATCAATATCAAAAAATATATTTAATTCAAATAGTTGTATAGCAGGGTGTCGTTGCCTTCTTCTTGTCCGAGTTGAAGCGACCTTCGCTTGTACAAGTAGAGCTATCGTGGATCGCTGACAGGCTGCTGAATGTCTCATGTCAAGTACACTCGTGGATTTGGGGCACATTCACTGCGGCCCAGCACAGGTGTATTTGAATATTAGTTTAGTTTACATCAATATCAAATTCAAATAGTTTTATAGCAGGGTGTCGTTGCCTCCTCCATGATCCATCATCGACCCAGCGACTGCGTGGATGCCTGCAGCTGCAGTGAGGGTGTGGCAGAGTACTCTACTACTCCCTGGTTGCAGTCCTAGTGTTGCATACTCTGGTGGACGTATTGCTTGGAGAGAGAAGGAGAGAGATGGAGATCGTCCGCGATCGGGGCCAATGACTCGTTGGGAGACGGATTCGGAGTTATTCCCTCACCAACTATCCACTCATACCGATGCTGTATTGCTTGTGAGACCTCCAGAACGTACAGTTCATGCTGGGTACCAATAATTTTGAAAACTGAATACCAAACGGCAGCCAAACAACACCAGAACTCAGTGCAGAAGTAGCACACCAAACTCCAAAGACCAAAGCCATCACCATGCAGGTTCCGCCAAAGCGGATCCGCGAAAGCGGAGGGTCCGCTCGCATTTTTTTGGCGTAGCGAAATCCAAACTTTCCGCCAAAGCGTAACTTACGCCTCCGCCGTTGCCTAAGCGTAAGTTACGCTTTGGCGGAACCGCCAAAAAAGGTACATGTGTGACCGGGGCCTTGAGGGCACGGTAGTCGACACAGAAGCGGATCGAGTCGTCCTTCTTCGGCACAAGCACAACGGGTGAAGACCACGGACTGCGGGATGTGCGTATGACGCCCATGTCCAGCATTTCGTCGACGTCATCGCGGACAACAGAATGGTGCGCAGCGGCAAGACGATATGGCCGGGAACGAATGGGTGTGGCGTCGCCAGTGTGGATGGAGTGAGCCACCACGGTCGTCTGGCCAGGCTGGGGTGAGAGGGTATCCTCAAACTCCGATAGCAGCATGTCGAGCTGTTGCCGCTGGTCCGGCGAAAGGTCGGGGTTAATGGTAGGACGGCCACCATCAACGTGTAGAGGGGAGCAGTCGTCAAGCAGCAGCTCCGTGTCTGGGTCGTCCTCCGCCATAGGAACGGTGAAGGCCGAGAGCTGGGGCCGGCGAAACCGCCGCAGGAGGTTGATGTGGAAAACCCGATATCGCTTCGTGCGGTGGGGTCCCATGTCAATCTCATAATTGACCTTGTCGACCTTACGCCGAATAGGGTAAGGGCCTTGCCACACGGCTTCCATTTTGCGAGCCGGAGCCGGAAGCAAGAGCAGTACCTCGTCTCCCGGAGCAAATGTGTGCGTTCCCGACTCAGGCGGTCATAGTAGGCCTTCTGCCGTTGCTGCGCGGTGGCAAGGTGGGAGCCAGCCTCAGTCGATATGCGTTCAAGCCGGTCCCGCATGGTGAGGACGAACTGGGCAGTAGTGGTCCGGAGCTCCTCCGTTGGCTGAGCCCAAGCATCGCGCACGAGATCCAGCGGGCCGCGGACATGGCGGCCGTACAGGAGCTCAAATGGTGAGAAACCAGTGCTGGCTTGAGGCACCTCTCGATAAGCAAATAAAGCATATGGGAGCACCTCGTCCCAACTTCATGGCGCATCAGCAGCAAACCGACGAAGCATACCCTTGAGGGTACCATTGAACCGTTCGACGAGGCCATTGGTCTGTTGATGGTACGGAGTGGATGTGGTAAGCTGGATACGGAGTAAAGCAGCAACTTGTCGGAGGACGTCCGATGTAAAGTTGGAGCCTTGGTCGGAGAGGATTTTGTCTGGCAGTCCTACTCTGGAAAAGATGGAGATCAACGCATCAGCCACGGTAATCGACTCAATATTGGAAAGAGCGGCTGCCTCCGGATAGCGGGTTGCATAATCCACCAAGGTGAGGATGTACTTCTTGCCGGACTGCGTACGCTGCAAGGGGCCGATAATGTCAATAGCTACCACCCGGAAGGGCTCGCCAATAATAGGAAGAGGAATAAGTGGTGCCCGATCATGACGCAGAACACGGGCGGTGCGCTGACATGGTTCACAGGCGGAACAATACTGTGCGACATCTTGAAGAATCGTCGGCCACCAGAAACGGAGAAGAATCCTCTGGGATGTCTTCGCCTGTCCCATGTGGCCAGCCATGGGGACGGTGTGGCCGAGGTGCAGAATGGTGGATCTCCGTTCCGTGGGCAGAACCAACTGAAGGCGGTAGTAGGGGCTGGTGGTGTCCATCCCCGCTTCACCATCCGGTGAGTATTCCCGGTAGAGGAGGCCCTGGCGAACACAGAAGGTACTGCCATTGACGGGCGTCTTGTGTCGGCCAGTAGCATAGTCCCAACATGGGCTAAGAGATGGGTCACGCCGTTGCTCGTCGGCGAAACGGGTGGCATCTGGCAAATCGGGTGCAGAGATAGGTGGCGGTGTCACCTCCGGTGTGCTAGGTAGGTCCGCCGGCGGTGCACGCAAAGAAGCTGCATTCGAGGCCAACTCCTCAAATAGTTCATCCTCGAACGGGAAGATGTTGTGCAAACCAGCAGTCGACTCAGGTGAAGCCTTGGCCTGTGCACGCGTAGAGACCAAGACGTCCGTGGCGGCTGGCTGACACAGCCGGACCAACTCATGTGTGTGGGGCACATCACGGCCAAGCAACACGTGACGGGGCAGGTGCTCGGACACTGCTGCCTTGACATAGTACACCATGCCGTCGATGGTGATGGTCAGATCGGCCATGGGGTAACTGGCCACATCACCGTGGGCACAACGAATGGAGGTAGTCTCACCAGACAAATCTTGGTCCCGGACCAAGGTCCTGTGTACCATGGTGCGGCCACACGCGGTATCAACAACGATGCTCGGGACGTGGGTACCATTCACGTACCCAGCGACGGTGTACTCCGGTGCTGGTCCCATGGCGGCGCTGGGATTAGCGGGGGGCAACCGACCAGAGTCTACAGGTGGAGGGGGTGAGCAGAAACATGCTTCACCCAGCAGATCATCCTCATCCGGCAGCAAATGAACTGTACCAGCATCTTGGACTTCCTGATCTGGGCTGGAAAACAGAGCGGTGCGAGTGTGATTCGGACACTTAACCTTAATTTGGCCATCACAAGAATTCAGCGTATTCTTGCAGTTTTTTTCTTTTGTTTCGGCTTGTATTGGACCAATTAAGCATGTTTATAAGTTTGAACTGAATATGTCCATGCGTTATGGAAATATTTATATGTTCCCAAAAGGGAACGTTGGCCGGATCGCGTACCAAAATGACCATGGTTTTTATGAAGGGAAGATGCAATATGATATAATGGATTATGTTGTCTTCTAAGTGTTTGTGGAGCAATGCAAACATGAACAAGCAGTAATGGAGAAGAAAAAAATATGTAATAGTCGTCAAAGAGTGTCCAGCAATGTTTCTTAGTGTTTTCGGCTGCTACCGTTCGCGTCTCGTATACACCGTGGCATTCGATCCTCGATCGAAATGCAGTCGATTTCCACACTGAGAACAGTAACATATCGTGGTTTGTCTGCACCATTTACAACGACATTGTGTTGTCCACATTCTTGTTGTCAAATGCGCTTGTATTGCACATCAACAGCAAGACACTGGTGCTTCTCGGCTATAATAAAATAGGACGGCGATCTCATAATAATAAAATAGGACGGCGATCTCGGGATGAGCCTGGATGTAGGACATTGGCTTGGGGCTCACCGCTGCTTGAAAAATTGGCACTCTCAGATCAGTTGTAGGAATGTGGAGCCAGACAAAAAGAATTACAAGGAATCTCTCAAGATTGTCGGTCTCCGAGCTAATGTTGGCCTTGTCTGTATCGCGGGTATCGCGCAGTATTTACTCGTCCAATAGTGTTTAGAGATGTACAGGGTGTGTATATCTCGCGATTGGCACGTGGGTGATGCTGTAGTGATCTCATGGTGATCGTGAAGGGATTTGTCCAGTTCAATTTCAGGACGCCTTTCGTAAACACCAGTCTATTTCACCCAACGCGTTGTTCCAGCGGGTTGGCGTTTTTTTGCGGTCGTACTCACTATCAACAGGAAAGGCACCAACATCATTATCCTCTCCATTCGTCACGTGGTAGTTGTCTTGGTCCATATCTCTTGCAAGTTCGATGAAACCCTTATCATCCGTTGAATCATCTGATTACTACTCTATTTCATCGTCCACGTTCAGATCAACGAGAAGTGGTGAGCACACATGCTCTTTCCCTGGGCACAGCAAATTCACTGCATCAGAATCACGGAATCATTAGCACCATGCAGTTCTGAATTTGCAGTGCTCAGAGAAGGAGCAACTGTGCTCACCACTTCTTTTTCGAGTTCCTGAGCTGCAGGATGCCTTACCCCTATAGCGCTTACGTTCAGATTGCCAGTAATCGGTGGCGCTAGGACTAAGTCCTGAAGTGTGTTGGAGTTCTCAACAATGTCCTTAGCTTCCATTGGAATCACTTTTGAGTCCCTTTCCAGAAAGGACTCTGCTACTGTAAACCTTTCCCTCTGCCGTACCACATTACAGCTAAAGCGATATTTTCTGACAAAAATGCAACCGCGCGGAGGAAAAGATCATCGAAAGTCCAGGAGAACGCCATAAAGCATCCATACTTTGCTGAATATTGTTCAAGTGAATCTTGTTACACAAAAGAAAACCTACTTCAGAAGTATATTCCTTTGGAGACTGTTTAGCAATCTTTACTTTGGCAAATGTCAGCCTCGCACAGCATTGCTGTATTCCGCATGCTAGTGAATCACAAATATATGACCAAATTTGGTTACCATGGAGACAGTCCAATTACCATCAAAACATCAAAAAGGCTCCATCAGTTAATATATCCACGTTTACGGATGTTACAAACAAGAAATATGCGCTAGATATACTGGTTCCTGAAATCAGGTGAAAATGAGGTATATCTGGGTCTCGGATCTGGCCAACGTTCCCTTTTGGGAACATCGAAGAAAGACGGCGGGTTTCTATGTGCCATGATCAAATTTCCGGTGAATCTTCAGGCCAGTTGGGTGGCCATAGTAGCAGAGTGCACTTCTTACGTGTGGATTACTCTGAGAAAGACTGTTTTTCACACCAGAATTCTCAATTTCTGAAGTACGGCCGAGTACCGAAAATTCACGACATTTCGCGTTATATCCCGATACTTGAAAATTTCAAAAGCCTGACAAATATTCCAAGATTCATGATCATCAGCCTTCTAGATATGTATATAAACAGAAAATGCAGAGGAAAATGAATTTCCCTTGACCAAATCGCATGCGGAAAGAAATGTTCCCTTTTGGGAACATTGGCCTGATTAAGGTTAATAGCAATATGTCCCAGCTCACGACAATTATAGCAACGCGGCTGCGACATGGGGCGTCTCGGTGGTGGTGTGGGACGGTCAGGACGAGAAGTCACTGGGCGGCCAGATGACAAATGGGTCTGACTGGGGTTAGCAGGGGAAGATACTGGCCGGTCCCGCGCTGAGCCTGAGGTTGGTGCAGCCCAGCGAACTCGAGCAAGGTTGGATGACTCGGACGTCCGGTCTCGGGGTGACGCAAATGACCCCTGCACCTGGGCACGTGCGTCAGTGTTCGGCAATGGTGCCCGTCGCTTAGAACAATCCCTGGCCATGTGGCCACGCTGCTGGCAATGTGGCAGACAAGAGACTGTCCCCTGCCGCTGCTGAGACGACCACTGCTGGGCTCCTGTACGCGATCCCGTGCGTCAAGATAGTCCTGCGCTAGCGAAGCAGCCTGGTCGAGGGACGACGGTTTGCGTTCCCGCAGCCAAGTGCGTAAACCAAAAGGAAGCGCAGACAAGAACTGTTTCCAGTAGGATCAACTCACATATGGCTTCGCGCGAGGATGCGGGGCTTAGCCAACGACTGTCAGTGTCACGGACACGGACGGCGAAGTCAATCATGGACTCCGAGCTCTGCCGCGTAGTGCCCCGAAATTTACGGCGGCTTGTTTCGGGGGTAACGGCATAGCGATGGAGAATGGCCTCCTTCACGTGGTCGTAGCTGTCAGCCTCAGTGGAGGCAAGTTCCGTGTATGCCAACAAGGCCTTGTCAGTCAGCTGGGGCTTAGCAAATAGACCCAATCGTCCGGAGGAACTCTGTACGCCCGCATGGATCGTTCGAAACTGGTGAGGAATGCCTCAACATCGTCCCCAGGGCGCAGTTTAGCACCTTCTGAGAGAATCGCCGTGTGGCCTGAGTGAGTTGCACTTGCGCCATTTGCGTGACCAACTGCGTGAGCATCGACAGCTGGGACGGCGAGTCGACATCGACATCGACATCGGTGGCGGAACGCTGTTCGTGTTCAGCCTCAGCCTCAGGCTCAGGGTTCTCAGCAGCAGGATCGATGTGCACGTGCGGGGCATGCGGACCTGCGGGTGTACGTGTACGACTAGTGCTGGCCTGCGCCTGATCACTCAGTTCGTGCGTACTACTACTAGGCCTAGGGTCTCCATACACGGGATCCTCACCAAAAGCGACATGTACGGGCTGACGGTGTACGTGGACCGCTTTTGGCTCCGGAGTAGAGCATGCAACCTTAGTATGGCTATGTGTACGCCCAGTACGAGTACGACGGCTAGCGGAAGCCAGTGCAGGTGCGCCATGCGTATGGTAAGTACTAGGACTAGTAGGAGCAGAACCCTGATTGGCCTGAAACTGCGACTGGTTCATTGCAAAGGACTGCTCACTGTTGTAATCTAATTTGTTGCTCACACTACTGTTGCCGAAATAAGGATTATCACTTACTTTCGGCAAGCGAGGTTTCGGAGACGGTGCGGGACGAAACAAATCCATGGGTGGAGAAGGGAGCGTCGACCTGGTAGCAGCATCAGGTAAGCCAGTGAGCTCGTCATCATCCGGGGCCCCCTTCTCGAACTCAGTGTCGATCTCCCGATCCATCCGCGCACTGCTGTGCGATACGGAGAGGATCCGCCGCACAAGATCAGAGCGTGCACCACCGGTGGGGAGATGCAGCCCCCGGCAGATGTCCCTCAACTGCTCGTGGCGAGCAAACGCCAACGACTCTAGATCCATGGCTAGCTCACTTGCGGCCCCACGAACTCGAAAAAACGAAAAACTAGAAATAAAAATACGCAAACTTTCAGCAACGAAGGAGGTACGCAGTACTGACACACAGTGACTGGACCACTTCTGACACCATGTGAAGGGCCTAGGGGAGGACACACCAACAACCCACTCTTGTCCGGCTAACCGACAACTAACCCTGAAGGGCTGTCATCCTTGATATTTTATCTTGGTGTGTAAAGTTGTACAATATGTGAGTACTAGAAAAGGTACCGGTAGTACGGGAAGTAGTACGCAGCATGCTATTCTAATGTCATATATGGACAGGTGTAAATATGAGGATGTGAAGGTTATAGTTACTGTATATGTATATGTAAAAGGGATATTTAATGGCACCAAATGATATAGTTCCAATATCATCACACTGATCTAGATCGGTACGGGCTACTCCTCTGATTAAATTAGACATTCCATTTACTCTTTAAACAACAATTCCCAAAAATGAAGACCGCGGATATACCTAAATATATTTGAAAGAGAAATAGGGCACGGGATAGTGTTCTTCGGTGTTGGCGAATGGTAGGTTTCCGAATGTAACGAGGTGGCAATTTAATACACCATTTCACTCACACCTGAAAGCTTCACTGTACTTGCGTCTAAACTAATGATGCTTGTAAGATCAGAGCGCTCTTATATGTTCATGAATGCAAACCCTTAGTAGACAAGACTGCTCGACACTTGAGTCATGCTTATATGCATGTACAAAAAAGGCCAATATAGGCTGCTCCAGGTGGAGAACTCAACGCACGACAGAGGCGAAAGGCTGTGCAGATGTAACTTTACATTTCACGCATTTCAGCAATCATCAGATAGCAGCATTTACAATCGAATCCTCGACGAGCAGGTCTAGCTATTTTGTGCTAGTGTGGAATAAAGTCTGTATGTGTGAAGTGTAGATGTGTCTATGGGAAAGTGCTGTTGAATTATTTATGACAGTTAACGAATAATGATGAGAATAGAGGCGATAACAGGGCAGTGCCACTGAGTAATCGAGGGCGATTGCGACAGTACCGCAATGACATACTGTATCAGGCGTGAAGAGGGAGAGAGAAAGCACCGTGACGCCAAACCTGGTACAGGTAGCGCCATGTTGAAAAGCGAATCATGTAACTGATGGTGAATTTTTTAGACAAGTAAAACTTGTTTTTGTGTCTACAATTCGAGACCAGCTCCGATCTTGTGTTGATATTGACCATTTTGTCTGCATCCAGGGTCGCCGAATTGTAAGCCGGGTATAGAGCACGATGGGTTTCTAGTGTGCTCCAGACGCAGTCGTGAGCCGGTCAAATGTCTAGTCAGTCGGCAGGAAGCAGGAGCTCCTACGTTCAGAGCAGAAAATTTCTTCACTGTTGCATCATCTTTCGTGCCATAATATCCATGTTCAAAGGAAGAGACAAACACAGGACAAGAGCGTCCCTGACAAACGATGTAGCTGCCGAAAAAAGCATCTGCTCACTGGACGGGGACCTCCAAGTACTATGCATCGTGTACAAGGCAACAGTACAGTACAGTACAAGTACTCCTTGTCGTTTGGAGTGACAAGTGATCACCGCTGCTTTTCCTTGTGAGAGTCAACAATACACTTTGTTCTGCAGCGTTTGGGGTGGTGTTGGAGTAGAAATTGCTGACAAGACGTCGCGGAAGGGCGAGCTTTCCTGCGCAGGTATGAGTTTGGACGTATTTCAGAATGGTCGAGTGGAAAAATTCAAACTTGTTTATTTCAAGAAAACCCCCAAAAGGATGATGGGGGACATGTCCTCAGTGCTAGAAGAGGTGCTCTACTATCTGCCGGTGTATAGTGTTTGCTAATTGAGGACGTAGCTCGTTGTTTTATCAGCGCTTGTAATTTGGCTATTTTCAAGACGATCATGTGTGGCGTCAAGGGATGATTTCCCTCGTCTTCTGGGATGCTGGCGTGGCTAAGTGGTGCTGCCCCAAGAACTCTTCTAAGGTGAGGTAATGATGGCTTGATGGAGTTTTGTTCGTAGCTTGTTCTTGTACGCTGTGCCGTGGCTCGTTTGTAGACCCACAAATCGTGCCAATATTGGGCCAATATTGAGGGTATGCCAATTTCATGGTTCCCTTCAAAAGATTTTGTGCGGGCTTAGGAATATCGATCTACCCCCAAAGCAAATCTACCTGCAAAATTTGAGCGAAATCTGAGAGATCGATGGATAATGACCTGTTCCATGCCTGCAGCAATGGTAAGAGCAACTTTAAGGCAAGCCAACTCTGCATCGTGGGTGATAATGAAGGCCCAATGGACGGCCTTGAGGTGTGCTCCGAGTCACCCTCCGCCAGCACGCTCTTAACGCCGCACAGTTTGCGTGTTTGTCTGTCCCCGGCTTGTTGAAATGGTCAGGAAGTTAACTTATTGAGTTCCATGATTTTAGCGACCCAATTGTTCAAGTATATTCGTGCTGATGGATTTTGGAAAGTCGACAGGATGAGGTTTAGCGGGGTGGCACCTCAAGCGAGCTCTCGAACATGTTTCGTTAGCTCGTGTGTGACACAAAGATCCACAAGGCTATCCCCGAGAGGGTTTGATTTTTCGCTACCAAGCTAATCTTTACAATGCACGTTGAAATCCGCCGCTGGAACTACGTTTGGGGACAGTTCTTTGGCCTAAGGTAGTGTTTCGCCACGTGAATTGAGGAGACAGAGGTTGGTGGGGCTACAGGAGTAGGAGCGGTACACAGAACCAATCACCAAACTTGCAACACATAGCCCAAAATGTTGTACGTTCCGCGGACCGAAGTAAGTCTAGATTATCAGAAGCAAAGGTGGACTTGATCAACATATCAATACCACCTCCGTGCTCGTTTCGGTTTCTGCCATATGAGAATCCTTGTTCAAGAATGCTCGAGTCAACGCCAGTTATTGCATTAGCAGAGAATACAGCTTCAATGACATTTTCTACATCTAAGTCGTGCCGGATGAGTGCATGCCTCAGGACGTTCACTTGTAGGTGTCAACCGGAGCTGCCAAACAACCAAGCCCAATGGAGGAGACCAGCGTTGAAGGTTACAAAGTGAGCAGGTCGGATGTCCGCCATAAATCATCATTGCACGAGAGGCAGAAGAAGCTGCAGTACAGCGAAAGGATTGTCAATGTTGACCGTGGTAACTTTACCCCGCTTGTCTTCACCAAGGCTGGCAGTGCATCACCAGAATGCTTGCGGTTTTTGAAGCGATTATGCGCTATGCTGGCACAGCATGATGGCAAACCCTACGGCGAGGTTATGGCCTATGTCAGATGCTGTCTGTCGTTTGCACTCCTCCGAGCTGCAGTTATGTGCATCAGAGGGGCTGGCTCTGCATACCATCGACCGGTCAATGCATTGCGCCCACTAGCCATGTAGTGTTAATCAGATCGCCCAAGAGAGACGCCAAGGCATCTTCTCGACGTCATCAGAAACTGGAATTCGACGCGATATCGGGCAGTGCGTCGGAGTCGCTACGACATGTCATAGACATCGCGAAGGAGAAAGGGTCGTCGAGCTGGCTGACGTGCCGCCCACTTAAGAAATATCATTTTAATTTTAACAAAGGCAGAGTTTTGGGACGGACTCTGCCTCCGTTACGGATGGACACCGGCCAGGGTACCGTCACGCTGCTCTTGCGGCCAAGAGGCAACTGTCGCGCATTCCCTGTCGTGCCCCTATGGAGGGTTTCCCTCCATTAGACACAATGGTATTCGGGACGTCACGGCCCGGCTGCTGGACGAGGTGTACACCAGTGTGTCCATCGAGCCATTGCTGCAACCGCTGACGGGGGAGCGTCTTCGCTACCGGACCGCAAATGTGGAAGACCGTGCCCGGTTGGATGTCGCTGCCAATGGTTTGTAGGGCAGTCGTTTTGAGCGTACACTTATTGATATACGGGTTTTTAATCCTCACTCACGCTCAAATCGATCTGCACCACATACTATTGTGTATCAGCGACATGAAAAAGAAAAGAGAAGGCACTATGAGAAGCGGGTGAGGCAGGCTGAGCAAGCCTCCTTTGTTCCGGCGGTCATGTCAGCCAGTGGCGGACTGGGTCCAGCATCAACAGCACTGTACAAACGAATTGCTCATCTGTTGGCGGAGAAGAGGGGTGAGCATTACTCTCATGTTATGGCATTTGTTAGATGCAGAATTTCCTTCAGCCTTCTGAAATCCTGTATCATGTGCATTCGCGGTTGTAGGCGTTTAAATTTTGGTTTGAAATTTGCACCCTCCTGCGGAGCCCACGCTGCTTTGGCAGTGGCAGAGGCTCGCTTGCCGACGTAACCGTCGAAGATCATCATGAACAATGGACTGACTAATTATTCACTTGTCCTGTCTTTATAAATAACATGTTATTGCATATGTTCTTGGTTTAGTTTTTGGCCTTTTTCGGGCTTTGGAGTTGATAACATTTTTCTCACTATCGAATAAGACCTGCAGGCTGCTGCCGCTCTCCGTTCTCAAAAAAAACCTACACTACATGTACAGTGTAGTACCTAAAAAAAAATAGCCATGGCTGAGGGACTGATGTAACAGTGGTGTGTATAACCTCGCTAATGGCAGTGTCCTCAATGCTAATGGACGCGTCATGTTTTTGTTTATAATTTAAGGTGCAATTTAGCGCTGATGTGGGTATTTCTTTGCTTTTCTTCATTTGGTCCTTTAAAATGAAGCGGCTTTTTATTTCCTTTTTCTTCCTTTGCACCGAGATATTATTTCTTGTTGTTTTTTACTGGATGTGTCACGACTTTGAATTGAATTGAATTTTCTTAAATTGATTTGATTTTTAGCGTTATGAGCGGCTTTATTGACATTGCTCTTCAGATTGGATTTTTTATTGGCCCGTAAAAGAGGCTCCTTTACATCCTAAATTCTGCACTATTCTGTTCGTGTGGACTTCACATGTGTGACTTGCACAAATTGTACCAGTATGCTGTGTCTTATACAGTACTATTCAGTTTAATTCTATCATTCTGCAACTGATTATCCTCTGGTGAGCTGCTTTTAGTGAAATCATGAAACATCATTTGTCGTGCAGTGCTAGTTGTCGGGTGTTGTAGCGTGATGCTATATTTAAGATTTAAACTTGTGGAAGCTTACACCTTTCTGTGTTAGAAGCGCTGTGTATTCCTAACTTAGCTCCAGGACTATGTGTATAGAGGGAGAGTGTGTTATCTTTGCAGATGCTTGGTGGCACAGAAAGTGTGCCCAGTATTTCATGATGTGTTGACCATGTTTGTCTACAACTCCCAGGTTCCGTTTTTGAGGTTTTGGCACTTTAATCATTTTTCAATTAGGTTGAGGTGTTTTCTTTTTTCCTTATTAAAAACTTTACGTAGTTACATTTTTTCCAACATTCCCTGTGCTATCTTGATGAGGAGTGAAGGAAAGCGTTGTTTGGATGAAAAAGTGTCTACTTGATAGTGTCGATTTGCGTCTCTGCATGCGAAGGTATAGATTGCGAAAATATGGGGTTTTGTTCTAAAGTATGTAGTGCCGCTCTCAAAACATCTGTTTCAATTTCCCCTGTCTGGTGACCACTGCCATGCCTGAAACTTCTCTTTGCACCTGGTCTTGACGCTTTTCCTGATATTTCTCTGGAAATTGGTCTGCTTAGCACTCTATTCGAGGTGCCTCTACCTTTTGTGGACATATACGTGGAGTGGTTGCATTGGTTGGTTGGATCACATCAATGTCTTTATAAAGGCTTTTTTTGGAATACAAACTGTCAATTCTGCAGATAACTGGTACTTTTGCTCACAGAGCCAAGAAGCATCGGGAAGCCTCGAAACTCTTTACGTTCCCACACCTAAGACATACGATGATGCGTCTGCTGAGTGTGCCTGGAGAGGTAGCATTCTGGCAAATATCCAGACTAGATATCATGGAGAGTGTGCAAGAGAACTGCTTGGACCCCGAAACGGTCAGTGCAACAGTTCTTCCAGTGGTAACTGCACGACTTCCTCGTACTTCTGCAAAACCAATACATGCAATGTGTGGGTTGCTCTTCAACGACCATCTCCATCCAAAACCTGGACATGGATGTTACCTGTTCCAATCGCTGCAAAAAACGTTTCTTGGATTACTGCACCACTACAAGAAGGTGGTGGACGGAACGAATGCGGATATTATTCCCCGGAGAAAGACAGTTTTGGAATCGAATCTTGCTCAATGAAGCTAAGTTTCTATTGCCAAAAATATACACCAAAAGGTAGGGATCTCATAGAAATTCTTTCACACACCCATTAGGCTACTCTTATACTTGCCTAACAGCCTTTCCGTATTCACCTACCTATGCACTAAAGGGGCTGATAATGTAATATTAATTTGTAAACAAAGGTTGCTTTTAAAACTTGCTAGCCCACTAAGGCCATTCAATGCACATTTTTCGATCCATGATCATTATCACAACTACCATAATACAAAGATCGGGATCGATGTACATTCCTTCTTCCAAAACCTTCGGGTTTGTTTTATTCCTAGGGAAAAATGGCTCGGGCAGGCAATTACCACTTGGCGCGGTGATTGGAGAGATTTATAGCCAGCTTCGGGAGTACGAAAATGTATAGAAAGAAAAATCGAAAAATGAAGAATGAAAAGTTGAAAACTTGTGGTCAGGTGCTTTTTGCAGGGGTACGTGGGTGCTGCTAATGGGGTTTCTCCCTCAAGCGCTCAATATCCCGCTAGGGTCTAATGGGTTTAGCGTCCGTCGAGAGTTCCCGTCGGACACGGACACAACCATTTTCTTTAATATTTCCTCGAAAAGGAACTTGGGTATGTGTTAAATAATCTTAACCCTTGCGGTTCCGAAGCACGTACTAGCTGGCATTACACGCGATATTCACATTGGGCACTAGGAATATCGCCATTTCACTAACCAATAATGATATCACCTAATTAAGGAATTTCCAGTTCTTGGTCTTGGGCAGTATATACGATAGATTTGACCAGGCAATACGGCAGTAGTTAACATGTGGCAAGATAATGAATTGTAAGAAGAAGAGCGAAAGCGGACAGGAAGATGGGCGCAATGTGAGTATAAATATTACAGTTATGTCCCGACTTGGAGTATTTCGCTCCTGCTCTTGAAGCCGTTGAGCGCTCTTGTCTTTGCTGTTTGCGTTATGCAGAGCTCCCTGACTTGTCAGTTTGAGCACTCTGGCAAGGTTCTCCATGTACCTTCGTCAACGTCCTTCACATCTAAGAGTTTCATGTTTCAGTCTTGTTTGCGCGCATCATCCCCTCCTACTCCTATAACTTAGAACCTTTCAAATTGGAAGGCGGTTCGAGTGCGATTCTAATACAAGCTCGAATACGTGCTAGAGTTTACTGGCAATTGGTTGTTGACCGTCAGTACTGTTCAACAGTGTCGTTCAATTGCATTGCATGAGTTGATGGTCAAGCAACTAATGTTGTTGTTAATGGACATTAAAGCGTAACTTGCATTTCCTGGATCATTTTCTTTCCTATCTATATATTTTATATACCTGTTAAAGATTGCTGGAGTCTCGGTTCGAAAATCTTTTTGAATTCTGATTTTCTGGAAGCAGTCAAATAGTCCGTACATATACAACTATTCTTGCATTAGAAAGGTAATATTCGACAAACTAAAGACCATTTACTTGTACATGTCTTGTTCACTGGTATTCCATGCGTTCTTCAATATGCTCTTTCCCCTGTAGTGCCCTCCGCCATAGCTGTCAACTCTACAGACACGCACATCTACGCACGCATAGTACAGCCTAAGATACTTCGAGATTGGGTTTCTGATTTCTGCTTTCTGTACGAGAAAAATGGAACTGCGGCTACCCCGACGGTAGTGTGCGACAAAAATGAATCAACTGTTCTGTCAGGCCTGGCAACAAATACTTTGTACCGGATCAGAGCATTCTTCAAAACTACGATCGGACACAATAGCAGCATGTCCTCCGAAATCAAAATTGGAACATTGCCGAAAGGTAAGGGATGCGGTTACATCATAATTATACCGACACCAACAGGGTCAGGAGTTAAGAGTTTTGCGTGACTCTTAAGGATTTGGTGATATGAACATTCTTCCTATTGTTCCGGGCAAATTCGTTTTGCCACGATCGATTTCCTCAAATGACATTCCATGTCACGCTTCACATAATATGCATTGCTGATTCGATCTAGGGTATAGCCACACATGTGCCCAAATTATTTCGTTGGCAGGGAGAGGTGTAAGAGAAAACATGAAAATACGATTATAGAAATAATCTACGTGGAGATAAAAAAAATTGTTTTTTCACGGCTGAGCGTAGCGAAAGAGTGCAAAAAACGTATTTTTCACTCACAAATATTTTCGTGCATTTCCTCTTGTTCTGCGCAACTCCGTTGAACCTGCCATCGTGGTCTTTGTTTTTCCTCGTTGTAGTTGAAGTTGCCCGCCCACCCACCCTGGGTTCATGGGAGTCGTCCGCTGTTCTTCTTGACAATCTATGCCTATGTGTGTGGCTTATGATTATGACATACACCGGTTATTACAAACCATTTCTTGCTATATCTATTCTTGGGTCCGACTGGCAGTGGGGCAGGAATTAATGAAATAGAAAGGTTTTTTGGCCAAAAGGCGTGTTTTTCCTCTATCTCGGTTGAGCAGTCACGGCTAGGAATGTAGGGAGTCATTGTTTTTCAGGCGCTCCCCTGCTGCCCAGTCACCCATGGTCACCACTGGCCATGCTGTTCACTCGATTTCACGGCTTTTTCTCCCGCTTGCTGGCGGTTCTTTGATGGATTTAGATATTTTTCGGCTATTTATCTATTATGTGGCTGCGAGTGTGGTTTTTTTGCTTCTACTCATTTCTGGAAAACCACCACGGTGGTAAGTGTGATTGCTCTGGTAGACCACTACCCCATGGACTGAACAGTCGCTTTGTGAGTGAAAAGTTTAATAATAGCTATGAAAAGTATGAATGCCGCAGACATCACCACGCAACATGACAATTTGTTCAAGGTTTGGTTTTGTGCGTTTCCAAAATCGATTTTCACGCTCCGATCATCAGTGGAAATACGGAACTAAAGAGATCAATGGAAAAACAAAGGTTAAAAGGTTTCTGCACTGTTCATGCCCGTTTGTCACACTTACTCTTTATTTTAGTTCTCACCTTTTGTAATACTTGCCACAAGTTACCCGTCATGTGTCACACTTCTTTGGATTTTTAACCTTTGTTTTTCCCTTGATTTCTTTAGGCCCGTATTTCCACTGATGATCGGAGCGTGAAAATCGATTTTGGAAACAAACAAAACCAAACCTTGAACAAATTATCATGTTGCATGGTGATGTCTGCGGCATTCATACTTTTCATAGCTATTATACGATTATAGTTTCCTTTTTTAACTCGGATGTGGAGCTAATTGAATTATTGTGAAAAGAAGAAGGACCCAATGTTACGAGTTGAGGGACAGTTAGTCATAACTCGTAACATTTTGTCCTTCTTCTTTTCACAATAGGTTCTTATCAGTGTTATTTTCACGTGCATGATCCTTAGTCACTGCCTTGCATGCAGTCTTTTCCTTGTCACATCGGGTGTATATTTGGAAACTATTCCATTATCACGTAGCTCAACATCATTATCACCTTACTTGAATCTATACGGTACTAGAGAAACTGTGATTGGACCTAATTGATCCACAGACTTGAACGCGGCAGTGCTAAATTAATAAGAATAAGAATATTTTGTGTCTTTCCCTCAAACTAACGAAGAATAAGAAGAATATGAATGATAATAATCCTTTGGTTAATTTTCTTCTCAACAAAACAATTTCCTTAGTCATTACACGTGATGTGGATGTGTTTTATATCAGCACCAAATCCGCCTCTCAACCCCGTCATCTCAAGTACTACTATCACGGTGTTTCTAGGGCAAATAGAAGAAGGCAACCTTCCCATACGCCAGTATTGTGTGCACGCAATACCTGCTAATGATCTGTCCGGGAATATGCCATTGGTACCAGTATGCAGCGCCTCGAAAAATGTCACCTTACCTGGCCTAAAACCCAACATGAGCTATAATGTCACCGCCTATGTTAGCAATGCCTATGGAGACAGTGACCAGTCCAGCTCCACTCGCATTACCACGTTGCCCACAGGTGAGGATGAATTTTGTTTTAAGCATTGTACGTAGCTTTGGATGTGGCTAGCACTTAGAAGGTCATCACACGAAGCACGGAAGCGATATGTTTTCGGATAAGCCTTTCGAACCCTTACTTTCCAAGTCGAGTACAATAGTGAATAACACAGCAACCCGGTTTGAACAAAGTTGCAAGCAAATCCTTATAACCGGCACTTTGGAGGTCAAAACATTAAAAAATATCACTTATGAAATTTTGGAAAGCTACCTACACTAACTTTGAAAGTGTTGCCAGACCTGATAACCTCTGTGTCAAGGTTATGCGTAAAATAGAATATGGATGACTTAGCAAAACAGATTATGAGTATTGCCAAGTGTTTAGCTACATGTTGTCAGCAATCAAGGCTTTCTTTCTTCACAAGGTATGTGTGGCCTTAGCAAGGGTAGTGCAAACGCACAAAAAATGAAAACAACAGACACAATTTTATTAGTGCAATTAGGAGTATAATCGATGCAAACATGGTCAGACAACAACGAGTTCATGGAATTTTTAAGGATTTTTATGTTATTCAAAATCGATTTTCGTGTTCCGCTCATCAGTGAATAGTATCGGAACTGAGGGTACTGTGTACAAAAATAGAACATTTTATAACAGCATAATAAATTAAAAGTGTGAACAACAAAGGAAGTGCTACAGCATTACATAATAGGTGGCAAACATAGTGCTAACGTATATAACTGAGTGCAGCCACAAAGCAAGAGGTGATACAGTGCAACATGACACAACATTTACATCTGATAACCAGCTACGAGAACAACTTTAGCGCGACTACATGCTTCTTTTGTTTACAAAGAACAGGATTATGCACACGAATACATACAGCTTTCAGAACCTTCAACTGCTTAACATAACTTGCACGGCACAAAACAGAAAAGTGAGAATCATCGTACACACTTAGACAATCTGGACGTGATAACAAGTGACAAAATACAGCTGACTTTTTGCTCACGTCGCTCTCTTCCGTCTCATCCCGCTCCTTTCCTTCGACCTCCTCCGCCTTATCCTCGTCCTCCGTCTCATCTTCATCATCATCGTCCCCACCACCACCATCATCATCATCAGTCACTTCCTCATCATCCGTTTGATGCTCAGTCTCACTGCACTCCTTATCAGCCTCCAACATGGCTCCATCATCTCCACCAGCATCACAAGTCGTTTGACCGCTGCTCCGCGTCACCGTTGCTGGGTTCTCTGCTACTGCACACCCATTTCCACTGTCCATTTTGCGTGGGCCAAGTCCATTCCGTGCATAAATTTCAAGTGAATAGTTTGCTGTGCTTCTTCTGGGTCTATGGGTGAGGATATTGGTTTCATTTTGGTTTGTCGATGATCTCCCTCTCTGTCCAGACACAGTCGGCACCGTGGATCCCAGCACTGGGGGGACCACCGTCTCGGTAGTCACCAAAGGTAAAGGTTGTTGTCTGGCCATGTCTGCATCGATTATACTCCTAATTTTGTAATAAAATTGCTTTCTCCACGCCGACTATTTAAACAGACGCAATCTTTTTTTCGTTACACAGAAAAACGAATATCGTTTTTGGTCTCTACATTGGTCACTATATATACATCTGAACTTGTCAACATTGTTATCTGCCAATTTTATAGTGCCATCTTCAACAACACCCCCAACCTCGGGCAATGAAGCAAGCACCAGCGGGATCAGTGTTGGAGGATTCGTCGGCCTAGCTGTGGCAGGAGTCCTAACTGTAATCCTGGCTGTAGCCATGGCGGCCAACCGAAAAAGGATTTCTCGCTGGTTCTCATCGAAAGATTTTACAGGTACACAATCCACTGTCCTCCCTGTCTTGAAGCCTTTGTGTTCAATGCACGGTCGATTCTTTTTCTCAGTATAAACAGCGCTAAATCCTGCAATGCCCCCTTCACTGAAGCTAGATAAGCTTTTGTTTAGTGAAGGATTCCTGCCCTAAGAGATCGTAAAGCATAATATTATGATAAAGGCAATCATTACAATTAGCTGAACCGACATTTATTACAGGGTGCCACAGAGTTCTTGGCCATTGAAGAAAATGTGTTGAGTCACCTCCACCATTACACTGCACTCGTTAGCTGACTAGACCCTCCTGCACACAGCCATCAACATTCTGAGGACACTTCCTTAGACGATATTGATAAACTGCTTCAGACAGCTGTTTCGCTAATACATAGCTCATCCATGAAGGTATATGTTGATTGATTTAAATATAGACCAAACTGCTATTATAATTGTAAGATTTCCACATACAAAACTGGCATAGCTGAGGTGATAACGCGGGAAAGTGTGAAGCACTGTTGACGCGCATGGGACATGCATGCAGCGTTAGAAATTCGGCACGGAAAATCAATCACTATGACTATCAGTGCAGAAATAACGTGCCAGAATCAGTGTACTGCGTAGCTAGTGAGAGTCTGAGTATCGCACTTGTCCGAGTGCCGGGGAGGCCGGCAAACGCCCCTCGCGTCAGAGCAATAAGAGGGACAAGACGAGTCAAGGGACAATCCGCAGGACGCAGTACCATACGACCAACTGTTTTTTTTCTACCAGCGTTATTGTACTGTCCACACACATCTGACGACGATATACTGGGCGAATGCCGCGGGGCCTCGCAGCGTGTCAGCGGCATTGGGTGATGGGCAGATAACAAGGTAGCTTGCGGACAACATTGGTGGCATGACTACTAATGAGTGCCAAGGGTTTTGGCGCGAAGGGCGACCAGTACAGTGCTTCAGGGGCTGCTGTGGCTGTTGACGTGGGCGAGTCGTGAGGTGTGTTTGCCGGCCTTCATGGCGCTCGGACTAGAGCCATACACAGACTCTCACTAGCTACGCAGTACACTGATTCTGGCACGTTATTTCTGCATTGATAGTCATAATGATTGATTTTCCGTGCCGAATTTCTCACGCTGCATGCATGTCCCATGCGCGTCAACAAAACTTCACACTTTCCCGCGTTATCACCTCAGTTATGCCAGTTTTGTATGTGGAAACCTTTTATAATAGCAGTTTGGTCTACACTTTAATCAATCAACATCTACCTTCACTGAGGAGCTATGTATTAGCGAAACAGCTGTCTGAAGGAGTTTATCAATAGCATGTACGGAAGTGTCCTCGCAATGGTGATGGTTGTGTGCAGGAGCGTCTAGTCGGCTAAGGAGCGCAGTGTAATGTTGGAGGTCACTCAACATGAACCGACATTTGTGTACGATATTCATGCAATGTAAAAACAGTATAGTCGATGTGCAATAAAACGTTGAAAATAAGAAGAAATGGTGTACATCGTCTCCACTGGTTTACCATTGCATGAACAAAGTACACAAATGTCGGTCTAGCTAATTTTATTGATTGCGGTTATCAAATTATTGTCCCCTCACCGTTTGCATAACATTATATTAATTTTAATGGGGATCGTATGGAGATAAAAATGCAGCTCTCAATCTTTGTTTCCATATAACTATGCCTTCGTCTGCCTCTCAGAAGTTTTCTGACCTTTTGCTCTTTCAGTCTATACCTCTTTCTGTCCGTCTTCCCTTCTCTTTCTCTCTTCATCTGTCACTTACCATTTCTCTCTGTCGGTCTCTTTGTCCCTCTAAACCTCTTTCTCTTTCCCTGCCTGTTCGTCTCTCGGTATGTCTCCCGATCTCTCTCCCTCTCCGCTCTTCTAGACGTCAACCAATGTGGTCATGTTAGCAGCATGAATTTCGCTGAGGGCATGTGTTTTCGAAGTAATGTGAATTCTGTGCTTTAACGCTACATGAAATGCTGGGTATATATTCACGAGTCGATGTCGAATATCAATTATCAATCTCGACAGGGAATTTACCATTTCATGCGATTTTTTCTTGTGTGTTCCACTCTCCTTCTAATCATCAGTTCCAGAAGAGAGGCCACAGGTGAGTGCAGCGAGGAACACGTTTACATTATGCACCTTATCTGTCCTCATTCATCTGTTTTGGTCTAAATATCACACAGTATCGCCTATTGAATACTATGCACAAGAAAATCCACGTACGCCTTGCGAGTAATGTTGCGGCAGCATCTTCTCTATGGCTTTGTCTTTTCTTACGTCTTCTCCTTGACTGTGCACCTCAATGTTAAATGATTTTTGAAAAACTAGCACTGTCGCAAAAGCGAAAAATGCTGGCCAACCACGACCTCTTTTGTATTTCGGAGAAAAACCATCGAACAGTTTAGAATTACTTAGGTAGAGTATAGGTAACTCTTTACTGGCCAAAAAAGCGCCATAGGAAGCTGCGTTGCAAATCTGAGTCAAGTGACCTGATCCATTTGAAACTCTGCGTCGCAACATAGCTTCGTACCCCGCGATTGTGTAGACGACTGCGTTCTTGATCACATTTCAGTGGTTGGACAATGCTACCTCCATGCAGTTAGTTCTGGAGACAAATTTCGGACCTCCTTATATCGCATGAAGGGGAATCTGTGGAGCCCTAGGTAGCCTAGCGACATAATATACTACAGAAACAAAAGTAAAGTGTTGACTCTCACCAGAATATACTCTAGCGGTTTCGTACCATTCCCGCACAGGAAGCTGATCCAATTGAACTTAACCAGTACGAGGATGTTCAACGCAATGATGAAGGAGAAGCCCACAGGCCGCAAGATCACGATGAACAGGTACGGAGAAGTAGGAACAAAAATAATTTTTTGAAAGTATAATTATAATTATAACATTTACTCAAGTGTAATCTCCATTAAACATAGCCCTGAATGAAGGATTGACATGAAGAGGAGAGAATGAATTAGCGAGATTACATACAGAAAAATGATTAGAGTGCTGACTCTCAAGCACATAATGAACGCAATTCAAAATTAGTATCTCGTTTTACTGGTCAGTTCAAGCCCATTTTGCACGACGAGATGGCTTTCAGCAGCTTCACATGTTGAATGACGAGGATTTTACCGTGGGTGCAGCTTGGCGAATGGGGCCTCTAATTTTGCAATCTTCTGTTCAGGCTGTTTCACAGGAGTATTCCTACGCTGCAGTTGGTGATCGTATTAGAGACGAGAAACCTGCAGAAGCAGACACTCACGTGACGGCAGCAGAACACAGCCACGACAATGAGACAGAGGCGACAGCGGTAAGACCTGTGGAGGAGAAGTGAGGATAATTCGTTTGTTTTAGACTTGGATCTTGTATTAATTTTCTTTTTTGTCCGTATAACTGAACGGGTATTCAGCTCAGTTGGGTACAGCTTTCTTCCGTGCTCTTTCTACAGTTGCGCACACTGAAATCGGACACAATGTGTGCACAACTAGCGCTTTACACCAGATCTGGCAACATCATTGCACCTCTACATGTGAGAGTCCTGAAATCCACACTATAATCGTGGCATTTCATTGACGTCAGGGTCCGCGCGAGCTTAGGGTGTGAACTATGCTTTTTGAATCTGATTTCACCGAGGATAACGGTATTATGAAAGATGGCTGCTTTTCTATGAGAAGGAGACCACACGTCACACAATCATCAGTGTACCTACAACGACAATCACTATTTTCCACAAGATAGTTATCAACAGCAGACTCATACACCGTGACAGCACTACCAGGCTCAGTAAATGAGTTCGAGTTACGAGACAATGGAACTGACTTGTTAGTCCGTGACCTTCTTGCCGATATTGGAGATACTTGGTCTCTTTCATGGAAAAAAAGGTGAAGTTCGCGGAACTGTGCGGCTCTCCGCATTCTTGGCACAGATGTCCTCCTCCAGAGTTTGGCAGGAAGGAAATTGGTCGCCGCCCTCAGCTATATGTAAAAGCTGATGTGTCTGGCAGGGCCACCGCAACTAACGTCGCTGGTTCCCCCACTGCTTCCTCCACGAACATGTCCTCGAACTCGCTCCGACCACTCGGTGCGCCACGAATCTCAACTACAGAACGTCCTCCCGGCTTCCTCTCCTGACTACGTGTGGCGCTGCTTCCCCTACAGCATCATTGACGAGTGGAACAACTTGCCCCAAACTGAGCTGCAGTCTCCGCCACGCCTGACGTCCCTCCAGTTGTTCAAGGCCAAGGTGTATCAGCACGTACGACAAAGCCGCTGGTATCGGGCTACAGACTCGCTGGCACACCCCATACTACAGACTCGCTGTGACACCCCATATATCCACAATCAGCTCCCTCCCATTCACTTATTTATTTCCATTTGTTTCGTAATCCCGTCCATGGTGCGCCGGATAGCGCTAACGCCGAGACCCTAGGTCGGCGTTGCTAGTCCCGCCTCAGGGGCTCAGGCTCCCTGAGAGCCCCTACTAGTATATTGTCTGTCGTGCTCCTTTGTTGTCTTTATCATTATTTTCTTTTGTCTTCTTCTTCTCCTCTCTTTGTATAGTCTATCAATAGGAGGTGCATTCTGTAAAAAAAAACACAACTATAACCGGCTTGCGGCTGGGTTGAGAAACACAACCAGCTCAGAGAGGTGTTGCTTGTTCCAGGCCACCACCGTGCATGATTTTACCAAGGTGGCAGATGCAGCGCAATAAATGCCGAAGGTGAGGTGGAAAAACTCGTCATCAATGTCCTCTACCCCCCCCCCCCAACCACCACCCTTCGCTATCATATTGGGAAACGATCCCGTTCGACTTTGCGAAGTAAATTAAAGAACACATACATAACGGGGGCAAACCTCGTTTGCTGAGTCAATGTTAACTTCACTCAGAACAGTGTCTGGTTTACGCTTTCGAAGACATTTACGTGTTATGAAATCTATCTCAATGTTTACAACCAAACCAGACTTCCGCAAACAGAAAAGGTTTTTACACTGGACACCGAATTGTTCTGTAAATCCGGCCCAGTTATCCTCTCCTTCTTGTTAGAAAAGTTACTTTCTGGCTGTGAATGTATCTCATAATATACTCATTGATTGTCACAGGATATTTTTGATTTGTATTATTACTGTCAGCGCTCATTATTGTTGCTTAGGGCGCTTGTAGTGGGTGCGCCCTATTCATTCTGTAATAACATTCCTATAATATCCTACGGAAGCCATTTGACGAATTATGCGGTTCAATAATTACTTCATGAAATCTAAAAATTTGGCCTTCTCATGCCCAGCATCAATTAATGTCCAGAACAATTTCTTAACCAGATTTCGAGCATCTCTTCAATCGGAATTGCACGAAAACTGGTTTCGGAGTCCTCCTTGCCTCCAACTCAAATCGGCAGGAAAACCACGAGCTCAGATGCAGGATCAACAAACATTTTCCCAAGTATCGCCGAAGTCGCAAAAATCTCTTCTTCACATTGTTTTCCCGAGCGCGGGCTTGCGAGTTAGATTGTTTGGAGGCAACAACGTTGTTCAGCACCTCCATGACCGACACTGACTCACACTGCTATCTGGTATTCACGAGGTGTTTGCCGCGCTGGAAACGGAGCATATGCGTAAGTTCGTATACCTGGTGATGTTTGTGCCTGGATAGCACTAGTGGTGCTCTTCTGGCACAATCTTCATCACAATCTTCATCAGCCCACTCAAGCTGAAACACGAGTGGTGCTTTCTAGCAGGTATGCTGAGTGAGCGGTTCGATGGACTTCGTATGCTCTGGATGGCAGTCGTGAGTCCGCCACGTGAGAATTCAAGTCGGAAAGAAAACTGCGAGCTCCCATGTAGGGAGCAACACACAATTCTACAAAGAAGATTAAGAAGATAACAGAGAACAAATGGGCAGGGGTTTGCAGGACCCTCATGGATGATGGAACAGTGTCTCACTTTATTGGTGAATTCATGCCCATATACATGAGTGGATGGCTTCCAGCACTGTCCCGCTTTGAACAAACAGCAATCTAATGCGATTGTAACCTGGAATATATTACTAGTATTATGGCCTCTTTTCATTCTTCTCCACAGGCATCGGGAGCGAGTGCACTGGAGTATACCTATGCCACGCCTGTTAGTCGTAAAAGAGACGTGAAACATGCAGAGTTGGACACAGACGCACAGGGAGCGGAACACAGCGACAACCGCGAGGAACCAGCGACAGAAGTAAGAAGCTATCAGACCCTGATTTCACTAGATTTCATAAGGTTGTTCTACGACTCATATCCTTGCTATTGTCTTCGCTTTTCCTGTCCCTTATCAGTTGGCCCAGTCCAAGATTGGCTGTGAGAATGTGTTGGGCGAGTTTTTGTCAACGTCTGATGATGAAACCATTGAAATCAAGTATGCCGTTCTGGATCGAACCGAAATGAAGCCAACTTCGCAGTTAACAAGAAGCCAAGATCCCAAGGTGGGTGTTGACTATTCCTTGTCAGTTACAGAAGTAGAGAATAACTGGTGTGGCAAACCGACGCAATGGCTAAGCATAAACGCAGTGTGGGGCAATATTGGTGGATTTTGTCTTGTCAAATGTTGTAAACGGCATTTATGTGCCTCTGCCTTTCCTTTCCTTCCATACGTAATTATTGCCTTTCAACCCCCGCCCCCCTCACTCCCCCCGCTTGATGATCTAGGAAGCCGGGGACCGTCTAGACTTACATCCGGGAAGGAAATAAAAAGTTTGTCCGTTTGTTTACCTTTTAAATTTACTTCATGAAGTTTAGGGAATGAACGATGAGGAACAGAAAGGCGTGTTGCGACTTTAAACTTTTGTGACTGAGGTGACAACCCAATACAAGGGCTATAGGAAGTTCGGTAGCTTCTGACACAGCGTCGGGCTGTGAGTATGGGCCATCTTGAGAGTTATGGTCCTAAACCTCAGTAACTACACCCTACACTTGTCTCTGGCAGATATTCGCAATATCAGGTTTCCTGAATAATATGTAAGTGATTACGAAAGAGATACAGAAGCATCGAATTTGTCCACCTATTTTTTGTATTGTAATTACGTTTCGAAAGGGTTCCACGCAGGATTTTACAATCATATCGATCGTTTCCCCGACCCCCCCCCCCCCCCCCCCACCATCTCTCTCTTTCTCAGCAACAGTTTGTATTTCAGTTGACCGTTGAAGATGATTGCCGAGCCTTTCGTGTTACGTCATGGATTCTCCCTATCGTGTACATCAGTCAAACTACCCTACTTTGATTTGAAACCTGCATTCTTTTATTCCCCCCCCCCCCCCCCAGGATGAAGAAGAGCGTGAGCATACGTCATATGCGACAATCTGCAACCCAACCTATGATGTTGCAGGAGATCCCCCATCAGTGAGTTCATTGCTTGATGATAAGATCACATACTGTTGGATCTAAATGTAGCAAATAGTTCTTCTTACCGTAGCTATGCAAAAGACATTGCGTCTGGTGCTAGCCAGGGTCCACACAGCTCTATATTTATAATTGTTTATTGCATCGTTGGCCCTGCCCGGCGCTATCCTGTACGTTTCCCGTACCATACCATTTAACCTATTCAAAAAGGGCTTTCAACTGAAAGATGATAACGTGAAGCAACTCGGTGGTATGTGTATGTGAGCGAACAAAATTACATAACCCCCCAAGAGTGTGCAACTCCCACATACTCTGCTGTCTCATCAAAATTTCAAGTGGTTGAAGTCATTATTTATGATGCAATGCTACTTGCACTAGTGATGTACAAGATTTGTAAGGGTGTCAACGCATCACAGATTTGTCTTTGTAATAATTTGTACCGGATCAGATAGGTTTTGGTCCACCAAAAGTTCCGGATTCTTCTGATAATCCGTGTAAAGTGCGCATTGCATCATTAAAATGACGTCAACTTGAAATTCTGTTGGGACAACACCTAGTCGTAGTACTAGTATTTATTACAAGTATTTGACAAGGGAATCCCAACAGGCATGGCCTTGTTACAGGGAATCCTAGGTGAATCTTTGTGAGGTGAGCAAAATTACCAGCAAATTGTGCCTGACGACAGTTTGGATGAAGAGTGCTCCACCGACCTGCCGCCAGAAACCCATAATCGAGTTACACACTCTTGGGAGTTATGTACTCTTGGTGCGAAGTGTATTGGGAGTGTTATCAAACCACAAATTCTCAAGAGTGACATTGTGTTCGTTTCAATGCAGTTGTATCTCGACTCCGCTGTACCGCTGAAGTTGACGACGTGGTATACGCTACATGCGCTATGTGCGATTTGCTATGTGCGCTGTAGTTGTATGTTGTATGTGTATGCTTTCTCATATACACTGTCATTTTCACGCTATAACTACCTGAACATGGTGGTTTATTTGTTAGTTATTGCTCGATCAAGCGAAATATATCGTTGACGAGTAAATAGCTGACCTCGTGCCGTGTGGTCGTTCGTCCCTGACACTTTAAGAGAATCAGAAGGGTTCAGAATATTTGGCGACTACGCCAGGATCGAAGTGAGCATGGCAGAGGGACTGCATAATTTGGAACCGAGCTTTATCGACAACGGAATTCGGCATGGATTTGAAGGCGATAGGCTGATGGAATACGCGGAGAAGAAGCTCCAACAGTGCGAGGTGCTTGAAGAGCGCCGTGCCAAACGGCAAGAGGGTGCGCTAGGAATAGAGTTTAACGGAGAGCTCAAGAAGATTAACGAGCGCATCGCCAGGGTGTATGAAGGTGATGGTGACGCCGCGCGTGTGAGGTTGATGGGAGGTACAGTGGAAGCTACCAGTCACAGCGGTGGGCGTAGGTCTTTAATGCAAGTCCCGCATACGACGGAAGGCAGCCACTGGAGCATTATCTCGACCTGTTCGAGGACATCTTTGCCAAGAACGAGCTCGACGAAAACGAATGGCTGCTGCGATTGCGTATCGCGCTAACGGGTAGCACGGTAAAAAGGAACTTTTCACTCACAAAGCGACTGTTCAGTACATGGGGTAGTGGTCTACCAGAGCAATCACACTCACCACTGTGATGGTTTTCCAGAAACAAGTAGAAGCAAAAAACCACACTCGCAGCCACATAATAGATAAATAGCCGAAAAACATCTAAATCCGTCAAAGAACCGCCAGCAAGCGGGAGTAAAGGCCGTGAAATCAAGTGGAACAGCATGGCCAGTGGTGAGCATGGGTGACTGGGCAGCAGGGGAGCGCCTGAAAAACAATGACTCCCTACATTCTTAGCCGCGACTGCTCAACTGGGCTAGAGGAAAAGCACGCCTTTCGGCCAAAAAACCTTTCTATTTCATTAATTCCTGCCCCGCTACCAGTCAGACCCAAGAATAGAGATAGCAAGAAATGGTATGTAATAACCGGTGTATGTCATAATCATAAGCCACACACATAGGCATAGATTGTAAAGAAGAACAGCGGACGATTCGCATGAAACCAGGGTGGGTGGGCGGGCAACTTCAACTACCACGAGGAAAAACAAAGACCACGATGGCAGGTTCAACGGAGTTGCGCAGAACAAGAGCAAATGCACGAAAATATTTGTGAGTGAAAAATACGTTTTTTGCACTCTTTCGCTACGCTCTGCTGTGAAAAACCAAAACTGTATTGGCTGCAGTGCCTATGCGGAAGCAAAGCGAGATTTGCTTGCCTCGCTCGGAAGGACGCCAGACAAGGCGTGGAAGATTTCACTTACAGACAAGCAGCGGTCAGAGGAGTATTTGAAGCCAGTTAAGGCAAAATATTCAGTACAGGATTTTGGCCGGAAACAATTGACCACACCGTCCGTAAGTAGCGTTTTGCCGACGGTACCAACGTGACTGAACGTGGTGCTGATAATCCCTCTCCATAATCATGTTGTCTATGTCTTCCCTCAACTTGGATGCTACCCCATTTTCAGATCAGAATCCGACCTATCGCTGAAAAATGTGAATTGTCGCTCTCTCGTCAATAAATTTGCTGAACTTTCAATTGTTCAGGAGAGCACTAAGCCGAGTATTGTTTGCCTCACGGTGACCTGGCTGTGCCCATCTGTTTCCGTGCATGTACTGGGCTATGCCTGTTTAAGAAAAGACAGACCAGCACACGACAACTGTAATGCACACGCTTTCACTAGAGGATATGGTGGTCTCGCCGTGCTTGTCCGGACTGATGCTTTTCAACATGATCACCCAGACCCGACCTGTAGCGTCAGGCCTGTGAATCTGCCTGGGTGGAAGTTAAGTCTCAATGCCCCTAACCATATTCTTGTATGTTGCATGTATCTACCCTTTCCCAAACGGTGGAACAACTGTCCTTCTTCTCGGATATGCTGGTCGTCGCTATACAGTCCTTTTGCTATGACGAGCGTGACTTCTTCCTGACGGGGGATTTTAATGCAAAACACAATGATTGGTGCTCTTCTGACTCCATCCCTACAGTCGGTACCAACATACCAACGTACCAACATACAGACAGTTTTCTCCATGTTTGGGCTCCAACAACTATTGAATTTCCCAACATACACTCCATCAGTGGGTGCCAACTCCTGTCTTGACTTGATGGTAACCAACAAACCCCGACATGTCCGTTCAGTGGATCATGCAGCACCTCTACGCACATCTGATCACCTGCAGGTTGTTTGTACGCTCAACTATGCATCGTGCTCGACACCACAAGCGACGGCTAAATCGTCACTCCATCCCCGGGCTCAGTACAGGTATAAACAAATGCCTACAAGTGTCTGTCAGGTTGTGAATGAAGACTTGTCTAGATCGGACTGGTCATTACCTCATCGGCATTCCGATGTTGATGATGCCATTGTCCTGTTTGATGCTCTACTACAGCCAGCAATCCGTCGTCATCTGTTGCCTTACAAAGTTATTCCGCGGACCGGACACTACAGTAGGCCTCATCCTACTATGCGGAATGCATCCGACCCTGGATCACTGCAGACCTCAAGTGCGCTGTGAAACTGAAGCGATATTTGTATATCATTTATAGGAAGTATCAAACCAGTGACAACTTCATTGCCTTTAAGCGCAAGCGTAACGAAGTGAAATGTTTGTCAAGTACCCTCCATCGTCAGTGTGTACAGTCGGTTCATGCCACACTGTCTTCCCATGATTGCCCTAGTCTCCATCAATTTCACCGCTATCTCCGTAAGAATTGTAGTCGGTAGCCGATCCGATCAATGACAGCTGCAGACGGCACCGCAGCAACAGATCCTGCAGACATAGCAGACATGTACTATAATAATAATTATTTTTATTATAGCTGGCTGGTGACTAACGCATTTGGCCTCACCAACAAGCTGGGAGAGCTGCAGCAAGCACTGCTCAACGATAACGTCGACATAGCGGTTATCACAGAAGCGAAGTTTTCGGCGCAGACTGTAGCCTCTGAGGCGATATTTCCAGGATACTCGCCTCCCATCAATGTGACCGGGATGCATTTGATGGCGGCATTGCTGTATGGATGAAGTGGTGCACCGCGAGCAGATTCCCACTGATCACCACGAAGTCCTGTGGCTCGCAGTCAGTCTTTCTACGCAACAATCTGTTGTGATCGGTGCCTTGTATCGGCCTGTATCCTGTGCGGACAACGACAACTGTCTGATTGAGTATCTTGGACCTGCACTAGACGTGGCCAGCACTCACGGCACTCACATAGTGCTAGCTGGGGATTTTAATGTCCACCACGAGACTTGGCTCTGCAGCAGCAAACAAACTGTAGCTGGAGAGGCCTTGGAAGAATTGTGTGTTGAGCATCACCTCCACCAGCATGTCTTGCAGCCGACTAGGGTCTGACTGTGAACCGCATCCTTCACAACATGCCCGTTCCTATCGACACCACTGTCACGGCGCCACTTGGTCGCTCAGACCATGGGGTTGTTCTTGCCGACTTTGATCTCGCCCCTGATGCTGAGCAAGCTACCTCCAGGCCTGTCTGGCGCTACAATCAGGCAGACTGTCAGGGCGCCTGCGGGCCGTCTATCGCACTACTGACTGGTCCACCATTGTGACTGACGACCCTGAAGAGTCTTGCAGGAAACTAAGTGACGTCATATCCAGCGTCATGCAGAAATTTATCCCTACCAAGCAGCTTATTACCCGCCCAGCAGACCCCAAATGGTGGATTTCTGAGTGCACCACAGCATTGAACACTAAAGCCAAGGCTTGGAAGGCCTGGAGACGCAATATTTTCAGCGAAGCCAACAAGGCTTGCTTCATGCGCCCAGTAGAAGATGCTATCCTCGCGAATGTGCAAGCGAGCACATCCTGGGAACTGAGAGATCGTCGGAAACTGTCACGCAGAGGCCTGAGAGAAAAGCAATGGTGGTCGGTGCTCAAATCTGCTGCTGGCGCCAGTCACGGCTCGTCTATACCATGCTTGATGGTTGACGCTGGTCACTAACTCCGTATGAATGCTGCCAAAGCGAACTGCCTTGGTCGCTACTTCGCCAATAAATGTAGCCTTGGAGATGATGACTTGATCTCGGGGGATCCCCATTGAGTCAAAAATGTGCAACACTTAGCACAAAACTGACTGATGATGTTATGACATTCAACGACCTGATGCTTAGCTGCATCACGTCTAGAATACGCAAACCAGCAGCCTTCCAATTAGGAAGGTTCTAAGTTTTGAAGTAAGGTAAGATAGGGGAAGGTGAGAGCGCTCTAGACAAAAACAAGCTAAACATCACGGCGAACTAAGAATGTTATCTTTACGGCGAAACATACGTCGTGTGACACTACTTGTTATTGCCGTTTTTTAGTCCATCACAAGTTCCATTCCACATGTACATGTAGTATGTACATGTGGTATTGATTGTCATGACATCATCAGTCAGTTTTGTGCTAATTGTTGCACATTTTGACTCAACAATATTCTGCTTATAACCGGTCGTTTGTATTGGACAAAACGGATAACTTGTAAACATTTGGTCCTCATTCTGAATTTTAATCCTTAATCCCACTGAGTCTTTTTGTAACATTTTGTCCTCCTTTTTTCACCATAATTTAATTGGTTCACCATCCGAGTTATTCGTATGTATTTGCAGGTATAATTATAAACGGAAATTATCGTGCCAGTTCCCGAAAGGAACTCACGACAGCCGCTAACACCCGGCAATAATTATTATCGAAGAACATTCTCGAATACCTGGGTGATACACGAATTTTGATAGTGCTCACTTCTGTTAATCGTTTTTCTTTGTAAGTTTCCATTCATTTTCTGTTTAATTCATATTTGCTTTGTTTTCTTAGCTTACTATTGCCGTGGTTGGCTCAACGCCCTTATCTCAGGGGATTCTGTCCCTGCATTAGCTATGCTTGTCACATGCTATGAGATTGTGTCTAATAATAATAAACCCTAGCGACAGCTGCAGTGCCTAACGATGGGGGTTAGTGGATAAGTCCCACAACCACTGGCACAAGTGCCGAGAAAGTTCCCATTATCCGCATCTATGTACCCCTTGTGCCTTGCCGTAAGTTCCCAGTTGACTGTGGGGTGCAGCACGGCTGAAAAAAACCCACTCCATTGCAGGACTTGAACCAGGTGCCTCTCGTACCTCAATCATGGTCTTTGATCAACCCACTGTGCCTGCCTGGTTTCTGCATGTATTACCTCACAACTAGTCTGATCGTAGGGGCACCATGTGAGTCAAAAGGCAGCCCAAATGAACAGCAGAAAAAATAAAAATAATGCAAAACTATATAACTAAGCTGATACACAAGCTGCCTGTAAATACCACTATGAGCAGCGACGAGAGAAAGAGAATTGTACTATTCATTAGTCAAATCTTTATTGTTGGTGATTCAATTGTCAAGAGGCCGACCACGGGGTCTTGATACAGGGAACATTACTTCCAAGAAATGGCGGGGCTAGCCATCGTGATGCCTTGTCCCATGTCCAACCACTTCAACATGATTCTCTTAACGGTAGAATCAAGGCATGGGAACGGACCAATAGTGGTTTTGACTTCCTACAATCCTTATTCATTAGTGCGATGCAATGATGGTAGTATTTAATGTGAAGCAGCTTACGCACATACCTTATTTAACTCAAAGCTCTAAGTTCATGCATTATGTAGATACCTTGTTAGAGGTCATCCGTAAATATATGGCCTCATTCCCTCTGTGTCGCGCTGACGAGTCCACAAAGGGCGAAACAGTTCTGTCCGCAGATTGAGTATTTCGCTCCTGCTCTTGTAGCAGTTGAGCACTCTTGCGTGGGGTAGTGCCTTTGCTGTTTGCAGCAGGCTGTTTCGTTCTTTTTGAACTCATCAGCGCAGCACAGAGAAATGAGGCCGAACCTGATAGCAATGGAAATAAAAAAATTTGCTGATGAGTTCAAAAAGAACGAAACAGCATGCTGTCCGCAGATTGAGTATTTCGCTCCTGCTCTTGTGGCAGTTGAGCACTCTTGCGTGGGGTAGTGCCTTTGCTGTTTGCGTTTTGCAGAGCTCACTGACTTGTCAGTTTGAGCACTCTGGCAAGGTACGTTCGGGCCTGATTGGAAATTTTTATTTCCATTGCTATCAGATTCGGCCTCATTTCTCTGTGCCGCGCTGATGAGTTCAAAAAGAACGAAACAGCATGCTGTCCGCAGATTGAGTATTTCGCTCCTGCTCTTGTAGCAGTTGAGCCCTCTTGCGTGGGTTAGTGCCTTTGCTGTTTGCGTTATGCAGAGCTCACTGACTTGTCAGTTTGAGCACTCTGGCAAGGTACGTTCGGGCCTGATTGGAAATTTATATATATATATATATATTAGAAACGAAAACTAGGGGAAAAATATCCATGTACATTTTGCAAGCATGAGCATGTCCAAACAAAGACCAAAAATTGATATCGAAACTATGTACAATTTGAATGTGTTCGTTTCTCAGTGAGGGGGAGGTGGGGTGAAGAGAAACGACTAGTTTTCGTTTCTAAATAAATATCGGTATTTAAGGAAGGCCCCTTACTGCAGTCACGCATTCAAACAGAAAGAAAGGAGCTGCTATTGCGATTCTGTTTCTCCTGATGATGTCAACTCTATGATCTATGTGTTGCAGAACACTGCTGACGGAATCAAAGCCGAACACACCTATGATGCCCCCGACAACCATGGTGTTGTTCGTGACAGAAAGCAAGGTTGACGTATCACCGCTTTCGACATGATTTCGAGTCACGACCATTAGTTCATTGCCACCTCTGATCAACTCACTTGCATGTTTCAATCTCTCCCTACCACCACTCTCTTTTTTTCTCTTTATTTTCTCCCCAACCATCCTTCCCTGTAACCTAATGACATCTTTGCTGCCTTGCAATTGAGCATTTGTGCTCGTTTGGATTAGCGAATTCAACTAAAGTATAAAAACAAACAAACAAACGACTATTGCCCCCCCCCCGCCCCCCCCCCCCCCACCACCACGCCCCAATCACTGAATGACGTGTAAATCTACCCCGTGCAGCGGTATAACATTTTATGGAGAAAACCCCTATTCATGTATCAGTGTAGATGAAGTTTTTCTGGAATGGCATATCAAAGCGACTTGTTATAACTGTAATCATTTCTTTCCCACAACCAAGATAAGATTCAAAAACACTGTTTAGGAGCCTTGCATTGTTCATACTTTGATTGAATATAAACTTTGCATTATTGTTAGTTTTGTTTATCAGTTCACAGCCTTAACCAGAAGATAGGTCTAGCTTTTGTCAGGGTGTGTGACATGATGCTTGCAGATGATCATGTTTTAGCAGCACAGGATTCTCTTTGTTCTGTAATGATAGAAACCCATCTGTTCCCGAAGCTTAGCCATACAGATGTCAGGTTTTTGGCATGGCAGTTTGTTGTAACCTCTTTTTGGTGAGATTTCTCTGTATGCTACTGAGGCTCGGACTGGTGATCGGATTAGCATGTTTGCACTGCTCTGGACTAAATGCCATGTCGCTTTGTTCAAACTCTCGTGCTTTATAATACTGTAGAAGAAATACTGCCTCTCGCAGCTTCATTACACATAAAACAATTGCTGATAAGCAACTCACCTAAACTCAACCCAGTAGTTATTTCAACTCATCATTTTCGATTTGTTTTCGCTATATAGTCTGTTTACAAATTATTATTATTAGCCTTCAGTCACACTGAAACAAGCACTGCATTCTAACACGTATTGCAGCAGTTGTTTCGGCGCCTCAGGTATGTTGGGTATATCTATGCCGTCTTTGGACAAGCGTTTCGGATATAGCAACTTTAATACCGCAAACAACTGGACAGACTGTGAGGTACCCAGTATTTATGGAGGATGCAAAACTAAACTACAGGTTACACACGGGTGGAGAACCAATGATTAATTGATATGTTAATGGCCGTTACAGCGTAACTTGTACTTCCTTGGTCCTCATTTCTTCTTATAAAGTACATGTTAGAGAGATAAAATGTGAGGTACTAAAGTAAAAGAAGGAAAAGTTCGGAACGGTTTTCCAGCTACGTTCATTAGTGAACGTACATGGGGTGAAATACGAAATGAACAATATAATAATTATTATGGAACGGCAATCAATAATTAAGATAAATTGTGCACTCATAACAATAGCAAAAATGAAGAAAGTCAAGTTCCATAACGTTTTCTTGTGACTGTCATTAGTGGAACGCCGTCACATAAAAATGTAATAACTAAAACACACACTTATATACATGTAGCTAATATGGTTTCAGGTAGAAATACAGCAGCTTACAAGTACAAAAAGCGAAGTTTGCACCTTTGCAATGTGTGAATATAGTGTATGTGAGAAAGGTAGTGGCAGATGAATGTGATCCTGTGTGAATGAATATAATGGTGCGTGTGTATTACTTGAAGAGCCTGAGTGATACAGCGTTTTCTTTCTGTTTACATAGCACAGGGTCACGCACGCACCATTACATTCATTCACACAGTATCACATTCATCTGCCACTACCTTTCTCACATACACTATATTCACACATTGCAAAGGTGCAAACTTCGCTTTTTGTACTTGTAAGCTGCTGTATTTCTACCTGAAACCATATTAGCTAATTGTATATAAGTGTGTGTTTTAGTTATTACATTTTTATGTGACGGCGTTCCACTGATGACAGTCACAAGAAAACGTTATGGAACTTGACTTTCTTCATTTTTGCTGTTGTTATGAGTGCACAATTTATCTTATTTATTGCCATTTTACGACTATTGTCTCCTCGTCGATTGTTTGAACGGCAATCAGTTCGAAACAAAAGAAAGGCACTTAAGAGAGCTTGTCTGAGAAAACCAGAACATATGTGCAAGTCGATCTCTCAGATTTTGCTCAAATTTTGCAGGTAGGTTTGCTTAGGGGTGTAGATCGACATTCCAAAGCCCGCACAAAATCTTTTGAAGGGAACCATGAAATTGGTATACCCCTCAATATTGGCCCAATATTGGCACGATTTATGGGTCAACAAACGAGCCACGGCACATCGTGCAAGAACAAGCTACGAACAAAACTCCATCAAGCCATCATTACCTCACCTTAGAAGAGTTCTTGGGGCAGCACTACTTAGCCACGCCAGCATCCCAGAAGACGAGGGCAATCATCCCTTGACGCCACAAATGATCGTCTTGAAACTAGCCAAATTACAAGCGCTGATAAAACAGCGAGCTACGTCCTGCATTAGCAAACACTATACACCGGCAGATAGTAGAACACCTCTTCTAGCACTGAGGACATGTCTCCCATCATCCTTTTGGGGTTTTCTTGAAATAAACAATTTTGAATTTTTCCACTCGACCATTCTGAAACACGTCCAAACTCATACCTGCGCAGGAAAACTCGCCCCTCCGCGTCGTCTAGTCAGCAATTTCTACTCAAACACTACTCCCAATGCTGCAGAACAAAGTATATTGTTGACTCTGACAAGGAAAAGCAGCAGTGATCACTTGTCACTCCAAACGACAAGCTTCTCCTTGCGCCACCAACATTTTTCGTTGCAACAATTGATGCAAAAGTGACTGAATTTTTGCGTGTAGTTTTTGGATTTTACTGCAAGAGGAATGAAGAAATCATGTGGATCGTGACGTAGAATAATGCTTTCTGGTACACGACACAATGCACACGATCACGATCGTTCCTGAGGCGCTATTCGAAACGGACCATGAGGGAGGAGGTAAGATGCACTATATTTCTTGCATGCTCTGCTCAGAACATGCAGAAACTATCGTTATAACGCTAGCAGTATTGCATTGGCAAGAATTCTTGGAGATATTTCCGCTTGCCGTAAGAACAGGGATGCATTTTTTCCCACAAACCTCGCTCATCCCGAACATGGTTCAACAGGAACTACGGCTGGTTTACATGCTGATGATCCACGTAGATCTGCAACAGCAAGAAATGAGCGTGGTCCATGCCACAAGGTCGCTTGGAGTTGACCAGCGCGCGGCCAACACTGGTTGCATGAAGTATGTGGCGCGCCCACATGCCACATGGCAGATTTCTTACGTCATGAACAACGTGACTTGACCCTACTCGCCCTACATTTTGTAGGCTATACAGCCTATATAGTCTCTATGCTGCATGTTGAGGGAAAGTCCCAGCTGGAAGGCCTACAACACGACATGCGTGCTCTTGAGCTGGACATCAAGATGCACTTGATCCGATCTAGATCAACGGGTGATCCATGTAAGTGCAGGAGCGCTTGATCAAGGTGACTCGGAACAACTGCTGAACCGTGATCTACGAGACCTGGCATTCTTGTGTCACGAGGCACGTGATTTCATCATTCCTCGTGCAGTAAAATCCAAAAACTACACGCCAAAATTCTGTCACTTTTGCATCAACTGTTGCAACGAAAAATGTTGGTGGCGCAAGGAGAAGCTTGTCGTTTGGAGTGACAAGTGATCACCGCTGCTTTTCCTTGTCAGAGTCAACAATACACTTTGTTCTGCAGCGTTGGGAGTGGTGTTGGAGTAGAAATTGCTGACTAGACGTCGCGGAGGGGCGAGCTTTCCTGCGCAGGTATGAGCTTGGACGTATTTCAGAATGGTCGAGTGGAAAAATTCAAAATTGTTTATTTCAAGAAAATCCAAAAGGATGATGGGGGACATGTCCTCAGTGCTAGAAGAGGTGTTCTACTATCTGCCGGTGTATAGTGTTTGCTAATTGAGGACGTAGCTCGCTGTTTTATCAGCGCTTGTAATTTGGCTATTTTCAAGACGATCATTTGTGGCGTCAAGGGATGATTTCCCTCGTCTTCTGGGATGCTGGCGTGGCTAAGCGTTGCTGCCCCAAGAACTCTTCTAAGGTGAGGTAATGATGGCTTGATGGAGTTTTGTACGTAGCTTGGTCTTGTACGCTGTGCCGTGGCTCGTTTGTAGACCCATAAATCGTGCCAATATTGGGCCAATATTGAGGGGTATGCCAATTTCATGGTTCCCTTCAAAAGATTTTGCGCGGGCTTTGGAATGTCGATCTTCACCCCAAAGCAAACCTACCTGCAAAATTTGAGCGAAATCTGAGAGATCGACTTGCACATATGTTCTGGTTTTCTCAGACATGCTCTCTTTAATTGTACATCGATGAGAATGACATAACTCTAGAACAGCCAGCAGTGTCATGGATTCTGCTCAAATATCGTGATTTTTTCTAATTTTTCTTCCTCTTTCGTCTGCCATAATTATACCTTTGATTTATTATTGATGAGGTACCACAACGGCAAGTATGTATACCTATGTATACCAATATTTCAAGTAGATGAAAATGATTTGAAGAGATTTCGAAGGCGTCGGTCATATTGAGTTGTTTTGTTTGCCGACCAGACAAAGGAAAGTTACATGGGCAGGAAAACTACGGAACACAGGACGGAATCTACGATCAACATGCAACCGTCGAGCGAGATAATAATATAATAATCTTTATTTCAGGATTACCCAAAGGCTAACGCCTATCTGAGGGATCTCCTATTTGTGTATGTACTACTTGTAGTAACATAGTTAAGGATGCGAGAATCGCCAATTTGGAACGGGTGAACATTTAGATGTTCACTTTAGGCCTTGTTCGCCAACTATGACAGTTTGCTCCATTTTCGTAATTCGAAAATGGGCAAAATAAAAATCAGACTACAATAACTTATCACTCTCCCCCCCCCCCCCCCCCTGCGCAGACCTGAAACGGTGGTGCGCTTATGGGCTGCCTGGTCCCCAGATGCCTCCCTGATCCGCTACGGGGTGCATTCCATGATCCAAGCACCTGTATCACTTCGTTGATCCAAAAGCGAATGCAGCATTGCCGGTCGCCCACCGCGCCGGGCTGCCGCCTACGCGACCAGCCTGAGACTGGCCCTGCCGCATTTGGCGCTTCTAAGCGCTGCGATGCGGTAGACAGGTCACGGGGCTGCCAATCACGTGACTGGCTTTAGGACAGTTTCATACTGCACGGCAAGGCGGCAAGCTCAGGTCGCACGCGGCAGCGGCGTAAGCTGGGCGCCGTGAGGGCTGGTGATGACTATAGTTTCCTCCTTCCTCCTCCGGACACTTCCATTAAGTACCTTCCAAGTTAGAGGTATATTGGAGTGCGCATCCAGGATGTGCTAGGGCTGTTAGGCCGCGGTCACACCGAGCTCGATTCAGCCGTTCAGCCGAAACAAGCGCTTGTTTACGTCACTATTACCATGGAAATGGCTGAAAAATGTCCTACAAGCGACTTTCAGCCGTGGCTGACTCTCAGCCGTTTTTTTCCGGCTTGTTTCAGCCACAGCTTGTACAAGCGGCCGAAAGCCGAAATTCAAAAAATAATTTGAGTGCGCTTGGAGCTCCGGAGCACACCATGTAGCTAGTTGACATGATGAACTGATATTGATGTTCTTTCTTGTGTCAACAATCTAACAATCTTTCGTCCTGGCATTTGTTTGTCTGTCTAAAACTGTCGTTTGTAGCAGTAATCTGCCTCTCGTGCCTTGATGTTGTGCCTCGTGCTAGCTATTGGTCTGTTTTCTTGACCCTTGTCGTGTTGTATATTGTTGGCTGTCCTCTGCCCGTATCCATTCAGCATAATTATGCGAATCTATGAGCATCTATCATGTAGAAATTGCTGACATTGACGCGGAAACGCGATTAATATTAATAATAATAATACAGCTCACAGACACATGTTGAATATTTTGGACCCGCTCTTAGCACTCCTTTCATGTTTCCTATAATACCGATTTCAGAAAACGTCACAGTGGTGCAATTGAACCGCGCGGTGCGAGGCAGAATGAGGGTTAAAACTGTACTAGTACGTCAGTAAGTAAGCGCTCGAAGCGACTGCCCCAGAATCCCCTAACACCATCATCAAAGATGTTGTTTGTGCGTTTTCTCGAAATATTCTGCATGTATCCGAGTGAGTGTATCGCCTCTCAATAAGCAGCCGGGCGATATCAAAGGGTCTTGCTAAATCCCAGCTTACGGACTTTGTTCTACAATTTGCAGCACTTATCGTAGAGCCTTCCTCCCGCTGGGCATATTAACAGTAATGCTGAGACATGTTACTGTAGGGTATATGACTGCAATGTACCTGACAGCCGACCACGGTATATTGTTCTATAGTGCTGCTGAGTATTCCAGGACTGCCCAGCCCCACGCTCTCCGTGTGTTGGTATCCGCAATGAGCAACATCAACGTCTCACGGATACTAAGCTAAGTGACTTGCTCGCAACTTGCTAATTCATGTATGCCTCACCATTTTGACACGAGGTCTACAGTTTTTTGGTGTGGAGATCTCACTGCTGGCCTGAGGGCGCACTGAGGGAATATGATGTGTCAAATAGTACTGGGCAGCTGTTATTGGCTTTCCTCTAGGAGGTCCACACGCTATTGCTTGGAGCGAGCACGGACGCATCTATCTACGTGCAATGGCAAACTACATGACTGTACAGTACATGGCTTTACGCTCCCGTGACTACCACCGAGAAACGCAGTGTCATCTGAATTGCGCAACTTGCTGCTACTTTCACCGGTAGATGGCGCAGGTACGCTGTCCATTGAAATATCCGTTGTTTGTTAAGCATGATGCTACAATCGTACCTAAAAAGATTTTTTTAAGAGAACACAAACCTACAAACCATGTAAAAGACAGTAAGTACTGGATAGGCGCTATCCACAATGCCAGTTAAGGAGGCTCCGAACAGTTGCGCAGCGCAGTGTAAAAAGGGCACCTCCGAAATCTGTTTTTTTTGCGGCGAGATTCAAAAAATGTTGTGTTCCATGCGGAAACAAGCTGTTGTTCAGAAAGAAGTTTTTTTATTTCTCTGTGCTCGCAGTTGTTCCAGGATGTAGTTCTACTCGTTGCAGGTTTCTGTAGCCGTGGCTGTTTCTACGCTGGAAAGAATCACTGGCCATGGCTAATGCAAAACAAAGGCAGTTCCTACGCTGCTTGATTTTTTTGTGAAAACTTTGTTGAAGCGGTACGATGTGGCCACGAAGAACAAATATATTACTGACGAAGAAGGGTGAGAAAAGCAGGCTGAAGTCAGCGAAGACATCGATGTCGAACGTAGTGATACTAGTACTGGTACTGGAATTTAGCATGGACTACCTGCGGAGCGTGAAGTGGCTGCCCACTCGCTGGTAAGTGGACCCACTTGCAGCTCCAGTCGCACGAGTACCGTTTGAAACTTTCTGTGGATCCTAGAGTATCCTGAGCTCAGTGGACGACGCATCTCAGAGATGCTGAACTTGGGCTACTGTCCCTGTAGGAATGAGGTTCGTGTCAACCACTGAACTGCACTGATGGTGTAAGGAAAACGCTGGCCAGAAGCTTGTGTTCTGAACCAGGGACGAACTTCTAAATCCTGCTTTTGTAGAAATAGGGATGCCACAACTAAGATGTGCACACTCAGGTGTGTATTGGGTAAATGCCTGTGGTTGATTATTTTGAATCCTTTCCTATGCGCAAGTTCATGCGTTTGTGTGTGTGTGTGTGTGTGACTGTGTGTACGCGCGCGCGCGCGCGTGTGTGTGTGTGTACACGCGCGTGTGTGTGTACGCGCGCGCGCACGCGAGAGTGTGTGTGTGTACGCGCACGCATGCGCGCACGTGTGTATGTGTGTGTGCAAGCTGTTGAAAGGTGTAATCCGAGCACAAGTTGCTATGTCTAACGTAGTTTGTTCCCTATCCTCGCTTCAGCGTTGGGCAGGTGTATGAGTGTGTGTGTACGAACGTGTGTGTGTGTGCGCGCGTGCTCGTGCCCGCATGTGTGGGTTCGCACGCAATGTTGATCTGGGTTATGCACATGTCCCCACGAGTGCACTGTGTGCATGTGCATGCAAATGTCTGTGTACATGTATGTGTGTATGCACGTGCATGTGTGCGCGCGTGTGCAAAGCTAGGTGTGGAAGGGGGGGGGGGGGAGGGGCTCACGGTGCTGGTTCTGTATGCCTCTCCTCTCTGCTGTCCGCAAGGACAGTGTGGTAATGGCTTTACAGTACAGGAGTTGCATGTGAATGCGCATTTGTGAACCGCATTTGAGACACAAAAAGAATTGCCGAGAGAGCATGACAGTACACTACATGTAATTGTATATCGTATGTGTGCACGCCAGCGTGTGTAGATGCATATTGCCCTTCATGCTATGTTTTTCTGGAGTCTGATGCTATCAACGCAAGTGACAACCAGCAAATGCATGCCCAGTGCAGTGGCTGGTCTTCATGCTTTTATTTACACCAAGTCCTACTATGGACTAGTAGTGTTACAATGACGCGTGCACGAGAGTGCGTGCATGAGGGTGGGTATTTATGTGCGTGCGCACGCGCGTGACTGTTTAGTGTGCCTTATTTTGAATGCCTTTTTCACATTATTCATCTGCCAGTTTCATGGTCGAGGTTGTTATGAAACCTCGCTGCCTTACATGTACATGTACACTACTCGTATAACAATGTGCTAGGACTGAAGGCTACATGACATACATGTAATGATACGGTCTGGTATGTCCAATGGAGGTTGCAGCATGAAAATAACTTCTTCTAAAATAATATTACCATACTACCATGTCATTGGTAGTGATATTTAGTCAAGAAGGCAAGAATGGTCAGATTTTCTAAAAATGCTATTTTCAGAATTGGCCTAAAAATACCATATTTCGATACCTATATTGTTTGGTAGGGGCCTAAAGTGCCTGGTGACACCATCAAAACTGTCCATTATCGGTTTCCTTGGGGCTCAAGGATCACAGAAAGCCACAAAAATCAATATGTCCATGGACAAAATGTTGCAGGCTGAACCATTTCACAATTCAGCACCCGATGGAAATTTCGGTTCCCGTAATTTCGAAAAAGTGGCTCGCCAAGGGCAAAACCAAGCCACAGTCTATCTTGTGTAGCCAAAATACCTCCAAATGTGGTTCTTAAACATATGATGAAGAAAATGCTTAGTATCCTCCTTCCAGGAGGCATCTTTGGGTCAAAAACCAAATTTTTTTACCATTTTTTGCCGAAAATCAAGAAATTGTACAATCACTAAATACACCAGAATACCTCTTATATGCCTGGTGACCCTACCTAAAAACTATACGAAATTGAAGAAGAGACATCACTCCACCATTCTATGCATAAAAAACAGGGTGTCCATGGACCTTTTATTTTTACTTCTTTAGGTGGGAGCCTCCTTAATAGCTGTGGTGATGAAATACATGGACTCTGTCGACCATGGGTCTCGGCGTCACAGTGCCATGTATGCATGTATGCATGAGATATTGCTTGAATGTGCAATTACTAGAATTGACATGGGCCATTGAGGATGGGCAGCTGCTCCTTCCACACACAACCGGTCAAGGTTCCTGTTTAGGGCAGACTTGCCTTTGACCAGTCGCTCTTTCGTAGTTACGTCACAATACGTGCGCATAGCAGCCGACCTGTTTCATGGTCTTTCCGTGTGCTCCAATGACACCACCGGACATCTGCAGGTTGAGTCGTGCACGCATGGTCCTCCGCAGATACCAATGTATGCTGAATAAACAACAAGACTTAGGGTAGGTGAGCTAAAAAGAAGAAACATAGTAAATGTAGAGGTGCAGAGCTAGTACTTTGTACGGAATCAAACCAGCACTCGCACCAACTTTCCATGTATTGTGACAGACGGTGACAGGGACCAATGTAAGCAGACTGAACTTTACCGTCAATTTCTGTTGGTACGAAACCAAGCAGGTGATAATTGGCTATCGAGTAGGAAGCTAATCAAAGATATGCTAAGATGTGTACTGTCTACAATTGTACTGCCAGGTGAAAAACAAGGCTGTCCACGGAGTGCAGATCACACTTTCTAGTATCATGGACATCGCGAGAAATCATGCCCACTTGCATGTAGCTTGAATTCTCTTGTTCAACTCAAACCTTAATACTTTCAACGTTAGGTGGAGGTTACTTCTCTGAGCATGAGGACGAGTGGACAAGTTTACAGACGTTTCGAACCGAGACACGTATGGCTACATCACAGATACAGCCATGGCTGTGCATCGGGATTTTGATCTATCTCAGTTGTTGGTGTGCGCGAGTGAGCGCCGCGCAACAAGCCAGTAAGACATTTTTATGTTTATATGGTGTAGAGGGACGGTTTCAAATAGGACACCGGTTGCAAACCGGAACGGACTCAATATTCACTTTCTCTCTTGGTATTTTGATTAGAAAACATATGTCACAGTGAGACTACGATGTGTTATACTCCGAGCCAAAATTTCATGGCTTTGCGATGACCAGAAGCGCCATATCAAGCAGGTGAGTTTTTGACGTGTTGCTTCGCACTGCGACTTGAGTTTTACGACTTTCGAAAAATCAACTTCTTGTCGCAGGTAAACAGCGGCTCGCCTCTCGCCAATAAAGCACCGCATACCAATCAAAACTAATGGAAGCACACACAAGGCTTATTGTTACTCTGTACTGGCCGTCGTGGAGCGATAGCAATTACCTAATTTCAGACCCAGAGTGAATTTGACGTGCACTCTAAAACGTGTCCGGTTTGGAGCCACCTCTGGTTTGAACCTTTTTGAAGCGAAAAATTGGGCAACTTGGAGGCAATGGGTCAACACAAAGGAGTGGCTCAGTTCGATTGACTCTGGCCCCAGAGCAAATTTCAACATGCCAGTTTCCTTCCACAAACATATTTCGAGTGAAAAATCAACGCTGACGATCGGTTTGTGTCTATACAAATTTGGCTGTCAAAACGTCCCGGTATCGAGCCGTCCCCTCTACGCTTCGAAGAATTTGTTGGTAACCTCAGCAATCACCACTTTGTTCTATACAAGTGAGATCATCAGGAAAAGGCCACATGAAGAGTGATGCTTGTACAAGTAAACAAATGTCTACAGACAGGATCTCTCGAGTGTCGAGGCCCATCAGCCTGTATGTATTTACAGGAAGCGTGAGTGTAGGCGATTGATAAAAAATGTTAAAATATGGTTTCTAGCCATAAATAAATGAGTTTTGTTTTTTATCCATATTAGTGGTAGAGTACATCTGGCCACAAGCCTGTTCGAGACCTGTCGTTACAGTCAAGGATATGGTTCAGATGACGACTGCACAAAAGCTAAGTGGTAGAGCATCGGTGGCTATTTTTCTTCAGACCTTCCCGTTTGCATTTTTCCCTCAAAAACCGGAATAGTTTCTTCACCCCTTTCTGTTTTTCAACATCCTCGAAATATTGAACACCTCTTGTCGTGGTTGTAATTGTACGTAAAGGTTTTTAAAAAATCAAAAACTAGAAAAGTGTATATTTGAACAGTGTCTGAATTTGAATGGGGAGGTGGCATGAGCGCGAGTTGGTTCCCGCACCCATTTAGCCACCAAGAGAGCAGGTCTAAGAAAACCAGAAAAGCTGGGCTTGGCCTTCTTTCTGATATCACTCAAAGTTTGCTGGTAGGTCTCCTTTGAGGTCTAGAACAACCATGCAAAAAGTTTCTTTGAACAAATCGTATGGACACAGAGACCTTGGAACTTGAGACCACCTCGGAATGAACCCAAAGTAAGACTGAATCTTGGATCGAAAGGGAGCACTGGTGCAGCGTACACAATGGAACAAAGAACAAACGATCACCTAGCCAAACTTACCTTACCTCATTAGTCTTCACATCATAACCACATTGAACCATAGCTATAGGCAATCGCCACCATCTCTAAATATCACCAATTTGCATCTATAAAATGGCCGATTTTCAAGGGCCATAACGGGAAACATTTGCAGCGTCCATTTTTCTGATCCATGCACTGCAAGACAGTGGACTATCTCCACTACAACCCAGAACTTGACTCGTAAAAAGTGCTTCATGTTTTCTGGAAAACACAAATTTCATTATTTTCACTTCACCACATTGCGACATGGCCAATTTCCTAACTGACGACGCAAAGCGCCTCCTCTAGCTCCTCCACAAGGTACCACTCCAGACAACAGTACGCGCAACGCTGCCACGTGGTCACCTCTAATGAGTCTGACAAGAAACTTGCACAGACAACCCTGTCATCCCAAACAACAAGCATATCCTTCCCTGAGCGACTCGACTGTCACTAGCAGAAAAGCTCTTCAGAAGTGTAAGAAATATGCTTGCGTGATATGGCAAATCGATGGATCTGATCGAGTTGATCAACAATAAAGATCAGAATCAAAATCTGAAAGATGTGGTAGATCAGCAATATAATTAATTATATTAACGAAGCCAGGATGAATGATGGCATGCTAGTCACCTGTCCTTGGTCGTGAGAGGGCCTGTTGCACGGGCAAAGCGAAACGCAAGCATCACCAAGTGAGATTTTTGACTAGGTTTTAGCTGATTTTCCAGTTTTAAATGGTTTTCATTGAATTTAGATTTTCAAGATATAAATAAGATTTTCTTGATATAAGTCGCAGGTCTTGACTCTTTCCTTCCACTGGGCAGTCGCCTTGTCACTTCCGATGCTGCAGGTCCGGACTCGTCCCTTCCATCACACCGCCCGGCCACTCGTCGGGTGTCTGACTCTTCCGTTGTCTTCATCACTGGCTTTCGTGGTGGTCTTTCACGTATCCTCCCACATACGCTCGTTGTCACTTCTAGTATCGTATAGATCCGCTGAATCACCTCCAGACACTCGTTCCTTTTCACTGACTCGCGAACACCTTAAGAGAGCATGTCTGAGAAAACCAGAACATATGTGCAAGTCGATCTCTCAGATTTCGCTCAAATTTTGCAGGTAGGTTTGCTTTGGGGTGTAGATCGACATTCCAAAGCCCGCACAAAATCTTTTGAAGGGAACCATGAAATTGGTATACCCCTCAATATTGGCCCAATATTGGCCCGATTTATGGGTCAACAAACGAGCCACGGCACAGCGTACAAGAACAAGCTACGAACAAAACTCCATCAAGCCATCATTACCTCACCTTAGAAGAGTTCTTGGGGCAGCACTACTTAGCCACGCCAGCATCCCAGAAGACGAGGGAAATCATCCCTTGACGCCACAAATGATCGTCTTGAAAATAGCCAAATTACAAGCGCTGATAAAACAGCGAGCTACGTCGTCAATTAGCAAACACTATACACCGGCAGATAGTAGAACACCTCTTCTAGCACTGAGGACATGTCCCCCATCATCCTTTTGGGGTTTTCTTGAAATAAACAATTTTGAATTTTTCCACTCGACCATTCTGAAATACGTCCAAACTCATACCTGCGCAGGAAAGCTCACCCCTCCGCGACGTCTAGTCAGCAATTTCTACTCCAACACCACTCCCAACGCTGCAGAACAAAGTGTATTGTTGACTCTGACAAGGAAAAGTAGCGGTGATCACTTGTCACTCCAAACGACAAGCTTCTCCTTGCGCCACCAACATTTTTCGTTGCAACAGTTGATGCAAAAGTGACTGAATTTTTGCGTGTAGTTTTTGGATTTTACTGCAAGAGGAATGAAGAAATCACGTGGATCGTGACGTAGAATATTGCTTTCTGGTACACGACACAATGCACACGATCACGATCGTTCCTGAGGCGCTATTCGAAACGGACCATGAGGGAGGAGGTAAGATGCATTATATTTCTTGCATGCTCTGCTCAGAACATGCAGAAACTATCGTTATAACGCTAGCATTATTGCATTGACAAGAATTCTTTGAGATATTTCCTCTTGCAGTAAGAACAGGGATGCATTTTTTCACACTAACCTCGCTCATCCCGAACATGGTTCAACAGGAACTACGGCTGGTTTACATGCTGATGATCCACGTAGATCTGCAACAGCAAGGAATGAGCGTGGTCAAGGTCGCTTGGAGTTGACCAGCACGCGGCCAACACTGGTTGCATGAAGTATGTGGCGCGGCCACATGGCAGATTTCTTACGTCATGAACAACGTGATTTGACCCTACACGCCCGTCTCTGTGCTGCATGTTGAGGGAAAATCCCAGCTGGAAGGCCTACAACACGACATGCGTGCTCTTGAGCTGGACATCAAGATGCACTTGATCCGATCTAGATCAACGGGTGATCCATGTAAGTGCAGGAGCGCTTGATCAAGGTGACTCGGAACAACTGCTGAACCGTGATCTACGAGACCTGGCATTCTTGTGTCACGAGGCACGTGATTTCATCATTCCTCTTGCAGGAAAATACAAAAACTACACGCAAAAATTCAGTCACTTTTGCATCAACTGTTGCAACGAAAAATGTTGGTGGCGCAAGGAGAAGCTTGTCGTTTGGAGTGACAAGTGATCACCGCTGCTTTTCCTTGTCAGAGTCAACAATACACTTTGTTCTGCAGCGTTGGGAGTGGTGTTGGAGTAGAAATTGCTGACTAGACGTCGCGGAGGGGCGAGCTTTCCTGCGCAGGTATGAGTTTGGACGTATTTCAGAATGGACGAGTGGAAAAATTCAAAATTGTTTATTTCAAGAAAACCCCAAAAGGATGATGGGGGACATGTCCTCAGTGCTAGAAGAGGTGTTCTACTATCTGCCGGTGTATAGTGTTTGCTAATTGACGACGTAGCTCTCTGTTTTATCAGCGCTTGTAATTTGGCTATTTTCAAGACGATCATTTGTGGCGTCAAGGGATGATTTCCCTCGTCTTCTGGGATGCTGGCGTGGCTAAGTGGTGCTGCCCCAAGAACTCTTCTAAGGTGAGGTAATGATGGCTTGATTGAGTTTTGTTCGTAGCTGGTTCTTGTACGCTGTGCCGTGGCTCGTTTGTAGACCCATAAATCGTGCCAATATTGGGCCAATATTGAGGGGTATGCCAATTTCATGGTTCCCTTCAAAAGATTTTGTGCGGGCTTTGGAATGTCGATCTACATCCCAAAGCAAACCTACCTGCAAAATTTGAGCGAAATCTGAGAGATCGACTTGCACATATGTTCTGGTTTTCTCAGACATGCTCTCTTAAAGCCATTAATAAGCAACTTCGTAAGAACCCAGATATTGTAATATCACGTCCAGACAAAGGTAGAGCTACCATGATAATGTCCAGAATGGATTATCTGACCAAAATGATGACTATCCTCAACGATGAAACTAAATTTCAACGCATCGGCCCATTTCAATAGATGACCACATAGAGGCCATAGACACAAAATTGAAGAACTATCTGCTACGCCTGTGGGGTGAAAAGCAGATTTCTGAGTATGAGTATAATCGTTTAAAGCCCACGGGGTCGGTTAGACGGAGGATGTACGGTTTGCCAAAGATTCACAAGGAAAACATCCCGTTGCACCCTATACTTAGTATGTCGGGTTTGCCACAATATAAAATATCCAAATGGCTATGCGTCTAACTCCAACCCGTGTTGAGTTTGTACAATAATCACTGTGTCAAGGACACCTTTGAATTTGTCGACAAACTGGCGGAGTCGGAGTTTGAGTCGAATGGTTACATGTGCTCTTATGACGTTGTGAGTCTGTTTACGAACGTCCCGCTACGTGAATCTGTCTATATCTGTTCCTCCGCCTTATACCACAACAGATCGATTACTCCGCCATGGCTGGGTGAGAAGAAATTTGTAAAACCGATGGGGATGGTGACGTCTGGAGAGGAATTTTCATTTAACAATATCATGTTTAAGCAGGTGGATGGAGTCGCGATAGGCTCTCCGCTCGGCCCGATTTTAGCAAATATTTTTAGTTGGATTCTATGAATCTTCCATTCAACCATGCATCAATGTGGCCACCTACGTACTGTAGGTATGTCGATGATGTATATTTCCAGGATAAGGATGAGGAGACATGCCAACAGTTTTTATCCGTTTTTTAAACAATCTTCATCCAGCACTGAAATTTACATCAGACGCGGAAGAGAATGGAACAATATCTTTCCTGGATGTCAGCATTAAACGTAATGTTGACACTCGTTCTTTGGACAGGACAGTGTATCGAAAGCCTACCTTTACTGGCTAGTACATTCCATGGGGAAGCTACACACCGACAAAGTCGAAAAGGAATTTGGTTAAAGCCCTGGTTTGTCGTGCCAATCGAATATGCTCTCCACATCTATTGCAAAATGAGATGGATCGACTTTCCTCCATACTTTTGAAAAATGGCTATCCCAAACATTTTCTGACCAAATTACTTGACGAGAAACTTGTACTATCTAAACCACCAAACGTACGGACCGAATAAATGTCTGGTACTCTATTTTCTTTTTAATCTTTTTTAGCTCTGCACGTTGTTCTGTCACCTGCAAACTTTTTCTTTTCTCTCTCCTTTGCAAATTCGCTACTGTCTTGGCATCTACATGTTCACTCTCCAATTTGGACAGTTTCTCTGTCAACTGATGGAACTCACTTGTCAGCTTTGAACATACATCTGCACTCACATCCTGATCAAACACACCCTTCCCTGAACATACAGTTTCACCACACTGCCCCCTACTCGTGCTGGAACTGGAGCTACTTGTACTGCCAGTGCTAGTGCTGGTGTTAGTGTGACTTCTAAACCATAGAATATTTGAGTTACCCTCATCAAACTCCTTTAGACATTGAGCCCCAGACGCGCGTGAACTACTTTTTGCCAGAGTTGTGCGCTTGGCGACCAGTGACTTTTCCCTTGACCAGACGGTGGACACTGACGATAGAGGAGCAGATGTACTCGTTGTTTGTTGAAGCAGGGCAGATAAATAGTTGAAGAGAACGCGCTCCTTGTGTTGCTGCGTCGAGGTATTATTACAAATAAATTTGTAAAGTTCCACAACTAATCCTCTTGCTACAAACTCGCGGGATGGCAGAGCTCCACTGAGCAACTGGGACGATAAAAATCCCCAGCGATAGAACGGATCATTGACACTGTCTTTCTGCTCAGGCGCATCCATCGGCGAATTACAAATGCGCGACTTCCTTCACAGTCATCTTCACAAAACACATTTGCGCTGTGTGATCTTCAGCCGTGCCATCTTGCCACCCTTTGTTTCCGAAGGTTTTTTTGACACTGAACACGAATATCGTATCGAGAAACCCATGGATAGCCGGAATCACTTTCAAAATTGATGGCGAAATCTTTACATACGTCGTAGAAAACCCAATTTTGGCCGCATAAACTTCTGAGAACCCTCATTCGACGCAGGAAAATCTAGGCAAACCGACTGGGAAAATTTACCCCATGACAGCCATATTATGCCAGCGCAAGGCGGCTGAAGCCCCCCAAGTCGCGCAACCCAGCTTTCCCGTACAAACTCTGGAGAATAATGAGTACGTATTTTTCGGACCAGTGGAGTCCCTACGCGCGGTAGTACTACGCCTGCCCTGGGCCGGCTCTGGTTCTGCATATGTCGAGAAGGAAGTTCGCCATATTGTCACCGCCTCTTATCCGTGCGTTTAATTGTATGTCGCGTTTGGGACGACTCGTGCATTCAAGGTGCTGAAGGATGTTCTACCTACCCTTTCAACAACAAAAAAACCTATACTTTTTTCAATGCCGGCAGTGTGAGAGTCGGTATGTGGCCAGGCCTGTTCTGCACCTTGGCGCACGAATACGTCAGCATGTACCACTGAGGTCAGTCCCGGTACACGCACGTGGTTCTCGTCCTCGATGTGGGTGTCCCGTCACTTCGGAGCGTGACGTCTCGTCGCGCGACATTTCGAAGCGGTCATTTCGAAGACAGTCAGGTAGGAACGGGGACACTCCGGAGTTTGTCAAATTCGGCGCCAGACGATTCGACGAGAACCAGTTCGGAGAATGGCCACGACATCGCCTGTTCATTTCGTCATCACACCCGCTTTTGCTGGGAGAAAAATCGCACTTCTTTTCGCCTGTTCATTTCACGACTCCCTGGTTATAACTCTACACATCCGTCCTTCAAAAGCAATGGCTTTTGCTGGGAGAAGAATCGCACCTCTTTTCGCCTGTTCATTTCACGACTCCCTGGTTTTAACTTTTCGCCTTCGTCCTTCAAAAGCAATGACACCAGACTTATTACCACAGATTCTTGTCGAGGTCGACGATGGCTGAGGAACAACTCGACTATGTTGGCATCACAAGCCGAGGAAGACCGAAACTGGTTAAATCCGGCTATGGATACGTGCAGGACAAGCGAGGTCGAGACGAGATTGTCTACTGGAAATGCGAGAGCCGCGACGAGTTTGTATGTAACGGACGATTGAGGACAGACGCCAGATTGATAGTAGCTTATGTTGGGAGCCACAATCGCGCTCCATATGCAACCAGAGCTGAGGTTGTGAAGGCGCTCACGGACGTGAAGGAGAAAGCCAAATCCAAAGCCTAAGCTAAAAACCTCCCCGTGATACAGAACTGCCATTGTTATAATAATTTGGTTTGTCGCCCTCCTAAATGTGCGTCGACTGAGGTTGCGTCACGTGAAACATTTTCCTAGTCCGGTGTTTGGTCTGGCGCAGCAGCACAATCGACTTCCTCATCGACGGCATGTGCTGGGCTTGGGCCGGCCCAAGTCTGCAAAGCAAAGAGGTGCAGACCTGTGAAAACAACACCGAAGAAGACAATGCCAGAGACACCCAGTCGACGAGTCACTCGCAGCCAGGTGAGATGCGTACTGGAGGAGACCAACAGGCGACGATACTGGAAGTGACAACGAGCGTAAGTGGGTGGAAGCGTGGAAGACCACCACGAAAGCCAGTGATCAAGACAACGGAAGAGTCAGACACCGGACGAGTTGCCGGGCGGTGTGATGGAAGGGACGAGTCCAGACCTGCAGTATCGGAAGTGACAACAAGGCGACTGCCAAATGGAAAGGACAAGTCAAGAGCTGCGACATCGGAGGTGACAAAAAATACGAGAATTTCTAACAGTCAGCTATCGGCGATCAAGAGTCATCTCTAGGTTAGTGGTAGTTGTCGTGAGTTGTACAGAGATGATGTTTTCTCAGTTTTGGCCCGTGGCAGATCTGTATTACAACTGTCTGTTTTGGAAGCGTTGTATATTCGCAAGTTGTCCCCTGAACTGTGTGTCCGGAAGGAAAATGTGTTGTCACTTCAGTTGTTTGGCGCTAATCCTCGTGAAAGTGTCAGGAATGCTTCTTCTCATTGATGTTTTCATTATTTTTTAATAATTTCTTCACCTTCACCCTGTTGTTGACTTGTTCAGCTGATTTTTATTTTTTCAACACGTATAGTGTGAGTTCCCAATCTATTCTTTTGTTCTATATGTTGCTGTGTTTGACATTTTTTTCTATTATTCACTGTATTTACCCATGATGAGAAAGGAACGAAAACGTTTGGTTACGAAATTGGCTTACTTGACTCTTTGGATTGCGTCGTGCTGCCACCTTTTCTTTCGAAATTGAATACGCCTCCAATTTTTCTTTGCAATAATAATAATAATAATGACAGTTCGCATATCACTCCTTGCATGAGGTCAACGCATCTGTTGACAATTTCGAGCCAAGCAGCTCTATCAGAAGCAGATTGCACAGCGTCTAGAAGCGAGAGATTAATGCATGGTAAGTCCTTCTTGATGACGTCGATCCATCAGAAATCGAATTTTCACGTAATATACCAAGTTAAGCACGAGATGACATTCTCAGCTGTGAAGGACGTTGGCGGATGTTCATGCATGTCGATAACGATACTGGCAAGACAATTGGATAATACGGTCAAACCACGATTCAAAGACACAAAGCACCATTCCACACAACTTGCTTGGCTCGAAGGATGCAAAGATCAGGAAAAAGGGAAGCTATGCGAACAAGAATCATCCAAACCCGAACGCAGCAGTAAAACAGCACTGTACTTCGACTATGATACTTTAACGTTGGAGGGAAAATAAGCAGAGGTAACAAACAGCAGTTTCACCCGACGATCGTTTCGCCGTATAGATAAATCACCTTCCCTTCCTTATCAAGAAGAGGTTGGTGCGACTTGGGCGAAAGCAGGGGAAGAGTGTGTTGCTCCCTACATGTGATTGTGGTCCCCAGCGCGAGCTTGCGACTTAGATGGTTTGGAGGCAACAACGTTGTGAATGGCCAACGGTGCTCAGCGCTTGCTTAGCACCTCCATGAGCGACACTGACTCATGCTGCTATCTGGAGTTCACAAGGTGTTTGTCGCGCTGGAAACACAGCGTCTCTGTAAGTTTGGATCCCTGATGATGTTTGTGCGTGGAGAGCACTATATAAATGGTGCTCTTCAGGCACAATCTTCCTCAGCTTCCGCAAGCGCAACTGATGAGAGTTGAACTCCCCGAAACACTGTGTATTCAGCAGGGAGTGGTGCTTTCTTGCAGGTTTGCCAAGTGGGCTGTTCGATGGACTTCTCGTGTGCTCTGGATGTCAGTCGTGAGTCAGTCAAGTGAGAATTGAAGTCGGCAGGAAAACCGCGAGCTCCCATATAGGGACAACACACTCTTCCCGTCCTTATGTTATTATTATCCAAAACTTAAAATGAAAATATGTTGTAATACCATCCAATGTAATTTCAGATTTGTGCATTGATTCCCTCTGTGCAGTAAAATGGAATGCGTGTGCTCAAACCAGCACCAGCACTTGGCAAGTCGATTGGACTTTTCGATATGACGGCAAAACCTGGAGGGATGCCAACATATCCTGTCGGTCTTTTGGCGGATCACTGGCTACTGTTCATACAATGGCTCAGCTGACATGTGCTAACTCGACATCTTGTAGTTGACGAGTGTGGTTGCGAGTTTTTTACGTCTGACGTCTTGCTCCCCCAGCCGGGAGCATGGCGTCCATTGATTTCGGAATTTTGGATAGTGAAGGCTTGGAATCACTGGCAAAGGCCAATAACGTCAAATGGGCCGGCCTGAGCCGGGTGCAATTGGTAGGCGCCCTGAGTGGAAAGTTGCAACCACTGGACGATCAGAGCGACACACACAGGGTCACCAAGCAGGCAGGCGATGCGAATGTACCAGTACTGATGCTACTTCGCTAACGAAGATGATGGTTGACCTGATGGAGACGGTCCGAAACCTGGTAGCAGAAGTTTCCAACCTACGAAAAATCACCCTCGAAAAGGAGAAAGGAAAAGATGCCGCCATTGCAGAACTCAGGGAGGAGCTTCGCGCCCTGACACAACACCACCAGCCCATCGATGTCTCTAATCGCGCCCTCGACAGCCTCCAGGATGAGTACTCGTACCGAGCAGCTACAAACATTCCCGCAACGGGTGTACCAGTACCCACATCTGCACCAACAGGGCTTGAATCCGCAGCTCTGGGCGAGACGTACGCTAGTCGTACCCTCTCTACACCCCGAACAAGCAACGCCAGTCGTACTACTGTACTGACAAGCCTGTCGGCACCAAGTACGACTGGTCGATCGTACATGAAGCCGCCAACCGCCACAGGAAGCCCGCAGATCTGCGTGGAGGTAAGAAAATAACACGCAGAGTTGTATTCGTTGGGGGCATCAATATCAACTGCAGTGCTGATGATTTTGTTGCGTACTGTAGAAAGAAGAATGTGGAAGTTACTGGCTGTAAACTGATCCCCTCCAGAACAGTGTATGGCACGTTGTACGCACATCTGACAGTTGCTGAGCATGACGAAAGAAATGTTCTGGGAAACGATTTCTGGCCCGAGCATGTAACAGCACGAGAATGGAAGTTCAAGAACCCACCCCTCCCCAAGAAATCATAAACTGTGATTTTGAATCCACACGCACCCATCTTTTTTCCCACTAGGACCACATCGACACCATCATCTAACAGTGTGTCAGGGCAACTGAACCCAGATGCACCTACCTTCACTCTCCCATCACCATACGATACCTCAGCCTTCATACCAAACAAACATCCCCATCATATGCGGCTAGCCACAACCAATGCTTGCAGCTGGTACCCAAAGGCCGATGAAATTAATAACATAATTGGTACTTCAGACATGGACATATAAGGCATCACCGAAACCTGGCTAACTCAGAAAATTCCTAACTCTGTATTATTGCCAACTGCCGCTTTTAACATAGTGCGAAGAGACCGCCCATCTCATGTCGCTCTGCGTGGCGGTGGTGTTGCTTTCTTACTCCGACCATGACTCGCCTACGTCAGATGAGCAGACCTCGAGCCTGCCAACACCAACCTTGAAATCCTATGCATTCAACTTAAAAATGGCCGCAAAGATGTCTATATTTTCTGCTGTTATCGGCCACCAAGGCAGGTCAGAGCTCTTCTCTCCTGGACCTTGTGTTATGTAACCAACCATTCCTTATCCATAACCTCACCACACTTCCCCCTGGTTCTGATCACTGTCCTGTGGTATTTGATCTCGCAATACAGACTCGTTCCCAGCAACCAGTGCACTCTGATTTGATCGTGAACAACTATGCAGCCACAGACTGGCCTGCACTTAATAACTACCTTTGGAGCCTCCCTCTTCTCGCTGCTGTACAAGAAGCCAGTAGTACAGATGAAGCATGGGTCTCCTGGCGAACACTAGTTGACACAGCCATATTATCTTTTGTTCCGAAGGTTCGAAAACGAACAAATCGTTATGGAAAGCCTTGGTTCACCTATGTGCACCATCGCCTCCGTCAACGTCGAGATCGACTATTTGCTGCAGCAAAACGTGTCAATACCCCTGAGTGCTGGGCTGCTTATCGCATTTCAAGGAACTGCCTCGTCGCTGCCATCCGTAAAGCTAAACGTCACTCCTACGACCAGATGTCAGAAGGCCTTCATGCAGATCGAGGATCGTATGACTGGTGGAAGAGAGTCAAGAAAATGTGCCACATCAATTGTCCTCACACCGCTATACCTGATATACAAGGAGTCGATACCTTAGCGGTTACCGACCCTGAGAAAGCGAACATCTTCTGTCAACAGTTCGCCAAGAATAGTCAAGCTACACCGTCGTCGGATGCAGATCATCGTGATCTCGCCATGCCTTCTTCTTCGGAAACATTCGCCATCCGCCCTCTGTCTATCGTAGAAGTATTCAAGGCACTGTCAACCATAAGTGTGCGAAAGTCTACAGCTGGCAGTCTTCCTAACAGGATCCTACGAGAGACAGCAGAAGTGCTCGCCCAATCCCTCACTGCTCTCTTTAGCCGCTGCACCACTTACCGATCCCAACCCCTTGAGTGGAAAGTTGCAATCGTTACCCCAATTTACAAGGGTTAGGGAAGTCGCAACGACCCTGCTAACTACCGGCCGATATCTCTGCTGAATGGTGTGGCAAAATGCTACGAAGCGTTAATCAGCCGCCAGGTGTATGCGTTTGTAGCGAAACAGTTCGGGTTTCGCCACCACCGAAGCACGGTTGACCAACTTGTGTATATCACATCAACTGTCAGCTCTGCATTTGATAACCGGGCCCAGTGTGATGCCGTCTTTCTCGATTTCTCGAAGGCATTTGATCGTACCAGCCATCGCCTCCTAGCCTCATGTCTGTCCGGTTGGTGTGCACCTGACTCATTCGCGTGGCTGATGGGCTTCCTCGAAGGCCGATCGATGTCTGTGCGGGTCGGAACCTCCTTATCAACCCATATGTCGCTCACCGCTGGTGTGCCACAAGGCTCCCACCTAGGCCCTCTATTATTCAACCTTTCTATCAACTCCCTTCCCAGCATTCCCCAATCCAGCGATCTGACTCTGTTTGCGGATGATTCCAACATGGTCTGCGTTTCTCCGCCTACTGTCGTACCCGCCGCGCACATTGCCTCCCTGCAACTAGACCTTGATGGATGTGTGAACTGGTCTCATAAAGCGGAAGCAGTTTTCAATGCTACCAAATGTGGCCATGTTCCCTTTCGCAGACCTAAATCAAACCCACCTGATCCCAGGACCGTCACCATGGCCGGTACGTTACTGATCCAGCCCTCTTCCCACTGCCATCTGGGCATCACCCTCACTCCTTCACTCAATTTGTCCCCCATATTCAACACATTACCAGGAAATTTCGAGGTCGGGTTTTTCTTTTTAACCACATGTCCAACTTCCTTCCCTTTCCTGATGTGAATCTTTTGTATAAATGTTATGTTCATCCCCTCCTTGAATATGCTGTTCCCGTTTGGATGTTTTCCGTTTCAACCACCATGTCCACAACCCTTGATAAACTGCAGGCTACTGCTGCTAGAGCATACTTAAATAGTAAACTCAAAACGTCGGCCTGACTGGACGACTTCCAAAGAAGACCTCAATGTTCTGTCCTCTTGGGAATCTTTAGCATGGCGACGGCAGATTCTTGGCCTTGTTTATATCCACCATGTATTCTCCCAATACCCCTCCTTGTTGTCTCACTTCCAGCTACCCTCTTCCCAAAGCAGTCGTCACCCTTCATCCATAATTCTTCCTAAAGCTGGCACCTTCTTTCGTAAATCAACCCTTTTTTCTTTGAGTGTTGCCTGGAATAAACTTCCTGAAGATATTCGTTCACTCTCTACAACAGCGAAATTTAGTATTGCTGTTCGTCGGTATCATTCGCAATCTATGTTTTCTGTGAAAGGTATTCCTGACTTTTGTGTCTAGGCTAACCACATCTATGATAGTTTCAATAGTTTGTGTATATGTCAGTTATAGTAGTCCGCAATGCTGCTTTTCTAATTCTCATTATGATTAGCATGCAATGTACTACCCGAAGTACTGAATTTACTTCTTCTGCACTCTATATTCTAATGTATCTTCTACCTCTTCTCCCTTACGAACATACTTTCTCATTTTCCATACTTACTTAGGAGACTCCCTTCGATAGGCATCTATTTGCCTCTGGAGGATCCGTGAAATAAAAATCAATCAATACTAAAAATCAATCAAAGGGAACATCCGGTACGTGGGTAGGCATGACTGGTACATGGAGCGACGGAAATTGGAAAGCTTGGAAATGGGAAGCTGCATTGTCGCCCGTCACGGCACACCTTCCATGCATCACATTTTCCAAGGATTCGGGATGATTACATATACGGATACTATCAGCCAGAAATTTTCCGATTACGGACGTGGGACAACAACCATACACTTCGGCACCTCTGTCAACGATATGTGCCTAAAAGTAGGTGTATGGCCTTTGAATGAACGCAAATTGTATTCCCATAATTTTTAAATCTATACAGTCTGTTCTGTTGTACATGTTATTTTCCGCCATGAGTCATCAGTATTGAGGTTAAAACAGGTGGACTTAAACCATGCAACCCAAAATGGAATGAATTGTTTATGCAATGAAGTTGGCTCCAGTGGAGCTTGGGAACATTAACCCTTTCCATGCCATGAATGTGTTTACGCGTTTTTCAGTATGAGCCGATTGGCCATGGACGCGTTTACGCGTTCTGCCTACACTTTGCTGTACATGTGTATCGCGGACTATAGACGAGTGTACAAACTGTCGTATCTCTATTTAAATATCTCGGTTTGCAAGGGTTAAAACACCACTACAGTTCATTCATCGGAAACTGGCCCGCTGGCTTTTGAAAGTCGGATTTGGGCCGAATTGAGGATCAAAAACCCACTTTAAATCTCAAAAATCGGGGTTTCGGATCTGCTTCTCCATACATTTTGCCGTGGCATACCTTTCCTAATGCTGTTAAACCTGGCTGAATTTCTATTTCCCTGTTCTTGGACTTTTCTGGCCTCAAATGTGGCAAGGAGTAATTGCACTGGTGACACAATGCAGGATGTACTGTTGTTATCACGATATATACAACTTTGTGAGAGAGACACCAACAAGTTAGGGTGCCAGTTTCCAATGAACTGTAGAGAGGTCTTGCTCTTAGCTCTCAAGAGATATACAGTTATGCGCGATACGACATGGTATGATCGAGCGGCGACAAATTGAACAGTCAAAATGCGCATATTTCAACTTTGGGCAATCGAGTCAATTTTTGCGATTTCATGCGGGTTTTAAGGATTTCCCCCAGAGACGCTACAAACGCCCACTTCGCAGCAAACGCCCACCCTAGCGAGTCCATACTGGTTCCGTAGTTTCAGGTCAATATAGTTATAGAAAACTGGCATGAAGGTCGAATGCGTACGAAAACGGCTGTAATGCCTACAAACTGCCTATGTCTTACAAGGAGGCTCTGCAAAAGCGATTGCCATTATCTTGCTGCAAAGAAAAAAACTTCTGTCGAAAATTTCCTTCCATTCGATAAATGTTTGAAACTCGGATGTTGAGACAATAAAAAGGAAAAGGAAATATTGATACGAGTTAAGATTAACTCTCCATCACTGTAACCAGATACTATATGCAGTCAGAAACCCAAGTTGGGTGGTGTGCTGCTTTGCTGCTTCGAATTGTAGTTAGACCACTTTGTCAAATATCCTACTGGTTTCGTCATAGTTCAGTAACAATCGACATTCTTTGTTCCGTTGGGACTGTAGCTTGTGCTCATTTTTTTTCGTTGCCCTTGCCTTCCCCTCTTTGGTCTTTCCCAAATCTTTAACCTTCCAAGTTGGAAGGCTGTCGGTTAGCGCCACGGAGATGTGTTGAAGTTAGGTGTGAGGACGTCGAATGTCTCAGTACTCTGTAAGTTTTGTGCCTAGTTGTTGCACTTTCTGACTGTATAATAGTTTCTGGTTACAGAGATGGAGAGTTACTCTCAACTCGTATCTATAATTATTTCCTTTTCCTTGGTATATTCGATAAATGAGTTGTCTTTATGGTAGTTCGCTCTCCATGTGGTAATGCCGTAGAATCCATCTGGGTTTTTTGAAATGTCTGCAGTGCCACAGTGTCGCGCTTTCAGAACGAAATGGTGATTGTTCTGACGAAGCGTCATTCAACGACTTGACTGGTCGCAGTATTGCAGTTGCAAGTCGAGCAGGGTATGTCACAGAAGCTACACATACAAATTCGCTGCTAACTTGTTGAAAACTCTGAAGTGCTCAAGAAAAACACTGCCTTTGAACTTTATGTGACTTTGAAATGATGGCTTGAAACACCGCCAGAAGTGTTTTTGGTTCCTGCAATACTCTGTTCTTCGCTACCTTCTTATTCGGAAGAAACTTCCATTTGGATTTGCGAAAAAAGCCAACCACCATTATAAAATAAAAATGAGCTTCTTGCTCGAGGCTAGAGCTCAAAAACCAGGAAAGTTGACATAGTTCAGGGCTGTGGATGCCCCATACAATGTAAGGCCGAGGATGGGAGGAAAGAAGGCCAGCGGAGAGTCAAACTCAGAAGAGGGAGGAGACAATAGCTGAAGTACACGTTAACTGTGCGAATTCAAATAAACCAAACAAACAGCAAAACGAGTACACAAACTCACGAGAATAAAGACCGGAGCACAGAAATAAACCGGAGAAAGTCTACGAAGTTGGATCATATCGAAGTCTTTATAAAGGTGTTTGTTTGTAATACAAACTGTCCAATCTGCAGATAACTGGTACTTATGCTCACTGGACCAAGAAGCATCGGGAAGCCTCCAAACACTGTTCATTCCAACACCCAAGACATACGAAAATGCGTCTGCTGAGTGTGACCGAAAAGGTAGCATTCTGGCAAATATCCAGAATAGATACCATGGAGAATGTGCAAGAGACCTGCTTGGAACCCGAAACGGTCAGTGCAACAGTTCTTCCAGTGATAACTGCAAGACATCCTCGTACTTCTGCAAAACCAATACATGCAATGTGTGGGTTGCTCTTCAACGATTATCTCAATCCAAAACCTGGGCATGGATGTTACCTGTTCCAATCGCTGCAAAATACGTCTCTTGGATTACTGCACCACTACAAGAAGGTGGTGGACGGAACGAATGCGGATATTACTCCCCGGAAAGAGAGAGATTTGGAATCGAATCTTGCTCAATGAAGCTAAGTTTCTATTGCCAAAGATATACACCAAAAGGTAGGGATCTCATAGAAATTCTTATTATTATTAGGCTACTCTTATACTTGGTCCGACTTATTAAAATGTTACCTTCACTTCAAAACTCAAGCATATGTACAAATGAACACCTGTACTAAAAATTAACCAAGAGACGGTAGATAGATAGCGACGGTATCGTTTCTTGGCCTGACCTTCTAGTTTTCGAGTTGGTGGACAAGCCGTTGATTATTCACTCTCATTGTATATTCTAGTTTTCATCGCTGCTAGTGTCTCAGGGCGCATCTGCAAGTGCGTCAACCTGCGAAACTTCGACAGCTTTTTCATCTCCTGAAAGCTACACTGCGCTTCCTTGATTTTAACACTCCATAGGCACGATTTAGATGATCGACTTCGCCTCCTCCTCGTGCAGTACGACTGGCAGAATGGCTATAGGTGTTTTCGCCTGATGCTCCCATGACACCTTCAAAAGAGGCGAAAAAGTAAACCACTAAGCATAAGAAAATCACTTCTCATCACCGTGTACGTGTGCCGCGCGCGTACTGAGTCTGAAATATTTGCGTCGACATAATGGTCATGCATGCAGTCAGACCATTCGTGCTCTTCCCTGCCTGTTTCACGAATCCACTGGCCCCGGGGCCGTCTAGACATCATTCCTCTTGCAGTAAAATCCAAAAACTACACGCAAAAATTCAGTCACTTTTGCATCAACTGTTGCCCCGAAAAATGCTGGTGGCGCAAGGAGAAGCTTGTCGTTTATAGTGACAAGTGATCACCGCTGCTTTTCCTTGTCAGAGTCAACAATACACTTTGTTCTGCAGCGTTAGGAGTGGTGCTAGAGTAGAAATGGCTGACTAGACGTCGCGGAGGGGCGAGCTTTCCTGCGCAGGTATGAGTTTGGACGTAGTTCAGAATGTTCGAGTGGAACAATTCAAAATTGTTTATTTCAAGAAAACCCAAAAAGGATGATGGGGGACATGTCCTCAGTGCTGGAAGAGGTGTTCTACTATCTGCAGGTGTATAGTGATTGCTAATTGAGGACGTAGCTCGCTGTTTTATCAGCGCTTGTAATTTGGCTATTTTCAACCCACACATGATCATTTGTGGCATCAAGGGATGATTGCCCTCGTCTTCTGGGATGTTGGCGTGGCTAAGTTGTGCTGCCCCAAGAACGCTACTAAGGTGAGGTAATGTTGGCTTGATGGAGTTTTGTTCGTAGCTTGTTGTTGTACGCTGTCTTCGCCCTTGCAGTGCTGAAGCACTTACTACAAGGTTGGCCGGCACGCACGCTGGCACTACAGGTGATGTTCACTTTGGTCACTAAAAATATCGCCATTTCATTCACCGATAACAACATCACCTACCTAGGGAATTTCCAGTTTTTGCTCTTGCGCAGAAAATACAATATTTTGACCAGGCAATACAGTAGTTTACACGTGGCAAGATATAATGCATTATAAGAAAAGGAGCGACAGCTGTCAGGCCAATGGGAGCGATGTGTGTATTATTATTACAGTTCTGTCCCCACATGGAGTATTTCGCTCCTGCTCTTGAATCAGTTGAGCGCTCCTGCGTTTGCTCTTTGCGTCATGCAGAGCTCACTTACTTTTCAGTTTGAGCACCCTGGCAAGGTGCTGCATTTAAATCCGGCCACGTCCTTTATAGCTACTGAAGTAGGAGTTTCAACTTTCAGCTTTCAGTCTTGGTTGCGCGCACCTTCACCTCCTACTCATATAACTTAGAACTTTCCAAGTTGGAAGGCGGTTGGAGTGCGCTTACAGGGCGTGCTAGAGTTGATTGGCAAATGGTTGTATATAGTCTGTACCGTTGATCAGTGCCGTCCAATTATATCGCATTAGCTGATAATCAAGTCCCTGGTGGTGTTTTTAGTGGGCATAACACCGTAACTTGTATTTCCTTGATCCTTTTCTGTCCTATCTATATAAATATAAACCTATTAAAGATTACAGGAGTCGCGTTATAAACCCTTTTGTGAATTCAGTTTTTCTGGAAGCAGGCAAGTAGTCAGTATATGTACAGCTATTCCTGAGTTGGAAAGGTAACATTCAGGAAACGAACAACGATGCACATGTATTGTTCACTGGCATTCCGTGCGTTCTTCACTGTGTTCTTTCCCCTGTAGCGCCCTCCGGCATAGCTGCCAACTCTACAGACACGCAAATCACGGCACGCATATTGCAGCCACGGATACTAAGAGATTGGGTCTCTGAATTCTGCTTTGTGTACGACAAAAATGACAGTGTGGCTAACCCAACTGTAGTTTGTAACAATAACTAGTCAATCGTTTTGTCAGGCCTGGAAACCAATACTTTGTACAGGGTCAGAGCATTCTTCAAAACTACGATCGGACACAATAGTAGCATGTCCCATGAAATCAACATTGGAACATTACCTGAAGGTAGGGGATGCTGGTAAATCATATACTGCAACCAACAGGGTCAGGGGTGAAGAGTATTCTGTGACTTTTTAAGGATCTGGTGAAATGCACGTCCTTGCTATTGTATTGTTCCTCAAAATTTCGTCTTGCCCAAGTCGATTTCATCAAATGACGTTCCATGGCAATAGCATGCTTCACAGAATAGGCAGTGCTGATTCGATTGAGGCTATAGCTACCTATGTGCCCATTTTTCAAGTTGATAGAGAGAAGTATAAAGGAAGAAATGAAAATAAGATTATAGTTTTTTTATCATTGAGTGTTTTTTTTGTACACAAAACTATTGTATTGAAATGTTTTCAGTTTTTTGGTGCTGACGGCAAATACTTTGTGAAATTCGGTTACAATACCAATTTGCGAGTTACTTGACCATTATACAGGCAGACATGGTAGGGTGGTCTAAGACCATGATTGAGAAACAGAGAGTACCAGGTTAAAGTCCTCCTTGGAAGGGAAGTGATTTTTCCAGCGGTGCTGCGACCCACAGTTAATTGTTAACTTTTGGCCTGGCACGAAGAAAACATGGATTATCGATAGTTGACCACCTGCTGGTGATCTGATTTACCCATCTCCCTCCGCGTTAGGAGGAGCTGTGTCTGCGGCTTGATTATAGAAGGGTGGTTGAGTTCCTACGGATGCGGAGAACTCGGCCACCAGCCGAGTCTGACGCGAACCACTACATTTTGTTTTAACTTTTATACGTGATGTGGATGTGTTTTGCATCAGCGCCAAATTCGCCCATCAACCTCGTAATCTCAACTACAACTATCACCGTTTTTCTTGGCCAACAAGAAGGAGGCCACCTTTCCATACTTCATTATTGTGTGCACGCAAAGTCTGCTAATGATCTGTCCGAGACTGTGTCATTGGTACCAGTATGCGGTAGCTCGAAAAATATCATCTTAACCGGTGTAACACCCAATATGAGCTATGATGTCACCACATATGTTAGCAATGCCTATGGAAGTAGTGACCAGTCTAACTCCACTCGCATTACCACGTTGCCCACAGGTCAGGATACATTTTGTTGTATGAATTGTATGTGGATGTGATTAGCATTAATTTAGAAGGTCAGCACACGAAGCACATGAGCACTTTACTTTCAAATAGGCCTTTCGTATTCTTACTTTCCAAGTCGAATACAACAGTAAATAACAATGTACCAAGCAAATCCTTGTACCCGGCACTTCGGCTGTCAGAGCATTGACAAAGTAGCACTTATGGAAATTTGAAAAGTTATCTACATGTACCTTGCAGGTGTGGCCAGACACGATAACCTCAGTGCCTGGGCAATGCGTAAAATTCTCATACATGATAATTTAGCATAATATATTACGAGAATTTCCAAGTGTTTAATTACATGCTGTCAGTAATCATAAGTTTTCTTGCTGCACAAAGTATTTGATTCCTTAGTAAGGGCAGGCCGCACCACACAAAAACAATCCCAACTAACATAAAAAATCTTCTTTTCTTTACTAAAAAGAAATGAATATCGTTGGCTGTCTCTATACCTTCAAACTAAACTTGATAATATTGTTGCCTGCCAAATTTTGTACTGACTTCTTCAACAACAGCCCCGACCTCGAGCAATGAAGCCAGCACCAGCGGGATCACCAGCGAGTTCAGTGTTGGAGGATGGGTAGGCGGAGCCGTGGCCGCAATCCTGACGGTAATTCTGGTTTTAGCGGCGGTGGCCAACCGAAAACGGATGTCGCGCTGGTTCTCAACGAAAGACTTTGCAGGTACGCGATCCACAATCCTCCCTGGCTTGAGGTCTTTGTGTTGAATGCACGGTCGATTCTCCTTCTCCTTCCAAACAGTGCTTAACCCAGCAACCCCCCCCCCCTTACACCGGAGCTGGAAAGAACTTTTGTTTTGCGCATGATTCCGGCACTATGAAATCCTATCGCATATTATAACATTTTATTGGGGATCGTATGAAGATGATCGTGTAGCTCTTTCTCTCTCTCTCTCTCCCTCTCTCTCTCTCTCTCTCTCTCTCTCTCTCTCTCTCTCTCTCTCTTTCTCCCTTTCTTTCTCTCTCTCCATCTCTCTCTCTCCTTCTCTCTCTCTCTCTCTCTCTCTCTCTATCTCTCTCTCTCTCTCTCTCTCTCTCTCTCTCTCTCTCTCTCCTCTCTCTCTCTCTCTCTCTCTCTCTCTCTCTCTCTCTCTCTCTCTCTCTCTCTCTCTCTTCCTCTGCCTCTCAGACGTTTTCTGTCCATTTTTTCTCTTTCTGTCTCTACCTCTTTCTGTCCTTCTTCCCCTCTATTTCTCTCTTCATCTCTCTGTTAACATTTCTCTCCGTCTTCTTCTTTGTCCCTCTAAATCCATATCTTTCTTTCTGTCTGTCCGTCTGTCGACCAGTCTGCCGGTCTTTTTTCCTCGGCGCCCTTCAAAAAGGCGACCAATGTGTTTATATTAGCTGCATGAGTTTCGTTGAGGGTACATGTATGTGTTTTGGAAACATTGTATATTCTGTGCTGTAATACTGCGTGAAAAGCAGGCTGCATAGTATAATTATCTCACTATTAATCATTCAAGTCATCAAGTTTGGTGACAATCTGATATGCGAAAGCGTGTAAAATAGAGTTTGAAGTCACACAGGTCAAGATTCCGTACAGTTGGCGCAGCATCCATGCCCAGTGACTCCATGCAAGTTGATCCTACAGTTTCTGATTGTGATGTGGAACAGGTACATGTAAGTAAATAGAATGCAAGTCAGGCTTGCCCTCTTGGTGCTGCAGGCCCCAGTAGTTCAGAAGTGTGACGATATTCTGTGTACACCACTACCTTCTTTACAACACCAGAGTGCAAAACGATGATTGGTGGCTGGCCTTCCAAATTGTGTTCAGGGAACTCTGTGCTGGCAGTTTGAGCGTTGTCCCAAAGCTTGCCATACTGATAGATGTACTGACCAATACCACTGACATCCACTCCCTTGCACACTTTCACTCATACCATGATTTCAGCATAATAGTACTTCAAGTATTTCAATGATATGAGCGAATATTCGCGTTTTGTAGCACGTGAAGATGTTGCCCCAAAGCGTTCAGCCGGTTTGACTTTTTAGGAATCCCCTTTCTCAGCACAGGCAGCAGCCAGCTTGGCGTCGTCTGGCAAGGTAGAGTACTGATAATACTACGCTCTGTTTTGCGCCGTGAGAAGCCCTCCATCAGTGTCTGCAACATCATTGTTGTCGATGTAGAAATACGGATCGCTCAGCGGGTCGACATTCAGCTTCTCCTCGCAGTCGCTATTACTCCAGCACTGACTATCGTCGCCACCAGTATCCAGTGTCGATTTTATGAGGGCTCTTCGTTCCTATGGATCATGATGAGACTCGCCACTGCTGGACAAACTCAGCGAGATCGCCACCAAAGAAATAATTCCGATCACGAACTAACTTTGAGCGCCGCTTCGTACAGGGAGTCTCACGCTGACAACTCTGGACCTAAGTCCTTGTCGCGACACCTGTCGCCATCGCTGTGTCTAAACTCAACCTCCGTTTGACGAGCTCTCTCACCTAGCGCTAAAATCGATTGACCAGACTCATTTGAAGACACTTGAAACTCCTTTGGCAATGAAGACACCCACTCGATCGAAAAAGAATCTTCAAAAGCCAGCTCATTGCGCGTCCCAAACTTTGACGTCACATTTTGATGATTGATATCAAGTAAAAAAGTGCTGGTTTTCGCTGGCCGGGGCTCATATGATGTTTCCTGGTCTGTGCCACGCTCCTTGTAATCAGGAATTCCAGAAGAGAGGGCAGAGGTGAGTTCAGCGAGATACACTTTCACCTGTGCACCTTACCGATCCTCATTAAGTTAATCCGTTTTGGTCCTATTATCACACAGTATCACCTATTGAATATTATGCACAAGAACAACTACGCATTCATTGCGGGCCATGCTGCTGCACCATCTTCCATATGGCTACGTCTTTCCTTCCGTTCTCTCCTTGACTGTGCACTGCAGTATAAAATGTTGTTTGAAAAACTAGCACCCTCGCAGAAGCGAAGAAATGCTAGCCAACAATGTCCTCTTTTCATCTCGGAGAAAATCAACAAACAGTTCGGAATTACTTAGGTGGATATAAGGCAGCTCTTTAAAGTGCAAAAGAGCGTCAGAGGAAGCCGCGATGCAGCTCCGAGTCAAACTGGCTTGACGCATATAAAACTTTGAGTCGCAGCATAGCTTCGTACCTCACGATTTTTTGGACGACTGCGTTCTTGATTACTCTTCAGTTGTTTGACATTGATACCTCTATGCAGTTAGTTCTTGAGAAAATTTCACGTTCTCCCTATATCGCATGAAGGGGAATCTGTGCAGCACTGGGCAGCGTAGCGACATTATTCTAGAGAAACACGATTAAAGTGTTGACTCTCACCGGAATATATGTTTGACTCAGTACAAAATCCATGCACTATATGATGGCCAGCACCCTATATAGAGTCCATTGGTCCAAAATCCACTATACAAAGTCCAGGAGACCGCTCAATTTTGATCAGCTCCATCCAGCCGCGCAATCCCCTATAAGGACTAAACATTTTCTACAAGTCCCCTATTCACGGTCCATGATCCAGGAGTCCAGTTTATCCAGTCACGCCGTCATGAGTGTAGTGCCCGAAAGAGAACAAACACCTCTTCAGTTTTGCTTGCGTCGTGGAAGCGCATTTCTTTCTTCACTTCAGCCATGGCTGCCAGTAATCTGTCCTCAGGTAACCAAGGAGGAAAACGAGACTTTAAAAATTGAATCTGGAAAGCGTATTGCGGTTCTCTGAAGCCGTTTCATCAGTGCAAGGGATGAAAGCAGAAATTGGAGCGCAGCGAGAGATTCGAGAAATCATTTATCGCGAAATATTCTCTGTTCTAAATATGGCATATGGTGTGTTCTTTATTGTCACTTATTTTCCTGACTTCTTCAGTCAGTTTTGAGTCTGACCAGTGTAGTCACATCTGGCTGCGGGCAACTACCTCTTCTTATGCAATCTTCTGTCCAGGCTTTTAGGGGGATACACTGGAGTATCCCTACGCTGCAGTTGGTGCTCGTATTAGACACGAGAAACGTAAGGAAGCTGACACAGACGTGACGGGAGCAGAAAACAGCCACGACAATGAGACACAGGCGACAGCGGTAAGACCTGTTAAGGAGAAGTAAGGATAATTCTTTTATTTTAGACTTGGATCTTGTATTTATTTTATTTTCTGTCCGTATATCTGAACGTGTATTCAGCTCCGTTGGTTACAACTTTCCGAGATCCGTGCTCTTTCTTCAGTTGCACACACTGACATCGGACACAATGTGTGCACAAATAGCACTCTACACCAGATCTGACCACATCATTGTACTTTTACATGTGTGGGCTCTGAAATCCACACTATAATCGTGGCGTTCCACGACGTCAGAGGCCGCGCGAGTCTAGGGTGTTAAGTATGCTCTTTGAATCTGATTTCACCGAGGATAACAGTATTATGAAAGACAGCTACTTTTCTATGAGAAGAAGGCCACACGTGACACAATCGTCAGTGTAACTACATGTACACTGACCATCAATACTAGATTATTTTCAACAAGATGGTTATCAACAGCAGACTCATACGCCGCGAAGCACTACCCGGCTCAGCACACGATTTGGAGTTACGAGACAATGGAAGTGACTTGTTAGTCCGTGAAATTGTCGCCGATATTTGAGGCGCTTGGTCTCTTTCATGTGAAAAAAGGTGAGGTTCGCGCAACTATGCTAACTATGCAACAAGCCTACCACCGGCTTGCGGCTGGGTTGAGAAAAACACAACCAGCTTAGAGAGGTTTTGCTTGTTCCAGGCCACGCCTGATTATACCAAGGTGGCAGATGAAGCGTATTAAACTGCAGAGGTGAGGCGGTAAATCTCGCAACCAATGCCCGATATACCCTCCCTCCCTAACCCTTCGCTATCATATTATTGTGAAACGATCTCGTTTGACTTTGCGAAGTAAAACGGGGCGAACCTGTTTAGCTGCGTCCACGTTAACTTTACTCAGAACAGTGTCTTGTTTACGCAGTCAACGATATTTGCGTGTTTTGGAATCTGTCTCCATATTTACAACCAAACCAGTCTTCCACAAACATAAGGTATTTTACACTGGACACTGAAATTTGAAAACACCGCCATTCCGGCGGCTCTCAACTGCAGCAAATAAATAACTTTGCCAATATTTCGCCATGTTACTTATTAGGTGCAGCTGAGAGCCTGTTGCCGGAATGGCGGTGTTTTCAAGTGCAAGAAATACGCTGCAATGGAGTTTAGGAATTCTGAAGAGTCACTGAAATTGTTTGTAAATTTAGCGAAGTAATTCTCTCCTTCTTGTTAGAATACTTGTAGTTACATTTTTGTTGTGAATGTATCTCCTAATTTTCTCATCAAGTCACAGGATATTTTTGAAGGATATTTTTGATTTGTATTATTCCTTTCAGCGCTCATGATTTTTGCTTATGGCGTTTGTACTGGGTGTGCCCTGTTCATTCCGTTAACCCTTAACTGTCTGATTAAAATTTATTGTGTACAAGCCCACGCAACCACAAAATCTGAACTAGAATTATACGTAACTTTGGTTTGAATTTGACGATTTCCACGGTTTTGGGCATCCTGGAAAGGTCTTGACGAGAGGAACGCAATGAGCACATGCTCGGCACCACATGATGCACTGGTCCAGCACTGCAAGCCAGGTAACGCGCACCAGCGCTGACCTCACGCTCGAGAGCAATCTCAATCCATCATGTCACCCATGTTGCTCGTATGGAGCTCAAATATTTTTGTAGAGACTCCCAGGGACCTACTTTGAATTTGAAGCGGTGTAGCCTTGCCAACAGGTGATGTAAACAGAGGAAATCCCCGCTGTCGACGTGCGCGTCGCGCTCTGAACGCACATTTCCCTGGACTAGAATTACGAGTGCGATAATTCAGTAACCGCTCTTCGTATCGCTTCGGGAATTGTTCGAGGCGACAGCTGAGACTTTTCTTTTCTTTCAAAATGCCTACCCCATCGATCTCATTATATTGATGCTTGTATGTACGGATAGTAAAGGGTTTCTAACAATCCTATAATATCCTACGGACGCCATTTGACAAATTATGTGGTTCTATATTTACTTCATGAAATCTACAAATTTGGTCTTCTCATGCCCAGCATCAATTACTTCCCAGAACATTTTCGTAACCAGATTTTGGGCATCTCTTCAGTCGGAATTGCCCGAAAGCTGGTTTTCGGAGTCCTCCTTGCCTCCAATTCAAATCGGCAGGAAAACCGCGAGCTCATATGCAGGGAGCAACACACATGTACCCAAGTATCGCCGAAGTCGCACCAATCTCTTCTTCATATTGTTGTCCCAAGCGCGATCTTGCGAATTAGATGTTTTGGAGGCAACAAAGTTGTTCAGCACCTCCATGACCGACACTGACTCACGCTGCTATCTGGTATTCACGAGGTGTTTGCCGCTGAACTGTTTAGTTATGAATTCCCCGAAGCACTGTGTATTGAGCAGGAAGTGGTGCTTTCTAGCAGGTTTGCCGCGTGGACGGTTCGATGGACTTCTAATGTGCTCTGGATGGCAGTCGTGAGTCCGGCAAGTGAGAATTCAAGTCGGCAGGAAAACCAGGAGTTCTTTTTTACTCTCTTTCTCACTCCTGTGTGCAGCCACACCATACGTGCTCCCACCCCTAACACACCTCAGTCACATGCACACCCACGTACACACGCACACAGCAACAACAAACAGCCTCTGCGGGGACAGCAGCAACAGCAAGCAGCAACAGCAAGCAAGTGTATTGTCAACTCACGGCGACAATAGTAAACAGCTTTAAAAAAAAAAAAAAAAAAAAAAGCAACTCATCTAGATCATCAAAATTAGTGCAGTCTGCAATCTGAGCATACCGCCAGCGGTGTGCTACGGAAATATCCAAACGACTCAACAAAATAACCATTCACTAGGGCGGGCGGGCATGGGCACTACACTTGCAAAGCAAGAAGAAAAAGAATGCCGCAGCCGGAGCGCATGCTCCTAATATCTCGCATTTGCGAGCAGCAAATGTTACGTCATGCAAAAGAAAGACAAAAAAGAACTACATTTCTCGTTTCTTTCCTACGTCAGCCAACGAGAAATGAGGCATTTCTTTTTTACTCTCTTTCTCACTCCTGTGTGCAGCCACACCATACGTGCTCCCACCCCTAACACACCTCAGTCACATGCACACCCACGTACACACGCACACAGCAACAACAAACAGCCTCTGCGGGGACAGCAGCAACAGCAAGAGCAGCAAAGCATAGCTAATGGATGGCCAGTGCCCTTGACACTGAGAGCATTGCTGAGAGTGACTCCTTGAAGTACATCCGCATGGATGTTTCGCTTCTCCAGCCGCCTTGACGTTGGATCAGTCTATCCGGGACTCCTGCTGCCGCGGCCACCGATGCTCCCCCAGAACGCAGGCTATGCAGCCCAAATGCGCTTGGGTTGAAGTTCGCTTGGCACAGCGCGTCCTGGATCAGCTCTCGGGCACGGCTGTAAGACATCTGGTCCCGGACAACTTGACTAGCGTTTCCTTGCCGAATACAGCCGAACAACTTCTGGTGGCCTTCGTAGCCACCTCTAGACAGCAGTCGCTCTGTTAGAGCCACTGGGCATACTGCTCCATGCCATCTTGACAGCAGCACCCAGTTACCTTGGCGCAGTTGATCATTTTTTCTCACTTCGAGAAATAGTGCCATGTAATCTTCCTTGATTTCGATCTCGTCGACGTATATGTTTGACAAGTCGTTCCACCGCAAGAGCCCTGCGAAGCCAACGGTCATCAGAGTCGCTGTCTGCAAGTTCTGCAGTGATTCATTGCGCAAGAGCCTGGTAGCAACTTGGTTTAGCATCTGCTTCGTCATCGGCCTCTTCCGGTTCTTCGGCGCCGCCAGCAGTCGTTTGGCGGCCTGGACTAGGTTCCGAACCTGTGCGTTGTCTGTGGGGTCCGGTAGGCCTCGCACCTTGTGCGACCAGGCCAACGCGCAAATAGCGGATGTTATTGGTGACGCTGTCCATGCCTCCTGGAGCAGCTTCACGACATACAAACATATGTGCCAAGACTCGGCTGGTACGCTCGGGATCTCTTGACTGCTAGCCCACTCTTGCCAGCGCTGAAATGTCGACAAATACTTGGTCACTGTTCCCGGTGCCCTACTCGCCAACATGACTTCTGGAATCTTCCTGGATAGGTTCACGAGCTCCTGGGTTGGCTCCACTTGAACCGCCCTCAGCTCTAGGCATGAACACAAGATCATAACGTGAGGCGCCTGTCAACAGAGTCATCAGCATTAGCGTCGGCTTCAGCATCTGCAGCAGCTATCAGCATCACTTGAAGAGCATTATACAACGGCATCAGCAGCAGCGTCTGCCAGCCCTGTGGGCTACAACATCGTCATCGGCATCACCAGCAGCAGCATCCATCCGCCCTGCGGATTATGACATTGTCAGCAGCATCTGCCTCCTGCCCTGCAGGCAATGGTGTTCCCTGAACACCAACATAGGACAATGCCTCGTGCACCGTGCACTCACATGTGCTCGCGCCACAAAACCACAGCAATCGTGTCAGTACGCAAATCAGCAACAGTTATTCTTCATGCACACTCTTAAAGCCAGCATTTCTGAATAATATTGCTTGCCCCCCAGCAAGTTGTAAGGGCACGTACCTTCCAGAAATGTGTTTTCATCATGGGGTAGCACCAAAACTCCTTTTACAAATGGTTTCCAGCTTTGCCTCCCATGTAATTTTGGCCACCAATCTGCTGACACCCACTTAGGCACAACCAGTGTGCCATGGCCGCAGCACATTTTTAACATACTCAAAACTCTGGGTATTAGGTGGAACGGAGGTGTAAGCCACACCGTTTCCATTGACCAATCAACCGTAAAGGCATCGATCGCATAACATCCCGGATTCCACCACCTTGAACAGAAACGCTTTAACTGTTTCGTCCTCAGACTCGCAAAGCAATCTAGCGTATGGGGACCCCACAAACGCTCGATTTGTTCAAAAACAGCCGGGTTTAGCCGCCAATCATCTGTGTCAACTATTTTCGAATAGTAGTCCGCCAATTCATTTTGTTCTCTGGGAACCCATTCGGCAATCAGGCGGATTCCGTGTTTCATGCACACCTGGAGGATTCGCATGGCCTCCCTTTGCAAATGCTCCCTTCTGCTGCCCACCTGGATAATGTGCACAGCTGCCTGGTTATCGCTTCTGTGAATGCAGATACCTCCTTCTAGTTTGTGTGCTAATGATTCAAGCACCAACGCGATTGCTCTCAATTCTCTCCACGTGGAGCTTCTTCGGTCATTCAAAATCTCATTGGACCACTCTCCTCTGGCTACCTCGACTGCACTGCCGTCTACTAAAAATCCGCCCCAGCCAGAGTCGCTCGCATCGGACCAGGTCAGGACCGTTGCCTTTGGGCAGTTTTTCCAAAATGGTTGGCCGTGCCAGTCTTCAAAAACCGTGCTCCAAAATTCCAAATCGCACCTTGCCGCATCCGGCCATTTCACTGGGGCGTACCAAGAACTCCTAGACAATATCATGCTGTAGAATGCCCTGGTACGCAGACGGCAAATTGGCCCGAGCGCAAGCGACATAGACAACAGGAAGCCGGCTAGCCTCGCCACTTCCCTCGCGGGTGGCGCTGCTAGACCGCTCAGCCGTGCTAGGCACTCTTTAAGCCTCGCCACTCTGCGCTCTGTCGCAAAAATTCGACCCTCTTTGAGGTCAATGCGCATGCCTAGCATTTCGACCGTTTGTGATGGCTCCCACTGGGATTTTTGTTCATTGGGCACAAACCCAGCTCTCAAGAGGTCAGCTTTCATCTGTTTTGCCACCACCTTTTCCCCTTCGACAGTAGAGTGCCCACCAGACCCGTCGTCCATGTAGAGCTGACATCTTATGCCCAACTCCCTCCAACGCCGCAGTAAAACACGTGTCACTTTTGTGAAAACATAAGGAGCCGTGGAGAGGCCAAACGGTAACACGCAAAATACATAGGTTGTGATAGTTCCCTCCGCATTAAACCACTTAAACCCCAAGTACTTTTGATGCTCCTGTGCAATTTCAATGTGGTGGTACCCGCTTTTCAGGTCAAAAGTAATCACGTAGTCGCCCTTTTCGTAGACTCTTGCGACTGTTTTCAGGTCTTCCATTTTGAATTTAAATTTCGCCAGATAAGTATTGACGTACCTCAAATCCAAAATGAGTCTTAACTTTTTTCCATTATTTACCACGCCTAAAGGGCTGCAAATCATTGCCTCCTCACTCTTGACCTCCTTTATGCACCCTCTTTCCATCAAGTCTCTAATTGAATCTGTGACAAAATCAAATTGGCACTGAGCGCTACTGTGATTTTTTACAGTTTTCGGCCTTGGTAGCTGCACGAACGGGAGTAGATACCCTTCACAAATGATCCTTAGCACAAATTCGGATGCCCCCATAGTTTCCCAAAATGGCTTGCACCTAGCTAAACTGCCCACCACCACCCCTTGCCCCTCTAGTTCCCCTTGATCGTCAGATTCACACAAGCCCGCCACGCACCCCTCGTCAACAACACTCAGCACCGAATACACTTCATCATCTATTACATCAGGGGGGAGTCCGTCCGCACAGCCCTCAGAGCTATTTCTGAGCGGCTGGCTTCTGGCAGAAATTGATGAAGTGGCCTGGCTCGCCGCAACGGAAGCAGACTTTGGGGCCAGGCTGGATGGGGTTTCTCCCCGGTTGCGTCCTTGGTGCCTCGCTGGGCCCAGAAGGTGACTGCTGTTGTGGTGGCTGCTCAGCCCCTCGTGCGGCTGCTTTAGGGGTGACCACCCCGCCCCTGCCGAACCTGGATGGGATGCCCCCCCGAAAGGGCCGCTGCATGGCCACGGACTGCACGGCCGCATTCAGTCTCTTGCTCTTTTCGGCGGAGGTCACAATGCTGAGGATTCCCCCTCCCTCCACAAATTTGTTCGCCACCTCTACCCCATGGGTATCGGCGACGGCGAGCCACTCTTGCCTGTCCTCTAGAATGTCCTCACCTTTCTTTAGGTTTTTCGTTGCGCTCCTCAGCCGGTCGGATTTTAGTGCCCTCCGCACTTTCTCCAGGCGCTCCTGGAGCCGGGCGTTGACTGAGTGCTGGTGTTCATACGCCACGTTCCTCCATTTACTGGGGCCCGTTGACGTAGCACTCGAGTGATGGCGATGACGGCGAGCCTTCCTGCCGGAACTTTTTGATTTTTTGGATTTTTTGGACCTGGATCTCCGGCTCCTGGGGCTGGGTGACCGCGATGCACTGCTGGCACTCGACGATGATCCAGATGACGACGATGACGGCGACGACGACGACGATGACGGAGAACGTCTCCGTCTGCGACCTCTGCCGCGTGGGGATTCCGGGGCCCTGGCCCTTTCGAGCTCGATTTGGGCCTCGAGCAGCCTGATGCGAGTTGCCTGCTCCTCCAGGCGTGCCGCCGCCGCATCGTTCTGCTGCGCGTCAGCCTGCAGCTGCAGTCGTGCGGGTTCTGCGCTTGCAGCACGGCGGGTCCTTTTTCGGGGAGGCATGTTCCTAAAAAGGATCCTGAAAGTACGTTGAAAACAAACGGGATGAGAAATACACTACACTTGCAAAGCAAGAAGAAAAAGAATGCCGCAGCCGGAGCGCATGCTCCTAATATCTCGCATTTGCGAGCAGCAAATGTTACGTCATGCAAAAGAAAGACAAAAAGAACTACATTTCTCGTTTCTTTCCTACGTCAGCCAACGAGAAATGAGGCATCTCTCATATAGGGAGCGATACACAATTCCATAAGGTTGATTATCGAGATAACAGAGAACAAATGGGCAAAGGTTTGCTTGACCCTCATGGATGATGGCACAGTATCTCACTTTATTGGTGAATTCATGCCCATATACACGAGGAGATGGCTTTCAGCCCCGTCCGCCTTTCAACAACCAGCATTCTAATGCGATTTTAACCAGGGGTAATATATATCAAAAGGCGACGAGGAGACAATAACTTTATTAATGCGATTAATAGTATAAGTGAAGCGGACATTACAAAATGATGAATGAGAATACATGTATCTATAATGGTTGTTCCTAATCGATTTTCTTGAGACTATCATCAGGGAAAATCGTCTCACAATAGAGGCTATACGGAGAAACAAACTGCTTATAGGTTAATGGATAGTGGGAAGTATACAAGGTTAGGTGTGAAAAAAAAAACTAAAGTGGGAGAGAATACGAAAGAAATTAGAAGAAAAGATGTGAGAGTGTTCTGACGGTGTGAGCTACTACAAAAGGTGAGTGAAATGAAGGTGCGGAAGCAGGTGAATGTGATAGAGTGAGGAACTGTGAGGTGTAGGTGTATGCGAATGAATACGTGTGTGAATGCTAGGTGAAGAGTCTCAGTTTTGTGACATTTTCTTTCTGAATGCATAGATTAGGATTGTGTTTACGGATGAAAACAGCTTCTAATATCTTAAGTTCACGAAACCTACGAGCACGGCACAAAACAGTGAAGCATGAATCATCATACACTGAGCGGCATTGGCTACTAGACAAGAGGTGTTTCTTAATGGCTGACCCTTTCGTTGTGGTCTCACCTTCAGTCCGGTCATCTTCATCTTGGTTGTCCAACTCACTCTCTTCATCACTGCTCTCACCTTCCTCATCCTCCTCCGATTCCATCCCGTCCTCTGCACCCAACGACAATCCCACGCTTCTGCTCGCTGCCAGTCCATGTCCGGTTGTAGATGCTATTACCAGCGCACGAGTCATGCTCCTAGTTACTGGTCTCCGTACCTGTGTTTGGCCATTTCCTTCAGTCTCACGTACCTGTGTACTTGTAGTCCGTTCAACCGGTACTGTGTGGTTCTGTTGTAATTGTGCAACTGGCACCTGTTTGCGGGGACGGCCTCGTCCAGGTCGCTGGGCTTTGGCTCCATCTGACAATAGGTACAATGGTACATGTTGTTTGACGCGTGCGTTCAGGTGCTGAAGGGTTCTTCCTACATATCGGCTATCACAATGCCGACATTCAAAATGTTAGATCACATGGCTAATCAGTTGGGTAGGAAGAACATCCTTCTTCACCGTGAACGCACGGGCCGTGGTAAAGACTGTTGTCAATGCTGTGGCAAAATAGGTTTGTCTGACAACAGTCCTCACCGCGCGGGCCACATCCAGCGAAATTTGACCTTTCCATGGAAGTCGTAAAAACACACGACATGGGTCAGGTCCAAACTCAGGCTCGGCAGCCTGAATATCAGGTTCGTTAAACAGCTTACTGAGGAGCTGAACAGGATATCCATTCTGAACGAGTACCTTCTTCAGGAAACAAAGCTCTTGCTGAAGCTTATCAGGCGAGCAAATCCGCCTAGCGCGCATGATCAAATTTCGTACGAGATTAGTTTTGTATAAAGTCGTGCAATAGGAGTCGTAGACAATGTATTGCCCGGTGAACGTTGGTTTTCGATATACTGAAGTTGAAACACCCATCTCCGTTTTCTCGACTAACACATCGAGAAAAGACAAACGGTTTGACTGCTCATGTTCACATGTAAATTTCAGAGCGGGATGTAGGTTGTTGAGCATACCAAGAAACTCATTCGATTGTTCCAGATTACGGAAATGCGTGAACGAATCATCCACGAATCTAACATATAAGCTAGGCCACATCGCACTTGGAATCTTCGATTCATAAAACCCGACAAACACATTGGCCAGAACTGGACCCAATGGTGAACCCATGGCCACCCCGTCAATTTGGCGGTACATGGTGTCATCATAAGAGAATTCAACATCAGTTGTCATCATCTGCATTAGTCTGCGGAACGCAGTTTCGGACATCCAGGGAGAATCGAACTGTTTACTGTACTCTTTATCGTGGTACAGAGCATTAGCGCAAATGTCAATTGTCTCCATCACAGGCACATTGGTGAACAAGCTTACAACGTCGAAGGAGCACATGTGGGAAGAAGACGGTACTGGCTGCTCACGCAGGATATCGATGAATTGGAAAGTGTCTTTTACATTGTGTTTGCAATAGTACTTAGCTACTGGTGTAATAATATCGCACAACCATTTCGAAACTGTATATTGAGGTGAACCACACATTGAAAGTATTGGGCGAAGAGGACAATCCTTCTTATGGATTTTCGGCAATCCGTAAAGTCTGGGCCGTGTTGAACCAATCGGTTTAATTCGTAAGTACTCATATTTAGATATTTCCTCTGCATTCCGCAGCTTCCGCAAGTACTTGATGATATCAGATTCTATAGCTATTGTACGGTCGTGTATCTGTACAGGGCCTAACTTAACAAACTTCAACCGATCATCAAGGATAGTAGCCATCTTCGTGTGGTATTGTTCTTTAGTGATTATAACAGTGGCTCTACCTTTGTCCGGTCTCGTGATAATAATGTCCTTCCGTGCTTTGAGATCTCGGAGGGCTTTCAAGTGCTCTCGAGACAAAGAGAAAGATTTACGGTCTGATTTACGGTCAGAACACTCTCACATCTTTTCTTCTAATTTCTTTCGTCTTCTCTCCCACTTTAGTTTTTTTTTTCACACCTAACCTTGTATACTTCCCACTATCCATTAACCTATAAGTAGTTTGTTTCTCCGTATAGCCTCTATTGTGAGACGATTTTCCCTGATGATAGTCTCAAGAAAATCGATTAGGAACAACCATTATAGATACATGTATTCTCATTCATCATTTTGTAATGTCCGCTTCACTTATACTATTAATCGCATTAATAATATATATCATGGCCTCTTTTCAATCTTCTTCATAGGCAATGGGATCAGTGGGAGCGAGTGGACGAGAGCATTCCTACGTCACAACTTGTCCTCTTAAAATAAATGTGAAACCTGCAGAATCACACCTGGATTTGCAGGGAGCGGAACACAGCGACAATAGGGAGGAACCAGCGACAGCGGTAAGCCAAGTCATCAAGAAGCTATCACAACTGTTGATGCTTATTTATTTCAGACGTTTATCCATTATTCCTCTTGTGGTCTGTAATTTAGAACCTGTCTCTAGCTTGCTAATTTCAAGCAGTGTATTTTGTAAGGTGGAACTTTCTGAAATCGCACTGAAAGTGCAAAACCGGCGCTCTGGAAAAGTTCTGACCACCTCACTGTACTTATGGACGTGTGAGTCAAGCCGTCCAGCGTGAAGGGCTGTGCAAGTGTATGGTGCAAAATATTCCAGAAGTGACTTTGTGGTGACAGTAAAAAGGATTTCTCCTGCATCGTGGTATACCGCCCTCAACTCGGGCTTATGCGATATTCTTTCCATTCTCCTTCCCCCTCCCCCTCCACCCCCCCCCCTTCTTCCCCTACCCAGACCTTGATTTCACTAGATTCCTTTAGGGTGTTCTACGACTCATATCCTTGATGTTTTCATTGCTTTGTCTTGTTCCTTCTCAGTTGCCGCCGTCCGAGATTGTCTATGAGAACGTGTTGGGAGAATGTTTGTCAACGACTGAGGACGAGAAAATTGAAATCAACTATGCCGTTCTAGATCGATCCAAAATGAAACCGACTACACAACTGAAAACAAGCCAATTTCCCAAGTTGGGTATTGACTCTTCCTAGTCAGTTCCAGAAGTAGAGACAAACTGGGTCGGCAAGCCGATGCAGTGGCTATGCATAAACGCAGTGTGATTGGACATTAGTGAAATTTTCTATAGTAAAATGTTGTAAAAGGCATATAATTACTTCTTTCTTTCGTTTTCATCCTTACATATTGCCGCTCCCCTTCCCCTTCCCCTTCCCCTTCCCCTTCCCCTTCCCCTTCCCCCGCTTGATGATCCAGGAATTCGGGGACCGTCTAGACGTACATCCGCAATGGCTATTAAAATTTAATTTTTGTCAGTTTGTTTCAAACCATGGATGGAGTCATATTTATTTTTTATTTACCTCATGAAACGAAGGGAGTGAGTGATGAGGAACAGAAAGGTATGTTGGGACTTTGAATGTCTGCTACTGAAGTGACAACCCAATACAAGGGCTATAGGAATTTCGGTAGCTATTGACACAGCGTCGGGCCATGAGTATCGGCCATCTTGAGAGGCATGATCCTAAACCTCAGTAACGCGAACCTATACTTGGCCCAACCTCTGCGAAAACCATATTAAGGGTAAAAACCTTTCTTTTTGGAGGAGATGATGTTTTGTAGAAAGGTTGTGTCGCGTAGGCGATCGAGTGCAATGAAGTGGAACGAGAGAGAACCTCGCTTCTTTGTAGAAGCTACAGTCATGGCAGGAAGGGTTTTAGCAGTCATGAAAGTCAAAGAGCTTCCGGTAGAACACTCCCTACTACTCCTCTAGTCACGATGAAGATTTGTTTTTGATCTGATCCAACCGATTCCATCTCCTACACTCAAGGATGACGACATTTCTGCGCTAGCTGCTGCGGGAAATGGTGAAGAAATCGTCTCCAGTTTGAGTCGTGATGGCCATAGCAAACCTCAGTAACGCGAACCTATACTTGGCCCAACCTCTGCGAAAACCATATTAAGGGTAAAAACCTTTCTTTTTGGAGGAGATGATGTTTTGTAGAAAGGTTGTGTCGCGTGGGCGATCGAGTGCAATGAAGTGGAACGAGAGAGAACCTCGCTTCTTTGAAGAAGCTACAGTCATGGCAGGAAGGGTTTTAGCAGTCATGAAAGTCAATGGGCTTCCGGTAGAACACTCCCTGCTACTCCTCTAGTCACGATGAAGATTTGTTTTTGATCTAATCGAACCGATTCCATCTCCTACACTCAAGGATGACGACATTTCTGCGCTAGCTGCTGCGGGAAATGGTGAAGAAATCGTCTCCAGTTTGAGTCGTGATGGCCATAGCAAGGAGAACCTGGGCGAAATCGATCTAGCCAAACGAAGTATTGAGACACTAGCTCCTTTCAGGGCCTCATGCAAAGGGAAAACGCGCAACAGAGTTCACACGTTTGCCACGATTTCATGAGGAAAATGATGCAAGCGCTGTGTAAAAAATGTGTTGAATTGAAATCCTTGGCGATGAAGTGGTACTACATGCCAGGCGAATGAGCGAGCCTAACAAGAGGACCCCACCTGAGACTTTCCTTGCTCGATAGCTATCTGCACGGGATTGTGCGGCGTGCGGAGATGTCACTTGCTCATCAGCACCAAGCACACACTCCAGCATGCCAGCAAACTATGAGCAATGGAACAGTTTGAAAGGCCATGCTCTTGCCTGTTTCTGAACAGATGTACATGATTGTACAAGATTCAACCTAAAAAAGGTGCCCTCTCAACTGGAGTCGGGTGTCTTTGTGGTGTGTCACGCCAGAGGGTTTCAGTAAATGTATTGAGCCCCAGAATGTGATGAGTGAGGAGCAAACAAATTCATGCTGAACTGTGCTTGGTCACAACAGCCTGAAGCACCAAGAAGTCACAACAAGCCTATCCCCACATACATATACATGCACCAACCTATCATGTCACCCTGAAAAAATCATCCATGTCTCTTCTTTCAGTCCAGTGGATCTCTCCTCATTTCTTTGCAGTGATAACACTTACATGTATGTATATTATTGGGATTTTTAACACAATGCCCTGCTGCGTTTGAGGTACGTTAATACCACTGTGAGTCGACCCACACCTGAATTGTTTTTTTCCTGACCTCCTATGCTCAGGAGACACTGAAAAGGTGAAAAGCCATTTGGTGAATTTTTTCATACTGTTGAGTTCGAAACAGGACGACTGACAACGGGAACAAGTTAGTGGGAACGACATTTATTATAGACGACGAGACAAGAGACCAAGACGAACGAAACGACTACATGGTGATTATTGACGAGTGAGAAAAGAGAGAGAGAGAGAGAGAGAGAGAGAGATCAAGTCTAAACGGCAAGATAAAGGGCCTGGGTAGCTATGGCAAATATGGGCGCGCAAGTAGCTACCCAGGCCAACGGAGCAAAAGGAGACAAAAGGTGCGTACGCAAGTGCATGCAGGCCAGCTAGAAAAGGTACGGGAGGAGGTACCTAACAATACTTAGCCTGGTTCTTGCAGATTGTGGGCCATTTGTCTCTTTCAGACATTCGCAATATTAATCCTGAATACTATGTACATGTATGTGGTTGCTGAAGAGTTACAGAATCAACAATTTGGTCCGCATATTTTTGTATTGTTAGGCCGTTTAAATAGGGTTTCCGCGCAGAATCTCACAACCGATCGATAAATCTCCCACGTAATCCCCCCCCCCCCCTCCGCCTCTTTCATTCTCAGCACCAACAGTTTGTGCTTGAGTTGGCCGTTGAAAATGCTTGGCTATGATTTCTTATATGTCATTGATTCTCCCCATCGTGCACTTCAGTCACACTACGCAACTTTGATTTGAAATCTGCGTTCGTTTGATACCCCCAGGATGAAGAAGAACGTGAGCGTGCGTCATATGCCACAACCATCAATCTCACGTATGATGTTGCAGAAGATCTCCCGTCGGTGAGTTCATTGCCTGATCATAAGATAGCATTCTTGTTGGGACCTAAATGCAGCAACTGGTTATTATTCCAGTAGCTATATTGTTTCCGTTATTGCTGCAGTCGTTGTTGTAGTTGCTGTTGCCGTTGTTGTTTGTCATTTGGTAAATAAAAAAATTGAAAATAAAAGTCACGGCTCGCGTGAGACTCGGCTGGAAGCCGAGTTTTCCGCATCCGCTGTGGGAACGCCACCACCCTCTAGGATCAAGGTGCAGAGGCAGCGCCTAAACGGTGGGAGGTGAGTAGATCAGACCTACCACCAAGTGGTCAAAGACTGAAATCCCATTAGCTGCATTTTGTAAGAACTTGGACAATTCATTGTTGTCGTCGTCGTCGTCGCCGTAGTCATCGTGGTCGTCATCATCGTCGTCATCGTCGTCGTCGTCGTTGCTGTTACTGCTGCTGTTGCTGTTGTTGGTGGTCATTTTGTGAGAGCTTGGACAACTCACATGTCCCGGCAATAAAGCAGTCTCTCTATCGCACCTCTCTCTCCTTCCCTCTCTCTCTCTCCTTCCCTCTATCTCTCTCTCCTTCCCTCTCTCTCTCTCCTTCCCTCTCTCTCTCTCCTTCCCTCTCTCTCACTTGCTCTCTATCTTACGTAATCTATCTATCTATATAATCTCTCCACCGTCATCATACTTGGGTCCCACTCCTCTGTATCTCTCCTCTGTCATCATACTTGCGTCACACACTCATGTAATATTTCTCTTATAGGATTGCGTGCTTCACACATCTTGTAATAATAATACAGCACGTTATAACTACGTTGATAAACAAGCTGCCTGTACATACCCCGATGAGCAACAACAAGAGAAATAGAATTGTAGGAATCGTTAGTTCAATCTTGGATGTTGGTGAATCAATTGTTCCGAGGGAAACGACGGGGTCTTGATCCACCCACCATTTCTTCCAAGAAATATTTTGAGTAGCTATCATGATGCCATGTCGCAGGTCCAACCCACTTCAACATTTTTTTTTTTTTTTTTTTTTTTTTTTTTACTACGTTCACATAACCAGCTCGAAAAGAATAAGGAAAGACAATGGTACGGAGACTAGGACAAACGTGACAACTAATGAGCAGGCGCTGCACCGAGACGCAGCAGTGATGGTGGGGCATTGATGACTCTGCCGACCTGAGGTCTCGGCGTCACGGCCAAAAACACGCACCAAAAACAATGAAAAAAGAAGAAGATAGAGCTGTACAGGTGAGAAAGATGCAAAAACCCAAGGCTTAACACGAGCGATTTTTGGGGGAGAAACTGTCTTAGCGTCATACTATTCATAGGGAATCGACTGCCCAGAGCCAGTTTGTGCTGCGAAGATGGCGGTAAACATTCGTTTTGAATGATTGCATTCTCTTGCTGTGGGGAGGCTGGGATAGGAGAGCGGCAGGGAGGGAGTTCCAATCGCTGATGCTGCAGTGTGGGAACGAGCGCTTCAGTGCCAGCGGGGCAGATGCAGGCAGCTGGTGTTGGAGCTGGTGGTCATGGCCACTGACAGCACCGTGCTCGCTGCGAGTTCTGGGGTTGGTAGAGATGATGTGGCGCGGTGGCAACACAGAGAGCAGCTGCGGAGGACCAGGCAAGTAGTGCAGCTTATACAGGCAGGCAAGCGAGGCAACAGTGCGGCGGATGGCAAGGCTGGGTAGGTGTGCCCCAGGGCCGATAGCATGAAGCGCGCGGCGCTGAACATTGTTCAGACGCTGGAGGTGACTCTGCGCAGCTCCCATCCATACAAGAGGCGCATACTCCATGACTGGTCGTACGAACGCCTTGTATACGGTCGTCCGGCCGGCGGGGGTGAGTATGTGGGCGGCTCTGTTTAGGACCCCAAGCCGTTGGCGTGCACGGGTGGCTACGGAGCGTAGGTGATCGCTGAAGGTCAACTTGGCGTCCACCTTCACACCAAGGAGGGTGATGGTGGTTGTCTCGGGAACCAGTGTGCCACCAAACAGGAGTGGGGGGAGATCTAAGCCGGTGCGTCTGAGGGTGGCTGTCATGGCCTGGGATTTGGTCGGTTCAAACATCACTTTCCATGTACGACCCCACTCGTGCAGTCGGTCAACGGACACCTGCAGTGACTGCGCGGCGACTGTTGGGGTCTGCTGGGAGGTGACTAAGCTGTACAAAGTTGTATCATCAGCATAGGCTTCCAAGCTGGCGCCGTCAGCGAGAACATCTGGCGCGTCGTTGACGTAGGCCAGGAAAAGCGTTGGTCCAAGGATGCTTCCCTGGGGGACTCCAGCGGAGGTCGTATACCTAGATGACGTCCGCCCTCCAACGAGGCACTGTAGGGAACGGGTGTCCAGGTACGACGCCAGCCATCTCTGAAGCGGACCATCTATGCCTAGGCTACGTACCTTGCGGAGGAGGCCGACATGCGAGACACGATCAAACGCTCCTGCGATGTCCACAGCAAGGATACGAGCCACCCCTCCACAGCCCACAGCGCTTGCCCAGGCAGTTTGGAGAGCTTGCAAAGCGTCCGATGTTCCGAGGCCTCTGCGAAATCCAAACTGGTGCGACGTGAGCAGATGATGGTCTTCAAAATAGTTTACGATGTGTCTGTTTACAAGAGTTTCCATTACTTTCGAGATTATGCACAGTAAGGATACGGGCCTGTAGTTCTTAAGGGTCGAGCGGGAAGACCGCTTGTGGATCGGAACCACGTTGGCCGTCTTCCACATCCTAGGTTGCACTCCAGACCGGAAGCATAAAGCAAATAACTTGGACAGTGGCTCTGCGAGCTCATGAGCACATTCCTGAAGGACGCGAGCAGAAATACCGTCAGGCCCGGTAGCCTTGGAGACGTCGAGCCTTGCCAGGAGGCGGCGTACAGCCTGTGGGCGGAAGCGGATGGTGCGAAGAGGTGGAGCCTCTGAGGGAGCAGGGTCCGGTAGGTCAGCCTCCACAAGGTCCGGACCGGCAACGCTACATTTCTTCGAGAAGAAGCGAGCGAATGCCTCTGCTTTCTCTGAGCTTGTTGCCCACTCGCGGCCGTCAGAGTCGACAACTAGGGGAATTTCGGGCTGTGTGCGGTTGCCAGCAGCGTTCTTCAACTTCGTCCACCACTGTTTGTCTCTGAGGGACCCAGTTGAGAGGCTGCGACGGAGGCTGTCCTCCTTTGCACGTCGTGATCGGAACTGGGTGGCGATCGCTACAGTCACGGAATCGGTGAATGCCTGCTGAAGTAAAAAAACATGATTCTAATAATGGTAGAGACTGAGTCAAGGCATGGGAACGGACCAATAGCTATTTTGACTTCCTACAATACTGATTCATTAGTGCGATGCGATGATGGTAGTACTTCTTGTGAAACCGCTTACGCAGATACCTTATTTTAAAGCTCTAACTCCATGCATTGTGTAGATACCTTTTTACCGCAGTCATACATTTAAACATAAAGAAAGAATCTGCGTTTGAGATTCAGTTTCAACTTATAATGTCAACTCTATTATCAATGTGTTGCAGAACACTGCTGACGGATTCAAAGAAAAAACACATCTATGATGCCGCCGTCAACGATGGTCCCGTTCATGACAGAAAGCAGGGTTGACGTGTCAACTCCTTCGACATGATTTCGAGTCACCACCATTAGTTCATTGCCACCTGTGATCGATTCATTGGCATGTTTCAATGTCTCCGTAGAAAGACCGACCCCCCCCCCCCCCCTCCCCCATACACCCGAAACACTGAATGACGGGTACATCCACCCCGTACAGCCGTTTACAAACATTTTATGGAGCAAACACCCTAACCACGTATTAGCGTAGATGAAAATTTTCTGGAATGGCATATCAAACGAGTTGTTATACCTGTAATGAGTTCTTTCCCACAACCAAGATAAGATGCAAAAGCACTGTTTACGATAGGAGCCTTGCATTGTTCATACTCAGATCGAATCTAAACACCGCAACATTGACAGTTTTGTTTATCAGTTTACAGCCTTGCCCATAAGATAGAGCTTGGCAAAGTTAGTCTCAGGGTGTTTGACAGAATGTCTACAGATGATCATGTTTTAGCAGCAAACGTTTCTCCTTGTTCTGATGTGCTAGAATCAGATCTTTTCCCCCGGCTTAGTCACACACATGTTAGGCACTTGGCCTGCCAGTTTGTTGTAACCTCGTTTTATTGGTGAACTTGCTCTGTATGTTGTTGTTGTTGTAGAAGTTTATTTAACGTCGCACCACAAACAGGCGATTTCGCCTCCTTTGATACATGTGGACGACAGAAAGAATGAGAGAGAGGGGGGGGGACAGAAGTATGGAGAGAGGAAGGGTAGAAATAAATAAGCAATCAACCTCAGGGCTACACCAAAGCAAAAATGGAATGGGAACATACTATATACAAAATAGCTTCATACATATATTGCAAAACACGTTTACTATTCTTCAGTCCGCTATACCACAGAAACACACTAGCCGAAAAGCATTTAAACGGAGCCATGATGCGCTTTTAGCAGGGCACAGAACTGAAGGTGGCTGGGCTCGGAACGGAGATCAGGCGGGAGCTGGTTCCACAAGACTGCGCCGATGAACTGCATGGTCGCTCGACCCGCAGGACCGGGCCAAAATGGTACTCGAACGAGGTGATGTGCTGCTCCCCTAGTGCGGTCACCAGTAACTCTCACGAAGAAGCTGGCGAAGAGGGAGCTAGCTCGGGAGAACAGACAACGACGGACAAAGATGAGGAGCTTAATGTTAAACATGTCCTCCAGGGTGGTGAGGCGGAGCTGTTCAAAGATCGGGCTCGTGCGCGACCACGGTGGCAGACCGAAGAAGCCGCGGATAGCGCACTTCGTTAGACGTGTGAGGGGCTCCATGTTGCCAATTTGAAGTGACGGATAAAAGGCGTTGGAAGCGTACGACAACCTACCCTGGATCATCGACCTGTAAAACAGGATCTTTGACGCCAGGGTGAGGCTTCCGCGGCTCCGCCACAGCGCACCTACTGACTTCCGCACCTGCTGGATTGTGTGATTGACGTGAGGCTCCCAGGAGAGCTGCCCATCTACCATTACGCCCAGGTACCGCGCTTGTTCCACAACTGCAAGCAATGAGTCTCGGAATGACGATCTGATTAGCATGTTTGCATTGTTCTGGACTACATGCATTTTCTCTTTGTTCAAATTGCCACGCTTCAAAATTCTGTAGAATGCCTCCCGCAGCTTCATTACAAATAATATCTATTGCTGATAGGCAACTCACCAAAACTCAATCAAGTAGTTATTTCAACGCATCACGTTGAATTTAATATCGCTATACCGTCTGTTTACAAAATGTTATTAACCTTCGGTCCCATTCAAACGAGCACTGCATTTCTTACACGCATTGCACCAGTTGTTTCGGCGCGTCATGTATATTTGGTATTATCTATGCAGTCTAAGAACAAGCGGTTCGGAGTTAGCAACTTAAATATCGTAAACAAGTGGACAGACAGTGAGCATCAGAGGTACCCAGTATTCAGGGAGGATGCATAGCTAAACTACACGTTACACTCGGGTGGAGAGCCTAGGGTTTAATTTATATATGTTATTGGACATTATCGCGTAACCTGTTGTTCGTTGGTCCTCATTTCTTCTTATAAAGTACATGTAAGAGAGATAAAAACTAATGTGAGGTACAAAAGTAAAAGTAGGAAATGTTTAGAACAGTTGTCCAGTTACGGTCATCATTAAACGTACATAACAATGGGTGAAATACTCCATGAACAATATTATTATGGAACAGAAATTAGGGCGAAACTAACAAAATAAGGAAAAAAAGGAAATTTTTCATGTCCGTTCCCGAAGGGAACTCACGACGGGTGCTAAAGCTTGGTAAACCGTACAACTCGGTAAAATGAATGATAGTGGCATGCACAGAACACGCCAGGCGAAAAGGAAAAATAAAGAAAACAAAGTGTTGCTCGCCCCACCTCAATGCACTGTTCGCGTGGTAGTTTAAGCCCCAACGCGTTTTCTCCCTTTAGGGCGCGCTCACACTGCGACCATGAGCACGCGTCCATGCGTCAGCAAAACGCAGAAACGTGGGCGTCGTGCTCACACTAGGCCTCGTACACGCGTAGACGTGAAGTTGTCACACAAACTTTACGAATTGCAGTTCGTATCCAAAAGAGTCCGTGCGTTTCCTAATAAAGTTGTGGCCCGTTTTGGATGTAAATTTTCGCATGTTGCATGTTGGAGGAAGTGCCTCGTGGCTCGTATTCTTGAAGTCGACGAAAATAATTCATACAATCAGGTAGGTTTGGACTCTTGAGGGACTGCCGCTGACATCCAAGCGCTTTCGCTTTCCTGACCTCGTGGTCAGAGCAAGTGCCAGTGCAGTGGAAATTCCGGTAGTGGTTTTTTTCGTCTGTTGCCGAGATGAGAACTGTATTTTCCGATGATATGTAACTGAAATGTCTTGAGGTATGGCATTCCATCATCGCAGAAAAGTAGAGAAAGATAATTTCCGAAACCGAAAAGCCAGACCAAGCTGCCATCGTATTGAACGAGTACACTGTAGAAATTGGTCACTGACCCGATCACAACGAAGCAACTACAAAAACAAAATCGACATCGTCCAAAAAGGGCAAAGAATGCATATGGCGGTGCGTGCGTGCAGGACCACAACTACAAAATTTTAAAAATGTGCAAATGTCGAGGTGACATCGACAACCGCCGATGTTCATGAATCAACACACCGGAATTTGAGAAATTGAACATACTTCAGGCCAGGTTGTACACAAATACGCTTCACGTCTACGATCATGTTGCCGCCAAGTCGTGGCACCCCCCTCCGGGGGTCGCGGTCACGATTTGAAACGTGGCCGCGACGTTTTGGTCAAGTTCATGCCGTTGCCATGCAACTTGGCCGCATGGCCGCATGGACGCTGGTTTTGGTCGCAGTGTGAGCGCGCCCTTAGAGGGCCACTGACTTCCTGCAATATACACATTTCCGTCAGTTCTCATTGGACGAATCATACCTCAGAAACCATTCACTTTGTCAAAATAGCAACATGTATGTTTTCTGAAAGGTAATACACCAAGGAATCCGAAAAAAACATCTACTTTAGCATTGGCTCGAGATATGTTGCCAAAACTGATGCAAAACATTTATATCCAGCTCAAGAATACCGTCCCGGCTTTTGTCACTGGCACCAACAAAATGTGCAGCAGTAAAAAGACAGGAGAAGTCAGGAGAAGTATTAACAAGTGTTCAGCAAACACTGGTCGACGAGAACAATGGGAACTTTAAGCAACTTATGCAAGCGATAGCGATCGAAACAGTCTTGCTCACGGACGTGCAGCAACACTCGGCAGATTTTGCGTACGTGACAACCCGGAACTCTTTTCCCTCTTGGGCACAAAAGGCACATCGTTTTCTCTGCACATCATACTTCACAGTATGCATGAGCGCTGCTGCAGGCTGGTTGGCTGGTGGCTTTTCGGGAGCTCCTCGGAAGGAACGATTGGGAGGAGGTTCGTCGACTGCAATTCCGGTACGTTGTCTGATAAGATGCTCCTGGAATGAGTTGTGCGGATTCCGTGCTGAGCGTGTGGTGTCACCTGGATATGCTGCTAACCAAATGCCAAACATCCTGTGGCTGTCTAAAAAATCTTAGAACATGCTTTTTCAAGTCTTCCTGGTCCTCCGGAGCGTCCTGTACGTTTCTGCCATTTGGTCGAAGGTATCAACTCCACCCAGTGCTCTCTGTTGTAGTCGGAGACGACTTTCGGCCGATTCAGTTCCAGTTGGACGTGGTGACATGCTGCATCTTTGCCATGCATGTTGACAGTAACATGGTCATCGCCCCAGTGTGCGGTTGACAACATGGTGACGACCTGCTTGTCACGCCACTGCTCGTAAAGATTAGCGTTGTCCCACACGTGAATGCTCACTGAGTCCTAGAAACATTTTTCGTTTCATTCGCTACGGTCAGCCAACGAAAAATACCACATTTCACTGTAAATGTACATCAAACACCCAAGCACAGCCGTTACTTAGTGCACGTGCACGACTCCTAGAGGTTGGACGGCAAGGCCAAGTACATGTACCGCGACTCTGAAGCTGCCTGCTCTACTCAGCTTTGTCGAGATGTGTGCACTATCAGGCTTTCCACGTTTGCAGCAACCGGTTGTAGATACCCATACATTGCCTTTGTCAGGTCCTGCGCCAGTTGTGCCATTCGGCAACATCGACAAACCTCCCAGAAGCATACAATCATGTAGATGACGGAAGACTATTGGCCTTGGAGAAGCCACATCAAGAGCCAGCCGCCACGCTGATGGTTTCTGATGCCGCTGGTTTGAACCCTCTCTGATTCTCTAGTGGCAGAGATTACTGGTGTTCCAGATTGGTAACAGGACTCATTTGTTTTTCAGCATGAGTCATGTTCTACGAAACAGAAAAAATACAAGAAGCACAGAATTATTATTATGATGAAGAAAGGAAAAGGACAAAATGTTACGAGTTATGACCAACTGTCCACCAACGTACGCAAATCTTTAAAAAAAATGGCACAAAACTGACAAGGAGTACTGAGACATTCGGCGACCTGACACCTAGCTCCAACACTTCTCCAAGACGCAAACCAACAACCGTCCAACTTGGAAGGCTCAGGTTCGGACGTGTTCGAGCTAGGTGTCAGTTTGCCGAATGTCTCAGTACTCCTTGTCAGTATTGTGCCATTTTGTCGCATTCCCTGACTGTATAAGATCTGGTTGCCTTGGTGGACAGTTTGTCATAACTCGTAAAATTTGTCCTTTTCCTTACTTTATCATAACTATATTGGCTCACCATCCGAGAATTAGTATTACTCAGCAGGCAAAAGCGCGGTAGTACAGCAGTCGCGAGGGCCATGTCAATTTTCACGAAAATCCCATATTTTGCAATCAGATGCTACTTTTCGGAAGTTTATGCTGATTTTCGCCTGCCATTTTGCGCAGAATATTCTAGTTTTCTGCAAAACTTGACGGACTATGCTAGCGTTATGCTAGTGTCCAGAAACGCTAGTTGGTATGATAGATAATGATTATTATCCACAATGGCGAAATCGTGGTGAGGGTGATGTTCAACCCTTTAAACAGATTTCGAAAGAAAAGGTGTCAGCAGCGACACACTCCACACACCCAAATAAACCAATTTTACCGAAAAAGTATTCTTTTTAGACCAAAGGGCGGTATATTTGATAAATAAATGAGAGTGGATAATCAGCGGCTTGTCCACTAACTCTTAAACCAATTTTTGTAACCAAGCGTTTTCGTTCCCTTCTATGCTTTTGTTGCTGTTTTTAGGACATTTTTCCATTATTTCCTGTACTTACCCATGATGAGAAAGAAAGGAAAACGAAATTGGCTTACTTGACTGTGTGGATTGCGTCTGTCCTGACACATTTTCTTTCCACATACTAACATAGAAGTAATTACCGCCGGCACTGATATAATTTTCATTCGGTGGTGCAAAACACTGTCGGTCGGGTTCTCTGAGACTTTTTCAGTCTAGTACAGAGCTTGTCCGCTTCCCATCCCGGTAAGCGCAGGCGCATATATTTTTCGGCTATATGTATACAGTGGACTGTGTAATATAATTATTTTTGAAGAAAAAACATGGGAGCGAGTTACATGTATAAAACAACTACTTCGAAGTGTAGCGGGCCGCAGTCTCTCGAAGGCAAAAATACAAGGGTCTCAGTGAACACACTGTAACTGGCAATTGAAATGTACTGGCAGCGAAATTAACTGATTACTTAAATAACTGACTGGCAACTAAATTAACTGACTCGCTATAAAAGAATCGTGCGCCGCAGCTTTGATACAAAGGCAGACTCCGTACGCTAATGTACGGGGATACGCTACCGTATGGGGATACAGAACGGGGATATGCTATATTATAAACACTAAACGCTCTACGCTTTGAAGTCATCAGCGTGCCAACGCTACAGAAGTATCCACGACTGTAACGAGATGATAAGCACCCAGAACGCGTGAACACAGGGCACAAACTGACAGCTAGGCTAGTGAAATGTATGTAGTGTGAAATCACTTGTTATCATGGTCAACTCGTCCACAAAATCTGCTTGCAGGAGACGCTCCGTTACAATTCGTTTTCGTAAAGGTTCACCCCTAAAATGGTCTCTGAAGACGCACCCGACTTGCGTGATGTGTTGCTTTGCTGCTTAGACTTGTAGCATTGCCAATATTTATTAACTGGATCCGTCTTCGTCCTATAACAGTCAGCATTATTTCTTGCCTTGGGATTTAGCTTCTCTACTTTTTCGCTTCGCTCACCTTCCCCCATTTGATCATACGCCACATTTTACATTCCAAGTTGGAAAGCTGGTTGCGTGCACACTGATAATGTGCTAGTGATAGGTCTTAGGTCGTTGAATGTATCAGTAGCCTGTCAGCTGTGTGCCCTGTCATCGCACGGTCGGACTGGTTATTATCTTGTTACAGTCGTGGATAGTGGCTTCATAACGTGTTCCCATGTGAAGTCCTTTTCTATTGTACATTTAATATTGGCTCATTACCCGAGTCCTATGTAATAATAGTTCACGATAGCCCTAGTGGAAGTATCGTTAGACGAGGCAACATACATGTATAGTATAATTATGTCTTAGTTACGCGTGGTAGCAGTGGTGAGGCTTCCTGCAGCTTCATCCTTAAAAAAAGGCTTCAGAGCAGACTCGCTCTCTTCCCATTCACTCTGCAAACGTTAAACTCGAACTCATTTGATCAGGTTTTTACAACGTTTCGGCAAAAATGCCCACATCAGGTATATACAATGGTGTGCAGGTCTGCAAAGGAGCAGTTATGCACATGTATATGCAAATTGTGATGCTATGAAGTATGATATGCTACATCGCGTGGCTAGCATAAAACCAATGATCCGAATTGGTCTTGCTCCCGTGCTGCCTCTGTCTCCCAATGAACTGCCCTGTTTTACAAGCCTAGGGCGTCAAATAAACTCTTCTGTCAACTTGTACACAGGTATCCAGCCTTTCAATTCCCATCAATTTCGTTGATTTCAATTCAATAGAAAAAAAGAGTCGCCAAATCTGCAAAACCTTGAATTAATGACAAAAGAGTATTTTTTATCCTTTCCACACACAACCAAAATCTGCGTATACATTTTCAGTGCCACAAGGCAGAGGTGGAAGGTAAACGCTTCAATACACTTCCCGGACAATCCTGAGCCTAGTACGAGGACTATACATTGTGTGAATTGAGCATGACTTCTTGGTTTCAGGCGTACACATTTCCTGGGTCACAAAACGTTCTCACTACATATGTACTGGCGCACACCCAGACATAGCCCGGAATGCCTTGTGACGCCAAGCGCACTCGAAACGATCTTCGCATGGCCATAGTTACCAGCTAAGAAATCCCTTATCGCCTCAAGCACCATACACCATTGTCCGCAGTCTCCCGTATTGTGCAATCCAGCTGTGGAATTCCCTGCCGCCAGCTCGTCTAGACACCGCCCCAACTCGCAAAAATCTTCCAAAATTTAATTGCATCGTCAACGAATACCTCCGCCGACAGGATTGGCGAAGGTCCACGGACATTCTGCCTGTCGACCCACCTGCATTCTAGTGCCTCGTCAAGGACTACCATTGCTACGAATGCGCTACACACTAGTTCTAGCTATTGTTGGCCTTTGCTTTATTTTTATTTTGCTGACCCTTACAGCTCTATCTTTTGTTTTTGGTGCGGGTTTCTGGCCGAGATGCGGAGACCTCAGGTCGGCAGAGCCCCATCATCACTGCTGCACCTCTGTGCAGCCCCTTCTCAGTAGTTGTCACGTTTGTCATTGTCTCAGTACCATTGTCTTTCTTTATCATTTTACGAGTTGGGTATGTGATTATTAAAAAAAGAAAAAATAGCAACAAGACCAAAACTGAAAGGCCGCAGCCAGATGTGACTGAAAACCACATGCGGGAAGCCAGGATCCGTCCCCCAAACTAATGATCTCGTGTCTGGCAACGGGATCAATTGCCCGGTGGCCGCTGCGACCGTAGGCTAGCGTAGCTACTGCAGTGGTGGCCTCTTTTGCTGAAGATGGCATGGTTATTCACCTTGCGTGTTTTGCGTGCAGCGTTATCACCAGCACTAAATCGTCACTGCAGTACCCCAAACGTCTTCCTTTGCAGTTTGTTTCATGTGTAAATTAGGCTCGCACCTTAATCAATGGGTGACATAGCTTCTTGCTGGTGTCTTGCACGAACCTGGGGCTTGGCGCTATCATTGGTTGCCAACAGATAGATAATTTGCTCGAATTGTAGATTGAAGGTTTTTTTTATAGGAGGGAGGATTTCGTTTGCTGGAGTTTGAAGTTAGTGTTCGTTTCGGACGATGTCCTCAGCTCCTGTTTCTTAGCCTGAGGTTGTTGCAGTTTCATCTGCTGGCTTTCCACGAGTAGAGTCATGTTCGGTCACGGAGGGGACCTCTCCTACTCTCGAAATGGTCTGTATTTATCGGGTTGAGTGTCTAGTCTCGCAATCATCAACCCGTCTTGCTAAATCTCAGCTTAAGACCTCTGCGCTACAGTTTGCAGCGCCTTTGATAGAATCTTCCTCCCGCTAGACATGTTCTACTGCTGACATATGTTACTGTTGGGTATATGACTACAATGTGCCTGACAAGGGACCACGTTAACTTTTGCTATAGTTAGGGATCTCAGCGCGTGAACTGCGCAGCCAGTCTGCGCAGGTGAGATTTTCGATCCCAAACGCCTCCAGTGCAGAAATCGTGGAAAAGAACATTTTTTCGAAATAAATCAAGTTGAAGAAGACAGTAGAAATGGCTGAATATTGCGTCCAGGAAAGCACGGTCTACGGCCATCTCCAAGCTACCTATCTCCCAGACACTCTCTCAGAGGAACTATGGAGGGTCAAAGAGCACAATCTTTCACTCTTGGACGCAGCGTGAACACCTCTTCTACTGAGCGCGATGTCTTCTCTCCGAGTGATAATTGCGGCGATGTTCGCGATGGCTGATGCACTGAAAATCGAAGTTAGGACAATCTAACCGGAAAAAACCTCTTACTTTTTAACTGAATCTTCTCTAAAGTGGGTTCTTGCCGCATGGAAAATTAAAGGAAAATCGACATGGCAATATCGCCTTGGCCACGCTGTCCTTCGGCGGAAATTACAAAGTATGTTCGAACGACGATGAAGATGACGATTCCGCTAATGTCCACCGCGTCCCCTAATGTCGAAAATCGATCGTCGCCATTTTTCTGCTGTGTCCGCGAGCTGCACTCAAAACTCGATGACGCAATGTATGCGCAAACACCATGCGCACTGCACGCGCTGAGCTCCCTACTATAGTGCTGCTGAGTATTCCAGGACTATCCAGCCCCAAGCCCTCCCTGTGTTTAAATCTGCAATAAGCAACATTCATTTCTCACGGACACTACCCTATGGGACCTGCTTGCATCTTGCCTATTCATGTACATGTATGCGTCACAATCTTGACACGGGTTCTGCAGTTCTCTGTCCTGGACCCTCACTGCTGGCCTGGGGGCGCAGTGGGGGGAAATGATGTGTCAAACTGTACTGGGCAGCTGTTATTGGCTTTCCTCTAACAGGTCCACACGCTATTGCTTGGAGCGAGCACGGACGCATCTATCTACGTGCAATGGCAAACTACATGCCGGTACAGTACATGGCTTTACGCTCCGGTGACTACCACCTGATTAGCTATGCTGATGGAGAGCTACTCGCAAGGAACGCAGTGTCATCTGAATTGCGCAACCTGCTGCTAGCTGCACCCGTGGATGGTGCAGTCACGCAAACCATTGTCGCATCCGTTGTTTATCAAGCATGATTCACCAATCGTACCTACAAGTAGCTATTGCTTGAATGTGCCACTACTAGAATGGACATGGGACATTGAGGATGGGCAGCTGCTCCTTTGCACACACTACCGGTCAAGGTTCCTGTTCACGGCAGGCTAACCTTTGACCAGTCTCACGTTCGTAGTTATTGTGCTTCACGTCACACATCCTGCGCATAGCAGACGACCTGCTCCATGGTCTTTCTTTGTCACGCTCCATTGACAGCCTAGGACATCTGCAGGTTGAGTCGTGCACGCCAGGTCCTCTGCAGATACCAATGTATGCTAAATCAACACCAAGACTTAGAGTGGGCGAGCAAAAAAGAAGAAAACGGGTAAAAGTAAAAGCGCAGGGCTAGTACTTTGTACGGAATCAAACCAACAGTCACACCAACATTACATGTATTGTGACAAGCGGTGACAGGAACGAATGTAAGCAGCCTGATCTTTTCCGTCCATTTCTGTTGGTACAAAAAACCCAAGCAGGTGATTATAAGCTGTCGACTAGGAAGCTAACCAGAGATGTACTAAAATGTGTACTGTCTACAGTTGTACTAGCAGGTGACAAACAAAGCGGATCACGGAGTGTTGATCACACTGCCTAGTATCACGGACATCGCGAGAAATCCTCACTACGTGCATGTCGCTCGAGTCTCTTTCCAAACCTTGCTACTTTCAACGTCAGGTGCAGGTTACTTCTCTGACCATATGGACGAGTGAACAAGTTTGCAGACATTTCGAACCGAGATACGGATGGCTACATCACAGTCACAGCCGTGGCTGTACATCGTGATTTTAATCTACCTCAATTCTTGGTGTGCGCGAGCGAGCGCCGCGCAACAGGACGGTAAGACATTTTTCTATTAATATTGTATATGTTTCAATGAGTTTGTTGGTAGCCTCAGCAATAACCACTTTGTGTTATACCACATCATCAGGAAAAGGCTACAGAAATAGGAGTGCTAGTTTAAGTACACATCCGTCTAAAAATAGGATATCTTGAGTGCCGCGGACCACCAGCCTGTATGTACTTGCAGAAAGCATGAATGATGGCTAATGATAAAAAAACATTAAAATAATAATGGTTTCTAGTTTAGTTTTTATCAGTTCTGGACGCTGAGCCACACACCCGATAGGTACTCGCCCTGAACATTTGTTGTAACCTCTGTTTTTTTATGAACTTGCCCTGTACGCTAATGAGACGCGGACTGCCATTCTGGTTAGCATTTTTGAACCTCTCTGGACTGCATGCATTGTCGCTTTGTTCAAACTCGTCTGCTTTACCACTCTGAAGTATGCCTCGCGAAGCTTCATTCCGCACAAAATCACTTGTTGGCAGGCAACTCGCCAGCACTCAATCCATCCAGATATTCCAGCGCATCATGTTCTATTTGCGTTCCGTATACAGTCTGTTGTCACATCTTATCAAAGATCCGTCCACTCGAATGAGCAATGCATTCTCACACTTAAATGCAGTGGTTGTTTGAAAACTTCATTTTTAATTTTCGTTATATCCATGTATGCAGTCTATGAACAAGCGTTTCGGAGTTAGCAATTTTAGCATCGCAGACATGAGGAGAAGCTATGCGGCACCCATTACTTATTGACTACGCATGAACTTAACAACATACGAGAGAGATAAGTGTGGGATACAAATGTAAAAGAAAACAGTGTTCAGAAGAGTTTTCCAGACACTTCCATCAGTGAACGTACCTATAAAAGGGTGGAATACTCAGTGAACCATTTATAATGGGACAGATAGCAGCGCAAACCTAAAAGAAAATAGCACTAAATGGGAATTACAGCGAAAAGCATGATGTTATCATAATCGTGAGAATGAGGTTGAAGTCTCCACGGGAGCTGTTCGTATGATGCAGGTATAGATAGAGAAAGGAACAGACATAGAGAGCGAGAGAGACCGACACTACAGAGACAGACCGAAAAGGAAATGAGACAAAGACAGACCAAGAGACAGAAAGAGAGAGAGCGATAAGTGAATGAGAGAGGTGGGAGAGAGAGAGAAAGAGTTGGCGAAATACACGTATAGAAAGAGAAAGAGGTGGGGAGGTATAAGTACATGTATAGAGAGAGAAAGTGTTCTGTAGGCATATAGCCGCATATGACTATGCACAATAGGAAAGAGCGCGGAAGGTAGTCAGGGGTCTATGGCAAGACATCCAACTCAAGCTGGTGGGGATAATGCTGTGCTAAGGCTGCTCATGTGCGACGATGACGCGACGGCATGGCCGGCAGGGGGCACATGGCTGCATCTTCACGTAGACCATCACCAGACATCAGTCTATACAACAGGCGGAGAGCAGAGGCCTTTTGCTGAACAGTACGGCTGGGAAGTTTGGTACCTGGGCCGATGACATTAGGGGCGCGGAACTGGACAGCATCAAGCATGGCCAGGCGTGAGGGTGGTAATCCCATCCCATCGACGAAAGTAGGGGGCGGGGAGGGGGTGGGGGGTGGGGCATATTCCACCATTGGATGGACAAATCCTTTGCAGACAGTCATCCTTAATCATCAGGCAATCTTCTTCTTGGATATCTTCACACGGAGCTTGATTAAGGAGAAGGAGGTTCAAGACTCCAATGCAGCTGTAATTTTGTTGATCAAGTTAACATTACGGTAAGACACACGCCTGTGCACACACTCTCCCTACGCTGCAAAGGCACTGTGGCACAGAGCTTCCCTTCTCCCCACCACCATCAGTTCGCGCCTGGCGCCTAGTCAATCCATGTTTAGTGGTATCTGCCATAGCAGGCTGGTACATCAGGTAGCGCATGGGGAATTGTAGATGACACAGCAATGACATAGCCCGATAAAGACGCACGTTTCGTCCCCGCTGATCCAATCAGGAAATCTTCTTACTGGATGTCTTCACACGGACCTGGACTTGGGACAATAAAGTTGAAGACTCCAATTCAAATGTACTTATGTTGATGAATATGGTGATAAATACACACCGGTCAATATGGCGGTGATTACACGCCTGCCCACACGCCCTCTCTACGCTGCAAAGTTACTCTGGCACAGCTCACCTTCTCCACCAATATCACTTCACGCCTGGCGCCTAGTCGATGAATAGTTAATGGTACTCAATATAGTAGACAGTAAATGATATGTCTACAGTTAGCAAAAAGACATTCATTATAAACCAATCTGAAGAGAAGGAAAACACAACTGAAAAGGCAAAACACATGAAGCACGGAAGTATCTCCCAAGCCAAGCAAGCATGACGTTATGGTGCGAGGTCATACAACTGTGGTACAAATCTAGTACGGGAGTACATGAACTACAGGTCAAATATGGCATGGGGGAATCACGCCCCTTCGAGATAATGCTGAGAAAACAAATCCAGTATTATCTATCAAATCCAAACAAAAAAGAATAAGTATGGCAAGCAACGGCCTAAATCACACGGCGGAACAGACATAGCATGCCACACAAGGATACAGAAAGATACGATATGAGAACAATCCTCAAGAACATGTACACGATGTGTCCAGAACAAATCAAGATGCATAAGACTGTCCACTGGTGGAGGAAATGTTCAAACGAGAGGGTGGTTGGTGTGCTCGTGTGCTGCGACGCAGAGGGGGAGGCATTGCAGGAGCAACGACAACAGACGGCTGTGGTGAAACACATGGTGCTGGTGACGGCACGGGTGGAGAGAACGGACGAAGAAAACGGCGATTTCTCCAATAAACTCGACCACTAGCCAACTTGACGAAATAGTCACGGTGCTGCCCAATGGCCACAATCACGCCACGGGTTGTCCAACGCTTCGTCTTCGGATACTGGACGTCCACAGGAGTGCCGATACGGAGAATGGGAAGAGAGCGGTGGGTGGGAGTACTGGCTGAAACAGGTGTCGAGGGTGGTGACTGTTCTTCACGTTCACTAGTGACGGTCGACCACGAGGAATCAAACTGCGTCCACTCAGCAATGACGAAAGACCGAAGTGGATGCCCGAGAAGATGCTTAGCTGGGCTCTTGCCAGACGGACTGGGCGTATTCCGCCACTCCAGTAGACCACAACGAAATGCATCTGTGTCGAGATTGCCATTTGACGAGGTCTTGAGCAGCAAGCGCTTCATAGCTTTCACTGCGGCTTCCGCATGTCCATTACTTTGGGGATAATGCGGGGAAGAGGATACGCGTTGCACTTGCCAACGGCTACAGAAGTCGGCAAACTTCTTCGATGCAAACTGGGGGCCACCGTCGGTGCACAGTACAGCAGGCACACCCAGATCGGCGAACCAACGACGACAAGCGAGAATGACATCGTGTGATGACGTGGTCCTGCCGGTTCGAACAACGCACGGCCAACCAGTCAGACGGTCGACATATACAAGAAACTCATAGCCTTGGCAAGAGAAAAGATCAGCGGACACAAACTCGAACGGCAGAGTAGGATGACGGTCATTCATCAGTGGTTTGGCTCACTGCGACGACTGGAATTCTCGACACGCGGAACAGGCACGGACAAGGGTGTCTATGTCGGCGGTGAGACCAGGCCAGTACACGAGCTGTCGGGCGCGAGCCTTAGTGCGGACGAGACCTTGATGCGAGGCATGAAAGGTTAGCAAGAACGCGTTGACGCATAGCCAAGGGAACTAGAATGCGTCGGCCTTTCATGACGATGCCCTGGTCCACTGACAGGTGTTCACGTCCATTCCAGAAGGGTTGGAGTGGAGCATCCAAATCACGCTGACGAGCGGGAAAACAATGCAGAACGCACTGGAAAAGAGACTGATATGCAGGATCAGCTGAGGCGGCTGCTCGAAGTTCAACAAACTTCAGGTTGGGGTGAGGACCATCATCACGTAGCATGCACAAACGGATGCTGCGGCAATGAAGAGCAGGGGCTTCGCCGAGTTCATCATCTGAAGACGGGATGCCGACGGGATTGCAAGACAGGGCATCAGCAAACGCGTGATCAGAGCCTTTCGCCAGGAAGCGTGCACTTGAAACGACTGCAGCTTCAGGCGAAGACGAAGAAGGTGAGGATTCTCGATCTGATCTAGAGAATACGCGTTGATAATCGGGATAAACGGACGGTGATCAGTGATCAGATCAAATAGGGTGCCTGATAAGTACAACTTGCACTTGTGCACGGCCCAAACGACGGCGAGCATCTCGAGCTCAACAACAGCATAGCGAGAGTCGGCGTCAGAGAGGTAGCGGGAGCCACACTGGATGATTCGCCACTTATCGTCCTGCTTCTGCCACAGAACGAAGCCGAGATCACGTAGTGCAGGGGCATCAGTCTCCAGACGGAGGTCGTGTCCATGCTGGTAGAAGGCCAGGATATGAGGAGACAGCAGAGTAGACTTGGTCTTCTTGAACGCAACAGTGTGGTTGGCATCCCAGACAAATTCACGGGTCGTCTTCAACAGACCACGAAGCCGAGTGGTGCAGGCGGCGAGGTGTGGTGAGAACTCGCTACACTGGTTCACCAGGCCAAGAAACGAACGCAAATCAGTGCGGTTCGCAGGAATGTCAAAATCGCGAATAGCCGCTGCCTTGTCATCGTCAACAACCCAGCCGTCTCGACTGAAAATGTAGCCACAGAAATGGAGGTGGCGTGACGCAAAGGTGAATTTGGACGGGCTCAGAGTAATGCCATGCTGTCGAGCACACAGCAGGATGTCACGAACATGGATGACATGGGAGGCAAAGTCGTCATCATAGGCCAGGCAATCATCTACAACCTTGGCGAAATTCGGGATGGCATCGAACGCAGCATCAGTGCGGCAGTTGAAAACATCCCCCGCGGAAATCAGGCCTTGACGGTTGCGTAGGAAACGATACCTGCCGTATGGGGTGATGAATGTGGTCATTGGACATGCCTGCTCACTCAGTGGGATTTGCCAGTATCCGTGCCTTGCGTCAAGCTTGGTGAGGAACTGTGCCGATCCAATACCAGAAACCACATCGCGAGCAGTGCGAACAGGGTGGGCTGGTGTCAGGACTTGGTCATTCAGTTGTTTGAAATCGACGGTGAGGCATTTCTCGGAGGTACCTTTCTTGTCGACGAGCACAATTGGGTGACACCATTCACTAGGCCCACTGACAGGCTCGATTATGCCATCGACAACCCTTGTTGTGACTTGACCTGGTCACGAAACGAGTACGGAATCAGGCGTGCGGTATGGACACATGACGGCTTAGCATCTGGCTGAAGTTGGATGTCCATCGGATGACCTGCCATCGCCTTCAAGCCAATGTCGGAAAACACGTCCGAGAACTCCTGCAGTAGCTCATCGCGAACACGAGCGATATCAGCAGAGATAGGATTGACAACATGCTTTGATACAGCACGGAACTTAGGTGGCGCCGCAGCATTAGCAGCAGGGTACTGTGCAGGCCAATCTGACGGGAGGAGCTGGAGTGCACTCAAGGACGAACGTGATAGAAGAGCATCGTCCAGACCCTTGTACACGTGGATTACGGTACTGTGTTGTACTTCGCCAACCGGAAGTGAAGCATGAATACTGCGGACGTTCTGCAACTGCTCTCCAGATGCCGCTAGGACGCACTCTGGGTCATGGTCGAGGTCCTCGGGAAACCCACAAGCAGTTCGAGATGATGCTCGCCAATGGCATCGACGTCACTGCCAGTATCAGGGACCCAGGGTAACGTGACTGCCTCATCCGCAGTGGCCAAACGGTGGACACACGCACTGTAGGCTGCACAGCAAGACGAGTACGCTGCAACTTCAGTTGGCCCACATGCTTAACGTTCCGGTCCGATTGTGACGACGACCTACACATAGCGAGAAAGTGGCCAGTCTTGCCACAGCCATTACATTTCTTGCCGCTGGCAGGGCAACTAGACTTTGTGTGCGGGCTCCAGCCGCAATTGGGGCACTTCTTGTGTGTGTCGCTTCCTGACGAGGGAGCGGATGGAGATGGCAGTACAGGTGCAGACATCTTGCTGCCAGGCTGTCCCTGTCGGGATTGTTGCTTACTGCGTTGGCACGCAGTCCGCCGCACAGCATTGAGCTGGCTGGTGGACGGGATACTGCTGCTCGTCGTGGTAGCCGCTTCCTCGGCCCGGCAAATTGTGACTGCATCGTTCAGGGTCAAGTCCTTGGCAGACAATAGCTTGTGCCGGGTAGCGTCGTCACCAATTCCAATGACAATCCTGTCACGCAGGGTGTAAGCACGCACACGTGTCAGGTTTGTGCGACAGGTACTACATGTGTGTGCTGAACATTGTGAGCACAAAACAACGTCCGGAAAATCACAACTAGTGTGTAATTCTTTCAACGAAGTGTAAAAAGAATCGAAAGACTCGCCTTTCGATTGACACCTGTCGTAAAATGCGATACGATCCAGGAGTGGGTTGCGCTGCCGTCGCAAATATTCCTTGACTGCAGAAATCACATCGTCCGCATCGGGATTCGGTGGAGTCACGATTATACCCTCGCGGAGAAATCTGCGTAGCTCCTCATCTAGAGCTTGCCGCAGCGAGGACACTCTGGTCTCACGGCTCTGGGCTGACAGGTGCTGGCACTCATAATAGTCTCGCCACATTTCCTCCCATGCCGTGAAGTCGGCTAATGTCGAGGACGACAGTAAAATCGGTCGTTCCGCAGAGACAGGCTTTAGAGCTGGTGATGTGGTGTTGGGTTGCACGGGTTGTTGTGTTGGTTGTGTCAGTCGTTGTATAGTTTGTTGGAACAGGTCAGCCATTTTACATTCCCTCTCCTAAGAGGACTTCATTTGTGCCGCCAACATCGCGGTCAGGGAAACAATGTCAGGAGCAGGGTCTGAGTCGGACATCGTGGTCGTAACCTACGCAAATGCTGGTATCACGAACAAACTACAAAAAAATCGGCCAGTGCGCAACACAACGAGGTGCAAACACAAAGCACGAGAAACTAAACACACAGGTGAGTTCTACAAGGAACAAACAGTTCACTGCGCCATGATATGTCTACAGTTAGCAAGAAGACATTTATTATAAAACCAATCTGAAGAGAAGGAAAACACAACTGAAGAGGCAAAACACATGAAGCACGGAAGTATCTCCCAAGCCAACCAAGCACGCCGTTATGGTACGAGGTCATACAACTGTGGTACAAATCTAGTACGGGAGTACATGAACTACAGGTCAAATATGGCATGGGGGAATCCATATACATCAGTAGATAACACAGCAACGACATACTAGTAGCTCGATTGTAAAGCACGTTTCGTCCCCGCTTGACTCATGAGGCAATCTTCTTCTTGAAAGTCTTCGCATGGGGCCTGAAGTGGGAGAATGATACCTCACTGCAGCTGTACTTATGTTGATTATCATCTTGGCGATGGGCCTATGGAAGAACGACCGCGTCTTGCACTACATCGGTATGACGGACATGAACATGGGGCAGCTGACCCAGCAGTTTCCTGATGTAAAGGTGAATCATATAGCGCAATGAGGTCAGTAAGAACCCGCTACGCAGGCACACAATGTGACAGCTTAGCAATGCGGCTGGTCAACCATGGGCCAGCTATCCAGGCCTCTTTTATGGGCAAATTAACACAATCGATTAAAATTCAATAAAGCATACGCTGGAGAAGAAATCAGAAAATGCGTGTGTAAAATAGAGATTTTCATACCCAACCCCAACAAACCTGGGCCAGCTGTCCCTTGTCATCGGGCAATCTACCACGGCTGGTATGAACCCACAAGTTCTCAAGTGTGAAAGGCCTTCTCGATTGTGACATGTTGTTCGTTTCAATGCAGTTGTATCTCGACCCCGCCGTGCCGCTGATGTTTACGATGTGTTAAATTATACTTATAAAAACCTCCATTGATTGTCGTGTAGGGTTAGAAGTTTCTATACTTCATACACACCTGTATAAAAAAACTGCCGGCTATAAAAAACCTGTATAAAAAACCTGCCGGCTATAAAAAAACTGTATAAAAAACCTCTTTTTAGGGGTAGATGAGAACAAGAGATAAGAGTATTCACGAAAACAGTACAAACATATGCAGAGCAAGATCAGAAGAGCACAAATTGAACCGAAAAGGTTAAATAGTCCACTCAAGAATGGTAAGATGAGATACACATACATATGATCAAAAGGAGAGAATTGAGCTACTCACTCAGAGCTTGCGTGGGTCCATTGTGGTCATCCCATCAGCAAAATATTCTTTGATGAGCAGCCAATCGCCATCAGACAAACACTCCTTGCGGCATACAGGAGCCTCGCGGCCTCCTTTTTTCTTGTCCTTGAGGACGGCATCGAGGAGCTTGTTGGCCTAGACAAACACGCCACGCTTCAAATCGAAGCCCGGTCACGGTCATTGACTTCTCTCTGCAAGGCTCCTCTTGCAGCTATTAGACTGGCCCGTTTATATTCCTTCTCGTAATGAGTTCTCACGGAGCAGTAAAACCTTTCGAGGATTTCCGCCAGTACCTTGTCTTCCTTTCTTCTTCAGGAACGGACGCAAAACGTCCAGTAGACGTTGAAGAAGCCATTACACGCGTAAACCAAAATAAACAACACGAGGAGAAAGTTGAAACACGAGGAGTAATTTCGAGCATGCGCCGAAATAGGTACGAAAATCCAAAACGAAAATCGGTTTTATAAGTATAATTTAAATAAAATACATACTTCGTCCTCGTGTTTACTCGAATTATAAAAAACATCCACAAAACCCTCGGCTTCGCCTCGGGTTTTGTGTCCGTTTTTACTTCTCGTAAACACCTCGGACTCAGTATGTATTTTATAAGTATATGCTACATGCGCTACGTGCGATTTGCTGTGTACGCTGTATTTTTATGTTGTACGTGTAAGCTTTTCTGATATATGAAAAGGCGACGAGGGTACAATAACTTTATTAATGCGATTAATAGTATAAGTGAAGCGGACATTACAAAATGATGAATGAGAATACATGTATCTAAAAAGGTTGTTCCTAATCGATTTTCTTGAGACTATCATCAGGGAAAATCGTCTCACAATAGAGGCAATACGGAGAAACAAACTACTTATAGGTTATCGGATAGTGGGAAGTATACAAGGTGAGGTGTGAAAAAAACTAAAGTGGGACAGAAAATATATGCTGCCATTTTCACGCTATAACTGCAAGACGGTTTTAGTGTTAGTTATTAGTTGATCGAAGTGAAAAATACTGTTGAAGAGTAAATAGTTGTCCTCGTGCCGTGTGGTCGTTCGTTCCTGACAATTTAGAGAATCAGAAGGGTTCACAACATTTGACGACTACGCCAGGATTGAAGCAAGCATGGCAGAGGAACAAACTAATTTGGAAGTCAGCTTTATAGCCAAGGAAATTCGGTACGGATTTGAAGGCGATAGGTTGATGGAACACGTGGAGAAGAGGCTCCGAGAGTGCGAGGAGCGTTAAGAGTGCATAGTACAGATGGCAGAATCTCTATTCTAAGTCCGGTAGGCAGTGCTGACGAAATTGGACCATAGCAGAAAACGTTAAAACTCCGGTATAGGGCGAAGACAGGGAGAATCGTGTGGTAACTTCTAGAACATGAACGTGCGGATGTCCTTGCGCTAACGGTTGCAATTTTGTCTTTCTTTACTTTTATCATCTCATTCTATTTCATTTTCAGGAAAGAATCTATAAGAATTATTATGTTTTCGCGCTAAAACTCACCCTGGGCCACATATTTTTGTCCAGTTAAAATGGGGAGCACTATTCAAAAGAGGGTGCTGTTCGAAAGAGTGTACTAAGGAAATCTTCTAAGGGCAGAAGCCTAAGAAAACACCGAGCCGAAATCTTACTGTAAACTAATACGATTCATCGATACGAGAATGAGAGCTGGGATATTGATCCTGAAACTACGGGGGGAGGGGTTGAGGGAGGGAGGGGATTATACCAATCAAGAGAGAGAGAGAGGGAGCTTGGTGTTTTCACTGTCTCTTAGAGATTGGGGCATAACTTGAGAAAGAGTGAACTATCCAAGAGATGGCTCTATTTGCGCGAGTACAGTATATGGAGATGTCTGTTGTATTCACCACAATAAATAACACGCGATCCAAATCCCGTTTCAAGGAGATAAAAGAGTGTAAGGCAGGGAATTCTTAAAGTGAGAATGTTGAGCGCGGAAAAGTGCTTCTTCTGAAAGCATAATCCTAGGTTACGCAAATTGGGGACTCCACCATTGAGTGTACAAGCACAAGTAGCATACACAAAAACAAAATACTTTTATACATCACAGTACCTTGGGTTTCTCACAAATTAATTAAATACTTCCCGGGATCAACAATAATATCGGGATCTGTACAATGTTCGCAATCAACCGAACCCTCCCTCTCCACCCCTGCGCTCACCACCATCATCATCCAATCTTGTTCCATCCTTCATTTAGCTCCTCTTTCTGTTTACACTGCTCCCATATACATATACTTGTGCTTGCTTCTGCATCAATTGTAATTCTGTGTAGTGAAATGGGATGCCTGTCCTCTAACCAGTGCTCGCACGTGGCAAGTCGATTGGACCTTTCAATGTGAACGGAAAACTTGGACAGAAGCAAAAGCAGAATGTCAATCATATGGCGGATCTCTAGCGACTGTGCACACAATGGCTCAGTTGACGTGTGCAAACCTGACAGTGGTTGGAACTACCGCTGTTTGGGTAGGCTTGACTGGTACATGGACAGCTGGAGATTGGAGTGCTTGGAAATGGGAAGTGGCATCGTCCACCCGTACGACGAGACTTCCCTGGTCATCCCAGTATATTAAACTTCCGATTCAAAACTCTAGTTATACTTACGGTTTTTTTGATCCAAACAGGGGCTTAGTGAACTGGATAAACAACTTTCAAGCTAGGTGCCTCTGTCAACGATATGTGCCTAAAGGTAGGTCTATATCCATTGATTAAACTGAAGGAATATCTCTAATGATCTGGATCGGTACGGGCCACTCCTCTGATTAAATTAGACATTCCATTTACTCTTTAAACCACAATTCCCCAAAACGAAGACCGGGGATTAACCTGAATACATTTGAAAGAGAAATAGGGCATTGGATAATGTTCGGTGTTAGCGAATGGTAGGTTCCCGAATGTAACGAGGTGGCAATTTAATACACCATTTCACTCGCACCTGAAAGCAAAGCTTCACTGTACTTGCGTCTAAACTAATGATGCTTGTAAGATCAGAGCGCTCTTATATGTTCATGAATGCAAACCCTTAGTAGACAAAACTGCTCGACACTTAACTCATGCTAATATTCATGTAAAAACAAGGCCAATCTAGGCTGCTCCAGGTGGAGAACTAAACGCACGACAGAGGCGAAAGGCTGTGCAGATGTAACTGTACATTTCACGCATTTCAGCAATCATCAGATAGCAGCATTTACAATCGAATCCTCGACGAGCAGGTCTAGCTATTTTGTGCTAGTGTGGAATAAAGTCTGTATGTGTGAAATGTTGATGTGTCTATGGGAAAGTGCAGTTGAATTATTTATGACAGTTAACGAATAAATATGAGAATAGAGGGAATAACAGGGCAGTGCCACTGAGTAATCGAGGGCGATTGCGACAGTAACGCAATGACATACTGTATCAGGCGTGAAGAGGGAGAGAGAAAGCACCGTGACGCCAAACCTGGTACAGATGGCGCCATGTTGAAAAACCAATAATGTGACTGATGGTGAATTTTTTAGATAAGTAAAACTTGTTTTCGTGTCTACAATTCTAGACCAGCTCCGATCATGTGTTGATATTGACCATTTTGTCTGCATCCAGGAACGCCGAATTGTTAGCCGGGTATAGAGCACGATGGTTTTCTAGTGTGCTCCAGACGCAGTTGTGAGTCGGTCAAGTGTCTAGTCAGTCGGCAGAAAGCAGGAGCTCCTACGTTCAGTGCAGACAATTTCTTCACTTAACTCAACCGATGTTGCAGCATCTTTCGTACCATAATATCCATAATATAATATCCATGTTCAAAGGAAGAGACAAACACAGGACAATAACGTCCCTGACAAACGATGTAGCTGCCGAAAAAAAGCACCGGCTCACTGGACGGGGACCTCCAAAGACGATGCATCGTGTACAAGGCAACAGTACAGCACACAGGAACAGAGCGGCGACACGGGCACCTCGGCTTTTCGAAAACACCCTTTAAGCAGAAATACAACAACCATGCGACCGAGACAAGGCATGAGAGAATGGAAGAAAGCACAAAACTATCCAGAGCATATGAAAGCTCGAGCAAAAGAACACTCCACGGTCTGTCCAATGGGCCGTCGTCCCCCATCATCACGGTCCGGGGCTACTTGGACGCAGTCCACTATGCTGAGAAAATGGAAACACTAGAAGCAGACACGGTAAACATAGACAAAAGTCGTAGTTGGTATCGAAATGCAGACACGAGCACAAGTGTTACCTGTCCAAATTCTATGAATCAGTTCCACGAGTTGTGTGTAAACATGGTGCCACCTGTACCCGGTTTGGCACCGTTGTGCTTTCCCTCTCTCTCTTTCTCTCTCTCTCTCTCTCTCTCTCTCTCTCTCTCTCTCTCTCTCTCTCTCTCTCTCTCTCTCTCTCTCTCGCTCTCACTCTCTCTCTCGCTCTCACTCTTTCTCTCTCTCTCACTATCGCACCCTCTCTCTTCACCCTTTCTATGTTCTTCCACTAATGTCGTTCTTGCCCCTATTGGCCATCTTCATAAGTGGTGAATATTGCTGAATATTCACCGCTTATATTCACCACTTACCTCATATTCACCAATTATATTCACCACTTTTCGATACTTACATGAACTGTAAAGAGAGCAGTACTCGGTGCTGCTCTTGATTCCTCTTCAGTCAGCGCACTGGAGCTGTCGAGTGCCCTAGAAGATTTCTACGCTAACTAATACTTCCGTGGACAGGACTTTTCTGATTACAAACGAAATTCCTGGCTTGCCATTGCCGCTGGATCCGCATGTGACCAAGTGCTGACATTGAGCATCTTTACAGACGGAGCGTTCCAGCAAGCAAACAAGGTTTTGGACGCTCAACATGTCAATGGCCCGAAGATTGCGGATCAAGCGGCAAGCCAGGACATTTCGTTTGTACTCAGAACAGCCCTGTTCAAGGAGGTTAGCGTAGAATTTTCCTAGGGCACACAACAGGTCCGAAGCGCTGCCTAAAAAGAATAGAAGTGAGGGTAGAACTGCTTGGCTTGCTGGCTCGCACTATACATGGTGGCGGTGTCTGCATTTATGTTCATTCTCACTTTGCTGGAACCGTAGTCCAACGATCTACAGGATCCACTGTAGAGATATTAACAGTCCGTTTCCGTATTGCCACCAAGCCACGTGCAACAGACATTAGTGTGTCCACCTTGTATCGCCCACCGTAAGCCACAGTGGTTTTCTGAGACAAGTTGAGCTCTGAACTTGACTAAGCCCTTCAAACTCCGAACGCATTAATCCTAGGCGACTTCATTACTGATGTTCTCCAGCCAACGACTCCAGGATATCGCGTCTACAGCGTGTCTGTGCGGAACATCACCTCAAAATGTTATCACTGAACCCACTCGTTAAGCACGCACTTGCCTAGATCTTGCGCTGGTTACTGACGGCTCCCCTGTAGTCAAAGCGGACGAAGTCTCAATGAACGGTGTTAGTGATCAGAATCTCATCATTGTCCAATGTGCCTTTCAAGACCTTGAGCCCATTCCTGCGCAGACGCACAGACTGATTCGGAAGCCTGCACCCTATTCTATGGATTTCGACCAATGTGGCCAGGAAATCAGTGCAAGTTTCAGAACTTGGGAGTTGCCCACCAGTCTGGACGGTCAAGTGAAGCACTTTTCCAATTGTTTGAGAAATGTTCTGGAAATAAAATCCCTCATCACTCAGCCCAAGGTGTCTGGACTTGGCAGGCCTCGTCGGCAACCATGGGTTACGCCACACTTGAAAAAGCTTCTTCAGCTTCGAATAAACTTGCACAGGAAATTATGAAGGAACCCAGCCGATAGCCCCCTCCTCCAGCAGTACCGGGCAACACGGCGCGAAGGAACCCTCTTGAATAAGAAACTCAAAACAGAATACTGCGTTAAGGCCTTCAACACCCGCAAACGCAAACCCAGAGCCCAGTGGCTAATCCTGGACAAGCTTGCAGGACGAGAAAAAGTTAAATCCTTAGTCCTTACCTAAGGCGACTATATCCGACCTGACAGCCACATTTGCAACCGTAGTTTGTTATCCTTCCAGACCGTCTGAACGTGTTCTACCCAGCCCACCAGTCGACATTCCCACCCTCGACGAGTTTACGCCAGTCACAGTAGAGTATGTTGAAGATGTCTTTAAGTCATTGAACAGCCACAAAGCACAATGTTCCGATGAAATACCACCATGTTTCCTCAAATGATGCCGCACAGACATCGCTGGTCCACTCACCGCAATCATCAATAAGTCTCTGCATACAGGCCAAGTTCCAAGTAGTTTTAAGCATGCACACGTGTGCCCACTCTACAAAGCTGGCGACGCAACAATTGGCTCCAACTACCGACCAGTGTCACTTTTGCCAGTGATATCCAAAGTTCTTGAAAAGGTGGTACACCGACAACTTGTAGCATTCTTCGACAATCATCCGGAACTCGGTGCACTACCGGAGGAGCAGTTTGCTTACAGACGCAATCACAGCTGTGAAGACCTTTTGGCGTATGCAACAAACGATTGGCAGTAGGCCTTGGACAAGAAGCAGCTGTGTGGAGCCTTGTTTGTGGACATGAGCAAGGCCTTTGACCACGTTCAGCATAGCAAGCTCGTGCAGGAACTGGCTTCAGTTGGCGTCGGAGGTGTGGCATTGCGTTGGTTCGCAGACTACCTTACTGGGAGAACCCAGCAGGTCGTTGTCGGGGATGCCCGAGGCAGTACAGAGCCCTGCAAACGTGGTGTACCACGAAGCTCTGTGTTAGACTCCTTACTTTTCTGCATTTATATCCGTCGTACCCCTCAGAAATTTCAACATTGCCCTGCTCTCCTGTTTGCGGACGACATCGCGCTCTACGTCATTGGTCGCAAGGCTTCTACTGTGCTCAAAATGCTGCATTCAGATCTCTTGAATCTGGAGGACTTCCTCAGCAAGCGGGGACTGGTGCGGAAATCCCAAAACGTCTTAGCTACTGCTGCTCAGACGACCTGCTGCGCAACTGGATGTGATCCCAAGCATCACCTGCAAATGCACCGTAATCCCCGAGTCCAGCCATGTTCTGTACCTTGGCTTCCTATTGGACTCGTCGCTCAGCATCGAGAAGCAGATTGAGCGTGTGTGCGCCAAGGCACAGTGCAAGGTTGCCTCATTCCGCCGCGGGCGCCGCGATGTCTCTATGACCGGCCGCCGCATGTTTTACCTGACAATTGTCCAGAGTACCTTGGACTATGCCAGCACATGTTGTGTTCACCGGTTGTCTGCTAAACTCCGAGACAAACTTGAGTCAACCAGTAATAAGTGCCTAAGGTGAGTGTTTGGCCATGATCAGTATACTTCTATCGATTTCATTCTCACCAAATATAACCTGTATACTTTCTCTCGCCGTGTAAACTTGAAGCTGTTTGCGTTTGTTTTTAGGTGTCTATCTCGTTGCACCAGTCCTCTTTTAAGCACGACATTTACCCCTCCGCACTGCATCATGCAGCACAAATGCTGCTACCCGCGGTCAAGCTTCAGCCGCTCTGAACCTACCCAGAGCTACGCTCCGTTAAGGCCTGAATGCTATTTCATTTTTGACAGCAGACAAGTGGAACATGCTTCCACCTGGATGTCGTCAAGCTAAGCCCCTTTCTGCATTTGTCACAAGCACCAAGTCATTCCTAGGGTTCCCAGTAAAAAGGCAACGCCTGTTGGGATTTCCCTAGTAAAATAATAAATTCTACTAATACTACTAGGGGTGGTGTGGGTGGGTGTATGATTGTGTGTGTATTAGTGTGTGCGTGTATGTGTGTATGCGTGTGGGTGTTACTATGTGTGTGCGTGTTAGTATGTGTGTGTGTGGTGTGTGAGCGAGATTAAGCGCGTACGTGTTAGTGCTAGACCTGCGCCTACTGCATCTGCCTCTGAAATAGCCTTTCCCTGTATACATTCACGCGATTACTCCTCTCGCTATCGTATTATCACACCTCTCTCCACTTAGATATACCAGCGCTGTCTCCTATTCCATTATCGTTGTCTAATGATTGGGTCAGCCATGAAACTCTGAGTCGCAACGGAATTAATTTGCCAAGGTTTTCATTTTAGTGTGCCTTTGTGTACTACTACTACACCGTTATGAGTGGTGTAACAGTCACGCCCAGGATGTTTCTTTGTGATAATTGAATACGCAATTGTCTCATAACGTGACGCCTCAGTGTTTGCGGTGCGAAAGCAGTTTTTGTTGTTGTTGTTGTTGATCTTTTTATCTTTAACCCTTTGGAGTCCATGGTTCGATTTCGAACCATGGGCATTTTGTATGCATGTGTGCGCAGTGATGCTGTAACCATTATCTATCCGAGTGATACTTCCCTAGATAAGCAAGCGAGAACCAGACTCCCGCGATTATACCCCACTGGGGAATAGTTGCACTGTCTCAGAGAGTCAGAGAGTAACAATCTCTAAGAGCTAGTGGATAAAAACAAATCCCTCTCTTGAGTTGTGCCCAACTAAGCTCCTGTGAATGTTTGGTTTTCTTTTGCTAACAAAGCGCCTATGCAAGTTTGGTGCTGTTTTGCTAATGGACTTGTCCATGCCATTGCACTGGTGGTTCAAGGATCAAAGTAATTGTTCCCGTTCCTGCTGGTTCAGGAACGCGTACAGAAAACTATATGCTCCGTTTTATGCTGGATGACTCAAATGGATGAGAATTGCGTAATTTCTTGAATAGTGGGATTACGGTTCGTTGTTTTTATATAATTATCGTTTCGAACATAACTTATTATCTCGAATATATGCACAGTCTCCAATAATAGCACGTCTCCAAAGATAGAACACCTTGGGGCGGCATTTAAAAAATAAAGTGCTCAGTCTCCATTATAAGGACACTGTGTAAATTCATTATCTGTACCGGCGAAAAAACAGAAATGGGTGTCTGACATGAATTTGGCCATGGCAACATGCCTCTTAAAAATGAGGTTGAAATAATAAAAGAACAGTCTCCAATAAAAGAACGTCTCCATTAATAGCACGGGGCGGAGGTACATTGAAAAAATAAAGGACCGTGCTTATATTAGAGATAATACGGAAGACATGCAGGGGAGAAACTATGATCCACCTTTCAGTCTCTGACCTTTGCTTGCACGACAGATTCGACAGTTTTTATTTACCACCATGGAGCGGAGTTTTCACATAAATGTGCACGTTAAAATAATGACACAGCCCCACTGCACCAACTCTCCTACAGATACAGTCTAATTGTCAAATCCCAATCCAACACAACAAAGATATTCGCCTTCAAATTATCCGGGCGTTGAAATGTCAGAGTCTGAGTTCTAAATCACTTACCGTCAACAATCAATTCCTATTTTCTTTTTCACCGTCTTACACTCCCTGTGCCACTTTAGCTTAAAAAAATCTCTGCTTCGATAGATTTCAAACACTCAGCCCAAAATGTTAGCCGAGAAAAATACTCGCGCAATAATAGTCGATTCACACCAGCCAAACTTGCAAACAAACAAACGTCAGTTGAAAATGGAAATCTTTGATGGTAACCGCCCAAATTATTATTTGAGACTTCAATTCAGAGTTGAACAACCCCATTCCTCAAGTTTTCCTGCCTGTTGCTTTTGAACTGCGTGGAATTTTGTGTATTGAGCAATCTTTTTCAGGTAGCTCTAATGTTCCTATACATGTATATGTCAAATGTTTCATTATGGCTGTGTCGGAATGCAATCTATGTTTTTGTGAAGATAACTGGTACGTGTGCTCCATGAGCAAATCTCTTGGACTCATGGAGTTACTTTACATTTCAACACCTAAGACATTTGATGAGGCCACCACCGAGTGCGCAGGGAGAGGCAGCATTCTGGCCAATCTCCAGAGCATAAACCATACAGAGTGCGCAAGGTCAGTGCTTGGACCACGAAATGGTCAATGCAACAGTTCCTCAAGCGATAACTGCAGAAATGCCTCTTATGGCTGCGAAACCAATACTTGCAATGTGTGGGTTGCTCTACAACGACCATCTAAAAATTGGACATGGGTGTTGCCTGTTCCATCCACACCGAGTACAATTCCCTGGAAAAATTCAATAACAGGAGTTAGTGGACAGCGAAAATGTGGTTACTTTTCACCTGAAGAAGAGGGTTTCGGAATCGAATCTTGCACAATGAAGCTAAGTTTCTACTGTCAGAGATATACACCAAATGGTAAGGTATACTAGCTTGAACTTCACTAACGTGTAGTTGTCGGTGTAGCGTTAGTAATACTGGTTTAAGAAATACATCCCTGACTTTCAACACTTCGCTCTTTCCCGGACCTACAACACTATAGTATCGAATGCATTCACTGTGTAAAGAAGAAAACAATTCAAAAATTATACTATGGGCAATTGGCAATAAATGGAATTTCGTAAGGGTAATGCACTTTATAAGTAGCCAATCCAATATGTAACTCGGCCCCTGACGTTTACAGCGACCACTACAACCATATTACCTCTATAGTGGTCACCGTGTATTTATCCATCATACCCGGAACAAAGATAAAAGGAGATTTGCGCCACCAAAATGACTTAAACACAGTTCAGATAAGTAAACATAATATATAACCAGAATCAGCTGAAGCGATATGGTACGTGTGTAAAGTGGTGACGGACAAAGAAATCAAATTATAGTAATGTTCACTTTCGTTACGTTTGACAAGGAAATTCTCATTGGTTCCTAACATTAATTCATCTCCATCTTCAAACTTCATGTATCTTGATTCCAGTTTCTAATTCCACTTTCTCGATTTCCCCAGTGAGGGTTTTGACCTGTATTGCCAAGCCGTTTGGCTTACTTTCCGACCGATAATTACGTAATATCAAAGTGAACAATATAGAGGTTCAACAGAATTTTTTCCCGTTACATTGGCAGTTCAAATGGTCCATGCTATGTTTTCTGACATGTATCACCTTCCAACATAGCTGGCGACTCCACCGAAACTGAGATCTTCGCACGTTTAGTGCAGCCACAGATACTTCGGGCATGGATATCTGGATTCTGCTTTGTTGGAATAATTGAGCAGTGGTGCAATATGATGGTACAGCCGATTCTATATTTACTATATGCTCAAGGATCGTGGAGTTCGTGTCCAGCAGAGATTTAGGGCGATAGTTACCATGTTCCTACCTGCTTGACTTGTTCTTAATGTGAGCACAACCACTGCATGATTACTCTCAACAGGATAAACCTCGGGTGATAGAGAATGGTTGATGATAAGAGAGAGGGGTTTTGGGATAGAATATGTTCTAGACTTCTTGGCCTGATGTTTGTTATAGGTTTGCTGAACCAAAATAACCTCACCGAACTATTGGAGACGGGAAAAATGTGTTCCTGCTCGTTACCACACGCTCGTGTGTTCGTTCATCATCTTTCTGTTCAAACCGGTTGCCTGCTGATTCCAAACTCCAATGCTGTTGAATTTCATGAATTCTGTTTAGGACATAAAACTCCACACATTTCGTCATGCCCTCCAAACTTCTTTTGAACACAGTCGGCAGTCCTCTAACCTCTAGAATATTCCGCAATCAAGCAGTAATAAGAGGATTCAAAAAAGTGTTTTACTCTCGATCATCAGAAAACAGTACCTATGGATACTCCGTAACTCTGGATACTGGTTTATATCCTCGAAACCCAAACTTGTAAAATTAATGACAACAGTAGTGAAACATTTCATCGCAGCATGAATTTGAAAAGCGTGAACGACACCAGTGGTGGAAGATACTACAGTCTATACTTCCAGTTGAAACGCTTTGCTTGGTACATTGACCGGTCCAAAGTTACACGTTTTGTTCTTTCCCATGTAGCGCCTTCCAATATAACTCTCAACTCTACGGCAACTGAGATCTCGGCAAGGATATTGCAGCCACACATACTTCGGGAGTGGATAACTGGATTCTGCTTTGCGTACGGGAAAAACAGCACAAATTTCACGACTTCAGTCTGTGACACAAATGTATCCAGAGTTTTCGGAAACCTAAGTTCCAACACGTTGTACCGAGTCCAAGCATTTTACAACACTACGATCGGAATACACAGCAGCGTCTCTCCAGAGGTCTACATTGGAACATTGCCAAAAGGTAAGAGGTACATAACCAAAATCAGAAACGTATTACTAAAAAAGGTCAATTCTGTTACTAGAGGGAGATGAAAGAGGACTGCATTAATCATCCAAGCCCAGTGACCGGAATGTTTGTATCATCACGGCAATGAACGTAAGCATGCCAATTCCTTTGGTCTGATGTTCGCAAAAGATGCTCCATTGAACAATTAAATCATGGGGTTATTTTCTCTATAAATACGTTTAGGCTGACTAATGTAATTATTGACTCGGTTGGAATATAGGGTTACATGAAGTGTCTTGGTCCCTTTTCCTCCCTACAAGTGTAAGCATACGTGGAGATGTAATTAACGCAATAAATAGAGTTAGCTGCGCACTCAGTACAAACACATTTAGCAAAACTTGTTTCTTGGACGTTTTCGTGGCCATCTCTTCAAGAAGATTACTGCCGCATCAAAATAAAATCAAAACTCAATATATATACGCACAATGCAAGAAGTACTTTAGACCTATGTAGCACGAGCACTGAGGGCTGAAAAAATTATAACATTCAACGATATCAGGTGACAAAAAAATGAGATAAATTCACAACCAGAAAGTAACCATGCATTCTTCCGTAACTTCAAAGCTTGTACTGGTTCTGATATTGTTGTAAGGGTGTATGAATATTCTGATGCTACCCCTTTTGTTCAGAATAGTGATGGTCGCTCTAGTTACATGTATACTGATGATTTTTTTTCCGTTTGGTCTCATTAACGTAGTCAAAGATATTCAAAGATACCAAACCGATCTTGTACAAGCAGAAAAAGAATTCGTTTACATTGAATTTTTTTGTGAATTTAGATCAGTAGTTCTCGCTTCTTTTTGGATTGCATTGTTACTTTCTGGTTGTGTATTTATCTCATTCGTTGTCATCTGATATCGTTGGCGAGTATAATGTTCTTTCAGCTCTCAGTGGTCGCGCTAAATAGTGCCAAAGTTCCTACTTGTTTTGTGCATATATATATTGAGTTTTGAATTTATTTTGATTTTCGAGTAATCCCTCTGAAGTAATGGCCACGAAAACTTTCAAGGAACAGGCTTTTATACCAGAAAACAAGTTTTGCTAATGGTATTTATACTGGGTGTGCAGTTTACTCTATTTATTGCGATAAATATGGTTAAGAATGTAAATTTACATTTTGAAAAGTGATGGCGTTCATAGGGATGCGGAAAACTCGGCCTCTAGCCGATATTAGGCAAACCGTGAAATTATTATTAATGCTATTTTTTTCACGTCCAGGATAGTAATCAAATGGTCTGTGGGAGCTGCCCTAGTAAATATTAATATCTATATAATTATCCGAAACTCGGATGTTGAGCCAATAATAAAGGTCGAAAGGAAAGGACATATGGATACGAGTTAAGAGTAACCCTCCATCACTGTAAACAGATACTATATAAAGTCAGAAAGTGCAAAGACTAGGCACAAAACTGACAGAGTACTGAGACATTCGACGTCCTGACACCAAGCTTCAACACATCTCCGTGGCGCTAACCGACAGCCTTCCAACTTGGAAGGTTCAAGGTTATAGAAAGACCAAAGACTAGGCACAAACCTGACAGAGTACATAGATATTTATGACCCACCCAAGTTGAGAGGTGTGCTACTCTACTTTCCTGCTTCGAATTGTAGTTAGACCGTTTTGTCAAATTACCTACTGGTCTCGTAATCGTCAAGTAACAATCGAGACACTTTGTTCCGTTGAGACTGTAGCTTGTGCTCGTTTTCGCTCCGCTGGTCTCTGGTATTTCCATACCCCTGAACCTTCCAAGTTGGAAGGCTGACAGTTAGCGCTACGGAGTTGTGTTGGAGCTAGGTGTCAGGACGTCGAATGTCTCAGTACTCTGTCATTTTTGTGCCAGTCTTTGCACTTTCTGACAGTATATAGTATTTGGTTACAGTGATAGAGAGTTACTCTTAACTCATTTCCATATATCCTTTCCTTTCAAAATATATTTATACATTTTTCCACAAAAGGACGAAACACTTCTGTCCGCAGATTGAGTATTTCGCTCATGCTCTTGTAGCAGTTGAGCACTCTTGCGTGGGGTAGTGCCTTTGCTGTTTGGGTTATGCAGAGCTCACTGACTGCGGACAGGACTGTTTCATCGTTTGTGGACTCGTCAGCGCAGCACAGAGGAAATGAGGCCGAACCTGATAGCAATGGAAATAAATATTTCCAATCAGGCCCGAACGTACCTTGCCAGAGTGCTCAAACTGACAAGTCAGTGAGCCCTGCATAACGCAAACAGCAAAGGCACTACCCCACGCAAGAGTGCTGAACTGCTCCAAGAGCAGGAGCGAAATACTCAATCTGCGGACAGAACTGTTTCATCCTTTGTGGACTCGTCAGCGCAGCACAGGGGAAATGAGGCCGAACCTGATAGCAATGGAAATAAAAATTTCCAATCAGGCCCGAACGTACCTTGCTTATATATATATATATTTACACACAACAACAAGGTTGTAAGTTTCATAACACTAAAAGCTTTTCACCCATTTTCATCAGTAGGTACATGGGAATGAGCAAGAACGAAAACGAAGCCAGAATTTATACTGGGGGTAGAGAATCAGCAAGAATATTCTTACGCGCCTCAAAGTTTGAGGCCAGAGCTGGGTCGACAAAAGAAGCACATCAAAGTGCTGCGGCTGTTCAAGCTGCAACCGGACTGACAACTTTATCACGTGTTTGTTCTGGTACTGCATTCCCTTCATGTGTTGTTTCCCGCATTTTTCCACTGCTCCATACATTCTTATGGTAGTGTAGTGTGAACTTGAGGCGCGTAAGAATATTCTTGCTGATTCTCTACCCCCAGTATAAATTCTGCCTTCGTTTTCGTTCTTGCTCATTCCCATGTACCTACTGATGAAAATGGGTGAAAAGCTTTTAGTGTTATGAAACTTACAACCTTGTTGCTGTGTGTATATAAATTTTGTTCGCCTACCTCTCTATTTAAATATATATATATATATATACTCAATCTGCGGACAGCATGCTGTTTCGTTCTTTTTGAACTCATCAGCGCAGCACAGAGAAAATGAGGCCGAACCTGAAAGCAATGGAAATAAAAAATTCCGATCAGGCCCGAACGAACCTTGCCAGAGTGCTCAAACTGACAAGTCAGTGAGCTCTGCATAACGCAAACAGCAAAGGCACTACCCCACGCAAGAGTGCTCAACTGCTACAAGAGCAGGAGCGAAATACTCAATCTGCGGACAGCATGCTGTTTCGTTCTTTTTGAACTCATCAGCGCAGCACAGAGAAAATGAGGCCGAACCTGAAAGCAATGGAAATAAAAATTTCCGATCAGGCCCGAACGTACCTTGCCAGAGTGCTCAAACTGACAAGTCAGTGAGCTCTGCATAACGCAAACAGCAAAGGCACTACCCCACGCAAGAGTGCTCAACTGCTACAAGAGCAGGAGCGAAATACTCAATCTGCGGACAGCATGCCGTTTCGTTCTTTTTGAACTCATCAGCGCAGCACAGAGAAAATGAGGCCGAACCTGAAAGCAATGGAAATAAAAATTTCCGATCAGGCCCGAACGTACCTTGCCAGAGTGCTCAAACTGACAAGTCAGTGAGCTCTGCATAACGCAAACAGCAAAGGCACTACCCCACGCAAGAGTGCTCAACTGCTACAAGAGCAGGAGCGAAATACCCAATCTGCGGCCAGCATGCTGTTTCGTTCTTTTTGAACTCATCAGCGCAGCACAGAGAAAATGAGGCCGAACCTGAAAGCAATGGAAATAAAAATTTCCGATCAGGCCCGAACGAACCTTGCCAGAGTGCTCAAACTGACAAGTCAGTGAGCTCTGCATAACGCAAACAGCAAAGGCACTACCCCACGCAAGGGTGCTCAACTGCTACAAGAGCAGGAGCGAAATTCTCAATCTGCGGACAGCATGCTGTTTCGTTCTTTTTGAACTCATCAGCGCAGCACAGAGAAAATGAGGCCGAACCTGAAAGCAATGGAAATAAAAATTTCCGATCAGGCCCGAACGTACCTTGCCAGAGTGCTCAAACTGACAAGTCAGTGAGCTCTGCATAACGCAAACAGCAAAGGCACTACCACACGCAAGAGTGCTCAACTGCTACAAGAGCAGGAGTGAAATACTCAATCTGCGGACAGCATGCTGTTTCGTTCTTTTTGAACTCATCAGCGCAGCACAGAGAAAATGAGGCCGAACCTGAAAGCAATGGAAATAAAAATTTCCGATCAGGCCCGAACGTACCTTGCCAGAGTGCTCAAACTTACAAGTCAGTGAGCTCTGCATAACGCAAACAGCAAAGGCACTTCCCCACGCAAGAGTGCTCAACTGCTGAAAGAGCAGGAGCGAAATACTCAATCTGCGGACAGCATGCTGTTTCGTTCTTTTTGAACTCATCAGCGCAGCACAGAGAAAATGAGGCCGAACCTGAAAGCAATGGAAATAAAAATTTCCGATCAGGCCCGAACGTACCTTGCCAGAGTGCTCAAACTGACAAGTCAGTGAGCTCTGCATAACGCAAACAGCAAAGGCACTACCCCACGCAAGAGTGCACAACTGCTACAAGAGCAGGAGTGAAATACTCAATCTGCGGACAGCATGCTGTTTCGTTCTTTTTGAACTCATCAGCGCAGCACAGAGAAAATGAGGCCGAACCTGAAAGCAATGGAAATAAAAATTTCCGATCAGGCCCGAACGTACCTTGCCAGAGTGCTCAAACTGACAAGTCAGTGAGCTCTGCATAACGCAAACAGCAAAGGCACTACCCCGCGCAAGAGTGCTCAACTGCTACAAGAGCAGGAGCGAAATACTCAATCTGCGGACAGCATGCCGTTTCGTTCTTTTTGAACTCATCAGCGCAGCACAGAGAAAATGAGGCCGAACCTGAAAGCAATGGAAATAAAAATTTCCGATCAGGCCCGAACGTACCTTGCCAGAGTGCTCAAACTGACAAGTCAGTGAGCTCTGCATAACGCAAACAGCAAAGGCACTACCCCACGCAAGAGTGCTCAACTGCTACAAGAGCAGGAGCGAAATACCCAATCTGCGGACAGCATGCTGTTTCGTTCTTTTTGAACTCATCAGCGCAGCACAGAGAAAATGAGGCCGAACCTGAAAGCAATGGAAATAAAAATTTCCGATCAGGCCCGAACGTACCTTGCCAGAGTGCTCAAACTGACAAGTCAGTGAGCTCTGCATAACGCAAACAGCAAAGGCACTACCCCACGCAAGAGTGCTCAACTGCTACAAGAGCAGGAGCGAAATTCTCAATCTGCGGACAGCATGCTGTTTCGTTCTTTTTGAACTCATCAGCGCAGCACAGAGAAAATGAGGCCGAACCTGAAAGCAATGGAAATAAAAATTTCCGATCAGGCCCGAACGTACCTTGCCAGAGTGCTCAAACTGACAAGTCAGTGAGCTCTGCATAACGCAAACAGCAAAGGCACTACCCCACGCAAGAGTGCTCAACTGCTACAAGAGCAGGAGTGAAATACTCAATCTGCGGACAGCATGCTGTTTCGTTCTTTTTGAACTCATCAGCGCAGCACAGAGAAAATGAGGCCGAACCTGAAAGCAATGGAAATAAAAATTTCCGATAAGGCCCGAACGTACCTTGCCAGAGTGCTCAAACTTACAAGTCAGTGAGCTCTGCATAACGCAAACAGCAAAGGCACTTCCCCACGCAAGAGTGCTCAACTGCTACAAGAGCAGGAGTGAAATACTCAATCTGCGGACAGCATGCTGTTTCGTTCTTTTTGAACTCATCAGCGGAGCACAGAGAAAATGAGGCCGAACCTGAAAGCAATGGAAATAAAAATTTCCGATCAGGCCCGAACGTACCTTGCCAGAGTGCTCAAACTGACAAGTCAGTGAGCTCTGCATAACGCAAACAGCAAAGGCACTACCCCACGCAAGAGTGCTCAACTGCTACAAGAGCAGGAGCGAAATACTCAATCTGCGGACAGCATGCTGTTTCGTTCTTTTTGAACTCATCAGCGCAGCACAGAGAAAATGAGGCCGAACCTGAAAGCAATGGAAATAAAAATTTCCGATCAGGCCCGAACGTACCTTGCCAGAGTGCTCAAACTGACAAGTCAGTGAGCTCTGCATAACGCAAACAGCAAAGGCACTACCCCACGCAAGAGTGCTCAACTGCTACAAGAGCAGGAGCGAAATTCTCAATCTGCGGACAGCATGCCGTTTCGTTCTTTTTGAACTCATCAGCGCAGCACAGAGAAAATGAGGCCGAACCTGAAAGCAATGGAAATAAAAATTTCCGATCAGGCCCGAACGTACCTTGCCAGAGTGCTCTAACTGACAAGTCAGTGAGCTCTGCATAACGCAAACAGCAAAGGCACTACCCCACGCAAGAGTGCTCAACTGCTACAAGAGCAGGAGCGAAATACTCAATCTGCGGACAGCATGCTGTTTCGTTCTTTTTGAACTCATCAGCGCAGCACAGAGAAAATGAGGCCGAACCTGAAAGCAATGGAAATACTTCCGATCAGGCCCGAACGTACCTTGCCAGAGTGCTCAAACTGACATGTCAGTGAGCTCTGCATAACGCAAACAGCAAAGGCACTACCCCACGCAAGAGTGCTCAACTGCTACAAGAGCAGGAGCGAAATACTCAATCTGCGGACAGCATGCTGTTTCGTTCTTTTTGAACTCATCAGCGCAGCACAGAGAAAATGAGGCCGAACCTGAAAGCAATGGAAATAAAAATTTCCGATCAGGCCCGAACGTACCTTGCCAGAGTGCTCAAACTGACAAGTCAGTGAGCTCTGCATAACGCAAACAGCAAAGGCACTACCCCACGCAAGAGTGCTCAACTGCTACAAGAGCAGGAGTGAAATACTCAATCTGCGGACAGCATGCTGTTTCGTTCTTTTTGAACTCATCAGCGCAGCACAGAGAAAATGAGGCCGAACCTGAAAGCAATGGAAATAAAAATTTCCGATCAGGCCCGAACGTACCTTGCCAGAGTGCTCAAACTTACAAGTCAGTGAGTTCTGCATAACGCAAACAGCAAAGGCACTACCCCGCGCAAGAGTGCTCAACTGCTACAAGAGCAGGAGCGAAATACTCAATCTGCGGACAGCATGCTGTTTCGTTCTTTTTGAACTCATCAGCGCAGCACAGAGAAAATGAGGCCGAACCTGAAAGCAATGGAAATAAAAATTTCCGATCAGGCCCGAACGTACCTTGCCAGAGTGCTCAAACTGACAAGTCAGTGAGCTCTGCATAACGCAAACAGCAAAGGCACTACCCCACGCAAGAGTGCTCAACTGCTACAAGAGCAGGAGCGAAATTCTCAATCTGCGGACAGCATGCCGTTTCGTTCTTTTTGAACTCATCAGCGCAGCACAGAGAAAATGAGGCCGAACCTGAAAGCAATGGAAATAAAAATTTCCGATCAGGCCAGAACGTACCTTGCCAGAGTGCTCTAACTGACAAGTCAGTGAGCTCTGCATAACGCAAACAGCAAAGGCACTACCCCACGCAAGAGTGCTCAACTGCTACAAGAGCAGGAGCGAAATACTCAATCTGCGGACAGCATGCTGTTTCGTTCTTTTTGAACTCATCAGCGCAGCACAGAGAAAATGAGGCCGAACCTGAAAGCAATGGAAATACTTCCGATCAGGCCCGAACGTACCTTGCCAGAGTGCTCAAACTGACATGTCAGTGAGCTCTGCATAACGCAAACAGCAAAGGCACTACCCCACGCAAGAGTGCTCAACTGCTACAAGAGCAGGAGCGAAATACTCAATCTGCGGACAGCATGCTGTTTCGTTCTTTTTGAACTCATCAGCGCAGCACAGAGAAAATGAGGCCGAACCTGAAAGCAATGGAAATAAAAATTTCCGATCAGGCCCGAACGTACCTTGCCAGAGTGCTCAAACTGACAAGTCAGTGAGCTCTGCATAACGCAAACAGCAAAGGCACTACCCCACGCAAGAGTGCTCAACTGCTACAAGAGCAGGAGTGAAATACTCAATCTGCGGACAGCATGCTGTTTCGTTCTTTTTGAACTCATCAGCGCAGCACAGAGAAAATGAGGCCGAACCTGAAAGCAATGGAAATAAAAATTTCCGATCAGGCCCGAACGTACCTTGCCAGAGTGCTCAAACTGACAAGTCAGTGAGCTCTGCATAACGCAAACAGCAAAGGCACTACCCCACGCAAGAGTGCTCAACTGCTACAAGAGCAGGAGCGAAATACTCAATCTGCGGACAGCATGCTGTTTCGTTCTTTTTGAACTCATCAGTGCAGCACAGAGAAAATGAGGCCGAACCTGAAAGCAATGGAAATAAAAATTTCCGATCAGGCCCGAACGTACCTTGCCAGAGTGCTCTAACTGACAAGTCAGTGAGCTCTGCATAACGCAAACAGCAAAGGCACTACCCCAGGCAAGAGTGCTCAACTGCTACAAGAGCAGGAGCGAAATACTCAATCTGCGGACAGCATGCTGTTTCGTTCTTTTTGAACTCATCAGCGCAGCACAGAGAAAATGAGGCCGAACCTGAAAGCAATGGAAATACTTCCGATCAGGCCCGAACGTACCTTGCCAGAGTGCTCAAACTGACATGTCAGTGAGCTCTGCATAACGCAAACAGCAAAGGCACTACCCCACGCAAGAGTGCTCAACTGCTACAAGAGCAGGAGCGAAATACTCAATCTGCGGACAGCATGCTGTTTCGTTCTTTTTGAACTCATCAGCGCAGCACAGAGAAAATGAGGCCGAACCTGAAAGCAATGGAAATAAAAATTTCCGATCAGGCCCGAACGTACCTTGCCAGAGTGCTCAAACTGACAAGTCAGTGAGCTCTGCATAACGCAAACAGCAAAGGCACTACCCCACGCAAGAGTGCTCAACTGCTACAAGAGCAGGAGTGAAATACTCAATCTGCGGACAGCATGCTGTTTCGTTCTTTTTGAACTCATCAGCGCAGCACAGAGAAAATGAGGCCGAACCTGAAAGCAATGGAAATAAAAATTTCCGATCAGGCCCGAACGTACCTTGCCAGAGTGCTCAAACTGACAAGTCAGTGAGCTCTGCATAACGCAAACAGCAAAGGCACTACCCCGCGCAAGAGTGCTCAACTGCTACAAGAGCAGGAGCGAAATACTCAATCTGCGGACAGCATGCTGTTTCGTTCTTTTTGAACTCATCAGCGCAGCACAGAGAAAATGAGGCCGAACCTGAAAGCAATGGAAATAAAAATTTCCGATCAGGCCCGAACGTACCTTGCCAGAGTGCTCAAACTGACAAGTCAGTGAGCTCTGCATAACGCAAACAGCAAAGGCACTACCCCACGCAAGAGTGCTCAACTGCTACAAGAGCAGGAGCGAAATTCTCAATCTGCGAACAGCATGCCGTTTCGTTCTTTTTGAACTCATCAGCGCAGCACAGAGAAAATGAGGCCGAACCTGAAAGCAATGGAAATAAAAATTTCCGATCAGGCCCGAACGTACCTTGCCAGAGTGCTCTAACTGACAAGTCAGTGAGCTCTGCATAACGCAAACAGCAAAGGCACTACCCCACGCAAGAGTGCTCAACTGCTACAAGAGCAGGAGCGAAATACTCAATCTGCGGACAGCATGCTGTTTCGTTCTTTTTGAACTCATCAGCGCAGCACAGAGAAAATGAGGCCGAACCTGAAAGCAATGGAAATACTTCCGATCAGGCCCGAACGTACCTTGCCAGAGTGCTCAAACTGACATGTCAGTGAGCTCTGCATAACGCAAACAGCAAAGGCACTACCCCACGCAAGAGTGCTCAACTGCTACAAGAGCAGGAGCGAAATACTCAATCTGCGGACAGCATGCTGTTTCGTTCTTTTTGAACTCATCAGCGCAGCACAGAGAAAATGAGGCCGAACCTGAAAGCAATGGAAATAAAAATTTCCGATCAGGCCCGAACGTACCTTGCCAGAGTGCTCAAACTGACAAGTCAGTGAGCTCTGCATAACGCAAACAGCAAAGGCACTACCCCACGCAAGAGTGCTCAACTGCTACAAGAGCAGGAGTGAAATACTCAATCTGCGGACAGCATGCTGTTTCGTTCTTTTTGAACTCATCAGCGCAGCACAGAGAAAATGAGGCCGAACCTGAAAGCAATGGAAATAAAAATTTCCGATCAGGCCCGAACGTACCTTGCCAGAGTGCTCAAACTGACAAGTCAGTGAGCTCTGCATAACGCAAACAGCAAAGGCACTACCCCACGCAAGAGTGCTCAACTGCTACAAGAGCAGGAGCGAAATACTCAATCTGCGGACAGCATGCTGTTTCGTTCTTTTTGAACTCATCAGCGCAGCACAGAGAAAATGAGGCCGAACCTGAAAGCAATGGAAATAAAAATTTCCGATCAGGCCCGAACGTACCTTGCCAGAGTGCTCAAACTGACAAGTCAGTGAGCTCTGCATAACGCAAACAGCAAAGGCACTACCCCACGCAAGAGTGCTCAACTGCTACAAGAGCAGGAGCGAAATTCTCAATCTGCGGACAGCATGCCGTTTCGTTCTTTTTGAACTCATCAGCGCAGCACAGAGAAAATGAGGCCGAACCTGAAAGCAATGGAAATAAAAATTTCCGATCAGGCCCGAACGTACCTTGCCAGAGTGCTCTAACTGACAAGTCAGTGAGCTCTGCATAACGCAAACAGCAAAGGCACTACCCCACGCAAGAGTGCTCAACTGCTACAAGAGCAGGAGCGAAATACTCAATCTGCGGACAGCATGCTGTTTCGTTCTTTTTGAACTCATCAGCGCAGCACAGAGAAAATGAGGCCGAACCTGAAAGCAATGGAAATACTTCCGATCAGGCCCGAACGTACCTTGCCAGAGTGCTCAAACTGACATGTCAGTGAGCTCTGCATAACGCAAACAGCAAAGGCACTACCCCACGCAAGAGTGCTCAACTGCTACAAGAGCAGGAGCGAAATACTCAATCTGCGGACAGCATGCTGTTTCGTTCTTTTTGAACTCATCAGCGCAGCACAGAGAAAATGAGGCCGAACCTGAAAGCAATGGAAATAAAAATTTCCGATCAGGCCCGAACGTACCTTGCCAGAGTGCTCAAACTGACAAGTCAGTGAGCTCTGCATAACGCAAACAGCAAAGGCACTACCCCACGCAAGAGTGCTCAACTGCTACAAGAGCAGGAGCGAAATACTCAATCTGCGGACAGCATGCTGTTTCGTTCTTTTTGAACTCATCAGCGCAGCACAGAGAAAATGAGGCCGAACCTGAAAGCAATGGAAATAAAAAATTCCGATCAGGCCCGAACGTACCTTGCCAGAGTGCTCAAACTGACAAGTCATATATATATATATATAAATAGAGAGGTAGGCGAACAAAATTTATATACACACAACAACAAGGTTGTCAGTTTCATAATACTTAAAGCTTTTCATCCATTTTCATCAGTAGTTACATGGGAATGAGCAAGAACGAAAACGAAGCCAGAATTTATACTGGGGGTAGAGAATCAGCAAGAATATTTTTACGCGCCTCAAGTTAACACTACACTACCATAAGGATGTATGGAGCAGTGGAAAAATGCGGGAAACAACACATGAAGGGAATGCAGTACCAGAACAAACACGTGATAAAGTTGTCAGTCCGGTTGCAGCTTGAACAGCCGCAGCACCTTGATGTGCTTCTTTTGTCGACACAGCTCTGGCCTTAAACTGCGAATGTACAGCGCCTCCAGTGTGAATCTGTGCGCGCTGTTCCGGGCTGGTGTGTTTACACTGAAGCTGCTGTTGCGCTCCTGCGGGATGCATTCAGGTTGCGCCTGCAAATGCTACACAAATGCTACATAAGAAAGACGTGCCGCTTCGACCAATTCTGTCCATGATCAATGCTCCCCAACACGAAATGGCAAAGTGGTTAGCTGAATTACTAAAGCCAGTCCTAAATAAATATTCTGCCCACGCAACTAAGGATACCTTCGAGTTCGTGGATGAAGTAAGGGAATTTGGCCAGCAGCAGGCAGAGAACTCTGGATCGCTGTTCCTTTGCTCTTTCGATGTAGTCAGCCTCTTTACAAACGTGCCTCTCAAGGAAACAATAGATATCTGCATACAGTCGCTATACCATGATGATGAAATATCAGCCCCGCAAATACCCCAAGATCTTTTCAAGAAGCTGCTTTTCAAAGCCACATCAGACAAGCCGTTCAGTTTCAATGGCAATATGTACGCACAGAGGGTCGGAGTAGCCATGGGTTCACCCTTGGGCCCCGTGCTAGCCAATATCTTTGTTGGATATTTTGAGAACACAATTCCAGACAGTCATTGGCCCCAATTCTATAGGCGTTATGTGGATGACACATTCGCAGCATTTCACAACCGGAAACTGGCATTGGAATTCTCTGAGCGTTTAAATAATCTTCACGCAGCTCTCCAGTTTACAATGGAGGAGGAGAATAATGGAGAATTGCCGTTTCTTGATGTATTGATTCAGCATTCTTCCACAGAATTGCTCACCACAGTCTATAGAAAGCCGACGTTCACAGGTCTTTACACCCGCTGGGACTCGTTTTGTGACACTAGAAACAAAATCAATTTGATCAGATCATTAACTTTCAGAGCTAAAACCATCTGCTGTCCATCACTATTATCAGGTGAAATTGCTAAGCTAGAGGATATTCTGTGTTCTAACGGTTACCCACTCAAAGTACTCAAGCGAGTCATGACAAGCGTTCTTGAACCTAGCCCAGATACAGCTTCTGCACAACTTGAACCTGCAACGCGTATTATCACAAAATTGCCGTGGAAAGGGCAAAATTGCATTGCCTTCCGCAAAAAGATTAAAGCTGCAATTTTGAACTGCTATCCTACAGTATCCCCCATTGTAATTTATACAACCAGGCCCGCATTCAGGTCTCTCGCGAAGGATGTTTCACCAACTCTTGAAAATAGTAATTTTATTTATAAGTATGCGTGTCGCTGTGAGCGGACGTACGTTGGTGAGACATGTCAGCGATTCTCGGAAAGGATCAAGCAGCATATCCCAGACAAGCTGTACAAGAAGCCGCCTGACAAACGTGTGGCAACAAGTGATAGCGCCATCACAAAGCATTTGCAGGCGCAACCTGAATGCATCCCGCAGGAGCGCAACAGCAGCTTCAGTGTCATCACACCAGCCCGGAACAGCGCGCACAGATTCACACTGGAGGCTCTGTACATTCGAAGTTTGAGGCCAGAGCTATTATTTATTATAATTATTTATTCTTCTTTTACAAGGGAATTCCCAACAGGCGTCAGCGCCTTTTTACAGGGAACCCTAGGTATAATTTGATGGATGAGCGAAATTCAGCTGGTGAACTAGACATGCGGCAAGCCGGTGGAAGTGTATTCCACCTGGCAGCGCCCAAATAAGAAATTGCACTAAAGCCATATCGGGTGCTATCGGGGAGCAGAACAAGAGCAGCAGAGACTTGGCCACGGGTGGTGGCTGCAGTGCGAGCACCATGGGCGCGCAAGGTAAAGCAGTCTCGCAGAAGAGGACTAGCAAGTCCATTCAGGCAGCGGTAAACAAATACATAGGTTTTGAAGTTGAGACGTTTCTCAAGGGCGTACAAGTTAGTATGACTGTATAGAAGAGTGGTGGGAGTCATTCTATCCAACGAAAATATTCTCTTTAATGCTACGCGGCTGGCAGTAAGAAGCTTGTCATATAGGGTTTGTGATAAGCAATGAATATATGCAGTGCTGCCAAACTCAAATGTGGACTGAATGGTCGATAAATAGAAAAGTCGTTTGCCAAAAATGCTGATATTCTGCTTTGCATGGACAAATGCTCCGACCTTCCTATTGACAGTTGCACATACTGCATCCACTTGGGTTGAGAAAGACAGATGTTCGTCAACCAGTATTCCTAAGTACCGAGCGTAAGCAGATGGGGCTATTGAAGTGCCCCGGCAGTTGACTGCGGTGCCAGGTGGCAGCTCCTTGCCCGGTCGCCTGAGCAGGACAAACTGAGTCTTGGACGGGTTTAACACCAGTCCCTTCTGATCTAGGTAGCGATCCAGAGCGGCAAGGTCAGCACTCAGCTGGGTTGTGATGATCTGGATGGACTTGTGCCTGATATAGAGTGTGATATCATCGGCATAAAGTTGATTCAATGCATGTTGGAAGCACTGTGGTGCATCACGGGTGTAAATGCAAAATAGCAGTGGGCCGAGCACGGAGCCTTGTGGGACGCCTCTTGTGCAAGGGCGGGCCCCACCTAGCTCTTGTCCTACTCTTACTCGCTGGACGCGTCTGGTCAGGTAGCTTGCAAACCAAGCAAGTGCAGTGTCAGCAATGCCAAGCATCTTCAACTCGTCAATGAGCTCTTGATGCTTAACTCGGTCAAAAGCTTTGCTCATATCTGCAAACACGATGCCGCAGTACTCGTTGTTATCAAGGGCTTGGAGCCATTCGTCGACCACTAGCGCTAGGCAGTCCTCACATGAGCTGTTGGTAGGGTAGGCAAATTGATTGTCAGGCACGTACATGATGTTGTGTAACTTAAAGAATGCAATCAGCTGCTCCAAGACAACTCGTTCTAATATCTTGCTGCATATGGGCAATAATGAGACTGGTCTGTAATTAGTAGAGCTTTCTGCATCGCCTGATTTGAAAACTGGGCTGACTGTGGCATTCTTGAAAATATCTGGTACGCACCCTGTGCTCAGAGATTTATTGATAATATCAGTGAGAGAAACTGCTATGGAATCCCGACCATGCTTCAGTACGGCTGGTAAGACATTGTCAGAGCCAGGTGACTTACTTGTGTTTGTTGCTTTGAGCAGTGTGGTGATGTGCGCCACAGTTACGGGTCAAAAATGGGACAGTCGAGCAGCAGTAGTTGGCTGTTGGGTGCCTGGGCGTAAACATATGTCAGCAGGCCGGCTTGGATCGTGCACTATGTTAGCAAATGTCTCTGTCAGACTACTGAGAGATGTAATTGGCTGATTTCTTACTTTCCGCCTGCCAGACAGACTGTTAAGAAGAGCCCACTGACCTCTAGGATTTCGTCGGAGTGCCGAGAACTGGTGCATCAGGAAACGGGATTTCAGTCTCCTACTCAGAAGCGTCCCCTCGCGTCTGACAGAACGATACTGTTGCTTAAGAACCATATTCCCAGGCTGCGAAAGGACTCTTCGATGCAGAGTAGTTCTGCGGTGCAGCAGTTTCCGTAACTCTGGTGTTGCCCACGGTTGAGGCTTAGGTTTGGGACAGAGGGGTAAGCTGTGTCGACAAAAGAAGCACATCAAGGTGCTGCGGCTGTTCAAGCTGCAACCGGACTGACAACTTTATCACGTGTTTGTTCTGGTACTGCATTCCCTTCATGTGTTGTTTCCCGCATTTTTCCACTGCTCCATACATTCTTATGGTAGTGTAGTGTGAACTTGAGGCGCGTAAGAATATTCTTGCTGATTCTCTACCCGCAGTATAAATTCTGGCTTCGTTTTCGTTCTTGCTCATTCCCATGTAACTACTGATGAAAATGGGTGAAAAGCTTTTAGTATTATGAAACTGACAACCTTGTTGTTGTGTGTAAATATATATATATATATATATACACACAACAACAAGGTTGTCAGTTTCATAACACTAAAAGCTTTTCACCCATTTTCATCAGTAGGTACATGGGAATGAGCAAGAACGAAAACGAAGCCAGAATTTATACTGGGGGTAGAGAATCAGCAAGAATATTCTTACGCGCCTCAAGTTCACACTACACTACCATAAGAATGTATGGAGCAGTGGAAAAATGCGGGAAACAACACATGAAGGGAATGCAGTACCAGAACAAACACGTGATAAAGTTGTCAGTCCGGTTGCAGCTTGAACAGCCGCAGCACCTTGATGTGCTTCTTTTGTCGACACAGCTCTGGCCTCAAACTGCGAATGTACAGCGCCTCCAGTGTGAATCTGTGCGCGCTGTTCCGGGCTGGTGTGATCACACTGAAGCTGCTGTTGCGTTCCTGCGGGATGCACTCAGGTTGCGCCTGCAAATGCTTTGTGATGGCGCTATCACTTGTCGCCACACGTTTGTCAGGCGGCTTCTTGTACAGCTTGTCCGGGATATGCTGCTTGATCCTTTCCGAGAATCGCTGACATGTCTCACCAACGTACGTCCGCTCACAGCGACACGCATACTTATAAATAAAATTACTATTTTCAAGAGTTGGTGAAACATCCTTCGCGATAGACCTGAATGCGGGCCTGGTTGTATAAATTACAATGGGGGATACTGTAGGATAGCAGTTCAAAATTGCAGCTTTAATCTTTTTGCGGAAGGCAATGCAATTTTGCCCTTTCCACGGCAATTTTGTGATAATACGCGTTGCAGGTTCAAGTTGTGCAGAAGCTGTATCTGGGCTAGGTTCAAGAACGCTTGTCATGACTCGCTTGAGTACTTTGAGTGGGTAACCGTTAGAACACAGAATATCCTCTAGCTTAGCAATTTCAGCTGATAATAGTGATGGTGAGCAGATGGTTTTAGCTCTGAAAGTTAATGATCTGATCAAATTGATTTTGTTTCTAGTGTCACAAAACGAGTCCCAGCGGGTGTAAAGACCTGTGAACGTCGGCTTTCTATAGACTGTGGTGAGCAATTCTGTGGAAGAATACTTAATCAATACATCAAGAAACGGCAATTCTCCATTATTCTCCTCCTCCATTGTAAACTGGAGAGCTGGGTGAAGATTATTTAAACGCTCAGAGAATTCCAATGCCAGTTTCCGGTTGTGAAATGCTGCGAATGTGTCATCCACATAACGCCTATAGAATTGGGGCCAATGACTGTCTGGAATTGTGTTCTCAAAATATCCAACAAAGATATTGGCTAGCACGGGGCCCAAGGGTGAACCCATGGCTACTCCGTCCCTCTGTGCGTACATATTGCCATTGAAACTGAACTGCACGTCTGATGTGGCTTTGAAAAGCAGCTTCTTGAAAAGATCTTGGGGTATTTGCGGGGCTGATATTTCATCATCATGGTATAGCGACTGTATGCAGATATCTATTGTTTCCTTGAGAGGCACGTTTGTAAAGAGGCTGACTACATCGAAAGAGCACAGGAACAGCGATCCAGAGTTCTCTGCCTGCTGCTGGCCAGATTCCCTTACTTCATCCACGAACTCGAAGGTATCCTTAGTTGCGTGGGCGGAATATTTATTGAGGACTGGTTTTAGTAATTCAGCTAACCACTTTGCCATTTCGTGTTGGGGAGCATTGATCATGGACAGGATTGGTCGAAGCGGCACGTCTTTCTTATGTATTTTCGGTACGCCATAGAGCACAGGTCGGCACGAGCCAACGGGTCGGATCCGGTCGTAATCTATATTGAGTATTTTTCCAGCCTTTTTGTATCGCAATAGGTATGCCTGCAAGGCGCGTTCATCCAGGTAAGTGCGGTCATGCGTTTCCGTCGGTCCCAGGAGTTGAAACTTCGATGCATCAGCCAGAATAGCATTCATCTTGTCATTGTAATCACTTCGCTGCATTATCACCACTCCATTCCCTTTGTCCGGCCTGCTGATTATTATATCTTTGTCATTCTTTATTTTCCTGATGGCTGCCATATGCTTGTCGTTGAGGGGATAATCGGTTTTATCTGCATTACTGTTACTAAACTCTTCTGCAAGATTCGCCAACGCTGCTTGACACGTATCCCTCTTGGCATCACTCACTGGTACGCAGCGCTCCAATTGATCATTTGTTAGTTCAAATTCTGCCTGCACAATCTCCTTGTCCATTCTGGAACTAGGGGGGACTCCAAACTTCAAGCCCCTGCACAGTACGTCTTTTTCAATGTTAGTTAGCATAACTCCGGCCAAGTTGAGTAGGTGGGAGTGTTTTAATTCGCTTGAGCCCTTCTCATAGCGCACCTCCCTCCTGAGTGCATCGTCAAACTTACTTTTGATCCGGCATTGTAATCTTGAGGAGGTCTGGTTGATGAGCTTCGCGAACCTGAAGCGGTCCAGCACGCTAAGGCTCCGATTGACTTCTTGAAGAACACGGCGGTACTCGAGGAGAAAGTGTTCCAAGTCAGCGGCGGTCCTCTCCAGTTCGTCCTTGATAAAGGCGCCGTACTGCATTCCCTTCATGTGTTGTTTCCCGCATTTTTCCACTGCTCCAGACATTCTTATGGTAGTGTAGTGTGAACTTGAGGCGCGTAAGAATATTCTTGCTGATTCTCTACCCCCAGTATAAATTCTGGCTTCGTTTTCGTTCTTGCTCATTCCCATGTACCTACTGATGAAAATGGGTGAAAAGCTTTTAGTGTTATGAAACTGACAACCTTGTTGTTGTGTGTATATAAATTTTGTTCGCCTACCTCTCTATTATAATATATATATATATATATATATATATATATATACTCTATATATATATATACTCAATCTGCGGACAGAACTGTTTCGTCCTTTGTGGACTCGTCAGCGCAGCACAGAGGAAATGAGGCCGAACCTGATAGCAATGGAAATAAAAATTTCCAATCAGGCCTCAACGTACCTTGCCAGAGTGCTCAAACTGACAAGTCAGTGAGCTCTGCATATATATATATATATATTTAAATAGAGAGGTAGGCGAACAAAATTTATATACACACAACAACAAGGTTGTCAGTTTCATAATACCAAAAGCTTTTCACCCATTTTCATCAGTGGTTACATGGGAATGAGCAAGAACGAAATTTGAGGCCAGAACTGTGTCGACAAAAGAAGCACATCAAGGTGCTACGGCTGTTCAAGCTGCAACCGGACTGACAACTTTATCACGTGTTTGTTCTGGTACTGCATTCCCCTCATGTGTTGTTTCCCGCATTTTTCCACTGCTCCATACATTCTTATGGTAGTGTAGTGTGAACTTGAGGCGCGTAAGAATATTCTTGCTGATTCTCTACCCCCAGTATAAATTCTGGCTTCGTTTTCGTTCTTGCTCATTCCCATGTAACCACTGATGAAAATGGGTGAAAAGCTTTTGGTATTATGAAACTGACAACCTTGTTGTTGTGTGTATATATATATATATATATATATATATATATCACATGTCAACAAACAATGGATCACTCGTAATATTTCGCTACTCCGAGTTTCATGCACTGTGTGCAATCATCAGGCGAACAATATTCAATGCAGACTGGTCAAAGCATAATGGGAATTTAAGGTGGATGCAGGCGGAAGCAAGTGTAAGGCTTAGCGGGACCCCTGATACGTAATCAATGGGCTAACTTGCCGGCTGAGAAGTGTGTGAAGCTGAGTGTTAGATGACTATAGCATAGTGGGGCAGTGCAATTTGCCAAGGCGCTAGCTGTTGGATGCCTGTACTACAGCAGAGCCAATTTGCAGTGGGGGGGGGGGGGGGGGTGCCAGCTGTTGGATGCCTGTACTACAGCAGAGCCAATTTGCTAAGGCGCTATCTGTTGGATGCCTGTACTACAGCAGAGCCAATTAAGTCCGACGAGTTATAGTTAGGTGCAATGGCGGCACTTGCCTCTTTGGTGGTGTTAGGATTCAGGTGTTGGGTGCTGGATGCCTGTACTACAGCAGAGCCAGTGAAGTCTGAGGAGTTACAGCTGGGTGCGATGGTTGCACTAGTCTTTCAGGTGTGAAGATTCAGGTGCGTGCTGGATGCCTGTACTACAGCAAAGCCAGTGCCACACCAGGACATGCCTTGCTTAGCAAAGCATACTGGATGCCTGTACTACAGCAGAGCCAGTATGCGCTATTTGGCTAAGTCACACCTGAATACTTGCTCAGCTGGTATCTAGTGCTGTGCCGGCATTTGGCGATGAGGTCACACCTTGTGTTCAGGAGGGTTGCTTTGTCGGCCGTGATAATTTCTAGCTTCTCTGTTAGACAGAGGTTACAGCGCTTAGTTGTTGGGCTGTACGACTTGGCTCTGCGCTTGACGTTCCATGACACGTTGTACTCCTGACCCTGGTTTTTGAGCGACCAAACGTAGCTTGACAGCTCGGTGGAGTTGCGGTATTTCTCGTGCCGCATTGAGGTCTTGTGATTGGCGTGACGAAGTTTGAAGGGCGTCTCAGCCGAACCAATGTAGTACTTAGGGTCGTTTGCGCCGCCCACGGCTGCTTCGTACACGACACAATCGGTCTGGCATGCTCCACGCAGCGGGCAGTTGGCCTTGTCACGGCAGTTGCACGGCTTTTCTGGAGGGGTGGGGTGCAGCTTAGCTTGGTTGTGTCCCTTGATGATGGCAGAGACGTTCGGGAGGCAGCTGTAGCTAATCTTGATTGAGTTCTTGTTGAAGATTTTGCCGAGGGGGGAACCTGCAGGGAAATGTCGCTTGATGAGTTTTAGGAAGACTGCCCCAACATTTGTCTTGACATTTTTGCTGTATGGTGGGTTGAACCATATGATGTTTCTCTTTCTCTTCTTTCTCTTCTTCTCCTCGGCCCGTGCCATGCCTTCACCTTCATCAGCGCGGTACTGCATGGCCGGCAGGAATCCACTTTTGGAAAGTGCGGCTGCGTATATTGGTTTGGCCTCTTCAAATATGTCCTCACTGGCCGAGATTGATGTCAGGCGCTTGTTGATCGACTTTGGTAAGTTTGGTAAGTTTGGTAAGCGCCTGACATCAATCTCGGCCAGTGAGGACATATTTGAAGAGGCCAAACCAATATACGCAGCCGCACTTTCCAAAAGTGGATTCCTGCCGGCCATGCAGTACCGCGCTGATGAAGGTGAAGGCATGGCACGGGCCGAGGAGAAGAAGAGAAAGAAGAGAAAGAGAAACATCATATGGTTCAACCCACCATACAGCAAAAATGTCAAGACAAATGTTGGGGCAGTCTTCCTAAAACTCATCAAGCGACATTTCCCTGCAGGTTCCCCCCTCGGCAAAATCTTCAACAAGAACTCAATCAAGATTAGCTACAGCTGCCTCCCGAACGTCTCTGCCATCATCAAGGGACACAACCAAGCTAAGCTGCACCCCACCCCTCCAGAAAAGCCGTGCAACTGCCGTGACAAGGCCAACTGCCCGCTGCGTGGAGCATGCCAGACCGATTGTGTCGTGTACGAAGCAGCCGTGGGCGGCGCAAACGACCCTAAGTACTACATTGGTTCGGCTGAGACGCCCTTCAAACTTCGTCACGCCAATCACAAGACCTCAATGCGGCACGAGAAATACCGCAACTCCACCGAGCTGTCAAGCTACGTTTGGTCGCTCAAAAACCAGGGTCAGGAGTACAACGTGTCATGGAACGTCAAGCGCAGAGCCAAGTCGTACAGCCCAACAACTAAGCGCTGTAACCTCTGTCTAACAGAGAAGCTAGAAATTATCACGGCCGACAAAGCAACCCTCCTGAACACAAGGTGTGACCTCATCGCCAAATGCCGGCACAGCACTAGATACCAGCTGAGCAAGTATTCAGGTGTGACTTAGCCAAATAGCGCATACTGGCTCTGCTGTAGTACAGGCATCCAGTATGCTTTGCTAAGCAAGGCATGTCCTGGTGTGGCACTGGCTCTGCTGTAGTACAGGCATCCAGCACGCACCTGAATCTTCACACCTGAAAGACTAGTGCAACCATCGCACCCAGCTGTAACTCCTCAGACTTCACTGGCTCTGCTGTAGTACAGGCATCCAGCACCCAACACCTGAATCCTTACACCACCAAAGAGGCAAGTGCCGCCATTGCACCTAACTATAACTCGTCGGACTTAATTGGCTCTGCTGTAGTACAGGCATCCAACAGATAGCGCCTTAGCAAATTGGCTCTGCTGTAGTACAGGCATCCAACAGCTGGCACCCCCCCCCCCCCCACTGCAAATTGGCTCTGCTGTAGTACAGGCATCCAACAGCTAGCGCCTTGGCAAATTGCACTGCCCCACTATGCTATAGTCATCTAACACTCAGCTTCACACACTTCTCAGCCGGCAAGTTAGCCCATTGATTACGTATCAGGGGTCCCGCTAAGCCTTACACTTGCTTCCGCCTGCATCCACCTTAAATTCCCATTATGCTTTGACCAGTCTGCATTGAATATTGTTCGCCTGATGATTGCACACAGTGCATGAAACTCGGAGTAGCGAAATATTACGAGTGATCCATTGTTTGTTGACATGTGTCATTGCTCCCCCCAAGAAATTGGATGTTGAGCACTTTTTCTGCAGCTACAGGCATAGTCTTACTAAGTATATATATATATATCTATATCTAGATGTCTTATCATCTCTTCTCAATTCATTCATTTCTCACTCAATTCCGTTAGTTTTTTTGTGATAAACCTTTTTTCATGAGACTTAAGAGAGCATGTCTGAGAATACCAAAGTATGTGTGCAAGTGGATCTCTCCGATTTCGCTCAAAATTTGCAGGTAGGTTGCCTTTGGGGTATGGATCGACTGTGCAAAGCCCTTGAAAAAGTTTCTAAAGGGAACCTTGAAGTTTGCATACCCCTCAAAAATGGCCGAAATATCACATTATTTATGGGTCTAGAAACGAGTCACGCCACAGCGTATACGAACAAGCTATGAACAAAACTCCATCAAGCCAACATTGCCTCACCTTAGAAGAGTTCCTGGAGCAGTACCGCTTAGCCACGCCAGCATCCCAGAAGACGAGGTCCATCACCCCCTGACGCCACAAATGATCGTCTTGAAAATAGCCAATTTACAAGCGCTGGCAAAACAGCCAGCTACGTCCTCAATTGGCCAGAACTATACACCGGCAGATAGTAGAACACCTCTTCTAGCGCCGAGGACATGTCTCCCATCTTCCTTTTGGGGTTTTCTTGAAATAAACTTTTTTGAATTTTTCCACTCGACCATGCTGAAATACGGCCAAAGTCATACCTGCGCAGGAAAGCTCGCCCCTCCGCGACGTCTCCTCAGCAATTTCTACTCCAACACTACTCCCAAGGCCGCAGAACAAAGTATAGTGTTGACTCTGACAAGGAAAAGCAGCGGTGATCACTTGTCACTCCAAACGACAAGCTTCTCCTTGCGCCACCAATAATTTTTTGTGCGACTGTTGATGCAAAAGTGACTGAAGGCCTGAGAGCAGTTTTTGAATTTTATTGCAAGATGCACGGTGAGATCGCGTGCTCTGTGACGTAGGATGACGCTTCCTGCATCACGATACGCGGCCAACGATCGTGAAAGTGCCTGGAACGCTACTCGGAACAGACCATGATGGCAGAGGTAAGATGAGCTTCATTTCCTGCTTGAACTGCTGAGTACCCCAACAAACTGTCCTAGGAGTGTTGCAATGGCAGCAAGCCGTTGAAATATGCCCCGTACAGCATGGAGAGTTATTCGTCTTTCACACTTACCTCCTGCAATCCCGAACATAGTCCAACAGTAAAAGTCCCTTGTTTTCATGTCGATGCTCGACAAAAGCGGCTAGCTCGGTCCCTGTGTTGACTGGCACGCGAGTAGCACTGACTGCACGCACTTGTCGCGTGAACTGCATGAGAGATTTCTTACGTCATAAAGAATGTGATTTCATCATCATTTCACTGGTCTTCGACCTACATGGTCAGGGAAAGTCCCGGTTCGTAGGCCTACAACACTCCCAGGGTGTTCTTGAGCGCAGTAACAACACAAGTGGGATCACTTCCAGACCAACGGGCGTTCAAGGCGAGTAACAAGCGCACTTGACGAAGGTGACTCTGAAATCTCGTGAGCCGTGGGCCACGCGACTTGGCATTCTTGCGTCACAAGGCACGTGATTTCACCGTACATCTTGCAATAAAATTCAAAAACTGCGCTCAGGCCATCAGTCACTTTTGCATCAACAGTCGCACAAAAAATTATTGGTGGCGCAAGGAGAAGCTTGTCGTTTGGAGTGACAAGTGATCACCGCTGCTTTTCCTTGTCAGAGTCAAAACTACACTTTGTTCTGCGGCCTTGGGAGTAGTGTTGGAGTAGAAATTGCTGAGGAGACGTCGCGACGGGGCGAGCTTTCCTGCGCAGGTATGACTTTGGCCGTATTTCAGCATGGTCGAGTGGAAAAATTCAAAAAAGTTTATTTCAAGAAAACCCCAAAAGGAAGATGGGGGACATGTCCTCAGCGCTAGAAGAGGTGTTCTACTATCTGCCGGTGTATAGTTCTGGCCAATTGAGGACGTAGCTGGCTGTTTTGCCAGCGCTTGTAAATTGGCTATTTTCAAGACGATCATTTGTGGCGTCAGGGGGTGATGGACCTCGTCTTCTGGGATGCTGGCGTGGCTAAGCGGTACTGCTCCAGGAACTCTTCTAAGGTGAGGCAATGTTGGCTTGATGGAGTTTTGTTCATAGCTTGTTCGTATACGCTGTGGCGTGACTCGTTTCTAGACCCATAAATAATGTGATATTTCGGCCATTTTTGAGGGGTATGCAAATTTCAAGGTTCCCTTCAGAAACTTTTTCAAGGGCTTTGCACAGTCGATCCACACCCCAAAGGCAACCTACCTGCAAATTTTGAGCGAAATCGGAGAGATCCACTTGCACACATACTTTGGTATTCTCAGACATGCTCTCTTAAACCCTGTCAATACAATCAACTAATGAGCACAATCATGCACCATCATGATGCAAACGATATCGTGCACATTCGTTTGGTAACTGGTTGGACATGGTGGGTGATTGATAGTGCGGGTTTACGTCCGAGCAAGTGTGATTGAGAACAGGGAGAGACTAGTAGATAGAGAGAGATATCAAGACTTCAGCACAGGCTTATGACTGTAAAGGCTGACACGTTTTTCCTGTCACACAATTATTTTATTATACACTCAAAGATCTGAGAAGAAAGGTGCTGCTCTAAACGTTGAAGATCTCTTTTTCTGCTTCCTGACGTCAAAATAAAATGATTCGCGGATTATGCCAATGTCACAACATCATAGCTCGTGTATCCACTGAAAATCACTTCTGGCCAAATGTCTGCTAAAGGTGCAAAATAGGGTGCGGGGCACACGAATGGGTGCTACCTGCTCTATACTGATAGGGAGAAAGACACATTCGAAGTGTGAACCTAACAACACTGTTGGCTCATGATCGCATACAAAACGCATCGGCACCGATTCATTTGTGGAGCAGTTTCAATCTGTGATTATATCATAGCTGGGTGGGGCTACCATCAGACTATGATAACTGAAAAACTTATTTTCACAATAAACACCCTTGTTCCGTGTTAGCAACAAACAAATAATGCAATTAGCTAACGCAACTGTGTGTCACTTGTCAATTTTTCCTGAAATACCGTACATGTTATGTGTTTGTCCACTTTCAGCACCAAAACCGCCTCTCGAAACGAGCATCTTCAGTTCTGCCATCACCGTGCTGCTAAGTCCGATAGAAGTAGGCAACCTTCCCATACTTCATTACTGTGCGGCCGGAAGACCAGCCATTGATCAGAATGGGAAACTGCCGTCGATATCAGCATGCAACGTTTCTAATAGAGTCACCTTAACAGGTTTGACTATAAACACCACCTACATCATCAGTACGTATAATAGCAATGAATACGGAGACAGTGATCAGTCCAAATCCACTCGCATCACCACTTTGCCGCCAGGTAAGTCATTACTTTATTAGGTAATTCTTATATCATATTATGAGGAATTTCCAACAGTCGTCATCACCTTTTTACAGGGAACCCTAGGAATGTCTGAAGAGAGCATTTCTGAAAACACCAAAGTATGTAGGAAAGTGGGTCTCTCCGATTTCGCTCAAACTTTGCAGGTATGTTCCCTTTGGGGTGTAGACCGATTGTGCAAAGCCCTTGAAAATTTTCTGAAGGGAAACTTAAAATTTGCATACCCTAAAAAATGGCCGATATATCAACCTATTGATTTTATGGGTCTACAAACGAGTCACGCCACAGCGTATACGAACAAGCTAGGAACAAAACTCCATCAAGCAAACATTGCCTCACCTTAGGAGAGTTCCTGGAGCAGTACCGCTTAGCCATCCCAGGATTTCAGAAGACGAGGGCCATCACCCCTGACGCCACAAATGATTGTCTTGAAAATAGCTAGTTTACAAGCGCTGGCAAAACAGCCAGCTACGTTCTCAATTGGCAAGAGCTATACACCGACAGATAGTAGAACACCTCTTCTAGTGCTGAGGACATGTCCCCCATCTTCCTTTTGGGGCTTTTTTGAAATAATTTTTTTCATTTTTCCACTCGACCGTGCTGAACTACGGCTAAAGTCATACCTGCGCAGGAAAGCTCGCCCCTCCGCGATGTCTCCTCAGCAATTTCTACTCCAACACTACTCCCAACGCTGCACAACATAGTGTGTTGTTGGAAAAGCAGCGGTGATCACTTGTAACTCCAAACTACAAGCTTATCCTCGAGCCACCAACAATTTGTTGGGTGACTGTTTATGCAAAAGTGACTGAAGTCCTGGGCGTGGTTTTGAATTTTATTTCAAGAGGTAAGATGAGCTGCATTTCCTGCTTGATCTGCTGAGAACACCACACAAACTGTCGTAGGAGTGTTGCAATGGCTGCAAGCCGTTGAAATATCCCCCTGTACAGCATGTAGAGTTATTCATCTTTCACACTTACTTCCTGCAATCCCGAACACAGTCCAACAGTATAATGTCCCTTGTTTTCATGTCGACATTCGACAAAAGCTGCTAGCTCGATCACTTTGTGTTGACTGGAACGCGATCAGCATTGGCTGCACGCACTTGTCGCGTGACCTGCTCGAAAAATTCCTTACGTCCTAAACTGCTAAAGAACGTGATCTCACCATCATTTCACTGGTCTTAGAACTACATGTTCAGGGAAAGTCCCGGTTCATAGGCCTACAACACTGTCAGCATGTTCTTGAGCGCAGTACCATCACGAGAGTGATCACTTCTAGACCAATGGGCGTTCAATCCCTCCTTCCAACCCGGCAAGTATTGTGATTTTGATAAAAACGATTCAAAGCCTCTCAATTATTTTATAATAGTTAATGTATAGATTTAGAAAACACCGCCATTCCGGCAACAGGCTCTCAGCTGCACCAAATAAATAACTTTGCCAATATTTCGCCCATTGGGCATCATCAGGGTAATCACGGTAGAGGAACCCGACCCTCTACCATCGCCAACTCACGAAGCAGGTGAACTGGACTTTGGCGTTCAATGCTAGTAACCAGCGCACGTGACGAAGGTGACTCTGAAATTTCGTGAGCCGTGATCTGCGTGACTTGGCATTCTTGCGTCACAAGGCACGTGATTTCACCGTGCCCATTGTAGTAAAATTCAAGATTTGCGCTCAGGCCTTCAGTCACTTTTGCTTCAACAGTCACACAAATAATTATTGGTGGCGCAAGGAGAAGCTTGTCGTTTGGAGTGGCAAGTGATCAACGCTACTTTTTCTTGTCAGTGTCAACAATACACTTTTTTGCGGCGCTGGGAGTAGTGTTGGAGTAGTAATTGCTGAGGAGACGTGGTGGGTGGAGCTCTCCTGGACAAGTATGACTTTGGCCGTATTTCAGCATGGTCGAGTGTAAAAATTAAAGAAAGGTTTATTTCACGAAAGCCCTATACGGAAGAGGGTGGACTTGGCCTCAGCCCTAGAAGAGGTGTTCTACTATCTGCCGGGGTATAGTTCTTAGTTCTTATAGTTCAAATGAAGACGTAGCTGGCTGTTTTGCCAGCGCTTGTAAATTGGGTATTTTCATGATGATGATATGTGGCGTCAGGGGGTGATGGACCTCGTCTTCTGGGATCCTGACGTGGCTGAGCGGTACTGCTCTAGGAACTCTTTTAAGGTGAGGCAATTTGGGCTTGATGGAGTTTTGTTCGTAGAAGCTGTGGCGTGACTCGTTTCTTGACCGACAAATAATGTGATATTTCGGCCGTTTTTGAGGGATGGGCAAGTTTAAAGGTTCCCTTCAGAAACCTTTTCAAGGGCTTTGCACAATAGATCCATACGTCAAAGGGAACCTACCTGCAAATGTTTAAGTGGAGTCGGAGAGATCCCCTTGCACACATACTATGGTATTTTCAGACATGCTCTCTTAAAGGATGATCGAAATTCTGCAGGTGAATTAGAAAGGCAGTATGCAGGTGGCTGTGTATTCCACCGGTTAGCGCCTACGTAAGAAATTGCACTGAAACCATACCGTGTGCTAGCAGGGGTTAAACCAGCGTCATACGGTGAGCAAGAATAGCTTTGGATCGGGTTTGATGATGAAGATCCGTGGACGGTTGACGGGTAATTCTAAGGGGAGAGTAGCTCCAACTATTTGAAGTAGTAGATCCTTTCGCCTGAATGAATTGGCGTGTGTACTTCTAATTGATTTTAGGCAATGTCCAAAGTTCTTTCTTCGAGCCTCGCCATGGTACCATGTGTAACAGGTAGCCGAGTGGTAGGCGGGGTGAAATCAACAAGAGTTAGTTTTATTCTACTTCTCTCAGGTACACACCTGAGATATAATTACTTCTGTTAGTAAAAGAAGAAGCGGCAAATAAATGACTTTCTCTCCGGTGCACACCTAGAGGTTCACTACTTCTTCTTCGAGTTAGCTTTGTCGTTGCTATAATATCTAATCTAATTAAAACACAAATGCGCAGCAGCTTTAATGCAGCAGACGCCGTACGCTTATATGCGGAGATACACTAAAATGAACATACATAAGTATTGTGAACCCTCTGGTTCTCTAAAGTATCAGGAACGAACGACCCCACACGGCACGAGGACAACTATTTATTCTCAACAGTATATTTCACCTCCATCGACTAATAACAATGAACAATGAATGGCTGAATGAACAACTGAAACTAACTGAAACCACCAGGTAGTTATAGCGTGAAAATTTCAGCGTATATGAGAAAAGCATACACATACAACATACAACTACAGCGCACATAGCAAACCGCACATAGCGCCTGTAGCGTATGCGCCGTCGTTAACATCAGCGGTACGGCGGAGTCGGGATACAGCTGCATCGAAACGAACACAATGTCACAAGCGAGAAGGCCTTCCACTCTCGAGAACTTGTCGTTTCACAACATTCTCCCCACCAAAGGGCTTCTCACCGTCGTACACCAACTCACAAGTCAAACGATTTGGGGCTTACTACGCGTCATTTGCTGCTGCGGTGGTGGCCATGGTAGAATATCACTAATGCCCACCAATTCAGAAAACTCGACATCGCGAAGCTTGCCGCTAGCGCTGTGGACTGTCGCACATGACACTGTCACCGATCCACTTCGACATGGGGCAGACGCTGGACCAGACAACACACAACCGATACTGTCAAAAAGCTCGACGATGTGGCCTGTCACACACGACATGGTCACCGGTACACTGCTTCGACCCGGGGCGGGCGCGGAATCCGAGGACACACATCGGATCTCTGTGTTCCTCACAGTCTCGCCGCTTACTTCTTCCGTGCTAACCAGTAGTATCGCCTTTCTTATTTTCTCGGCTTCTACACCTTGCGCTTCTACGCCTTGCGTTTCTAAGTCTTGCGCCTCTAACTCTTGCGCTTCTAACTCTTGCGCTTCTAACTCTTGCGCTTCTAACTCTTGCGCTTCTAACTCTTGCGCCTCTACGTCTTTGCGCCTCTACGTCTTGCGCCTCTACGTCTTGCGCCTCTACGTCTTGCGCCTCTACGTCTTGCGCCTCTACGTCTTGCGCCTCTACGTCGTTCGGCCGAGACTCCAGCTGCTTCTGAGCGTCTCCGACCGATGTCGCCATGCACTGTACCGACGCGGTGGGCCTTGGAACTGATCCTCCCACTGGCTTCGAATACTCCTCTGACCGCTGCTTGTCTGTAAGCAAAGTCTTACACGCCTTGTCCGGCGTGGTTCTATTTGCGCGAGTACAGTATATGGAGATGTCTGTTGTATTCACCACAATAAATAACACGCGATCAAAATCCCGTTTCAGGGAGATAAAAGAGTGTAAGGCAGGAATTCTTAAAGTGAAAACGTTGAGCGCGCAAAAGTGCTTCTTCTGAATGCATAATCCTGGGTTACGCAAATTGGCGACTCCACCATTGAGTGTACAAGCACAAGTAGCATACACAAAAACACAATACTTTTATACATCACAGTACCTTGGGTTTCTCACGAATTAATTAAATACTTCCCGGGATCAACAATAATATCGGGATGTGTACAATGTTCGCAATCAACAGAACCCTTCCTCTCCACCCCTGCGCTCACCACCATCATCATCCGATCTTGTTCCATCCTTCATTTCGCTCCTTTTTCTGTTTACACTGCTCCCATATACATATACTTGTGCTTCCTTCTGCATAATTTGTAATTCTGTGTAGTGAAATGGGATGCCTGTCCTCTAACCAGTGCTCGCACGTGGCAAGTCGATTGGACCTTTCAATGTGAACGGAAAACTTGGACAGAAGCAAAAGCAGAATGTCAATCATACGGCGGATCTCTAGCGACTGTGCACACAATGGCTCAGTTGACGTGTGCAAACTTGACAGTAAAGGGAACTAGCCCTGTTTGGGTAGGCTTGACTGGTACATGGACAGCTGGAAATTGGAGTGCTTGGAAATGGGAAGTGGCATCGTCCACCCGTACGACGAGACTTCCCTGGTCATCCCAGTATACACTTCCGGTTAAAAATTCTAGTTATACTTACGGGTTTTTGGATCCAAACAAGGGCTTAGTGAACTGGATAAACAACTTTCAAACTGGGTTCCTCTGTCAACGATATGTGCCTAAAGGTAGGTCTATATCCATTGATTAAACTGAAGGAATATCTCTATTGATCTAGATCGGTACGGGCCACTCCTCCGATTAAATTGGACATTCCATTTACTCTTTAAACCACAATTCCCAAAAACGAAGACCGGGGATATACCTGAACATATTTGAAAGAGAAAGAGGGCACGGTATAGTGTTCTTCGGTGTTGGCGAATGGCAGGTTTCCGAATGTAACGAGGTGGCAATTTAATACACCATTTCACTCGCACCTGAAAGCAAAGCTTCACTGTACTTGCGCCTAAACTAATGATGCTTGTAAAATCAGAGCGCTCTATATATGTTCATGAATGCAAACCCTAAATAGACAACACTGCTCGACACTTGACTCATGCTTATATGCATGTACAAACAAGGCCAATCTAGGCTGCTTCAGGTGGAGAACTCAACGCACGACAGAGGCGAAAGGCTGTGCAGATGTAACTTTACGTTTCAGCAATCATCAGATAGCAGCATTTACAATCGAATCCTCGACGAGCAGGTCTAGCTATTTTGTGCTAGTGTGGAATAAAGTCTGTATGTGTGAAGTGTAGATGTGTCTATGGCAAAGTGCTGTTGAATTATTTATGACAGTTAACGAATATAGATGAGAATAGAGGGGATAACAGGGCAGTGCCACTGAGTAATCGAGGGCGATTGCGACAGTAACGCAAAGACATGCTGTATCGAGAGGGAGAGAGAAAGCACCGTGACGCCAAACCTGGTACAGGTGGCACCATGTTGAAAAGCCAATCATGTAACTGATGGTGAATATTTTAGACAAGTAAAACTTGTTTTCGTGTCTACAATTCGAGACCAGCTCCGATCTTGTGTTGATATTGACCATTTTGTCTGCATCCAGGTTCGCCGAATTGTTAGCCGGGTATAGTGCACGATGGGTTTCTAGGGTCCTCCAGACGCAGTCGTGAGTCGGTTAAGTGTCTTGTCAGTCCGCAGGAAGCAGGAGTTCCTACGTTCAGAGCAGACAATGTCTTCACTGTTGCAGCGTCTTTCGTGCCATAATATCCATGTTCAACGGAAGAGACAAACACAGGACAAGAACGTCCCTGACAAACGATGTAGCTGCCGACAAAAAGCAAATGCTAACTGGGACCTCCAAGTACGATGCATCGTGCACAAGACAGCAATACAGTACACAGGAAGAGAGCAGCGACACAGGTACCTCGGCTTTGCGGAAACACCCTTTAAGTAGAGATACAACAACCACGCGACCGAGACAAGGCATGAGAGAATGGAATAAAGCACGAAACTATCCAGGAGCATATGAAAGGTCGAGCAAAAGAACACTCTGTCAAATGGGCCGTCGTCCCCCATCATCACGGTCCGGGGCTACTTGAACGCTGTCCACTATGCTGAGAAGTTGGAGACACTAGCAGCAGACACGGTGAACATCGACAAAAAGTCGAAGTTGGTATCGAAATACAGACACGAGCACAAGTGTTACCTGTCCAGATTCTATGACTCAGTTACACGAGTTGTGTGTCAACATGGTGCCACCTGTACCCAGTTTGGCGCCGTTGTGCTTTCCTTCTCTCTCTCTCGCTCTCACTCTTTCTCTCTCTCACTCTCTCACTCTCGCTCTCTCTCTCTCTCTTCACCCCTTCTATGTTCTTCCACTACTGCCGTTCTTGCCCTCGATGACTTGATAGCTCTGCCGTTCTCTCGTTTTTATTCTAATCTACATCCGTTGCCTCTCACCAACAACTTAATAGCAATGTCCCATTGCCACATCTACACACACACTAACTTTCAAACTAGCACCAAGTATCCACGCCTGCTCGAATAGCATCCCATAGTAAATGCCGCTGTCTGATGATTGTTGAAATGCGTGAAACTAAAAGTTACAGAAACACGGCCTTTCACCTCTTTTGTGTGTATATGTATGTGTAATGGTAGCCGAGTGGTAGGCGCGGTGCATTTAACACGAGTGATCTTTTATTATTATTCTCTTAGGTACACACCTAGGATATATTAGAAGTTAAAGAAGAAGCGGCAAATAAATGACTTTCCCTCCGGTGCACACCTAGAGGTTGACTACTTCTTCTTCGAGTTAGCTTTGTTGTTGGTATCTAATCTCATCTCATTAAAACAGAAAAGCGCAGCCGCTTTAATGCAGCAGACGCCGTACGCTTACATACGAAAATACACTAAATATACATCAGGCAAAGCTCCGTATTAGTTCCGTACTACTTCCGTATTGGTCGGGCACGGATACTACATATGTATACATTTTCCAAAAGTTCTGTCAGGAAAATGGTTATGAAATGATTACATGGTTATGTGGATGCGTCAGGCCCAGAATGGTTCGTTGTGGTGACTATTACCGTCATCAGAAAGGTTTCGCGAGGCTGTTCGCGTGCGTGACGCGTGCATGCGTGACGCGCCTGAGAAGAGCTTTCGCAGCAGGTAAACCTGCACACCCGACGCCCACCAAACCTGCTCATCGAGTTCAGGGTTTTCCGTGCATTGAGATGATCCCGTTTTGAACGAGAGAGCTTAGAAGCTCAGGGCCCTACGCTATGCTTTTTTTGCCTTGATGACCTAGGCAAAAAAGGATAGGGATGTTATAAATTCTTTAAAAAATTCCTTTTTTAACCTGGGATTCGAACTCGCACTATCGCGCGCCCTGCATGCATCCCCCGATACACTTCGCATACATACTAATTCTTCCAAGTTGCTTCACGTTATGATCTTGCATTTGAAAGCCCTACTTCAATTATGCATTGTGGCCAGCCGTCTTTGATGGTACGGTACGGGATAGGTACGGGACAGGTACGATCGAGGGCAACACGACACGGTCTACCGCCTTGATGACGGCAAAAAAAGCATAGGGATTTTATACATTTTTCAATTCTCCTATTTCTTTTAAGGCATATCCTGGGATTCGAACCCGCACAATCGCCCTACATGCATTCCCCCATAAACTTCGCCTGCATACCCATTCTTCAAAGTTGCTTCACGTTACGATCTGGCGTTTGAAAGCTCTATTTGAATATTGCTGTCAGCTGTATGTTGCCAGCTGTGTTTGATGGTACGTTACGGTACGGGACAGATACGGGATAGCGCAAGGCGTGACACAAACACACAAACAAACACACAAATACCAAATTAAAGCTGTGTGGACCCTGGCTAGCGCCAGACGTTACTGAAGTAACGTCTTCTGCATAAATACGGGAATAAAATACAGTGATGAAGTTGGTTGCTCCAACGAGGAGCGCACGCTTCTTGCCGAACTTGACACTTGACTGACTCACGACTGCCATCCGGAGCACACTAGCGTGTGCTCCTCGTTGGAGCAACCAACGTCATGACTATTACCGCCGAAGTTGCAACTTCTAAGTACGTAAAATACAGTGAGTTATACAAAACGACTTCCTGATTTTTCTTGCTCTGTGCTGAAGACCGACTACTAAGTTCACGAAGCACGTCCGTTCTTCGGTCTGGGCATTTCTGCCTTTGACTCTTTGCTCATACATTTAATTTTCCCATTTGCATCTTTCGTCGTAGAACCTGACTCACATTATGCCATGTTGATGCCACGATGGTATGCTTTGAAAGAAGAATCGTTTGGACAAGAATGTTATTGTTTTTTTGCTGCTCTTGACGACGATAATTACTATAGTGGTAAAGACACATCTGGCGATATGGCTTTAAATACACGTCTGCCAACATATCCTCGCCAGGCTGGATAGTTCTGGCACAGAGCTCTCCTTCTGACCCTAACCAACATCATATCGCGCTTGGTGCCTAGTCGATGCATGTTTTGAGGTATCAGACATGCCATGCTGGTATGTCAGTTAGCGCATGGCATAATAGATGACACAGCAACAGCGTAATTCGATTGGGACGTACGTTTCGTCCTCGCTGGACTCATCAGGCAATCGTCTTCTTGGATGTCTTCAAATGGAGCTTGACTCCTGAGAAGGAATTTGAAGACAACACGGCAGTTGTACTTATCGTCTATTAATATGGTGGTAAACACATACCTAGTCATATGGCAGTAAATACATGCCAGTCCACACCCGCTGTGGCACATAGCTCTCCTTCTTACGAGAGACGTGTTTGATGTGTTGTTTCCCGGCGTTGTCGAGAAGGAGGATTATGTCAGCGTTCCGGCAAAGAACGCATACTCCTTTCAGATTGGACCACCATGCCTTGTCGCGAACTTAGCCGCAGGTACGTCGGGTCCTAAAGTGCCGTTACATCTCCAGCCTGGATTGTTGAGGTGTAGAGATAACAAGGGTAAGAGAGTCGGCGGAGGATTGCTTCTTGGCGCCATTGGCAAAATAGTGTCGCCATTTGCTCCATTCTCTGTCCTTAATACGCATCATTTATGTGCAATCAGGAGAACACACACTACTTGGGATTAGAATAGCGGGTTGCGAGAGATTGATGGATAATGAACTGTTCCATGTCTGCAGCGATGGTAATAGTAACTTTTAGGCAAGCCAACTCTGCATCGTGGGTGATACTGAAGGCCCAATGGACGGCCTTGAGGTGTGCTCCGAGTCACCCTCAGCCAGGACGCTCTTAACGCCACACAGTTAGCGTAGTGGTCTGTCCCCGGCTTGTTGAAATGGTCAGGAATTTATCTTATTGAGTTCCATGTTTGTAGCGACCCAAAGGTTCAAGTATTTTCGGGCTGATGGATTTTGGAAAGTCGACAGAATGAGGTTTAGTGGGGTGGCACCTCAAGCGGGCTCTCGAAAAAGTTTCGTTAGCTCGTGCGTGACACAAAGATCCTCAAGGCTATCCCCCAGAGGGTTTGATTTTTCGCTACCAAGCTAATATTAACAATGCACGTTGAAATCCCCCGCTAGAACTCCGTTTGGGGACAGTTCTTTGGCCTAAGGTAGCGTTTCGCCACGTGAATTGATGAGACAGAGGTTGGTGGGGCTACAGGAGTAGGTGAGGTACACAGAACCGATCACCAAACTTGCAACACATAGCCCAAAGTGTTGTATGTTCAGCGGACTGGAGTTAGTCTAGATTATCAGAAGCAAAGGAGGACTTGATCAATACATCGATACCACCTACGTGCTCGTTTAGGTCTCTGCCATATAAGAATCCTTGTCCAAGGATGTGAGATTCAAGGTTAGTTATTGCATCAGCAGAGAATACAGCTTCAATGATAATTATTACATCTATGTCGTGCTTGATGAGTGCATACCTCAGGACGTCCAGTTGAAGGTGTCAACTGGAGCTGCCAAACAACCAAGCCCAATGGAGGAGACCAGCGTCGAAAATTACAAAGTCGTCCATCAATCATCATTAATATTTTTGTAGTGCAGTGCTAGTTGTCGGAAGTTGTAGCGTGAATCTATATTAAGATTAAACTTGTGGAAGCTTACACCTTTCTGTGTTAGAAGCGCTGTGTATTCCTAACATAGATCCAGGACTATGTATATAGAAGGAGGGTGTGTTATCTTTGCAGATGCTTGGTGGCACACCTAGCTCAGGAAAGTGTGCCCAGTATTTCCTGATGTGTTGGCCATGTCTGCCTATAACTTGCAGGTTCCGTTTTTGGAGTTTTAGCACATTAATCATTTTTCAATTAGGTTAGAGTGTTTCCTTTTTTCTTTCTTTCCTTATTAAAAACTTTATGTAGTTACATTTTTTCCAAATTACCAACATTCCCTGTACTATCTTGATGATTAGTGAGGGAAAACGTTGTATAGATGAAAGGAAATGCCTACTTGATAGTGTCGATTTGCGTCTCTGCATGCGAAGGTATAGATTGCGAAAATATATGGGGTGAATAGTTTTGTTCTAAAGTATGTAGTGCCACTCTCAAAACATCTGTTCCGATTTTCCCTGTCTGGTGACCACTGTCATGCCTGAAAATTCTCTTTGCACCTGATCTTGGCGCTTTTCCTGATATTTCTCTGCACATTGGTCTGTTTAGCACTCTAGTCGAGGTGCCTCCACCTTTTGTGGACATATACATGGAGTGGTTCCATTGGTTTATTGGATCATATCAATGTCTTTATAATCACGCTTTTTTTAACACAAACTGTCAATTCTGCAGATAACTGGTACTTTTGCTCACAGGACCAAGAAGCATCGGGAAGCCTCGAAACACTTTACGTTCCCACACCTAAGACATACGATGATGCGTTTGCTGAGTGTGCCAGGAGAGGTAGCATTCTAGCGAATATCCAGAATAGATTTCATGGAGAGTGTGCAGGAGACCTGCTTGGACCCCGAAACGGTCAGTGCAACAGTTCTTCCAGTGATAACTGCACGACTTCCTCGTACTTCTTCAAAACCAATACATGCAATGTGTGGGTTGCTCTTCAACGAACATCTGGATCCAAAACCTGGACATGGACGCTACCAGTTCCACTCGCTGCAAACAATGTTTCTTGGATTACTGCACCATTACAAGGAGGAGGTGGACAAAACGAATGCGGGTATTATTCTCCAGAGAAGGAGACCTTCGGATTCGAATCTTGCTCAATGAAGCTAAGTTCCTATTGCCAAAGATATACACCACACGGTAGGGATCTCATAGATAATATTTTAGACATCCATCTGGCTACTCCTATACTTACCAAAATAGCCCTGCTGTATTCACCTACATATGCAGTAAAGGGGCTAATAGCCACCGTTAATTTGCAAACAAAGTGTCATACGTCCCCAGACACAACGGACAACTGAAACTGGTAGTTGGGAAGACATTTATTAAAGACGAAGAGACGGAGACAAAACGAACTACAAGGACTACATTATGGGAAAGAGAGAGAGAGATGGAGACAGAGAGAGAGAGAGAGAAATGGAGCCAGGGCGGCAAGATAATTGGCCTGGGTAGCTAGTATGGCAAATATGGGCGGAAAAGTAGCTATCCAGACCAACGCAACAAAGTATGACAAAAAATGAGACAAAAGTTGAGCGCGAGGGTGAATGCTGGCCAGCTTTGACACGATTTTAAGCACTTTAGTTGAAAGTCGAAAGCACATAGCCCAATCTAAGTAGGCATGGGCGGTAAATGCTAGTTATCTGCCGCGATAATGCTAAAGGCATTGCTCATAATCATGAGGATATAATGCCACTGAAAATGCTCACACTACTCCATAATGCCAGTTTGAAAGTTGGAAAAGTCGATTTAAGAAGGCTGTCTTAAATCAAGGCCAAAGTGTACAAGAACAAAACTTAAGCAGCAGTGAGCATATTGTCTGAAAAATCCACTATGAATGTTGATTTGCAACGTCAAGTCTCCGGACGAAGGCGGACGGGTTCATATGCACGATTTTCGGAAGTGGACCTAGCCAGCTTCATGCATGACACCGTTGCCGACCGGCAATTATGCTTATAATTCCAATTTTGCATGCAAGATGGTGTTATAATGCCAGCATTATGCCACCTGGAAAAATGGACTGTATTGCCAGCCATAATGCTAGCATTACCCGCCCATGGCTAAATCCATGATCATTACCACTTCTACCATAATTATTACAAAGACCGTGATTTATGTACACTCCCGCTTTCAAAACTTTAGGCAGCCAATGACCACTTTGCGGTCAGAATGCAGGGATTTATAGCCAGCTTCGGGAGCAGGAACATTTTTTAGAAAATCGAAAAAGGAAAAAGAACTAGTTGAGAACTTGTGGCAGGGGCACGTGGATGCTGCTAATGGGGTTTCTCCGTCACGCGCTTCATCTGCCGCTAGGGTCTAATGGGTGTCCTGCCGTCTTGACCTCCAGTTGGAAACGGACACGATAATTTACTTTCTTATGCACGAAAGACTTGGGCAATTTGATGTTCTTAAGAGAGCATGTCTGAGAAAACCCGAACATATGTGCAAGTCGATCTCTCAGATTTCGCTCAAATTTTGCAGGTAGGTTTGCTTTGGGGTGTAGATCGACATTCCAAAGCCACCGCAAAATCCTTTGAAGGGAACTATGAAATTGGCAGACCCCTCAATATTGGCCAATATTGGCACGATTTATGTGTCTACAAACGAGCCACGGCACAGCGTACAAGAACAAGCTACGAACAAAACTCCATCAAGCCAACATTACCTCACCTTAGAAGAGTTCTTGGGGAAGCACCACTTAGCCACGCCAGCATCCCAGAAGACGAGGGCAATCATCCCTTGACGCTCCATAGCTGGCTATCTTCTTATCTTGACGGCCGTTCACTCCAGTGCTTAGTCGGCGGTCAGATTTCTTCTCTCTAACCAATCTCTGCAGGGGTGCCCCAAGGCAGTATTTTGGGCCCTACGCTGTTTCTAATATACGTGAATGACGCTGCCGATGTTGTTAATGGCAATGCTCAGCTTGAGGCCTACGCGGACGATACGACACTATACAGTCTAGTATCCTCAGCTCAGTGCCCTCGGGACGCCGCACACTCCTTGCAGGTATCCACAAACCGCCTGCATGAGTGAGGTTGCCAATGGAAAGTGTCTTTCGAGCCCATCAAGTCACAGGCTATGACTGCTACCCTCCGACGCACCGACCAAGACCTGCCCCAAATCCTGTTTGGTGGTACCCCTGTACCGGAGGAAACCAGCATATCACTGCTTGGTGTTCGATTTGACTCCAAATTGTCCTTCGCTAGTCACCTCAGGACCGTGACCATCCACGCCCAGCAGCGCCTCGGCTTTCTCCGACGAGCGGGCCACATTTTAACGCCAGCTGGCCGAACGACTGTCTACAAGGCATTCGTGAGGCCCCTGATGGAGTATGCCCCCTTGTGTGGATGGGCGCGCCAGCCAGCCACATCCAACGTCTGGATAATGTTCAACGCCGCGCACTGCGCATCATTGGCCCTGGTGCAATTCTCCCCAGTTTGGCTGTCCGCCGGACTGTTGCTGCTCTCTCGTGCATGTACAAATTGCATTTCATTACTCGTCCTCCTCAGCTACTTGCTGTATTGCCACTGCATCGCGTTTCTCCAGCCAACCCCAGAACCAGGAACCAGCACAATAATGCCACTACAGAATTGTTGCTGTGCTATCGTGACTTTTTTTAAAGCAATGTGTCTCTTTCATTCAGCAGTTACCTTTATTACTGTCTCCCAGCCGAGGTCACACACACACACATACACACTTGTTCCAGCAATACAGTTATGGTAACAAGGGATTCACAGGTAACACGAGAATACAGGTAAAACAAAGTGGAAGTCGGATAAGCTTGAGCCGAACGCTCTCTCTACTCAAAGTCCTCAAGAAGCTTCGCCCCAAATCAACATCCGCGGGCAGCTCGACTCAGATCAGTTCGTGCATGCATTTCAAGCATTGGCATGGTAGTACACCAGAACAGAGTAATAATATTATAACACCAAATGACTTCGACAAAATAAGAAACAACTAATCTGGGAAACCCACAGCGCTCACATCTCTCCCCCTCTTTAGAGAGCTCACAGATCCATAACAGTTCTGGGCTTTTGAGTACGTGTCGACTTCCATATCGTACTGGATGCAGACAATGGGGGTGTAGGCCGGGAGTCTTGGGAACTGGCAGGCCTGCAAATGGTCTGGTCTGTAGTGTGGTCAGCCGATGTGTCGGGCGTAGGGGTAGCCGCTGAATCGGCCGATGGTTCAAGGTTGCTCGGTGCTGGTCGTACGGTGTCCAGATGGCGGCGTCGTATGGATCCATCATCACCTTCTAACACCACCTCATGCGGCGTTGCAGACACCACAGTGGCTTGTCGTTAATCCGTAATTTGTCTCCTGAACTATGTGTTCAGAAGGAAAATGTTTTGTCTCGTCAGTTGTTTGGCGCTAATCCTCGTGAAAGTGTCAGGAGTGCTTCTCCCCACTGATGTTGTCTTTGTGTTTTAGTCATTTGGATCAAGGCACAGATGCAGCTCCTAAGCGGTGGTAGGTGAGTAGATCAGACCTACCACAAAGTGGTCAAAGACCGAAATCCCATTCACTGCATCCATGTTTCCCTCGTGCCAGGCCACGAGTTCCCAATTAACTGTGGGTCGCAGCACGGCTGGAAAAAATCCTTCCGCTTCCAAGCAGGACTTGAACCTGCTACCCTCTGTTTCTCAATCATGGTCTTAGACCATCCCACTATGCCTGGCTGCCTGATCCAAGAGGGTGGTGGCGTTCTTGCGGATGCGGAAAACTGGGCCTTTGGCCGAGTCTCACGCGAACCGTGAAATATTAAATACAAATAATCTACGTGGAGATGAAAGTTTAATAATAGCTATGAAAAGTATGAATGCCGCAGACATCACCACACAACATGACAATTTGTTCAAGGTTTTGTTTTGTGTGTTTCCAAAATCGATTTTCAAGCTCCGATCATTAGTGGAAATACGGAACTAAAGTGATCAAGGGAAAAACAAAGGTTAAAAATCCAAAGAAGTGTGACACATGACGGGAAACTTGTGGTAAGTATTACAAAAAGTGAGAACTTAGATAAAGAGTAAGTGTGACAAATGGGCATGAACAGTGCAGAAACAACTCATAAACGCGGGGTGCAAACTCACGAGAATAACCTAAGTGCTAAAACATGTTCTTCTTGCTTACACGAATCGGGCTTATGCGTAAGAATACAAACAGCTTCAAGGACCTTCAACTGCTGGACATAACGAGCACGACACAGAACAGAGAAGTGGGAATCATCATACACACTCAAACAATCGGGACGAGATAACAAATGCAAGTACACAGCTGTTTTCTTACGAATTTCACCCTAATCAGCTCCATCACCTTCCCTGCCACCTAACTCCTCCTCGTCCGTTTTATCACCATCACCACCAGCCGTCTCATCGTCATCCGTCTCGTCGTCATCCACCGCCTCGTCATCACCCGCCTCGTCGTCACCTGTATCCTCGCCCTCATCCGCCTCGTCGTCATCTGTATCCTCGTCATTTGACCTGTTCTGCTGAATTATTTTTTTCCACACGTATAGCGTGAGGTTCTCGATCTATGCTTTTGCGGTAGCTCTATAAATTGCTTTATTTTGCATTTTTCCATTATTCCCTGTACTTACCCATGATTCGAAGAGAACGAAAACGTTCGGCAAATCGGCTTACTTCACTGTGTGGATTGCGTCGGTGCGGACACATTTTCTTTCAAAAATTGGATACGCCTCCAATTTGTCCTTAATGAAAATAATTTTTTATATTCTTGTATGACTTGCACTACTACGATGCATGTACAGGTAGTATCACTGTTGCCAATCACTGGCAAGTTGTAGTTGCTGTGTGGTCACCAGGAACAGAGCTGAGCATTGGCTCAATTTCCTTCGGGCATTATCCGCCAGGTACCTCATGTATACTGGCACTGATTCATCTTTAGCCACTGGAAGGTGTAATAAAAATAATAATATTAACTGGTTTGAGGGAAAGAGACAAACGGGAAAAGTCTGAAGAAAAAATTGACTGTCACCACCAGGACTCGAACCAGCGACCAACGCTTGTAGCCAACGATGCTCTAACCACTGAGCTATGGTGTAGTCGTCGTCCCAGCAGAGACCGTTCAAAGTTTTCTTCAGACTTCGAAACTCACACTTCCTGTGAATCCACACAGGCGGGTGGGACGCAAATAATAATAATAATAATTTCAAATTTGTACTTAAATAATCGACGCGGAGACAACAATTTTACAATAGCTATAAAGAGAACAAGTTATGCTGTCATCGCCACACTACAACGAAGTCATGAAGGTTTACCAAAATCGATTTTCTTGTCACAATCATCAGTGGAAAGCCGTGACTGAAGAATAACCAAGCCAAATCAATAATTTATATACATTCAATAATGTGTTACAAGACAAAACAAAGTGCTAAAAATAGAATGAGGGAAGGTGAGACAATAAAAGTAAAGTGAGAGCTAAGTGCAACAGGGGGTGAGGAACGAATTGCAACGCTAGAACTGTGTAGTGAGACAAACAATCATGCTGTGCACCTACGAAAACAATCTTAACGCAAGTACATGTTTCTTCTGCTTACAAAGATCAGGCTTATGCAAACGAATACAAACAGCCTCAAGTACTTTCAACTGACTAGAGTACCGTGCACGACAAAGAACAGAAAAACTAAAATCATCATACACCTGCAGACACTTAGGGTGAGACAACAGATGAAGAAAAACGGCAGACTTCTTACGATCACAATCACCATCCGATTCCTCACCGGTGTAGACACTGGGAACAGAAGATTTAGCAACAACAGGAACAACAACAATGACAACAACAGCAATAGTAACAAATTACCATCAAGATCAAAGAAGGAGTCAACGAACAGAGGTTCAGCAAAGTGAAGCGAGCCTGGGACCGATCGGTGGTGATGAGGAGAATGACACGGAGAACGACACTGAGGAAGAGTTGGAAGATGAGACGGGGGACGAGGTTGCGGTTGGTAGAGACGAGGAATCGGATGGTGATTATGATCGTAAGAAGTCTGCCGTTTTTCTTCGTCTGTTGTCTCACCCTAAGTGTCTGCAGGTGTATGATGATTTTAGTTTTTCTGTTCTCTGTCGTGCACGGTACGCTAGTCAGTTGAAAGTACTGGAGGCTGTTTGTATTCGTTTGCATAATCCTGATCTTTGTAAGCAGAAGAAACACTCAACCTGCGGACAGAACTGTTTCGTCCTTTGTGGACTCGTCAGCGCAGCACAGAGGAAATGAGGCCGAACCTGATAGCAATGGAAATAAAAATTTCCAATCAGGTCCAAACGTACCTTGCCAGAGTGCTCAAACTGACAAGTCAGTGAGCTCTGCATAACGCAAACAGCAAAGGCACTACCCTACGCAAGAGTGCTCAACAGCTACAAGAGCAGGAGCGGAATACTCAAACTGCGGACAGAACTGTTTCGTCCTTTGTGGACTCGTCAGCGCAGCACAGAGGAAATGAGGCCGAACCTGATAGCAATGGAAATAAAAATCAGAAGAAACATGTAGTCGCGTTAAGATTGTTTTCGTACGTGCACAACATGATTGTTTGTCTCACTACACAGTTCTGGCGTCGCAATTAGTTCCTCACCCCTGTTGCACTTTGCTCCCACTTTACTTCTATTGTCTCACCTTCCCTCATTCTATTTTTAGCACTTTGTTTTGTTCTTGTAACACATTATTGAATGTATATAAATTATTGATTTGACATGGTTATTCTTCAGTCACGGCTTTCCACTGATGATTGTGACAAGAAAATCGATTTTGGTAAACCTTCATGACTTTGTTGTAGTGTGGCGATGACAGCAGAATTTGTTCTCTTTAAAGCTTTTATAAAATTTGTACTTACCGGAGAATTTCAAAGTTTTTAGGAAAATAGAGGCCACATGCCACGTACTGTATTTTTCTCGCCGAAACTCAACACTTGCAAGCCAGGTATGAAAGAAAGAAAAAATCATCAGTCACACCACCGGGACTTGAACCAGGGGCCTTGCTATTCGCAAGCAATGCTCTAGCCAACCGAGCTCCAGTATGACTCTTATCCACAGTGATGGTAAATCTATCCGTCTGCGATCAATTCATATCTGGCTTGCATTATGCTGGCAACTCCCACCAATCATAAGGGCCCTGGGACATTCGCTTGATATCCTGGGGAGCGCATCAAACTATGTCCACTGCGGGAAAATACAAATTGCAATTTCAAATTTGGACTTCACGGAGAATTTCAAAGTTGTTAGCAAATTAGAGACCACGTGCCACGCACTGCTTTTCTCTCCGAAGCTCAACACTTGCAAGCCAGATATGAAAGAAAGAAAAAATCATCAGTCACACCACCGGGACTCCAAGCAGGGGCCTTGCTATTCGCGAGCAATGGCCTAACCAACTGAGCTACAGAATGCCTCTTATCCATAGTGATGGTAAATCTAACCTTCTTCGATCAATTCATATCTGGTTTGCATTATGCTGGAAACTGACACCAATCAAGAGGGCCCTCCGCCATTCGCTTGATATCATGGGGAGCGCATCAAACTATGTCCACTGCGAGCAAATACAAATTGCAATTTCAAATGTGGACTTCACGGAGAATTTTTCACTGATGATTTTTTTTCTTTCATATCTGACTTGCAAGTGTTGAGTTTCGGAGAGAAAAGAGCAGTACGTGGCATGTGGCCTCTAATTTGCTAGCAACTTTGAAATTCTTCGTGAAGTCCAAATTTGAAATTGCAATTTGTATTTGCTCGCAGTGGACATAGTTTGATGCGCTCCCCATGATATCAAGCCATTGGCCCAGGGCCCTCTTGATAGGTCCGAGTTGCCAGCATGATGCAAGCCAGATACGAATTGATCGAAGACGGATAGATTTACCATCACTGTGGATAAGAGTCATACTGTAGCTCAGTTGGTTAGAGCATTGCTCGCGAATAGCAAGGCCCCTGGTTCGAGTCCCGGTGGTGTGCTCTTTTGTACTCTATATTCTAGTCTTCTACCTCTTCTCCCCTATGAACATACTTTCTCATTTTCCATATTTAGTTAGGAGACTCCCTTCGATATGCATCTGTCTGCCTCTGGAGGATCCGTGAAATTAAAATCAAGAAATCAATGATGGGGCGTTGATGGATCTGCCGCCTGAGGTCTCCGCAGCACGGCCAGATACACGCTGTTATAAAGGTATCATTCGCAAAGGGAAAAAAACATGTATGTACATGTAGATGTATTGTTCAGTGGCATTCTGTGCGTGCTTCACTGTATTATGTGCGTGCTTCACTGTGTTCTCTGCTTTATAGCGCCCTCAGGCATAGCTGTCAACTCAACGGACACTGGAATATATGCACGCATATTGCAGCCACAGATACTACGAGATTGGGTACCAGAATTCTGCTTTGTGTACGACAAAAATGACACTGTGGCTAAGCCAACTGTAGTTTGTAACAATAACGAGTCAATCGTGTTGTCGGGCCTGGAAACCAATACTTTGTACAGGGTCAGAGCATTCTTCAAAACTACGATCGGACACAATAGTAGCATGTCCCTTGTAGTCAGCATTGGAACAGTGCCTAAAGGTAAGGGATATCATTACATCAAACACCGACCACGAACAGGGGTGAAGAATTTTGTGAGATTCGTGTTGTACCTCGCACATTCCTTTTTGCATGGTCTCTTTCCCCAAATGACGTTCATATGTCAATTGCATGATTCTCAGGTCAAGCATTGCTGAATCAGGTTAGGGATTAGTTACCCGTGTGCCCAATTCATTTGGTTGATGGTGCAGTGATCAAAGGGAAGAAGTTAAGAAATGAAAAAAACATTTCTTCTCAATTATCCCATGGGAGATTTCCTTCTCCACAAATATGCATTGGAATATTAACAGGCCTTTTTAATGCAGACCGCAAATACTATGTACGTATGAACAATTTACTGATACATACGTGATCTGAATATGTTTTTATTAGCGCCAACATCGCCTGACAATTACGTCCTCTCAAGTACTTCCATCACTGTCTTTATAGGCCGAACAGAAGGCAAAAACCTTCCCATACTCCAGTATTGTGTGTACGGAAGGCCTGCAAATGATATATCTGGGAATATGACATCGATACCAGTGTGCAACGCGTCTGAAAATGTTACCTTGATTGGCCTGGCTCCAGGCATGACCTATAATGTCACCACCTATGTAAGCAATGCCTATGGAGACAGTGCTCAATCGACCTCCACTCGCATCACCACGTTGCATCAAGGTTGGCACATTTGTTGCACATGTGTAGCCTCGAGTTGGCATGAATTTAACCCCTCAATAGATGGTGGAATGTTTCGTTCGAATCGTTCAAAACCCAAAAACGTTACCGATTCTCCTCCTTCATACGTCTTGCTGTTCTCATATATCAATTGAGTTAACTTCTCTTTATGATTCTACCTGTAACAGATTGGATTTTATGGTTACTCTATAACACGTTATGTTCGGTGGAACTGTATTTTCGGTATTTCCGTTAGGGGAATCTGGCTACTAAAAAGGTACTAGAATAGTCACTGTATGTAAAGAAAATGTTGGTCACCTACATCTACATTTCACCAGAAAACGATATGGTTCCTCGCACCAAAAATACTTATTAGATTATATGTTGTCCAGAATCTGTTCTTGGTGATGTTTTCCCTTTTTTCATAGCACCAACAACTGATCAAGTCGACGCAACCAGTGGCTACCAAGCTAGCGCAAGCGGCTCCAAATCTGCAGTGATAATTGCGGGAGGGTCTGGCGCAGGACTGCTGGTGCTGGCTGCGACGGTTTTCCTGCTATGGAAATTAAAGTTGACACCCGCGAAACCTGATCCTGGTACGTAAAGTCCAGATTTGAAGCTTCTGAATAGTAATAGGGTTCCTTTTCCTTCTTTTCTGGAAAAGAGCGAAATTGATACATTCAGAGGTTTCAAAACTTTACCAAATGGTACTACGGCATTCATCTTACAATTCCAAGAGTGATGTTCTGGACACGTTTCTTAGAAATACTTTACCATCGAAAAATGATAACGTTACCGCTTCAGTCTGGCCTCTCTAACTCGAAATTCCTGTGTGGAAAAATAATACATGCATTCCTACAGGCCTCAGTGCATTGTGCATCATGGGCAGATACCATCATAAACTTTATATACATCATCGATCATGAAAATAATGTCTCGCGATATATCGCTTAAATAGATTTTTGGTTGGAGGAAAGCAAATACGCACACGAAGAACAGAAGCCATATTATTATTTGTAATAGCACTTGAAAAATAGCGCTAGTGGCGCCAACAGCATATTTAGCGGTCAGAGCATAGACCAAATAGCACTTTAAAGACAGCGCTAGTGGCGCCAAGTACACAGTGAGACAATGAATATTACCAGTATCAGACAACAGTGGGGACAACGGTACTACAATGTCAAAACAGTGACAACTTTCGCGCATACTTCTTTTGCACGCACAGTTCAGGCTTCAGCTTGGCAATGTACATTGCCTCCAGCACAGCAAGGTGGGATTTGTTGCGCGCACTCGCTTGAATGGTAAAGTGAGAGTGGGTGCCACTAGCGCTATTTTTCAGGTGCTATTTTTGTCAATGCTCTGCCCGCCAAAAGTGCCGGGTATAAGTACTTGCTTACTACCTTGTCAATCATCATTGTATTCGACCTGAAGAGTAATGGAATGAAAGGCCTAGTCGAAAACATTATATGGCTTCTGTGCTTCGTGTGCTGATATATTGTTTACCGCTGGCAACTGGGCATCATGTGTGCTTGTAGAACTCAATCACACCCCCAGAAGTCCATATTTAGCACTATAGACCTGCCCTTCATCTTACACACTTATACAATCGGAAGTGTGCATGATTTTCAGAAAGTTGAGGTTAACCGTACAACGGGAGTGAAAACATGCAACTCTATTTGCATTACCGAAAGGTGACACAAAGTTCATAGTTGGTATCTCATCCACGTATCCATCGTTCTGACAATATTATGTTTTCCTCTTTCAGTGCTGACTACCTGCCAACTGGACGTAAGAACTCAATCTGTTTCCCATGATGATGAACTTGATTTGGTTCAGAACACGCGCACTAGTATGGAAACCAATGAGGCGTACGAGAGCTGGATCCTGGCTAGGAATGATGCATATGGCTGTGTGGATTTGCGCGAGAATGATGTTCTTCGTGCCGGATGCGGAGCTGGGCGTGCAGAGGAAGGGGGACCGGCCACAGAAGAACAGCATTTTTATGTCAGCATCCAATAACGCCAAATGTTTTTCACAATTTTGACCGACTGATACATATCCTCAACGAAATGCAAATGATACAGTAGCATTTAACTCTGTTGTTGAGCCAATAGTAATATGTAAAGCGAAAAAGGACCTTTAAAATACTAGCTATGACTAACAGTCCACAAAGGTACAGAGATAATATAAAGCCAGGTGAAGTGTCAGATCAGTGTCATGTCGTTAAATGTCTCAATATACTTGTCAGTCTTGTGCCGTGCTGTCTCACTATCTGATGTTATAATTATTAACTCGTTACCTTGGCGGACAGTTAATTATAACTAGTAACTTATAGGGCCTTTTTTCTCTTTGCACAAAACTGTATCATGGTATACTTTTTCATGGCAAGCACGCGATATGTTGCAGTCTTTCTGAGTTTTTTCTTCATATCTCTCTGCCTCTAACTCCAGTAGCGCATGCATTTATCACTGATATACTCTCAAATATTTATTGCAGCTCTTGTGTCCTGATGTCACGCATCAGTATGGATATCATTTGTAACTTTCACAAGTAAGTTCAGTGCTAAACCGTTCGGAGCGAGGTCTTTGAAGTAATTTGCTATACATGTATGTTGACGGTGATTCGTAACCGAATCTCAATATCTTTATCACCGGAAGAATTACCATTGACATTATATATCCCACCTGTGCATTTAATCCCTGTCAGTAAATCCATTGCATAGCAGAAAATTGCAGCTCGTTCGTTATAAACTTGCAGCAGGTGTATTTTTTTTGCTTATTTTTATGATTCAAAAGTCGCTAGAATTTTATTCACACTATGTTTCTTTTTGGTAGCACTTCTCTCTAAATTTCGTATGCATAATCAGTATATCCGTTCACTGTGGTTATGGATTGTTTTATAAACATGTGCATAACAGTAGTGGTACTAGTGACGTGGATGGTATGAATATTGAGAAAGTGTTCGGGGCACTTCTCTCTGGTTTCCTCGGCCCTTATCTGACCCAGCTAGTGTTACCAAATTCCTATGTATAGTATTGGAATTTTGTACTCAGGAAAATGTGAGGACCACTTTCCTAGGGAGCATGTGTCTTGCATCAACTCCTACGAAATATCACTGGCCCAGAGCTGTATGTGAGAAGTGCGAGTCTTCTTTGCCCACCATTCAAAATGGAGATTGTTTCGGCTTTGAGTTATCAGGATCATTTCCAGGTATGCATGCATTATCCAGCAGCACTCGGTCGAAGGCTGGAGATTGGCACCCATCCGACTAGCATCCAGCTGGCAAATGTGGCGACATGATACGGATATTGTATAATAATGATTGTAGGTAAACAACAGAGAACCACACAAACCTTTTATTTTAATTTTTATTATTTTTATATTTCACGATGTCGTGACGCCAAGACGATTGATAAGTGTGATAAAAATGGTAGCGGTGATCACTTGTCACTCCAAACCACAACCCCAAAAGGATGATGGGGGACATTTCCTCAGTGCTAGAAGAGGTGTTTTTCTATCTCTCGGTGTATAGTGTTTGCTGATTGAGGACGTAGCTCGCTGTTTTATCAGCGCTTGTAATTTGGCTATTTTCAAGACGATCATTTGTGGCGTCAAGGGATTATTGCCCTCGTCTTCTGGGATGCTAGCGTGGCTAAGTAGTGCTGCCCCGAGAACTCTTCTAAGATGAGGTAATGTTGGCTTGATGGAGCTTGTTCTTCTACGCTGTGCCGTGGCAAGTTTGTAAACCCATACATCGTGCCCATAGTGGGCCAATATGGAGGGGCATGCCAATACAATGGTTCGCTTCAAAAGATTTTGCGCGGGCTTTGAAATGTCCATCTACATCCCAAAGCAAGCCTACCTGCATAATTTGAGCGAAATCTGAGAGATCTACTTGCACATGTGTTCTGCTTTTCGCAGACATGCTCTCTTGCTCTCTTAAGAGAGCATGTCTGAGAATACCAAAGTATGTGTGCAAGTGGATCTCTCCGATTTCGCTCAAAATTTGCAAGTAGGTTCCCTTTGGGGTGTGGATCGATTGTGCAAAGCCCTTGAAAAGGTTTGTGAAGGGAACCTTGAAACTTGCATACCGCTCAAAAATGGCCGAAATATCACATTATTTATGGGTCTAGAAACGAGTCACGCCCCAGCGTATACGAACAAGCTATGAACAAAACTCCATCAAGCCAACATTGCCTCACCTTAGAAGAGTTGCTGCAGCAGTACCGCTTAGCCACGCCAGCATCCCAGAAGACGAGGTCCATCACCCCCTGACGACACAAATGATTGTCTTGAAAATAGCCAATTTACAAGCGCTGGCAAAACAGCCAGGTACGTCCTCAATTCGCCAGAGCTATACACCGGCAGATAGTAGAACACCTCTTCTAGCGGTGAGGACATGTCCCCCATCTTCCTTTTGGGGTTTTCTTGAAATAAACTTTTTTGAATTTTTCCACTCGACCATGCTGAAATACGGCCAAAGTCATACCTGCGCAGGAAAGCTCGCCCCTCCACGACGTCTCCTCAGCAATTTCTACTCCAACACTACTCCCAAGGCCGCAGCACAAAGTGTAGTGTACTCTGACAAGGAAAAGCAGCGGTGATCACTTGTCACTCCAAACGACAAGCTTCTCCTTGCGCCACCAATAATTTTTTGTGCGACTGTTGATGCAAAAGTGACTGAAGGCCTGAGCGTAGTTTTTGAATTTTATTGCAAGATGCACAGTGAAATCACGTGCCTTGTGACGCAAGAATGCCAAGTCGCGTGGCCCACAGCTCAAGAGATTTCAGAGTCACCTTTGTCAAGTGCGATTGTTAGTAGATCTACTCGCCTTGAACGCCCGTTGGTCTGGAATAGTCCTTGAGCCAAAACTCAAAATCACAAGTGCCGTTGCACTCTCGGATGGACAAATCGCCGCTTACAGTGTTGGTCAAGGACATCACAAAGGATACGTTTTCGCTTGTTGGACGTTCCAGAACCGATCCAGAGACCTTCTCGAGGGCTTCTTTTCTCGACCAAATTCCACCGTGAGAACAAATATTTTTACGCGAGTGGTGAGGTGTGCGTCGTATGAACAAGCGCAAAACACGAGTTCGCGTGGAGTGAGGAAAAATAATTTATTTTTTAGAAGATGACGACGTTGACGACAATATCGACTTGGGATATTGTGATCACTTTATTGAAGTTTATTCCTTTCGTGTACATTGATGTTGTTTTGACAATAATGGAAGAAGAGTAAGACGTTTCTAGTGGCAGCGAGGTGCTGGATGAGGCAGCTGACGGCAACGAAGTGGCAAATGACAGCCCAGCGGAAAATGTACAGGTGTCGTGTGATTTCGCGCAATGTGTGTCACAGCGCCCAATTTAGTAAAAACGAGAAGCCTGCACTGAGTAATATCGAGACTACAAGTTGGTGTCGCATCGTCAGCGCTGCTCGAGAGAAGGACGACCATATCTAGGCTTTTCTCTGCCAGCACAAGAGCTCAGGGAGGAAAAAAATGGTGTGGCTGGTTTCATGGAAAGTGCTACACCAATTGCACCCATGTGATAGCAATTGCAAACCTGGAGAAGACCAGTGCCTCTGATTTTGCTTTGTCTATACTTGCTGACAGTGATGTGCATGTAGTAGTGAACCCAGAGCCACATTCTAAGGCCAGTAAGGGGCCACCTACCAGGAGCTTAGTGGTTGATACGAACAACGAATGCCATACCGGTAATTATGAAAGCAGAGCACGGTGTAAACACAACACGGAGAACTTGTTCACCCAGAGTTTCCGGAAGAGAGTGTTTTGTTGCAGGCAGCACTGGAGAGGGCAAGACGACAAGTAGCGAGGGCGAAACCAGCGCTGCTGGAGGTCCAAGCCAGAGCATCTGGCTGCTTTGCGGGCAACATACTACTGTATACCATTAGCTGTGTATGTGTGTGTGTGCACGTGTTTGTGTGCACATTTCTGGGTGTGCGTGTGTTTGTGTGTGTGCGCGTGCGCGTACGTGTGTGCGAGCGTGCATGTGTGCGCGTTTTTGTGTGTGTGCGTGTGCATGTGCGCGTGTGCATGTGTGTGTGCGTGCGCGTGCATGTGTGTGTGCGAGTGTGCATGTGTGTGCGAGCGTGCATGTGCGTGCTAGGCGTTTTCCTTTGTTGGTGACACCACCCCAGGCTACTACTGGTGTTGGGGCACGGTGTTGCCACAGCCACTGCGGCCAGTGCGATCCGTGTTTCAGGTCGTTGGTGGGTTTTAGATTCCGCAATTGTCGACAAGGTGTGCGCCATGTGTGTGTGTGTGTGTGTGTGTGTGTGTGTGTGTGTGTGTGTGTGTGTGTGTGTGTGTGTGAAACCCGACAGCATTGGTGTGATGTTGTCCGAAGAGACATCCATCACTTACATCTTGAAGGACATTGGTTCGACACTGCACAGCAGCGAGGAGAGTGGCGCACAGCATTCAGAATTGCTTCACCACCACAGCCGGCCTCCCGTGATCGGATTCAGTGTAGTATTTGTAACATTTCCTTTTCGAAGAGCGGCCTGCCATGCCACAAGTGTACTCAAGAGCGTCGCAAACCTGTAGCAGACCAGTCTGGCAGCAGCCAATGCACCGTATGTCTTCGCTGGTTTCGCAGTCATGGCAGACTGACATAGTCGGATTCGACAGCTGGTTCATGTGTGTGTGCGCGCACACACGTGTGCGCATAAGCGTGTTTGTGCGCGCGTGCCTGGGCGAGTGCATAGTCGGATTCGGCAGCTGGTTCATGTGTGTGTGGGCACGCGCGCGCGTGTTTGTGTGGATTCGGCAGCTGGTTCATGTGTGTGTGTGTGTGCGAGCGTGCATGCCTGGGAGACTGTATAGTTGGATTCGGCAGCTGGTTCGTGTGTGTGCGCGTGCCTGGGAGACTGCATAGTCGGATTCTTCAGCTGCTTCATGTGTGTGTGTGTGTGTGCGCACGCGTGTGGGTGCGCGCGCATGCATGCATGCATGTATGTATGTGACATCATCTTATATCGGTAGTTATCTGTGGATTACTATGTTCTGCGGTGGACTGCGACAGCACACATTATGTGCCAAGATGTGCACCTGGTGATTTGCAACTGTGTTATGTTGAGCTGAAAATGAGCAATGACAGATAGCTTTTGGTGCTGTATGAGTGTGTTAGGAAATCAATAGCCAATTCCAACCTCTTGCATTGGCCGTCAGGTTGGATAGGATCAGCGCGTGCATTTACAACAGTGGTGACGTACTTCCTATTGTACTACTGTAATGTCACATTAGCTTCAGTGTTCATATTATAATACTGGAGTATTCTACGTATTCACTACTATTCAGTAATCGAGTGGTTATTACTTTTGAAATATACTTCGCTCACCAATTCATTGCTCGCTATTATCTACAAGTTCCAGTCCAGTATGATGAAGTCAAGAGGCGATTTATCCAGCCAAGTAGAAGAACTTGGGATACGAAATCCAAGAGAAATCATGAGGGTTTTCTCAGTTCGGCCATTCACGAATGTAATTGTTATTCTTCAACGCAAACTGAGTAATATTTGACCTTGAACAGGATGAAAAGAAGTTCATGCTCGGGGCAGTCGTCATTTGCTCCAGAAGGTTACTCACTACAGTCTACTACGCCTATTGGCCTAGGAAGTGGTGAACAAATATGTCGAGAGATATTTAGGACATTCTTGTTAGTCAGCTCTGAACGATTGCATTGTAACTACAAACAGTAGTGACTTTGCTGCATGCCGTTTGCATCCCGATTCATAATTTTCAGCGGCAAAAAAAATTCGAATCTAGTTTTGTGCACTGGTTTCCGCGTTATGTGCACTCGTGGTACCTGCTCATGGCTTCAAAAAATGAGAATCCGTGAACAAGCGCAAAAACACCAAGCGAAGAAGGCGAAAATGGCCGCTGCTGTCAGTGAGCAAAGTTGGATGTTTGGCGTCTTCTGTGACCTCCCTGGATCAGTTTCGAACTGTCCAACAAGTGGAAATCGCTTCAGCATACCATCGTGAAGCGGTGTGCTGAAGGACGATTTGTCCCTCTCTGGGTGCAACGGTCGATGCTAAAACGGCCGATTCTGAGATTTGGCTCACGGACTATTTAGAAGTGATCACCTACGAACCGGAACTTTCCCTGACCATGTAGAGCGAAGACCTGTGAAATGATGATGAAATCACATTCTTTATGACGTTAGAAATCTCTCATGCAGTTCACGCGACAAGTGCGTGCAGCCAGTGCTGCTCGCGAGCCATGCGCGCGCCAGTCAACACAAAGGGATCGAGCTAGCCGCTTTTGTCGAGCATCGACATGAAAACAAGGGACTTTTACTGTTGGACTATGTTCGGGATTGCACGAGGTAAATTACAAGTGAAAGACGACCATGCTGTACGGGGCATATTTCAACGGCTTGCTGCCATTGCAACACTCCTAGGACAGTTTGTGGGGGTTCTCAGCAGTTCAAGCAGGAAATGAAGCTCATCTTACCTCTGCCATCATGGTCTGTTCCGAGTAGCGGTCCAGGCACATTTGCGATGGAAGGCCGCGTATCGTGATGCAGGAAGCGTCATTATCGTCACAGGGCACGCGATCTCACCGTGAATCTTGCAAAAAAATTCAAAAACTGCGCTCAGGCCTTCAGTCACCTTTGCATCAACAGTCGCACCAAAAAAAATATTGGCGGCGCAAGGAGAAGCTTGTCGTTTGGAGAGACAAGTAATCACCGCTGCTTTTCCTTGTCAGAGTCAACACTACACTTTGTTCTGCGGCCTTGGGAGTAGTGTTGGAGTAGAAATTGCTGAGGAGACGTCGCGGAGTGGCGAGCTTTACTGCGCAGGTATGACTTTAGCCGTATTTCAGCATGGTCGAGTGGAAAAATTCAAAAAAGGTTTATTTCAAGAAAACCCAAAAAGGAAGATGGGGGACATGTCCTCAGCGCTAGAAGAGGTGTTCTACCATCTGCCGGTGTATAGTTCTGGCCAATTGAGGACGTAGCTGGCTGTTTTGCCAGCGCTTGTAAATTGGCTATTTTCAAGACGATCATTTGTGGCGTCAGGGGGTGATGGACCTCACCTTCTGGGATGCTGGCGTGGATAAGCGGTACTACTCCAGGAACTCTTCTACGGTGAGGCAATGTTGTCTTGATGGAGTTTTGTTCATAGCTTGTTCGTATACGCTGCGTCGTGACTCGTTTCTAGACCCATAAATAATGTGATATTTCGGCCATTTTTGAGCGGTATGCAAATTTCAAGGTTCCCTTCAGAAACTTTTTCAAGGGCTTTGCACAATCGATCCACAACCCAAAGGGAACCTACCTGCAAGTTTTGAGCGAAATCAGAGAGATCCACTTGCACACCTACTTTGGTATTCTCAGACTCTTAATGCAAGTAAATATCTCCTGCCCTGACAGAAGTTTCAGTCGCTGCCCCGAAACACTTTCGGCCGGGTCTTCTGAAAGAAGAGCCTTTTGGTGTTTAATCCGGAGCTCGTCCCCTTTCCATCCTGGCAAACGGCGCATCCACGACTGGGGGATATGACTATTGCCCTATGTAATTGTTCACGAGTTAGTTGAAGTTGAAGTATCGGAAGACAAACACCAGACATCAGATAACAGTACCAGTATATTGTTTATATGACTGCCGCGTGGCTTGCAAGTAACCGCTGATCCGCACTGGAACCCATCCTGCATTTGTCTCTCACCGGACAGCCCTGTTTTACAAGCCCAGTGCATCCTATCAGGTTTTGCTGTCCTCTTGTGCAGAGGTCTCTACTGTCATAATAGTCGCCAAATATACCAAACCTTTGTCACCAGGTTATTCTTGTATTCATGCTAAAGAAGGGAAAAATCGGCGTATAAATGTCAGTGCTAAAAGGCCGAGGTGGAACATTATGCTTATCAAGACCCATCCCCCCCCCCCCCACACACACACACTATAACTGCTTTGTAATGAGTATGACTTCTTAGTCTCAGCTCTACAAATGCCCAGTTCCACAAAACTGGTTCTGGTTGGGGTTGGTGGGGGGGGGGGAAGAGTTTATGAACATTAAACACAATTCAAATAGTGTCGAACCAGATGAAAGCCAGGCACAAAACCTGCCCCCGCTACCCTGAATACCTAAAACTCTACAAGTATAAAAGTACTAAACACCGATTGATGCCTCAGAAACCGGCAAGCTGATGTTGATAACTTGGTTGTAGTTATTTTGAAATGTTCAAGTTCTAGACCCTCCAAGGCACACTATACAGGACCTTAGAAGGGCGCATAAATGGGGTCACTTGTAAATTTCTACACATGTACATACGGTTCACTACGACCAACAACGATGCAATTCACTTTTCAGGATGGTTGCAGAGCGATCAAAAAAACTTCCACGCTGCTTTGGCAGTGGCGAAGGCTCGCTTGCCGGTGTAACCGTCGGAGACTATCATGAACAATCGACGGACTAATAAGTCATTTATCCTGTCTTTCTAAAAAACATGAGTTAAATGCGCCTGCACATGAATTAGTTTTTGACTTTTCTTCTGGGCTTTGAAGTTACTTGATTTTGGAGAAAAAAATTGACAACAAATAAAACAGCAAAGTACCCACGGTATTGCATAGAGCAAGCTCGGACGCATTGATCTGCTCTGTGCTGGTCATGGCGAACATGCTTGTACAGCACCTGGCTTTACGCTCCAGTGACTACCACCTGATTAGCAATGCTGGTGGTGAGCTACTCGCAAGGAATGCAGTGTCATCTGAATTGCGCAACATGCTACTTCTTGCAAGGGTAGATGGTGCAGTTGCGCAGGCCATTGAAACATCCAGTGGTAATCAAGCATGATACAATCGTAACTAGATACTTCTTGCATGTACCAGAAAAGGGCGTGGGACATTGAGGATAGACAGCTGGTCCGCAGCTGCTTCTTCAGAAACACAGCCGGTCACAGTTCCTGTTCAACGCAGGCTTACCAGTCTCTATCCCTCAGTTAGTGTGCTCCACATCATAATTAGGGCGCAGGGCAGCTGACCTGTTCCATGCATGTTCTCTGCATAGCCAGCAATCGCATGGCATCATGTCCGTTAAAAATCATCACACCTTGCGAATCGACCAGGCAAGCAGGTGATAAGAAGCTGTCAAGCAGGAAGCAAAGCTGTTGACGAAGTGCAGGTCACACTTTTCGTATCACGGACGTCACCTGAATAATGACTAGCAGTGTATATGACCTCGAGGCACTAAAAGGCATGTCGCTATTTCCGAACTGTCGTTATTCAGATAGTGGTTATATCCGAAGTCGTATGTATACAGGTAGATGGGACTTTGCTCTGGGCATAACAATTTGGTCGTTATTCGCGAATTGTCGTTATATCCGCAGTCGTCATATAAGCGCATATTATGAATGTGAGACCATCCGTGCCTGGCAAAGTGGTCTGTAGGACCAGGCTGCTCGCTAGTCACGCTGGTCTTTAGTTACAGATTTTACTGTAGCTCCAAATTTCTTGTTCAACTCAAAAGGGTAATGCTGTCAAAGGCAGGTGCAGGTTACTCCTCTCAGTATGGTTGAGTGAAGAAGTTTGAAGAAGTTTTTCATGCTTATTACACACACAGCTGCGGCTCTAGATCGGAAATTTGGTCTACCTCAGTTGTAGGTGTGCGTAAACGAGTGCAGCTCAATCAGTTGTTGCAGCGTCTAGGTGGCCACGAAGTTGAGATCGTAGGTTGGCGGAACTCCCTAAACCTCACCACCACTGCCACGATTCAGGTTGTGCGTGCTTCCCCTAGCTGCAGGTCATGTTTGGCATTTAAGTGATCTTTCTAGAAAAAAACAAAAAAACACGATATTCCTTAGAGCAAGCACGGACACCTTGATCTGCTTCGTGCGGGTCTTGCCCAAATGCATGCTTGTACAGTACCTGGGTTTACACTCCCGTGACTGCCACCTACTCAGCTATACTGATGGCGAGCTATTCGCAATGAACGCAGTGTCGTCTGAATTGCGCAACCTGCTGCTTCTTGCAAGGGTGTGTGATGCAGTTAAAGCAGACCATTGAACCATCCGCTGGTACTCAAGCATGTTGGACAGGGGACATGGAGGATGGGCAACTGCACCACAGCTGCTCCTTTTCGCACACTATCCGTCTTAGTAATAGTTCCTGTTCGAAGCAGGCTGACCAGTCCCTCTTTCCTAGTTAGCATGCTCTACGTTACAATTTCTGCGCAGGGCAGCCGACCTGTTCCGTTCTCTTTCTCTGTTGCACTCCAGTGACAGCTCCTGACATCTGCAGGGTGACTCATGCACCCCATGTGCTCCGCGGACATCACGGTATAGTGTATGCAAGACAAACGACATGTGCACGGAAGCTAAAAGGCGACACTAGTATGTAGTAGGAGTAAGGGGCCAGTACTTTGCACGAAATCACACGAACAGTACATGATAGACGATGATGAGAACGAATGCCATCGGACAGATCCTTCTCCTTCATTTCTGGTGGTAAAAAACCAAGCAGGTGGTAATAAGCTGTTAAGGAAGAAGCTAACCAGAGATGTGCTAATACGTGGTGTTAACAAAAGACAAGTGCAGGGAAGCTAAACAGCAACACTAGTATATGTAGTAGGAGTATGGGGCCAGTACCTTGTACGAAATCACACGAACAGTACATGACAGACGATGATGAGAACGAATGTAAGCGGACAGATCTTTCTCCTTCATTTCTGTTGGTACAAAACCAAGCAGGTGGTAATAAGCTGGTAAGGAGGAAGCTAACCAGAGATATGCTAATACGTCGTGTACTCTCTACTGTTGTATTAGCAGGTGACAAAAAAAGCCGGTCACGGAGGGCTCATCGTACTTCTTTGTACCGCGGTCATCACGAGAAATCAGGACTACTTACATGTAGCTCGAAGTCTCTTGCACAACTAAAAGCGTAATGCTGTCAATAGTAGATGAAGGCTACTTGCTTCTTTGAGCATAGAGACGAGTGAAAAAGTTTGCAGACGAATTTCTCTGAGCATAGTGACGAGAGACCAGGTTTGCAGACGTTTCGCATCGAGACACGAATGGCTGCATTGCAGATACCGGTACAGTGGCTGTACATTGGGATTTTGGTCTACCTAAATTATGGGTGTGCACGAACCTTGTGCGCGCAACCAGTCGGTAAGACATTATCTAACATAACGGATTAGGTTTAGATAACTTATTTATGGGTCTAGAAACGAGTCACGCCACAGCGTATCCGAACAAGCTATGAACAAAACTCCATCAAGCCTACATTGCCTCACATTAGAAGAGTTTCTGTAGCAGTACCGCTTAGCCACGCCAGGATCCCAGAGGACGAGGTCCATCACCCCCTGACGCCACAAATGATCGTCTTGAAAATAGCCAATTTACAAGCGCTGGCAAAACAGCCAGCTACGTCCTCAATTGGCCAGAACTATACACCGGCAGATAGTAGAACACCTCTTCTAGCGCTGAGGACATGTCCCCCATCTTCCTTTTGGGGTTTTCTTGAAATAAACTTGTTTGAATTTTTCCACTCGACCATGCTGAAATACGGCCAAAGTCATACCTGCGCAGGAAAGCTCGCCCCTTCGCAACGTCTCCTCAGCAATTTCTACTCCAACACTATTCCCAAGGCCGCAGAACAAAGTGCATTGTTGACTCTGACAAGGAAAAGCAGCGGTGATCACTTGTCACTCCAAACGACAAGCTTCTCTTTGCGCCACCAATAATTTTTTGTGCGACTGCCGATGCAAAAGTGACTGAAGTCCTGAGCGTAGTTTTTGAATTTTACTACAAAGAGGTTTGCCGGATGGCGGCATGTGTCGATGTTCGACTCAAATCGCAATACTTTGTTATGGTAGGTGTAAGTCAATTCTCCAAGCATATGGACTAATTAACAAGTGTGCAAACGTTTCGCATCGAGACACGAATGGCAAAAATGCATGCAGTTACACATGTAGCTGTAAGTCGGTGTTTTATATTCCTCAGGTAGAGGTGTGCGCGAATGAGTGCCGCGCAACCAGTTGGTAGACATTTTCTAGTATTACGGAATATGTTAGATGAGTTCATCGGTGGCGTCGACAATCTTTTTTTTGTGCCTTATACGATTTCCATCATCAAGACCCTCAACAGGAAGAAGAGTGCTAGTAAAACCGCTCAGCGCTGATGTGCCTGCGTGGTGCACGCAAGGCATTGTTACCAACAATGGCCTCAGACTCGGCAGCGCTTGTTGTTGCTAAAGCAAGAACCTCAGCTTGAGGCTTACATTATTATTACTATCTGTCAATTGTCATTAATGACATTGTACATGATCATCACCGCGTGCGCTCGATCTAATCATTGATTGTCTTTATTTTATGTTTTGCCCGTACAAGAGGCATTAGCACTGCAAAAAAGTATAAAACTAAGTATTTTATAGAAAAGGAAAAGGAACATCAGTGAGAAGGCATTATACTGCCTGTAATGCTGGTGAAGTAAAACAAAGTAACAACAACAACAACAAGGAACTACAAGATACGGTTTTGTGTCCACTAACACCACCTGTTAATAAGCAATCAGATCATGCCATATCATTGCACGAGGCTGGCCGATGTTACTGACGTTCTAGTACGAACTGGCTAACAGCATTAGCACATCTTGGAGGCGCACACCAACACATGCGTCACAATCTCATGTAATATGTATCTTATAAGATCAGAACAACACTAAAACTGGATGGAGACTACTTCTGGCAAAGGCAGGCAGAAGCTACTGATGCCTTACGACCAGACCCATGATCCTATTACAATGCAATTTGGAATCTGCGACAAATTAATATGGTGATGAATACACTCCAGGCATTATGGCTGTGATTACGCGCCTGCCCACACACGCTCTCTACGCTGCAAAGTTACTCTGGCACAGCTCACCAATATCACTTCACGCCTGACGCCTATTCGATGAATGGTTAATGGTACTCAATATAGTAGACAGCAGATCACACAGCAACGACATACTTGTAGCTCGATTGTAAGGCACGTTTCATCCCCGCTGGACTCATGAGGCAATCTTCGTCTTGAAAGTCTTCGCATGAAGCCTGACGTGGGAGAATGATATCCCCCTGCAGCTGTAATTATGTTGATTATTATCATGGCGATGGGCCTATGGGCCTATGGAAGAACGAGAGAGTCTTGCACTACATCGGTATGACCGACCTGAACATGGCGCAGCTGACCCAGCAGCTGCCTGGTGTAAAGGTGAATCACATAGCGCAATGAGGTCAGTAGGAACCCGTTACGCAGGCCCACAGTGTGACAGCTTAGCAATGCAGCTGGTCCACCATGGGCCAGCTATTCAGGCCTCTTTTATGGGCAAATTAACACAATGGATTAAAATGCAATAATTATATCATACGCTGGAGAAGAAATCAGAAAATGCGTGTGTAAAATAAAGATTTTCAAACCCAACCCCAAACAAACCTGGGCCAGCTGTCCCTTGCCATCGGGCAATCAACCACGACTATTCTGAACCCACAAGTTCTCAAGTGCCTTCTCGCTTGTGACATTGTGTTCGTTTCAATGCAGTTGTATCTCGACCGCGCCGTGCCGATGATGTTTACGACGTGGTATACGCTGCATGCGCTAGGTGCGATTTGCTGTGCGCGCTGTATTTGTATGTTGTATGTGTATGCTTTTCTGATATACGCTGTCATTTTTACGCTATAACTACCTGGTGGTTTTAGTGTTAGTTATTAGTTGATAGTGAAGATTTATTAGTTGATCGAAGTGAAAAATACTGTTGAAGAGTAGATAGTTCATGCCGTGTGGTCGTTCGTTCCTGACAATTTAGAGAATAAGAAGGGTTCACAACATTTGACGACTACGCCAGGTCCGAAGCGAGCATGGCAGAGGAACAAACTAATTTGGAAGTCAGCTTTATCGCCAAAGGAATTCGGTACGGATTTGAAGGCGATAGGTTGATGGACCACGTGGAGAAGCGGCTCCGACAGTGCTAGGAGCGTGAAGAGAGCAGTGACAGATGGCAGACTCTCTATACTAAGTCCGGTGGGCAGTGCTGACGAAATTGGACAATAGGAGAAAAAGTTAGAACCCCGGTATAGGGCGAACACAGGGATAAGCGTACGGTAACTTCTAGAAAATGAACGTGCGGATGTCCTTGCGCTAACGGTTGCAATTTTTTCTTTCTTTTCTTTTATCATTTCATTCTATTTCCTTCTCAGGAAAGAATCTATAATATGGGCCGCGATCAGCTAAAACATGTCTTTGGGGTTTCGTAAAAAGTTGGGAAATGACGAAATGAAAAAAATGTTTTTTTGGAGCGCGTTCACTCTGCACTACATTCAAATGATTCATGATGTGGCGATCATCTTCTCAAATTTTGTTCAAACACTTGTTTGGCGTTCTACTTCAAGTAGCTGGCGAGCAAAGACTGACAATGTCCGCATCTAGTGATACAAGAGCAGCTCGCACGGCCAGACGATCGCTGTGCATGGCCCAGGTTTGTTCAGGTGTCTGCAAGTCCGTGGCGGCGGGTCTGCAGAGCGACGCTGACAATTTGTTGGTATCTCATTGATGTTGATGTCGACAGCAAAGCTGAATCGTGCCCGTCGTCTTCAGTAGCGAAGAGGCACAAGTTGTGGGCTAGTACATAATCATTTAGGCGGGGAACCGGCTGCCTTACGACTTTACTTGCGTTCAGCTCTCATGAGGCGTCTGACGCAGTCTGGGAAACGCAGGCGACGATCGAAACTGTCACTGCCAGAATCGAAAGAGTATGCAAGTGCAACGCCGCCCAGCGCATCGTGTTGCTTTCCAGGAACAACTTGGGTCATGCCTTTGAACTGATGTCGTTGACATGCTCAAGTCGGTGTCAACATCTTTAGTTCCGTTGTATTGTGCTCCGTCACAAAAGCCACTAAGTAATAGTTTGTCGCTTTGTGTCAGACTGTGCGAAAACTGTCATTTTTTATTTCAAAATGTTGGGTTAGCTTTTGGGCTAACCCTAGTTAGTGATGAGACCGATGCGCTGCTCTCTATCTCGTGCTAGCTGCGACTGAGCTTGCTTTACACGTGCACTCAACTGCTGCGCAGGCGCGCCCAAATCGCCTTGGGTAGCTCTTGCTGTGGTGACTTTGACTTGCGCTTTCCTTTGCAGTGTCACTGAGCAGCAACTGGAATTTGTTTGAGGAGAAAAGAATTATTTATTCAGACTCCTAGTCCTTGTAGATTCCTCGCAGCCAAATACTGCACGCCAAACATGTTGTCTACCTCTGAAGCACGGCGTATGAACGTATCGGACTTGCGTGCTGAGCTGGAAGGCCATGGGCTGAATTCGAGCGGAACAAAGCCCCAGCTTCTTGCCGGTTTGCTGCTCAGTATCCAGGACACGTCGAGCTCGGCGGCAAGTGGAACCTCGATCTCCGTCGGCAACGCCATCCTTGCGGCAGGAACACGAGCAAGAGCAGGATCTGGAGAGTGTTGCAGCAGCTTCTCCGACTCCCCAGATCCCGGACCAGAGCAGGAATGACGATTTGCGCCAGTTTGTGCGGCAGGAAGTGCATTCAGGGCCGCCGTCACCGTTGCCTTGTCAGAGGCGATCGCTCCAATGCTGGCCACCATCACTGCCCCCGGACTGGGATTCACCCAGCTGCTGCCCGATACTATCGCCACCTCGTATTCTGCCCCACGCCAGCTTCAGCTGCAGTTCAGCAGTGGCGGCCACTGAGTCTCTGGAGGTGGTGGAAGGTGGAGCTGCCCAGCCCGTTCGTCGACGCGTCCACGACTTGCCGACATGGCTGGAGGCATGGACTCTCTTCATGAACGTCGTGTGTTCTGCCAACCCGTCCCGCCTGCAGGAGATGCTCTCATACCAAGCCACCATTGTTGCTGCCAACAGGCAATACTATCCGGAAGCTTGGCTGTCGTACGACACCCAGTTTCGCTTTGCCATTTCTGCTCAGCCAGGCAAGCGCTTTGACGTCATTGACATCAATCTGTGGCAAATGTCCGTGACTAGCCGATCAAGGCCCACATGTGAGTCCTGCCGCCTCGTCCATCCCGGAGGCGGCCAGTGTCCCTTTCGTCCCCACCGTAACAACCAGCAAGCCGTCAATGGAGTCCGTACTCTGTCTAATGGCCAACCGATCTGCCGCAACTTCAACGCTGGGCGTTGCAGTCTCAGCACGTGCAAGTACGCCCATGTCTGCAACCGCTGCGGGTCCAAGGACCACAACGGATCTAAGTGCGGTAGGCGCCACTAACTCTGCTGCTTTGGCTGCAGCTCCCGCGATTGTACATATTTCTCCCTGCACTTCACGTTCTACTGATTTCACAAGCGCATGTCCTGCTGTCCACACACCCTCTCTGTTTCTCGCTTCGAATCACTGCTCCGTAACCACCCTGACAGTTCTTTGGCTTCGTATGTTATTAACGGCCTCCGCTGTGGCTTTGACATTGGCTTTACCGGCAACCGCATAACTAACCAGCACTCGTCCAACCTCTCATCAGCATTCCAGCACTCTGCATTTGTGTCTGCACAGCTCACCGCTTCCTGCAACGCCGGCTACACGGCTGGCCCATTTGATTCGCCCCCATTCCCATTTATGTACTGCTCTGGCATTGGCGCCGTTCCGAAAAAGAATGGCAAGCTACGCTTGATACACCACCTGTCCAGCCCTGCCGGCTCCAGCGTTAACGACGGGATCCCTGCTGAGCCTTTCTCTTTGCAGTACATCAGCATTGATGAAGCCATTAACATCATGATGTCCTCCCCGTCTCCTGTTTATCTCTCTAAACTCGATGTGAAGAGCGCTTTTCGTCAAATACCTGTCCGCCCACAGGATTGGCATCTTATCGGCATCCTGTGGCAGGGGAAGTACTACTACGACCGTGTCTTGCCATTTGGGCTCCGCTCTAGCCCGGCGGTGTTTGATGCCATGGCAGCCACCATCGAATGGATAATGCACCACGAATTCTCCATCCCTAATTTGCTGCATTTCCTGGACGACTGCTTGTGCGTGAGCGTGGGCCAGGCAGTGGCGAATCTGCAGCTGGCCATTCTTCTCCGTGCATTCTCATACCTCGGAGTCCCGCTCGCGCCTGCGAAGGTGGAAGGCCCGTCTCGTACCCTGACATTACTGGGCATTATCCTGGATTGTGAGAAGATGGAAGCCCGGCTCCCTGATGACAAATTGGCTGACATCAAGTGCCTGTTGACTGCAGCGAGCATCAACCCCACCATGTCTCAACGCGAACTCGAATCTCTTCTGGGGAAACTCTCCTTTGCTGCAAGAGTCATCGTACCCGGCCGGACATTTATGCGGCGCCTGTGGTCTATTTGCAGTCGCTACCAGCAGCCTCACTACCGCATCAGTCTGACTACCGAGTGCCAGGAGGATATCCAATGGTGGCTACGGCTCCTGGAACAATGGAACGGAAAATCATTCTTCCTGTTCCCAGATTGGACGCCATCTCCAGACTTGGAGCTGTTCACTGATGCCAGTGGCACCCTGGGCTGGGGCACATTCAACAGCGGCCGCTGGCTTCAAGGGACCTGGTCGCCTGAGCAACTCGCTCACAGCATTGAGTGAAAGGAGCTCTACGCGTTGGTCACAGCGTGCTGCACGTGGGGCAAGGAATGGCGCCAGCTTCGTATCACAATGCACTGTGACATCAAGGCGGTGGTAGATTGCATCCGCTCCGGCACATCCAAGTCACCGCCAGTGATGACCCTGACCAGGGAGCAGTTCTTTGTGTGCGCCCGCTTCAATTTCACCGTCGCGGCTGTTCACATTGCTGGCCAGTCGAACTGCATTGCTGATTCGCTGTCTCGTTTCCGCATGGAGGAATTTCGGCGTCTCGCCCCGGCTGCTCAAGCACAACCAGACTGAGCAGTGCTGCCATTCCAGCCGATGTAATATAGCTTGACATACAGGTACCGATTGTCATTGCTAAATTGCCGTATTGAGAACCTGCGTTGGATTTCATCCATCTGCATGCCTACCTTTATCCATCTCGTGCCTTAATCACTTGTTCTTAGCTCTCGTGCATTGGTGGTGAACGCTTGCTGGGGTGCCGTGTGCTTGTTTTCTGGGAACAGCTTCCTTCAACTGGTTGCTTTGCTGCTACTATCTCTGCTTAAAATGGCATACTATTGGTCGGCTGTTTGCGACGCCAATCAGTAGTCATTGCACCCGGTCGCGGGTACTATTGCCGCTCAAGCATGAGCGATTGCTTTGGCCGTTTGCAACGCCAATTGCTTCACCCTGGTTGGCTGTTTGCAACGTCGATCAGCGAACTTTGCACCCGGTCGCGGGTACTGCTGCGGCTCAGTCGTGAGCGATCACTTTGGCTGTTTGCAACGCCAATCGCTTCACAAGTTGATCGATATCAGCACACTGGTGTACCCCAATCATCCTTGTGCGGTGTTGTGAGAATACGTGGGTATGCATGCAGCTTTGCTCTGTGACTTTCCATTGCATGTAGTCACTTGGCTCTCCCATTTCCTATACACTGCTCTGATGCATTCGGGTGCAAGCGCTATATGTTGGGTTAGCTTTTGGGCTAACCCTGTGTTAGCGATAAGACCGATGCGCTGCTCTCTATCTCGTGCTAGCTGCGACTGAGCTGGCTTTACACGTGCACTCAACTGCTGCGCATGCGCGCCCAAATCGCCTTGGGTAGCTCTTGCTGTGCTGACTTTGGCTTGCGCTTTCCTTTGCAGTGTTACTGGGCAGCAACCGGATTTTGTTTGCCACCCACCCTCCCATTCCCACATTACATAGGTGGGAACAGCTTCCTTCAACTGGTTGCTTTGCTGCTACTATCTCTGTTTAAAATTGCATACTATTGGTCGGCTGTTTGCGACACCAATCAGTAGTCATTACACCCCGTCGCGGGTACTATTGCCGCTCAAGCATGAGCGATTGCTTTGGCCGTTTGCAACGCCAATTGCTTCACCCTGGTTGGCTGTTTGCAACGTCGATCAGCGAACTTTGCACCCGGTCGCGGGTACTGCTGCGGCTGAGTTGTGAGCGATCACTTTGGCTGTTTGCAACGCCAATCGCTTCACCAGTTGATCGAAACCAGCACACTGGTGTACCCCAATCATCCTTGTGCGGTGTTGTGAGAATACGTGGGTATGCATGCAGCTTTGCTCTGTGACTTTCCATTGCATGTAGTCACTTGGCTACTACGATTCACCGATACGACAACGAGAGCTGAGATTTTGATCCTGAACTACGGGGGGAGGGTTTGAGGGGAGGGAGGGGATTATACTAATCAAGAGAGAGAGAGGGAGCTTGGTGTTTTCACTGTCTCTTAGAGATTGGGGCATAACTTGAGAAAGAGTGAACTATCCAAGAGACGGCACTATTTGCGCGAGTACAGTATATGGAGATGTCTGTTGTATTCACCACTATAAACAACACGTGATCAAAATCCCGTTTCAGGGAGGTAAAAGAGTGTAAGGCAGTAGTTTTTAAAGTGAGAACGTTGAGTGCGGAAAAGTTCTTCTTCTGAATGCATAATCCTGGGTTACGCAAATTAGGGACTCCGCCATTGAGTGTACAAGTACAAGTAGCATACACAAAAACACAATACTTGTATACATCACAGTACATTGGGTTTCTCACAAATTAATGAAATACTTCCGGGATCCACAATAATATCGGAATCTGTACAATGTTCACAATCAACCGAACACTCCCTCTTCACCCCTGCGCTCACCACCTCATCATCCGAACTTCTTCCAACCTTAATTTCGCTCCTTTTTCTATTTACACTGCTCCCATATACATATACTTGTGCTTGCTTCTGCATAATTTGTTATTCTGTGTAGTGAAAAGGGATGCCTGTCCTCTAACCAGTGCTCGCACGTGGCAAGTCGATTGGACCTTTCAATGTGAACGGAAAACTTGGACAGAAGCAAAAGCAGAATGTCAATCATATGGCGGATCACTAGCGACTGTGCACACAATGGCTCAGGTGACGTGTGCAAACCTGACAGTGAAGGGAACTTCCGCTGTGTGGGTAGGCTTGACTGGTACATGGAAAGCTGGAGATTGGAGTGCTTGGAAATGGGAAGTGGCATCGTCCACCCGTACAACGAGACTTCCCTGGTCATCCCAGTATACACTTCCGGTTAAAAATTCTAGTTATACTTACGGGTATTTTGATCCAAACAAGGGCTTAGGGAACTGGATAAACAACCTACAAGCTAGGTGCCTCTGTCAACGATATGTGCCTAAAGGTAGGTCTATATCCATTGATTAAACTGAAGGAATATCTTTACTAATCTAGATCGGTACGGGCCACTCCTCTGATTAAATTAGACATTCCATTTACTCTTTAAACCACAAGTCCCAAAAATGAAGACCGCGGATATAACTAAATATAATTATTTGAAAAAGAAAATGGGCACGGGATAGTGTTCTTCGGTGTTGGCGAATGGTAGGTTTCCGAATGTAACGATGTGGCAATTTAATATACCATTTCACTCGTACCTGAAAGCAAAGCTTCACTGTACTTGCGTCTAAACTAATGATGCTTGTAAGATCAGAGCGCTCTATATATGTTCATGAATGCAAACCCTTAGTAGACAAGACTGCTCGACATTTGACTCCTGCTTATATGCATGTACAAAAAGGCCAATATAGGCTGCTCCAGGTGGAGAACTCAACGCACGACAGAGGCGAAAGGCTGTGCAAATGTAACTTTTCATTTCACGCATTTCAGCAATCATCACATAGCAGCATTTACAATCGAATCCTCGACGAGCAGGTCTAGCTATTTTGTGCTAGTGTGGAATAAAGTCTGTATGTGTGAAGTGTAGATGTGTCTGTGGGAAAGTGCAGTTGAATTATTTATCACAGTTGACGAATAAAGATGAGAATAGAGGCGATAACAGGGCAATGCCACTGAGTAATTGAGGGCGATTGCGACAGTAACGCAATGACATACTGTATCAGGCGTGAAGAGGGAGAGAGACAGCACCGTGACACGAAACCTGGTACAGGTGGTACCATGTTGAAAAACCAATCATGTAACTGATGGTGAATTTTTTAGACAAGTAAAACTTGTTTTTGTGTCTACAATTCGAGACCAGCTCCGATCTTGTGTTGATATTGACCATTTTGTCTGCATCCAGGGTCGCCGAATTGTAAGCCGGGTATAGAGCACGATGGGTTTCTAGTGTGCTCCAGACGCAGTCGTGAGCCGGTCAAGTGTCTAGTCAGTCGGCAGGAAGCAGGAGCTCCTACGTTCAGAGCAGAAATTTTCTTCACTGTTGCATCATCTTTCGTGTCATAATATCCATGTTCAAAGGAAGAGTCAAACACAGGACAAGAGCGTCCCTGACAAACGATGTAGCTGCCGAAAAAAAGCACCTGCTCACTGGACGGGGACCTCCAAGTACTATGCATCGTGTACAAGGCGACAGTACAGTACACAGGAAGAGAGCAGCGACAGGGGTACCTCGGCTTTGCGGAAACACCCTTTAAGCAGAGATAGAACAACCACGCGAACGAGACAAGGCATGAAAGAATGGCAGAAAGCACGAAACTATCCTGGAGCATATGAAAGCTCGAGCAACAGAACACTCCACGGTCTGTCAAATGGGCCGTCGTCCCCCATCATCACGGGCTACTTGAACGCTGTCCACTATGCTGAGAAGTTCAAGACACTAGAAGCAGACACGGTGAACGTCGACAAAAAGTCGTAGTTGATATCGAAAGTCAGACAGGAGCACAAGTTATACCTTTCCAAATTCTATGAATCAGTTACACGATTTTTGTGTCATTATGGTGCCACCTTTACGGGGTTTGGCGCCGTTGTGCTTTCCCTCTCTCTCTCTCTCTCTCTCTCTCTCTCTCGCTCTCACTCTCTCTTTCTCTCACTCTCTCACTATCGCTGTCTCTCTCTTCACCCCTTCTATGTTCTTCCACTACTGTCGTTCTTGCCCTCGGTGCTTTCCCTCTCTCTCTCTCTCTCTCTCGCTCTCACTCTCTCTTTCTCTCACTCTCTCACTATCGCTGTCTCTCTCTTCACCCCTTCTATGTTCTTCCACTATTGTCGTTCTTGCCCTCGATGACTCGGTAGCACTGCCGTGCTGTCGACTTTATTCTAATTTACATCCGTTGCCTCTCACCAACACTGTCCCATTGCCACATCTACACTTCACACACACACACACACGCACACACACACACACACACACACACACACACACACACACACACACACACACACAAACACACACACACACACACTAACTTTCAAACTAGCACCAAATATCCACGCCGGCTCTTTCCATAGTAAAGGCCGCTGATTGTTTGAAATGCGTGAAACTAAACGTTACAGCTACACAGCCTTTCACCTCTTTTGTGTGTATATGTATGTGTACATTTTCCAAAAGTTCGGACAGAAAAATTGTTATGAAATGATTACATGGTTATGTGGACGCGTCAGGCCCAGAATGGTTCGTTCTGGTGACTATAACCGTCATTAGAGAGGATTCGTGAGGCTGTTCGCGTGCGTGACGCGCCTGAGAAGAGCTTTCGCAGCAGGTAAACTTGCACACCGACACCCACCAGACCGGCTAATCGAGTTCAGGGCTTTCCGTGCATCGAGATGATCCCGTTTTATAAAAAATACAGGGAGTTGTACAAAACGACTTCTTAATTTGTCTCGGTCTGTGCTGAAGGCCGACTACTAAGTTCACGAAGCACGTCCATTCCTTGGTCTGGGCATTTCTGCCTTAGACTCTTTGCTCATACATTTAATGTTCCCCTTTGCATCTTTCTGCGTAGAACCTGTCTCACATTATGCCGTGTTGATGCAAAGATGGTATGCTTTGAAAGAAGAATCGTTTAGACATGAATGTTATTGATTTTTGCTGCTCTTGACGACGATAATTACTATGGTGGTAAAGACATATCTGGTAATATTGCTTTTAATATACGTCTGCCCACAAATCCTCGCCAGGCTGGAAAGTTCTGGCACAGAGCTCTCCTTCTAACCCTAACCAACAACATATCGCGCTTGGTGCCTAGTCTATGCATGATTTGAGGTATCAGACATGCCATGCTGGTACGTCAGGTAGCGCATGGCATAATACATGACACCGCAACAGCATAATTCGATTGGGACGTACGTTTCGTCCCCGCTGGACTCGCAAGGCAATCGTCTTCTAGGATGTCTTCAAATGGAGCTTGACTATTGAAAAGGAATTCGAAGACAACACGGCAGTTGTACTTATGGTCGATTTGATATGGTGGTAAACACATACCTAGTCATATAGCAGTAAATACATGCCAGGCCACACCCGCTGTAGTACATAGCTCTCCTTCTTACGAAAACCTGTTTGATGTGTTGGTTCCCGGCGTTGTCGAGAAGGAGGAATATGTCCGCGTTCCGGCCAAGAATGCATACTCCTTTCAGATTGGACCACCTTACCTTGTCACGAACGTAGCCGTAGGTAAGTCGGGCCCTAAAGTGCCGTTACATCTCCAGCCTGGATTGTTGAGGTGTGGAGATAACGAGGGTAAAGAGTAGGTGAAGGATTGCTTCTTGACGCCATTGCCAAAATAGTGTCGCCATTTGCTCCATTCTCTGTCCTTAAGAGAGCATGTCTGAGAAAACCAGAACATATGTGCAAGTCGATCTCTCAGACTTCGCTCAAATTTTGCAGGTAGGTTTGCGTAGGGGTGTAGATCGACATTCCAAAGCCCGCACAAAACCTTTTGAAGGGAACCATGAAATTGGTGTACCCCTCAATATTGGCCCACTATTGGCACGATTTATGGGTCTACAAACGAGCCACGGCACAGCGTGCAAGAACAAGCTACGAACAAAAACGCCATCAAGCCATCATTACCTCACCTTAGAAGAGTTCTTGGGGCAGCACCACTTAGCCACGCCAGCATCTCAGAAGACGAGGGCAATCATCCCTTGACGCCACAAATGATCGTCTTGAAAATAGCCAAATTACAAGCGCTGATAAAACAGCGAGCTACGTCCTCAATTAGCAAACACTATACACCGGCAGATAGTAGAACACCTCTTCTAGCACTGAGGGCATGCGCCCTCATCCTTTTGGGGTTTTCTTGAAATAAACATTTTTTGAATTTTTCCACTCGACCATTCTGAAATACGTCCAAACTCATACCTGCGCAGGAAAGCTCGCCCCTCCGCGACGTCTAGTTAGCAATTTCTACTCCAACACCACTCCCAACGCTGCAGAACAAAGTGTATTGTTGACTCTGACAAGGAAAAGCAGCGGTGATCACTTGTCACTCCAAACGACAAGCTTCTCCTTGCGCCACCAACATTTTTCGTTGCAACAGTTGATGCAAAAGTGACTGAATTTTTGCGTGTCGTTTTTGGATTTTACTGCAAGAGGACCTAGGAGTGAAGAAATCACGTGGATCGTGACGTAGAATAATGCTTTCTGGTACACAACACAATGCACACGATCACGATCGTTCCTGAGGCGCTATTCGAAACGGGCCATGAGGGAGGAGGTAAGATGCATTATATTTCTTGCATGCTCTGCTCAGAACATGCAGAAACTATCGTTATACCGCTAGCAGTATTGCATTGGCAAGAATTCTTGGAGATATTTCCTCTTGCAGTAAGAACAGGGATGCATTTTTTCACACTAACCTCGCTCATCCCGAACATGGTTCAACAGGAACTACGGCTGGTTTACATGCTGATGATCCACGTAGTCGTAGATCTGCAACAGCAAGGAATGAGCGTGGTCCATGCCATCAAGGTCGCTTGGAGTTGACCAGCGCTAGCGCGCGGCCAACACTGGTTGCATGAAGTATGTGGCGCGCCCACATGGCAGATTTCTTACGTCATGAACAACGTGATTTGACCCTACTCGCCATAGTCTCTGTGCCGCATGTTGAGGGAAAGTCCAAGCTGGAAGGCCTACAACACGACATGCGTGCTCTTGAGCTGGACATCAAGATGCACTTGATCCGATCTAGATCAACGGGTGATCCATGTAAGTGCAGGAGCGCTTGATCAAGGACAAGGTGACTCGGAACAACTGCTGAACCGTGATCTACGAGACCTGGCATTCTTGTGTCACGAGGCACGTGATTTCATCATTCCTCTTGCAGTAAAATCCAAAAACCACACGCAAAAATTCAGTCACTTTTGCATTAACTGTTGCAACGAAAAATGTTGGTGGCGCAAGGAGAAGCTTGTCGCTTGGAGTGACAAGTGACCACCGCTGCTTTTCCTTGTCAGAGTAAACAATACAATTTGTTCTGCAGCGTTGGGAGTGGTGTTGGAGTAGAAATTGCTGACTAGACGTCGCGGAGGGGCGAGCTTTCCTGCGCAGGTATGAGTTTGGACGTATTTCAGAATGGTCGAGTGGAAAAATTCAAACTTGTTTATTTCAAGAAAACCCCAAAAGGATGATGGGGGACATGTCCTCAGTGCTAGAAGAGGTGTTCTACTATCTGCCGGTGTATAGTATTTGCTAATTGAGGACGTAGCTCTCTGTTTTACCAGCGCTTGTATTTTGCCTATTTTCAAGACGATCATTTGTGGCGTCAAGGGATGATTGCCCTCGTCTTCTGGGATGCTGGCGTGGCTTAGTGGTGCTGCCCCAAGAACTCTCTTAAGGTGAGGTAATGATGGCTTGATGGAGTTTTGTTCGTAGCTTGTTCTTGTACGCTGTGCCGTGGCTCGTTTGTAGACCCATAAATCGTGCCAATATTGGGCCAATATTGAGGGTATGCCAATTTCATGGTTCCCTTCAAAAGATTTTGTGCGGGCTTTGGAATGTCGATCTACACCCCAAAGCAAACCTACCTGCAAAATTTGAGCGAAATCTGAGAGATCGACTTGCACATATGTTCTGGTTTTCTCAGACATGCTCTCTTAATACGCATCATTTATGTGCGATCAGGAGAACACACACCACGTGGGATTAGAATAGCGGATTTCAGAAGATTGATGGATAATGAACTGTTCCATGCCTGCAGCAATGGTAATAGCAACTTTAAGGCAAGCCAACTCTGCATCGTGGGTGATACTGAAGGCCCAATGGACGGCCTTGAGGTGTGCTCCGAGTCACCCTCAGCCAGAAAGCTCTTAACGCCGCACGGTTTGCGTGGTTGTCTGTCCCCGGCTTGTTGAAATGGTCAGGAAGTTAACTTATTGAGTTCCATGATTTTAGCGACCCAATTATTCAAGTACATTCGTGCTGATGGATTTTGGAAAGTCGACAGGATGAGGTTTAGTGGGGTGGCACCTCAAGCGAGCTCTCGAAAATGTTTCGTTAGCTCGTGTGTGACACAAAGATCCACAAGGCTATCCCCGAGAGGGTTTGATTTTTCGCTACCAAGCTAATCTTTACAATGCACGTTGAAATCCGCCGCTGGAACTACGTTTGGGGACAGTTCTTTGGCCTAAGGTAGTGTTTCGCCACGTGAATTGATGAGACAGAGGTTTGTGGGGCTACAGGAGTAGGAGCGGTACACAGAACCAATCACCAAACTTGCAACACATAACCCAAAATGTTGTATGTTCCGCGGACCGAAGTAAGTCTAGATTATCAGAAGCAAAGGTGGACTTGATCAACACATCAATACCACCTCCGTGCTCGTTTCGGTTCCTGCCATATGAGAATCCTTGTTCAAGAATGCACGAGTCAAGGCTAGTTATTGCATTAGCAGAGAATACAGCTTCAATGACATTTTCTACATCTAAGTCGTGCCGGATGAGTGCATGCCTCAGGACGTCCACTTAGAGGTGTCAACCGGAGCTGCCAAACAACCAAGCCCAATGGAGGAGACCTGCGTTGAAGGTTACAAAGTGAGCAGGTCGGATGTCGTCCATAAATCATCATTGCACGAGAGGCAGAAGAAGCTGCAGTACAGCGAAAGGATTGTCAATGTTGACCGTGGTAACTTTACCCCGCTTTTCTTCACCACGGCTGGCAGTGCATCCCCAGAATGCTTGCGGTTTTTTGAAGCGATTATGCGCTATGCTGGCACAGCATGATGGCAAGCCCTATGGCGAGGTTATGGCCTATGTCAGATGCTGTCTGTCGTTTGCACTTCTCCGAGCTGCAGTTATGTGCATCAGCGGGGCTCGCTCTGCATACCATCGACCGGTAAATGCATTGCGCCCACTAGCCATGGCTGAGGGACGGATGTAACAGTGGTGTGTATAACCTCGCTAATGGCAGTGTCCTCAATGCTAATGGACGCGTCATGTTTTTGTTCATAATTTAAGGTGCAATTTAGCGCTGATGTGGGTATTTCTTTGCCTTTCTTCATTTGGTCCTTTAAAATGAAGCGGCTTTTTATTTCCTTTCTCGTCCTGGATGTGTCACGACTTTGAATTGAATTGAATTTTCTTAAATTGATTTGATTTTTAGCGTTATGAGCGGCTTTATTGACATTGCTCTTCAGATTGGATTTTTTATTGTCCCGTAAAAGAGGCTCCTTTAAATCCTAAATTCTGCACTATTCTGTTCGTGTGGACTTCACATGTGTGACTTGCACAAATTGTACCAGTATGCAGTGTCTTATACAGTACTATTCAGTTCGATTCTATCCGCAACTGATTATCCTCTGGTGAGCTGCTTTTAGTGATATCATGAAACATCATTTGTCGTGCAGTGCTAGTTGTCGGAAGTTGTAGCGTGATGCTATATTTAAGATTTAAACTTGTGGAAGCTTACACCTTTCTGTGTTAGAAGCGCTGTGTATTCCTAACATAGATCCAGGACTATGTGTATAGAAGGAGGGTGTGTTATCTTTGCAGATGCTTGGTGGCACACCTAGCTCAGGAAAGTGTGCCCAGTATTTCATGATGTGTTGACCATGTTTGTCTACAACTCCCAGGTTCTGTTTTTGAGGTTTTGTCACTTTAATCATTTTTCAATTAGGTTGAGGTGTTTTCTTTTTTTCTTTATTTTTTCTTAATTAAAAACTTTACGTAGTTACATTTTTTCCAACATTCCCTGTGCTATCTTGATGAGGAGTGAAGGAAAGCGTTGTTTAGATGAAAGAAAGTGTCTACTTGATAGTGTCGATTTGCGTCTCTGCATGCGGAGGTATAGATTGCGAAAATATGGGGTTTTGTTCTAAAGTATGAAGTGCCGCTCTCAAAACATCTGTTTCAGTTTCCCCTGTCTGGTGACCACTGCCATGCCTGAAACTTCTCTTTGCACCTGGTCTTGGCGCTTTTCCTGATATTTCTCTGGAAATTGGTCTGTTTAGCACTCTATTCGAGGTGCCTCTACCTTTTGTGGACATATACGTGGAGTGGTTGCATTGGTTGGTTGGATCACATCAATGTCTTTATAAAGGCTTTTTTTGGAATACAAACTGTCAATTCTGCAGATAACTGGTACTTTTGCTCACAGAGCCAAGAAGCATCGGGACGCCTCGAAACACTTTACGTTCCCACACCTAAGACATACGATGATGCGTCTGCTGAGTGTGCCCGGAGAGGTAGCATTCTGGCAAATATCCAGACTAGATATCATGGAGAGTGTGCAAGAGAACTGCTTGGACCCCGAAACGGTCAGTGCAACAGTTCGTCCAGTGGTAACTGCACGACTTCCTCGTACTTCTGCAAAACCAATACATGCAATGTGTGGGTTGCTCTTCAACGACCATCTCCATCCAAAACCTGGACATGGATGTTACCTGTTCCAATCGCTGCAAAAAACGTTTCTTGGATTACTGCACCACTACAAGAAGGTGGTGGACGGAACGAATGCGGATATTATTCCCCGGAGAAAGACAGTTTTGGAATCGAATCTTGCTCAATGAAGCTAAGTTTCTATTGCCAAAGATATACACCAAAAGGTAGGGATCTCATAGAAAACCTTTTACAAACCCATTAGGCTACTCTTATACTTGCCTAACAGCCTTTCCGTATTCGTCTAACTATGCACTAAAGGGGCTGATATGTAACATTAATTTGTAATCAAAGGTTGCTTTTAAAACTTGCTAACCCACTAAGGCCATTCAATGCACATTTTTCGATCCATGATCATTATCACAACTACCATAATACAAAGATCGGGATCGATGTACATTTCTTCTTCCAAAACCTTTGGGTTTGTTTTATTCCTAGGGAAACATGGCTCGGGCAGGCAATTACGACTTGGCGCGGTGATTGTGTAATGGGTAGGCGAGTGGTAGGCGCGGTGAAATCAACAAGATTTACTTTTATTCTACTTTCAGGTACACACCTGAGATATAATTATTAGTGAAAGAAGAAGCGGCAAAATAAATAATTTTCTCTCCGGTGCTCACCTAGAGGTTGACTCCTTCTTCTTCGAGTTAGCTTTCATTGCTATCTAATCTAATCTAATCTAATCAAAACAGAAATGCGCAGCGGCTTTTATGCAGCAGACGACGTACGCTTACATACGGAGATACACTAAATATACATCAGGCAAGCTCCGTATTAGTTCCGTACTGCTTCCGTATTGGTCGGGCAGGGATACTACATCCTCCCTTCCTACAGATAATCACGCCCTCGTGATTCTCAAAAATTAGTGAGGAGTTACGAACAACAGCGTCACCCGGAAGATGGCAAATTATATCGGAAATGATAACGTTTAGAGTAGACAGAAGAAATGAACTGATAACAAATCATAAAGTAGAAGCACACCAGGTTCACACGATCTCACGGGGTCAAAAGGGGAAAGAACTGTCCTCCAAATAGGACCTGAAAATCCACAACACTCTTGCTGCACAACGCTGGCACAACCCGCCAGGAACATCGCAGTTCAAAAACCGAACTGAATACACTATAACTATAAGGGGCGTTGTCACACACATTGTCCCACGTTAGCTGGGTAAACCGTGGCTCACCATGATCAGACGCCTACCAAACTAAACTGGATTCACACACTCGCATAAAGGAAGACTGAAAAGAACAGGGAGACTGAAGGAAGACAGGAAAGAAAATGCCATACCTGGAATCAGCGTTAATAACCACGGCGGCGGCTGGAGCTATGGCGGAGGGCGAGCCAGGTTTTATCTTCATCTTGGTTGAGCCGGTCACTCAGAGCGGCTAGCTCGGCGTCAGACAAATGACCTCCCTCCTCGTCTTGAATCGTGGTCTTCACATTGTCGATAGCATCGCTTTGCGCGACGTACAGAGTGATGGTCTAGCCAGGGAGAGTGTTGACGAAAATCTGCATCCCACCATGGAGGCGAAGTACCAAAGTGAAGAGTGGGCTCCTGCTTCCGACTGCGTGCCAGCGAAAATCAAACGCTGCTGGTCTTGGGGAATACCCTCCTTGTCTTGGGCAGCAGCCTGCCTGTTGTCGTCCTCATCAGCTTCGCCATCACCACCAGTAGTTAGTATGTAGGTAGCGGGTCGCTTGGAATCGCCATCGGAGTCTCCAGTGGATGCCATGCGGAGGGAAGGTTGATCCACGCTAGCACCCTGACTGTGCTGCAAGCTATTAAGTAGGGCCAAGGAGGGATTTATAGCCAGCTTAAGGAGTACGAAAATGTATAGAAAGAAAAATCGAAAAATGAAGAATGAAAAGTTGAAAACTTGTGGTCAGGTGCTTTTTGCAGGGGTACGTGGGTGCTGCTAATGGGGTTTCTCCCTCAAGCGCTCAATATCCCGCTAGGGTCTAATGGGGTTAGCGTCCGTCGAGAGTTCCCGTCGGACACGGACACACCCATTTTCTTTAATATTTCCTCGAAATAAACTTGGGTATGTGTTAAATAATCTTAACCCTTGCAGTTCCGAAGCACGTACTAGCTGGCATTACACGCGATATTCACATTGGGCACTAGGAATATCGCCATTTCACTAACCAATAATGATATCACCTAATTAAGGAATTTCCAGTTCTTGGTCTTGGGCAGTAGATACGATAGATTTGACCAGGCAATACGGCAGTAGTTAACATGTGGCAAGATAATGAATTGTAAGAAGAAGAGCGAAAGCGGACAGGAAGATGGGCGCAATGTGAGTATAATTATTGCAGTTATGTCCCGACTTGGAGTATTTCGCTCCTGCTCTTGAAGCCGTTGAGCGCTCTTGTCTTTGCTGTTTGCGTTATGCAGAGCTGCCTGACTTGTCAGTTTGAGCACTCTGGCAAGGTTCTGCATATACCTCCGCCAACGTCCTTCACATCTAAGAGTTTCACGATTCAGTCTTGTTTGCGTGCATCTTCCCCTCCTACTCCTATAACGTTGAACCTTTCAAGTTGGAAGGTGGTTGGAGTGCGATTCCAATACAAGCTCGAATACGTGCTAGAGTTTACTGGCAATTGGTTGTGGACCGTCAGTACTGTTCAACAGTGTCGTTCAATTGCATTGCATGAGTTGATGGTCAAGCAACTAATGTTGTTGTTTATGGACATTATAGCGTAACTTGCATTTCCTGGATCATTTTCTTTCCTATCTATATATTTTATATACCTGTTAAAGATTGCTGGAGTCTCGGTTCGATCATCTTTTTGAATTCTGATTTTCTGGAAGCAGTCAAATAGTCCGTACATATACAACTATTCTTGCATTAGAAAGGTAATATTCAACAAACTAAAAACCATTTACTTGCACATGTCTTGTTCACTGGTATTCCATGCGTTCTTCAATATGCTCTTGCCCCTGTAGTGCCCTCCGCCATAGCTGTCAACTCTACAGACACGCACATCTACGCACGCATAGTACAGCCTAAGATACTTCGAGATTGGGTTTCTGATTTCTGCTTTCTGTACGAGAAAAATGGAACTGCGGCTACCCCGACGGTAGTGTGCGACAAAAATGAATCAACTGTTCTGTCAGGCCTGGCAACAAATACTTTGTACCGGATCAGAGCATTCTTCAAAACTACGATCGGACACAATAGCAGCATGTCCTCCGAAATCAAAATTGGAACATTGCCGAAAGGTAAGGGATGCGGTTACATCATAATTATACCGACACCAACAGGGTCAGGAGTTAAGAGTTTTGCGTGACTCTTTAAGGATTTGGTGAAATGAACATTCTTCCTATTGTTCCGGGCAAATTCGTTTTGCCACGATCGATTTCCTCAAATGACATTCCATGTCACGCTTCACATAATATGCATTGCTGATTCGATCTTGGGTATAGCCACACATGTGCCCAAATTATTTCGTTGGCAGGGAGAGGTGTAAGGGAAAACATTAAAATACGATTATAGAAATAATCTACGTGGAGATAAAAAAAATTGTTTTTTCACGGCTGAGCGTAGCGAAAGAGTGCAAAAAACGTATTTTTCACTCACAAATATTTTCGTGCATTTGCTCTTGTTCTGCGCAACTCCGTTGAACCTGCCATCGTGGTCTTTGTTTTTCCTCGTTGTAGTTGAAGTTGCCCGCCCACCCACCCTGGGTTCATGGGAGTCGTCCGCTGTTCTTCTTGACAATCTATGCCTATGTGTGTGGCTTATGATTATGACATACACCGGTTATTACATACCATTTCTTGCTATATCTATACTTGGGTCCGACTGGCAGTGGGGCAGGAATTAATGAAATAGAAAGGTTTTTTGGCCAAAAGGCGTGTTTTTCCTCTATCTCGGATGAGCAGTCACGGCTAGGAATGTAGGGAGTCATTGTTTTTCAGGCGCTCCCCTGCTGCCCAGTCACCCATGGTCACCACTGGCCATGCTGTTCACTGGATTTCACGGCTTTTCCTCCCGCTTGCTGGCGGTTCTTTCATGGATTTAGATATTTTTCGGCTATTTATCTATTATGTGGCTGCGAGTGTGGTTTTTTTGCTTCTACTCATTTCTGGAAAACCACCACGGTGGTGAGTGTGATTGCTCTGGTAGACCACTACCCCATGGACTGAACAGTCGCTTTGTGAGTGAAAAGTTTAATAATAGCTATGAAAAGTATGAATGCCGCAGACATCACCACGCAACATGACAATTTGTTCAAGGTTTGGTTTTGTGTGTTTCCTAAATCGATTTTCACGCTCCGATCATCAGTGGAAATACGGAACTAAAGAGATCAATGGAAAAACAAAGGTTAAAAGGTTTCTGCACTGTTCATGCCCGTTTGTCACACTTACTCTTTATTTTAGTTCTCAATTTTTGTAATACTAACCACAAGTTACCCGTCATGTGTCACACTTCTTTGGATTTTTAACCTTTGTTTTTCCCTTGATCTCTTTAGGCCCGTATTTCCACTGATGATCGGAGCGTGAAAATCGATTTTGGAAACAAACAAAACCAAACCTTGAACAAATTATCATGTTGCATGGTGATGTCTGCGGCATTCATACTTTTAATAGCTATTATACGATCATAGTTTCTTTTTATAACTCGGATGTGGAGCTAATTATATTATTGTGAAAAGAAGAAGGACACAATGTTACGAGTTGGGGGACAGTTAGTCATAACTCGTAACATTTTGTCCTTCTTCTTTTCACAATAGTTTCTTGTCAGGGTTATTTTCACGTGCATGATCCTTAGTCACTGCCTTGCATGCAGTCTTTTCCTTTGTCACACCGGGTGTATACTTGGAAACTATTCCATTATCACGTAGCTCAACATCATTATCACCTTACTTGAATCCATACGGTACTAGAGAAACTGTGAGTGGACCTAATTGATCCACAGACTTGAACGCGGCAGTGGTAAAATAATAATAATAAGAATAATTTGTGTCTTTCCCTCAAACTAACGAAGAATAAGAAGAATATGAATGATAATAATCCTTTGGTTAATTTTCTTCTAAACAAAACCATTTCCTTAGTCATTACACGTGATGTGGATGTGTTTTATATCAGCACCAAATCCGCCTCTCAACCCCGTCATCTCAAGTACTACTATCACGGTGTTTCTAGGGCAAATAGAAGAAGGCAACCTTCCCATACGCCAGTATTGTGTGCACGGAATACCTGCTAGTGATCTGTCCGGGAATATGCCATTGGTACCAGTATGCAGCGCCTCGAAAAATGTCACCTTACCTGGCCTTAAACCCAACATGAGCTATAATGTCACCGCCTATGTTAGCAATGCCTATGGAGACAGTGACCAGTCAAGCTCCACACGCATTACCACGTTGCCCACAGGTGAGGATGAATTTTGTTTTAAGCATTGTACGTAGCTTTGGATGTGGCTAGCACTTAGAAGGTCATCACACGAAGCACGGAAGCGATATGGTTTCGAATAAGCTGTTCGAAAGAGGGTACTATGGGAATCTTCAAAGGGCAGAAGCCTAAGAAAACACCGAGCCGAATGCTTACTGTAATTTACTACGATTTACCGATACGACAACGAGAGCTGAGATTTTGATCCTGAAACTACGGGGGGAGGGTTTGAGGGGAGGGAGGGGATTATACTAATCAAGAGAGAGAGAGGGAGCTTGGTGTTTTCATTGTCTCTTAGAGATTGGGGCATAACTTGAGAAAGAGTGAACTATCCAAGAGATGGCTCTATTTGCGCGAGTACAGTATATTATGGAGATGTCTGTTGTATTCACCACAATAAATAACACGCGATCAAAATCCCGTTTCAGGGAGATAAAAGAGTGTAAGGCAGTAGTTCTTAAAGTGAGAACGTTGAGTGCGGAAAAGTTCTTCTTCTGAATGCATAACCTGGGTTACGCAAATTAGGGACTCCGCCATTGAGTGTACAAGCACAAGTAGCATACACAAAAACACAATACTTGTATACATCACAGTACCTTGGGTTTCTCACAAATTAATTAAATACTTCCCGGGATCCACAATAATATCGGGATCTGTACAATGTTCGCAATCAACAGAACCCCCCCTCTCCACCCCTGCGCTCACCACCATCATCATCCGAACTTGTTCCATCCTTCATTTCGCTCCTTTTTCTGTTTACACTGCTCCCATATACATATACTTGTGCTTGCTTCTACATAATTTGTAATTCTGTGTAGTGGAATGGGATGCCTGTCCTCTAACCAGTGCTCGCACGTGGCAAGTCGATTGGACCTTTCAATGTGAACGGAAAACTTGGACAGAAGCAAAAGCAGAATGTCAATCATATGGCGGATCACTAGCGACTGTGCACACAATGGCTCAGGTGACGTGTGCAAACCTGACAGTGAAGGGAACTACCGCTGTGTGGGTAGGCTTGACTGGTACATGGACAGCTGGAGATTGGAGTGCTTGGAAATGGGAAGTGGCATCGTCCACCCATACGACGAGACTTCCCTGGTCATCCCAGTATATACTTCCGTTTAAAAATTCTAATTATACTCACGGATGTTTGGATCCAAACAAGGGCTTAGTGAGCTGGATAAACAACTTTCAATTTAGGTGCCTCTGTCAACGATATGTGCCTAAAGGTAGGTATATATCCATTGATTAAACTAAAGGAATATCTCTACTGATCTAGATCGGTACGGGTCACTCCTCTGATTAAATTAGACATTCCATTTACTCTTTAAACCACAATTCCCAAAAACGAAGACCGGGGATATACCTGAATATATTTGAAAGAGAAATAGGGCACGGGATAGTGTTCTTCGGTGTTGGCGAATGGCAGGTTTCCGAATGTAACGAGGTGGCAATTTAATACACCATTTCACTCGCACCTGAAAGCAAAGCTTTACTGTACTTGCGTCTAAACTAATGATGCTTGTAAGATCAGAGCGCTCTATATATGTCCATGAATGCAAACCCTTTGTAGACAAGACTGCTCGACACTTGACTCATGCTTATATGCATGTACAAACAAGGCCAATCTAGGCTGCTCCAGGTGGAGAACTCAACGCACGACAGAGGCGAAAGGCTGTGCAGATGTAACTTTACATTTCACGTATTTCAGCAATCATCAGATAGCAGCATTTACAATCGAATCCTCGACGAGCAGGTCTAGCTATTTTGTGCTAGTGTGGAATAAAGTCTGTATGTGTGAAGTGTAGATGTGTCTATGGCAAAGTGCTGTTGAATAATTTATGACAGTTAACGAATATAGATGAGAATAGAGGGGATAACAGGGCAGAGCCACTGAGTAATCGAGGGCGATTCCGACAGTAACGCAAAGATATGCTGTATCAGGCGTGAAAAGAGAGAGAGAAAGCACCGGGACGCCAAACCTTGTACAGGTGGCGCCATGTTGAAAAGCCAATCATGTAACTGATGGTGAATATTTTAGACAAGTAAAACTTTTTTTCGTGTCTACAATTCGAGACCAGCTCCGATCTTGTGTTGATATTGACCATTTTGTCTGCATCCAGGGTCGCCGAATTGTTAGCCGGTGTTGTAAACCACCAGTTCTCAATTGGGAAAGGCCTTCGCGCTTATGGCATTGTATTCGTTGAAATGTTGTATTTCGACTCCGCCGTACCGCTGATGTTGCTGCATGGCATACGCTATATGCGTTGTGTGCGTTTTGCTGTATACGCTGTTATGTCCAGTTTTATCTGCTTATGTTTTGCATGTACGCTGTTTTTGCATGCTATAAATAGCTGGTGTTTTTAGTGTTCATTGTTAATTATCAGATGAAGTGAAATATACTGTGTAAAGGAAAACAGTTGTCCTCGTGCCGTGTGGTCGTACGATCCTGACAATTTAGAGAATCTTGCAGGGTTCACAACATTTGGCGACCACGCCAGGATAGGAGCGAGCATGGCGGAGGAACTATGGAACAATTTGGAAGCCAGCTTTATCGACAATGGAGAGCGGTTAGGATTAGAAGGCGAGTTGTTGAAGGTACATGTGGAGCAGAGGCTCCAACAGTACGCGCAGTGCCAGACGGCGAGAGGAGGCGCTCCGCACCGAGTTTGCCCAAACACTAAAGGAGATTAACGAGCGCATCACCAATGCGCAGGAGGGTGAGGGTAAAGCCACGATGGGAGGTACAGAGGAATCTCCCAGTCACAGCGGTGGGCGTCAACCGGTGATGAAAATCCCCTCATATGATGGAACGCAGCCATTGGAGCGTTATCTTGACCTGTTCGAGGACATCTGTTCCAAGAACGAGTTCGAAGAAAGCGAATGGCTGCTGCGACTGCGCATTGCGCTAGCGGGTAGCAAAGCGGAGAGGATATGTATTGGATGCAATAATTACGAGGAAGCAAAACGAGAGTTGCTTGCCTCGCTCGGAAAGACTCCGGATAAAGCGTGGAAGACATTGCTGACAGGCAAGCAGCGGTCAGATGAGTCGTTTCATCAATACGTTGTCCGTGTTTGCCGAGAGGTAGAGGTGTGGGCCACACTCGCTATGACAGAAGATGGCGAGGTGGACACCAAGTATAGCTCCGATATAGGAAAAATGTCCCCGGTGCTGCAAGCAATGGCAAAGCAGGTAATCTTGGAGCAATGCGGACCTGAGATGAAGACGTACCTGGTCGAACGGCAGTGCTACGGGATGTCACTGCGCCAGGTACAGGAGCACGGCGCGTCTTACCAGGTCGCGCACGGACGACAGGGTGATACTGCCAGGAAGCCAGTAGAACGATCCGTGCCAAGGCCCACGGCGTCGGCACAGTGCATGGCGATATCGGTCGCAGATGCAGAGAAGCAGCTAAAGTCGCTGCCACAGGAAGGGAGAAAGGGTTTTCTGCAGCGAGAGAGACTCTGCTGGAACTGCCTCAAGTATGGCCATATGGCCAGAGAATGTCGGTCAGGCTCGAGATGCATGAAATGCCAGAGGAAACACCACCTGCTAATACATGATGTGTTGGATAGAGCAGGTTACAGCCGGGAGAAACCGACTGAGATAGTTACGGAGAAGAATGTTGGGTCGTGCTGTCTACACTCGCCAAGTGTGCGGCTGATGACCGGAGTGGCACGAGTTGAGGGAAGAACTCGAAACGCGAAGGTTCGCGTGTTCCTGGACTCGGGTGCTGAGGCGTCTTTCGTGACTGCAGCGTTGGTGTCAGCAATCGATGCAGAACACGTTGGGGTTGAAAATGTCGAGGTGAAGCCGTTCGGCGCGGAACCAACCCAACAGCGCATGGATAAGTACGCCATCACGATCCAGGGTAGCTCGGCTAGCATTCGGGTACGCGCGTTCGTGAAACCAACGCTTGAGCTGGACCTGAAGTGCGCAAGTCCGCAGACCATTGCGCAGTGGCACAGTTGGGGAGTAGAGCTGAGTGACAAGCCTCAACAAGGGACATCAGACGAAATACATATGCTGATTGGTGCAGACTATATCAACGCGGTACTGCACAGCAAGAAGGAAGTTAATGGTGAGACGGTGTGGAACACAGAGATAGGTAATGTATTATCTGGTCCAGCGTCTGCACCAAGTCGAAACAGTCAGCCGGTGACCGTGTCATGTGTCACAGCCCACATTGAACAACTATGGCAGTTGGATGAACCTCCAGAACAACATCAGCACCTGCCATCGTTCCCGCTATGTCGCCAGGGCAGCGGGTACCAAGTGGGTCTCTTGTGGCGAAATGAGCGTCGCCCAACGGATAACTTTGCCCAAGCTAGAGTCATCGCAACGCGGCTTCTTGAAAAGCTGAAGAGGAATGGGAAGCGTGCGCTCTATGATGATGTGCTGATCAGGGAGTACCGCGAGCTTGGAGCAATTGAGCTGGAGCCATGTGAGAGCGATGCCGGGTACTATGTACCGCATCATGGTGTATTCCGCGAGCACGCTGCAACCACGAAGTTAAGAGTGGTGTTCAATGCCTCGGCGACGGCTCCAGATGGCAAGTCGTTGAACGACATGGTTGACCCTGGACCGTCGCTATTGCCGAGTCTCGCAGGTATGCTATTACGGTTCCGTGAATATAAGAGCGCGCTGCAAGCGGACATCCGCAAGGCTTTCTTCATGGTCGCAGTTAATCCCGAAGACCATCCGTACCTACGTTTCTTGTGGCCCGGTCGAAGCGACAGCGATGAACTGTTAACCTGGAGGCTAACGAAACTGCCATTTGGCGTAAACTGCTCGCCATACATGCTTACTGCGGTGATTCAGCATCACTTGAAGGAGCTAGGGGCGTTGTCTGCACCCAAAGAGCGAGATCGTATTGATCTCTTGCTCACGAGTTTCTACGTTGACGATTTGGTCTCTAGTGTCTCAAATGCCTCGGTAGCTAAGGAGATGCAAGAGTTCAGCGTGCGTGTGCTTACGGATGCTGGCATGGAGTTACGCAAGTGGCGAGGCAACGAAATCCCGTGCGATCCAGAGGCCGGAGATAAAGTTCTCGGTCTGAAATGGAAAACCAGTGATGACTTGCTCAGCATAGCAGCGCTAGGCGAGTCCGATAGGCCGTCTGTTTGGACCCGGCGATCCCTCCTCAAGTGTGTTGCGTCAGTGTTTGATCCGCTAGGTCTAGCAGCACCGGCAGTTGTGCCCGGAAAGATACTGCTACAGCAAGCCTGGAAAGTCGGAGGCGACTGGGATGATAAGTTGCCTGATGGCATCGCAGCCGCATGTGCGCAATGGTGGGGAGAGTTGGCCGAAGTGGTGAGCATTGACATACCACGTTGGATTTGCTGCAATCTTGACACGCCGATTGCGCTTCATGCATTCGCCGATGCCAGTGAGAAAGCGTTTGGATGTTGTTTGTATGCAGTCGTCAATGGACAGTCGCACTTGGTATTTGCCAAGGCCAAAGTGGCACCTGTGTCTCCGCCCACGTTAGCCCGCCTTGAGTTACAAGCAGTATGTCTAGCGGCTCGCTACGCTGAGTTTGTGGTGAAGGAGCTGCGTGTGACCGTCACGCAAGTCTATGGCTGGACTGACAGTCTCACTACCGTTCATTGGATCAGTAATCCATCGTACAAATGGAAAACATTTGTGGCTAACCGCGTCAGTCAAGTCCAAGAGATATCGAAGAAGGTCGGCATTGTGTGGAACCATTGCCCGGGCCTTCACAACCCAGCCGATTTACCGTCGCGTGGGAGTAGTGCACAGCAGATCCGTAGTCCGTTCTGGAGGGGCGGACCAACCTGGATCACGGAGCCCAATGACTGGCCCACCGCATCCTCAACCGCAGCTACAGATGAGTCCAGTGTAGAAGTACGAGTGTCAGCCACCACCTGTAGTCGAGAATCTGATAAGGAATGGTGGCTCCGATTCAGTAAATGGTCGAGGGCACAGGGCATGGTGACTCGGATGTTGCAGTGGAAGCACACTGAGCCGCGTGCTGAACTCTATTTTGCAGCAGACAACGTATTGTACCGCATCGTTCAAGCCGCATGTTTCGCTGAGGATCTTGAGCTGATCAAGCAAGGTCAACCAGTGAAGCCCGGGTCGAAGGTGTATCAACTTGCACCGTTTCTGGATGAGCATGGAGTGCTCAGAGCCGGGGGTCGACTTCAGCACAGCGAGTTGGCGTATGGAGCCAAGCACCCAGTCCTGTTAGGCAAACATCATCTGACCGAGTTGCTGTTGGAGAAAATGCATGTTGAAAGGATGCACCAAGGTGTAGAAGGAGTCTTGTCGTTCATCCGTCAGAAATTCTGGATTATCGGTGGTCGACGGGCGCTACGCAACATTACTCAGCGATGTGTTACATGCCGCCGCTACAAGGCTAAGGCTGCCTCAGAAGTCTGCCCGCCGCTGCCGGAAGACCGAGTTGTTCACGAGAGGCCGTTCGCAACTACCGGCATCGACTATGCTGGTCCGTTGTACGTGCGCCGTGGTGAGTCATCTCCGAAGGTATGGATAGCATTGTTTGTGTGTGCCACCACCAGAGCAGTTCACTTGGAGGTGGTCGATAGTTTAAGTACTGAGTCATTCTTGATAGCATTTCGGAAGTTTGTCGCGAGACGTAGTTTGCCGTCTCGGATCAGGTCTGACAACGCTACAACGTTCAAGGCGGCATCTGACAAACTGAGTGTGCCATGGATGTTCAATCCTCCAGCTGCACCATGGCATGGAGGCTTCTATGAGTGAATGGTTGGTACAGTGAAGAGTGCCTTGAAAAAGGTAATGGGAACAGCGTTTCTGAAGGTCCAGGAGCTTGAGACCCTCTTGTATGAGGTTGAAGCAGTGGTGAATAGTCGTCCGCTAACTTATGTGTCTGATAGCCTGGATGAGCCACCAGTAACCCCTGCAATGATGATGGGTGACATCTGGATGTCGTCAGAGAAGCCAGCAGGTACCCTGGACGCTGCGCAGATGTCATCGAGATTGCGTTACCTCAGTCGGACACTGGAGCATGTCAAGAATCGTTGGGAGGTGGAGTACCTAAGTCAGCTGAACAAACACCAACAGACCATGTCGCGCCCTTTAGCTGTGGGTGATGTTGTCTTTGTTCTCGATGATACCAAGCGCAAACAGTTCTGGCGTTTGGGACGGATCATCGAGTTATTCCCTGGTCGAGATGGTAAGCGTCGTGTTGCCAAGGTTAAGTTGAGTACCAGTACCCTGTTGAGGCCGATCCAAAGGTTAGTGCCGTTAGAAGTATCGTCACAGGACGTGGCTCCTGGGCTTGCAGATACCGCTCAACCTGCTATCGTCCCTCAGCAGCCAGCGTATGAGCCGTCAGCACCGTTACCACCACCACGGCAGCAGGAGATAACGCGTTCTGGGCGCGTAGTCAGAGCCCCGGATCGTTTTTGACTTGTGTGCATTGTTGTACGGCGGTGAGAAGCCCTTTGGTGGGGAGAATGTTGTAAACCACCAGTTCTCAATTGGGAAAGGCCTTCGCGCTTATGGCATTGTATTCGTTGAAATGTTGTATTTCGACTCCGCCGTACCGCTGATGTTGCTGCATGGCATACGCTATATGCGTTGTGTGCGTTTTGCTGTATACGCTGTTATGTCCAGTTTTATCTGCTTATGTTTTGCATGTACGCTGTTTTTGCATGCTATAAATAGCTGGTGTTTTTAGTGTTCATTGTTAATTATCAGATGAAGTGAAATATACTGTGTAAAGGAAAACAGTTGTCCTCGTGCCGTGTGGTCGTACGATCCTGACAATTTAGAGAATCTTGCAGGGTTCACAACAGCCGGGTATAGAGCACGATGGGTTTCTAGTGTCCTCCAGACGCAGTCGTGCGTCGGTTAAGTGTCTAGTCAGTCCGCCGGAAGCAGGAGTTCCTACGTTCAGAGCAGACAATGTCTTCACTGTTGCAGCGTCTTTCGTGCCATAATATCCATGTTCAACGGAAGAGACAAACACAGGACAAGAACGTCCCTGACAAACGATGTAGCTGCCGACAAAAAGCACCTGCTAACTGGACGAGGACCTCCAAGTACGATGCATCGTGCACAAGACAGCAGTACAGTACACAGGAAGAGAGCAGCGACACAGGTACCTCGGCTTTGCGGAAACACCCTTTAAGTAGAGATACAACAACCACGCGACCGAGACAAGGCATGAGAGAATGGAATAAAGCACGAAACTATCCAGGAGCATATGAAAGGTCGAGCAAAAGAACACTCCACGGTCTGTCGAATGGGCCGTCGTCCCCCATCATCACGGTCCGGGGCTACTTGAACGCTGTCCACTATGCTGAGAAGTTGGAGACACTAGAAGCAGACACGGTGAACATCGAAAAAAAGTCGAAGTTGGTATCGAAATACAGACACGAGCACAAGTGTTACCTGTCCAGATTCTATGACTCAGTTACACGAGTTGTGTGTCAACATGGTGCCACCTGTACCCGGTTTGGCGCCGTTCTGCTTTCCTTCTCTCTCTCTCGCGCTCTCACTCTTTCTCTCTCTCACTCTCTCACTCTCGCTCTCTCTCTCTCTTCACCCCTTCTATGTTCTTCCACTACTGCCGTTCTTGCCCTCGATGACTTGATAGCTCTGCCGTTCTCTCGTCTTTATTCTAATCTACATCCGTTGCCTCTCACTAACAACTCAATAGCACTGTCCCATTGCCACATCTACACACACACTAACTTTCAAACTAGCACCAAGTATCCACGCCTGCTCGAATAGCATCCCATAGTAAATGCCGCTGTCTGATGATTGAAATGCGTGAAACTAAAGGTTACAGATACACGGCCTTTCACCTCTTTTGTGTGTATATGTATGTGTAATGGTAGCCGAGTGGTAGGCGCGGTGCATTTAACACGAGTTATCTTTTATTATTATTCTCTTAGGTACACACGTAGGATATATTAGAAGTTAAAGAAGAAGCGGCAAATAAATGACTTTCCTTCCGGTGCACACCTAGAGGTTGACTACTTCTTCTTCGAGTTAGCTTTGTTGTTGCTATCTAATCTCATCTCATTAAAACAGAAATGCGCAGCCGCTTTAATGCAGCAGACGCCGTACGCTTGCATACGGAGATACACTAAATATACATCAGGCAAAGCTCCGTATTAGTTCCGTACTACTTCCGTATTGGTCGGGCACGGATACTACATATGTATACATTTTCCAAAGGTTCTGTCAGGAAAATGGTTATGAAATGATTACATGGTTATGTGGATGCGTCAGACCCAGAATGGTTCGTTGTGGTGACTATTACCGTCATCAGAGAGGTTTCGCGAGGCTGTTCGCGTGCGTGACGCGTGCATGCGTCACGCGCCTGAGAAGAGCTTTCGCAGCAGGTAAACCTGCACACCCGACACCCACCAAACCTGCTCATCGAGTTCAGGGTTTTCCGTGCATCGAGATGATCCCGTTTTGAACGAGAGAGCTTGGAAGCTCAGGGCCCTACGCTATGGTTTTTTTTGCCTTGATGACCTAGACAAAAAAAGCATAGGGATGTTATAAATTCTTTAAAAAATTCCTTTTTTAACCTGGGATTCGAACTCGCACTATCGCGCGCCCTGCATGCATCCCCCGATACACTTCGCATACATACTAATTCTTCCAAGTTGCTTCACGTTATGATCTTGCATTTGAAAGCCCTACTTAAATATGCATTGTGGCCAGCCGTCTTTGATGGTACGGTACGGGATAGGTACGGGACAGGTACGATCGAGGGCAACACGACACGGTCTACCGCCTTGATGACGGCAAAAAAAGCATAGGGATTTTATACATTTTCAATTCTCCTATTTCTTTTTTAAGGCATATCCTGGGATTCGAACCCGCACTATCGCCCTACATGCATTCCCCCATACATTTCGCATTCATACCCATTCTTCAAAGTTGGTTCACGTTACGATCTGGCGTTTGAAAGCTCTATTTGAATATTGCGGTCAGCTGTATGTTGCCAGCTGTGTTTGATGGTACGTTACGGTACGGGACAGATACGGGATAGCGCAAGGCGTGACACAAACACACAAACAAACAAACACACAAATACTAAATTAAAGCTGTGTGGACCCTGGCTAGCGCCAGACGTTACTGAAGTAACGTCTTCTGCATAAATACGGGAATAAAATAAAGTGATGAAGTTGGTTGCTCCAACGAGGAACACACGCTTCTTGCCGAACTTGACACTTGACTGACTCACGACTGCCATCCGGAGCACACTACCGTGTGCTCCTCGTTGGAGCAACCAACGTCATGGCTATTACCGCCGAAGTTGCAACTTCTAAGTACGTACAATACAGTGAGTTGTACAAAACGACTTCCTGATTTTTCTTGTTCTGTGCTGAAGACCGACTACTAAGTTCACGAAGCACGTCCGTTCTTCGGTCTGGGCATTTCTGCCTTTGACTCTTTGCTCATACATTTAATTTTCCCATTTGCATCTTTCGTTGTAGAACCTGTCTCACATTATGCCATGTTGATGCCACGATGGTATGCTTTGAAAGAAGAATCGTTTGGACAAGAATGTTATTGTTTTTTGCTGCTCTTGACGACGATAATTACTATAGTGGCAAAGACACATCTGGCGATATGGCTTTAAATACACGTCTGCAAACATATCCTCGCCAGGCTGGAAAGTTCTGGCACAGAGCTCTCCTTCTGACCCTAACCAATATCATATCGCGCTTGGTGCTTAGTCAATGCATGGTTTGAGGTATCAGACATGCCATGCTGGTATGTCAGTTAGCGCATGGCATAATAGATGACACAGCAACAGCGTAATTCGATTGGGACGTACGTTTCGTCCCCGCTGGACTCATCAGGCAATCGTCTTCTTGGATGTCTTCAAATGGAGCTTGACTCCTGAGAAGGAATTTGAAGACAACACGGCAGTTGTACTTATCGTCGATTAATATGGTGGTAAACACATACCTAGTCATATGGCAGTAAATACATGCCAGTCCACACCCGCTGTGGCACATAGCTCTCCTTCTTACGAGAGACGTGTTTGATGTGTTGTTTCCCGGCGTTGTCGAGAAGGAGGATTATGTCAGCGTTCCGGCAAAGAACGCATGCTCCTTTCAGATTGGACCACCATGCCTTGTCGCGAACTTAGCCGCAGGTAAGTCGGGCCCTAAAGTGCCGTTACATCTCCAGCCTGGATTGTTGAGGTGTAGAGATAACAAGGGTAAGAGAGTCGGCGGAGGATTGCTTCTTGGCGCCATTGGCAAAATAGTGTCGCCATTTGCTCCATTCTCTGTCCTTAATACGCATCATTTATGTGCAATCAGGAGAACACACACCACTTGGGATTAGAATAGCGGATTGCGAGAGATTGATGGATAATGAACTGTTCCATGCGTGCAGCGATGGTAATAGTAACTTTTAGGCAAGCCAACTCTGCATCGTGGGTGATACTGAAGGCCCAATGGACGGCCTTGAGGTGTGCTCCGAGTCACCCTCAGCCAGGACGCTCTTAACGTCACACAGTTAGCGTAGTGGTCTGTCCCCGGCTTGTTGAAATGGTCAGGAATTTATCTTATTGAGTTCCATGTTTGTAGCGACCCAAAGGTTCAAGTATTTTCGGGCTGATGGATTTTGGAAAGTCGACAGAATGAGGTTTAGTGGGGTGGCACCTCAAGCGGGCTCTCGAAAATGTTTCGTTAGCTCGTGCGTGACACAAAGATCCTCAAGGCTATCCCCCAGAGGGTTTGATTTTTCGCTACCAAGCTAATATTAACAATGCACGTTGAAATCCCCCGCTAGAACTCCGTTTGGGGACAGTTCTTTGGCCTAAGGTAGTGTTTCGCCACGTGAATTGATGAGACAGAGGTTGGTGGGGCTACAGGAGTAGGTGAGGTACACAGAACCGATCACCAAACTTGCAACACATAGCCCAAAGTGTTGTATGTTCCGCGGACTGGAGTTAGTCTAGATTAGCCCCATCCCTCACACAAACAAGTCAACAAAGAGGCATCTTTGGATTGAGGAGTGCTGGTTTCGAAACAACTGGTTTGAAGCTCAAAGTAGAGCTGGTGTTAGCTCAGAGCAGAGCTGCTGTTAGCTCAGAGCAGAGCTGCTGTTAGCTCAGAGCAGAGCTGCTGTTAGCTCAAAGTAGAGCTGCTGTTAGCTCAAAGTAGATGTGCTGTTAGCTCAAAGTAGAGCTGCTGTTAGCTCAAAGTAGAGCTGCTGTTAGCTCAAAGTAGAGCTGCTGTTAGCTCAAAGTAGAGCTGCTGTTAGCTCAAGGTAGAGCTGCTGTTAGCTCAAAGTAGAGCTGCTGTTAGCTCAAAGTAGAGCTGCGGTTAGCTCAAAGTAGAGCTGCGGTTAGCTCAAAGTAGAGCTGCTGTTAGCTCAAAGTAGAGCTGCGGTTAGCTCAAAGTAGAGCTGCTGTTAGCTCAAAGTAGAGCTGCTGTTAGCTCAAAGTAGAGCTGCTGTTAGCTCAAAGTAGAGCTGCTGTTAGCTCAACGTAGAGCTGCAATGCTAAATGGATGTAATATAGCGCAAGGCAGAGCCGCAGCAAATAGCTAGATAACACCAGTTGTGAGAGTGGACCCGATTAGTGGGTACGATAATTATGATGGTGTGAATAAGTTGGATAGGGAGGGATGGTGGGAAAAGAAACACTGCTGAAGCACGATCCGTTGTCTGGAAGAGCACAACAGGGCAAGCAAGATTTGTTTTTCTTTTCCGCAAAATGGGCTGGTGCCATTTGTGATTACGCAGCAAAACAAAGCGCATGACGTCAGTCTTGAATGCAGTACAAAGCAATGCAGTGCAGTGTGTGCGCTAGTTCGGATTGTTGCTAACAAGTACTAGCACAGCTAGTACACCATTAGCCCCATCCCTCACACAAACAAGTCAACAAAGAGGCATCTTTGGATTGAGGAGTGCTGGTTTCGAAACAACTGGTTTGAAGCTCAAAGTAGAGCTGGTGTTAGCTCAGAGCAGAGCTGCTGTTAGCTCAGAGCAGAGCTGCTGTTAGCTCAGAGCAGAGCTGCTGTTAGCTCAAAGTAGAGCTGCTGTTAGCTCAAAGTAGAGCTGCGGTTAGCTCAAAGTAGAGCTGCTGTTAGCTCAAAGTAGAGCTGCTGTTAGCTCAAAGTAGAGCTGCTGTTAGCTCAAAGTAGAGCTGCTGTTAGCTCAAAGTAGAGCTGCTGTTAGCTCAAGGTAGAGCTGCTGTTAGCTCAAAGTAGAGCTGCTGTTAGCTCAAAGTAGAGCTGCGGTTAGCTCAAAGTAGAGCTGCGGTTAGCTCAAAGTAGAGCTGCTGTTAGCTCAAAGTAGAGCTGCGGTTAGCTCAAAGTAGAGCTGCTGTTAGCTCAAAGTAGAGCTGCTGTTAGCTCAAAGTAGAGCTGCTGTTAGCTCAAAGTAGAGCTGCTGTTAGCTCAACGTAGAGCTGCAATGCTAAATGGATGTAATATAGCGCAAGGCAGAGCCGCAGCAAATAGCTAGATAACACCAGTTGTGAGAGTGGACCCATGAAACCAGCACTCCGTTAGCTAAGCACTATTGACGCACAGCAAGGGTCAATTTATGTCAGCACAGGCAAGCATTGCGCAGCTAGAGTTCAGTAGCTCATTACTCACCCGAGTTGGGGATCATGGCATCCATGGCACGGCAGCAAGCCGGGACGATAGCTGGCGCTTAGCGCTTGTTGTAGTCCGGATGTAGCATAGACACGCATCGCTCTTTCCACTGACCTGCCACTCGGAAGAAGGAGTCGGGGCACTAGCCATAGCAGCGGTGGTGGCTGCACCAATGTAGACCGAATGCCCGGAGTAGTTCGACTGGGATGGTACACCGGCCGCAGCGACAAGAGACCATACTGTCACTGTGAATGACTGCCTGGTCAGCTGCTGTCTGTTCGAGAGTACGAACAAGAGTTGCTCTGGTCCCTCGCGACGAGTGACAAATGGGTAGCTAACAATGGCACGGACCGGGCAGTACGGCGGTACAGACGGGCCAATGTCACTAGTAACGCCTTTACCGAATAGGTCCGTCTTGGATGAAAGCAGGAAGAGTTGCAGGCGTCCGTCACCAGGGGAGCTAGTACAGCCCCGTGTGATGCCATTAGTGAATTCAGCACACCGAAGAAATCCAAAGAAGCAGCATGGCGGCTTGGTAGAGCAGCTTGTCATGGCCATTCAGGATACTACTTTTCCGGCGTGCATCCGTCAGGTGTCGTAGGATTGGCATAGTTATGGGAAGGCGAGGGGTGAGTACAGCCGTACCATGGCATCGCTGGATGCCCTTCAACACCCTCTCCAGAAGCCACGCATCTACTAAGGGGCCGGCAAACCCATTCTCAAGGTGGGCTTTATGCACTCGCATACACAGATACAGTTCAGGGCACGCTGATCATAGTTCACGCATGAATGTGTGTCCAGGAACGATGACTCGGGCAGCAAAAGTGAGCTTCCCCAGGAGGGACTCGAGTTGACGCTGGCCGATGCTGCGCTCGCTGATAGCAGCCATGAGTGGCGCACGGATCTCGGACAGCTTGTCCTCTGGTAGCCGCAGTCTAGGAAAATACCAAGGTCAATGATGGTGATGGCCCTCGAGCTGGGATGGAGCAAAGAGGAGTGCCGAGATACGTAAATGCCCGGAGGGGGGTGGTGAGTTGCTGGTTGGCTGCAGCCAAACCAGTGGAGATATCGAGAAAGTCATCGAGGTAATGAAGCCGGTGATCTATAGCAAACTCGTGCTGCATGATCCAGTTGACTACTGTGGCTACTGAGTCAAAGACGGCTGGGCTGGAGCGGAGGCCGAAAGGCAGAAAGCGCTCGTAGTAGTAGGAGCCTTCCCAGCGAAGTCCTGACGGCGGACTGGGATCTGCCGAAATGCACTGCGTACATCGAGCTTGGACAAATACACAGGCTGTGGGCATGACATGATGATGTTGATCGCGTTGTCAATGCTCGCGTAGTGCAGAGAGAGCGGCTCGGCAGGAATGCTGTCGTTCGCGCCGGTGCCTTCCGGACTAGACAGATGGTGGATCATTCGCAGCTTGCCGTTCTTTTTGGGGATGGCACCAATACCAGAGCGGCGCATGAACTGAAATGGAGGTGACGGAAATGGGCCTGTGGTCTCGCTGCGGGCGCAGGAAGCAGCTAATTGCTCGGATATAAATGCCGAGTGAGTGAAAGCCAAGGATAGATTATTAGAGAAAACCGAAATGTCGTGTTGGCCGGCAGATCCAAGAGTAAAGCCACGGCGCAGCCCATGGAGAACATACGCAACGCATTATTGATATGAGTGGTTACGTAACAGGCGGGCAAAGTGGTCAGCTAGCAGTGTGGTGTCTGCAGAGTGTATAGGAAAGAAGCTACGTACCGAGTCAAGCGATTCAGTAGCCATTCTGCTAGGAGCGGCGGGGTGGCCGATTGGCTCCGCGCTGCTGCTGGTTGCACATGATGCATGGGTGGTCCTTGCCACACTGGCTGCAGGTGTGGGAGAAGCGGCACGACGACGAAGAACAGCGACCTCCATTGAAGTTGCGGCAGATTTCTTGGCTGTCGCTGGTATGGTTGCGACCACTGGAGGTAAATGCTGCTGGCTTGGGGACGAAAAGGACACAAACCGCCCCTGGATGGGCCGTCTTACATTGAGCGCATTTTGGGTGTGCATGGCCTGTGACAGCTATCTGCCATAGGTTCACGTCGATGGTGTCCAACCTCTTCGTGCCTGGTTACTGGGCCACGAGCAGCCGCAGCTGGCGGTCGTACTCTAGCCACGCGCTTGGGAAGAACTGGCGGTTAGCAGTCAGGATCAACTGCTGGTACGCAATCAGTTCAGCAGTGCGGTGTAGGGCAGCAGGCGTGATAACAGACATGTATGTGGTCCATGCCTCGAGCCGGGTAGTCACATGTATAATTATCGTGAACCTTGCGACGCACCTGCTTCGCGTACGGTCATCCGACTCAACGATATTTAGCTGGCTATCGTTATTCGGGCTGTGCACCAGCCGGAATGTTGGGCCGGAAGTGTGCAAGAATTTCAGGCAACCAACTTGAAAAATCTACGAACTCCCCTCGCAAGATACGTTCTTGCACAGCCTTGGGCACAGCTGGTGCAGGTGGCTGATCGGGTGGGTTACAAGGGCTTGGCCTGGCGTAGTGGCGGCAGCAGCCGCATTGCCTTGGCCTTGGGTGAGGAGCGGCACAATGCTCTCCGATAATAATAAAATGGCGGCCGACAAAGCCGACTACACCTCGTCACGTAGATCTACGGGAGCGCAGAGATCCGTTGAGCCCGCGTCACCTGAGCTGGCGGAGGAGGCATTGGTGCAAGTCGGGCTTCTGGGCTCGCGAGCCGTGTCCGCACTGTCATGTTGCTGGTTCTCCTGGCCGGAGCAGACCTCACTACCAAGGGCTAGTTGTGCCAGCAAACGGTCCTGTAAAATGCTTTTACTAAGTTTCCTTTCGGATTCAAGCCGCGCTGAGAAGGCTCGCCGCGGGGGCTTGGCAAGGCATTGCCTTGACAGGCGACAGTTAGGTCAGACATACTGAAGAAATACAGTGTCGAGGTGACACTCGGGCTGGCAGCAAAGCTACGAAAGGAAAAGAAACACTGCTGAAGCACGATCCGTTGGCTGGAAGAGCACAACAGGGCAAGCAAGATTTGTTTTTCTTTTCCGCAAAATGGGCTGGTGCCATTTGTGATTACGCAGCAAAACAAAGCGCATGACGTCAGTCTTGAATGCAGTACAAAGCAATGCAGTGCAGTGTGTGCGCTAGTTCGGATTGTTGCTAACAAGTACTAGCACAGCTAGTACACCATTATCAGAAGCAAAGGAGGACTTGATCAATACATCGATACCACCTACGTGCTCGTTTAGGTCTCTGCCATATAAGAATCCTTGTCCAAGGATGTGAGATTCAAGGTTAGTTATTGCATCAGCAGAGAATACAGCTTCAATGATAATTTTTACATCTATGTCGTGCTTGATGAGTGCATACCTCAGGACGTCCAGTTGAAGGTGTCAACTGGAGCTGCCAAACAACCAAGCCCAATGGAGGAGACCAGCGTCGAAAATTACAAAGTCGTCCATCAATCATCATTAATATTTTTGTCGTGCAGTGCTAGTTGTCGGAAGTTGTAGCGTGAATCTATATTAAGATTAAACTTGTGGAAGCTTACACCTTTCTGTGTTAGAAGCGCTGCGTATTCCTAACATAGATCCAGGACTATGTATATAGAAGGAGGGTGTGTTATCTTTGCAGATGCTTGGTGGCACACCTAGCTCAGGAAAGTGTGCCCAGTATTTTCTGATGTGTTGGCCATGTTTGCCTATAACTCGTAGGTTCCGTTTTTGGAGTTTTAGCACATTAATCATTTTTCAATTAGGTTAGAGTGTTTCCTTTTTTCTTTCTTTCCTTATTAAAAACTTTATGTAGTTACATTTTTTTCCAAATTACCAACATTCCCTGTACTATCTTGATGATTAGTGAGGGACAACGTTGTATAGATGAAAGGAAATGCCTACTTGATAGTGTCGATTTGCGTCTCTGCATGCGAAGGTATAGATTGCGAAAATATATGGGGTGAATAGTTTTGTTCTAAAGTATGTAGTGCCACTCTCAAAACATCTGTTCCAATTTCCCCTGTCTGGTGACCACTGTCATGCCTGAAAATTCTCTTTGCACCTGATCTTGGCGCTTTTCCTGATATTTCTCCGGACATTGGTCTGTTTAGCACTCTAGTCGAGGTGCCTCCACCTTTTGTGGACATATACATGGAGTGGTTCCATTGGTTTATTGGATCATATCAATGTCTTTATAATCACGTTTTTTTTAATACAAATTGTCAATTCTGCAGATAACTGGTACCTTTGCTCACAGGGCCAAGAAGCATCGGGAAGCCTCGAAACACTTTACATTCCCAAACCTAAGACATACGATGATGCGTCTGCTGAGTGTGCCCGGAGAGGTAGCATTCTAGCGAATATCCAGAATAGATTTCATGGAGAGTGTGCAGGAGACCTGCTTGGACCCCGAAACGGTCAGTGCAACAGTTCTTCCAGTGATAACTGCACGACTTCCTCGTACTTCTGCAAAACCAATACATGCAATGTGTGGGTTGCTCTTCAACGAACATCTGGATCCAAAACCTGGACATGGACGCTACCAGTTCCACTCGCTGCAAACAATGTTTCTTGGATTACTGCACCATTACAAGGAGGAGGTGGACAAAACGAATGCGGGTATTATTCTCCAGAGAAGGAGACCTTCGGATTCGAATCTTGCTCAATGAAGCTAAGTTCCTATTGCCAAAGATGTACACCACACGGTAGGGATCTCATAGATAATATTTTAGACATCCATCTGGCTACTCCTATACTTACCAAAATAGCCCTGCTGTATTCACCTACATATGCAGTAAAGGGGCTAAAAGCCACCGTTAATTTGCAAACAAAGTGTCATACGTCCCCAGACACAACGGACAACGGAAACTGGTAGTTGGGAAGACATTTATTAAAGACGAAGAGACGGAGACAAAACGAAATACAAGGACTACATTATGGGAAAGAGAGAGAGAGATGGAGAGAGAGAGAGAGAGAGAGAGAGAGAGAAATGGAGCCAGGGCGGCAAGATAATTGGCCTGGGTAGCTAGTATGGCAAATATGGGCGGAAAAGTAGCTATCCAGACCAACGCAACAAAAGATGACAAAAAATGAGACAAAAGTTGAGCGCGAGGGTGAATGCTGGCCGGCTTTGAAACGATTGTAAGCACTTTAGTTGAAAGTCGAAAGCACATAGCCCAATCTATGTAGGCATGGGCGGTAAATGCTAGTTATCTGCCGCGATAATGCTAAAGGCATTGTTCATAATAATGAGGATATAATGCCACTGAAAATGCTCACACTACTCCATAATGCCAGTTTGAAAGTTGGAAAAGTCGATTTAAGAAGGCCGTCTTAAATCAAGGCCAAAGCGTACAAGAACAAAACTTAAGCAGCAGTGAGCATATTGTCTGGAAAAATCCACTATGAATGTTGATTTGCAACGTCAAGTCTCCGGACGAAGGCGGACGGGTTCATATGCACGATTTTCGGAAGTGGATCTAGCCAGCTTCATGCATGACACCGTTGCCGACCGGCAATTATGCTTATAATTCCAATTTTGCATGCAAGATGGTGTTATAATGCCAGCATTATGCCACCTAGAAAAATGGACTGTATTGCCAGCCATAATGCTAGCATTACCCGCCCATGGCTAAATCCATGATCATTACCACTTCTACCATAATTATTACAAAGACCGTGATTGATGTACACTCCCGCTTTCAAAACTTTAGGCAGCGAATGACCACTTTGCGGTCAGAATGCAGGGATTTATAGCCAGCTTCGGGAGAAGGAAATTTTTTTAGAAAATCGAAAAAGGAAAAAGAACTAGTTGAGAACTTGTGGCAGGGGCACGTGGATGCTGCTAATGGGGTTTCTCCGTCACGCGCTTCATCTGCCGCTAGGGTCTAATGGGTGTCCTGCCGTCTTGACCTCCAGTTGGAAACGGACACGATAATTTACTTTTTTATGCACGAAAGACTTGGGCAATTTGACGTTCTTAACCCTTTATTGGCTGGCCCATACATTGATCGAACACCGATGTTCGATGGGGTAGGCATTTTGAAATTATCGTAACTTGGTCAAATCTATGTAGGTCAAAGAGAAAACTCTCAGCTGTCGCCTCGAACAATTTCCAAAGGGATACAAAGAGTGGTTCGTGAGTTATAGCACTCGTAATATTGGTCCCGGGAAATTTGTGCTCAGAGCGCGATGCGTGGGTCAACGGCCGGGATTTTCCCTGCTTGCGTCACCTGTTGACAAGGCTACACCGATTCAACTTCAAAAGCAGGTTCCCGGGAGTCTCTACGAAACTTTTGAGTTTGATACGAGCAACAGGAATGAAATGGTGGATAGAGATAGATCTCGAGCGTGAGCCCAGCGCTGGTGGGCCTTCCCTGGCTTGCAGCGCTGGGCCAGTGCATCCCGTGGAGTCGTGTGCAGGCTCATTGCGCTCCTCTCGTCAAGGCCTTTCCAGGATGCCCAAGATCGTGGAATTTGTCCAGTGCAAACTAAAGTTACGTCCAATTTAGTTACAGGTTTGGCGATTGCGTGGGCTTGTTTATATTTTAATCGGCCAATAAAGGGTTAAGAGAGCATGTCTGAGAAAACCCGAACATATGTGCAAGTCGATCTCTCAGATTTCGCTCAAGTTTTGCAGGTAGGTTTGCTTTGGGGTGTAGATCGACATTCCAAAGCCACCGCAAAATCTTTTGAAGGGAACTATGAAATTGGCATACCCCTCAATATTGGCCCAATATTGGCACGATTTATGTGTCTACAAACGAGCCACGGCACAGCGTACAAGAACAAGCTACGAACAAAACTCCATCAAGCCAACATTACCTCACCTTAGAAGAGTTCTTGGGGAAGCACCACTTAGCCACGCCAGCATCCCAGAAGACGAGGCCAATCATCCCTTGACGCTCCATAGCTGGCTATCTTCTTATCTTGACGGCCGTTCACTCCAGTGCTTACTCGGCGGTCAGATTTCTTCTCTCTAACCAATCTCTGCAGGGGTGCCCCAAGGCAGTATTTTGGGCCCTACGCTGTTTCTAATATACGTGAATGACGCTGCCGATGTTCTTGATGGCAATGCTCAGCTTGAGGCCTACGCGGACGATACGACACTATACAGTCTAGTATCCTCAGCTCAGTGCCCTCTGGGCGCTGCACACTCCTTGCAGGTATCCACAAACCGCCTGCATGAGTGAGGTTGCCGGTGGAAAGTGTCTTTCGAGCCCAGCAAGTCACAGGCTATGACTGCTACCCTCCGACGCACTGACCTAGACCTGCCCCAAATCCTGTTTGTTGGTGCCCCTGTACCGGAGGAAACCAGCATATCACTGCTTGGTGTTCGATTTGACTCCAAATTGTCCTTCGCTAGTCACCTCAGGACCGTGACCATCCGCGCCCAGCAGCGCCTCGGCTTTCTCCGACGAGCGGCCCACATTTTAACGCCAGCTGGCCGAACGACTGTCTACAAGGCATTCGTGAGGCCCCTGTTGGAGTATGCCCCGCTTGTGTGGATGGGCGCGCCAGCCAGCCACATCCAACGTCTGGATAAATTTCAACGCCGCGCACTGCGCATCATTGGCCCTGGTGCAATTCTCCCCAGTTTGGCTGTCCGCCGGACTGTTGCTGCTCTCTCGTGCATGTACAAATTGCATTTCATCACTGGTCCTCCTCAGCTACTTGCTGTATTGCCACTGCATCGCGTTTCTCCAGCCAACCCCAGAACCAGGAACCAGCACAATAATGCCACTACAGAATTGTTGCTGTGCTATCGTGACTTTTTTTAAAGCAATCTGTCTCTTTCATTCAGCAGTTACCTTTGTTACCGTCTCCCAGCCGAGGTCACACACACACACACACTAGTTCCAGCAATACAGTTATGGTAACAAGGGATTCACAGGTAACACGAGAATACAGGTAAAACAAAGTGGAAGTCGGATAAGCTTGAGCCGAACGCTCTCTCTACTCAAAGTCCTCAAGAAGCTTCGCCCCAAATCAACATTCGCGGGCAGCTCGACTCAGATCAGTTCGTGCATGCATTTCAAGCATTGGCATGGTAGTACACCAGAACAGAGTAATAATATTATAACACCAAATGACTTCGACAAAATAAGAAACAACTAATCTGGGAAACCCACAGCGCTCACATCTCTCCCCCTCTTTAGAGAGCTCACAGATCCATAACAGCTCTGGACTTGTGAGTACGTGTCGACTTCCATATCGTACTGGATGCAGACCATGGGGGTGTAGGCCGGGAGTCTTGGGAACTGGCAGGCCTGCAAATGGTCTGGTCTGTAGTGTGGTCAGCCGATGTTTCGGGCGTAGGGGTAGCCGCTGAATCGGCCGATGGTTCAAGGTTGCTCGGTGCTGGTCGTACGGTGTCCAGATGGCGGCGTCGTATGGATCCATCATCACCTTCTAACACCACCTCATGCGGCGTTGCAGACACCACAGTGGCTTGTCGTTAATCCGTAATTTGTCTCCTTAACTATGTGTTCAGAAGGAAAATGTTTTGTCTCGTCAGTTGTTTGGCGCTAATCCTCGTGAAAGTGTCAGGAGTGCTTCTCCCCAATGATGTTGTCTTTGTGTTTTAGTCATTTGGATCAAGGCACAGATGCAGCTCCTAAGCGGTGGTAGGTGAGTAGATCAGACCCACCACAAAGTGGTCAAAGACCGAAATCCCATTCACTGCATCCATGTTTCCCTCGTGCCAGGCCACGAGTTCCCAATTAACTGTGGGTCGCAGCACGGCTGGAAAAAATCCTTCCGCTTCTAAGCAGGACTTGAACCTGCTACCCTCTGTTTCTCAATCATGGTCTTAGACCATCTCACTATGCCTGGCTGCCTGATCCAAGAGGGTGGTGGCGTTCCTGCGGATGCGGAAAACTGGGCCTTTGGCCGAGTCTCACGCGAACCGTGAAATATTAAATACAAATAATCTACGTGGAGATGAAAGTTTAATAATAGCTATGAAAAGTATGAATGCCGCAGACATCACCACACAACATGACAATCTGTTCAAGGTTTTGTTTTGTGTGTTTCCAAAATCGATTTTCAAGCTCCGATCATTAGTGGAAATACGGAACTAAAGTGATCAAGGGAAAAACAAAGGTTAAAAATCCAAAGAAGTGTGACACATGACGGGTAACTTGTGGTAAGTATTACAAAAAGTGAGAACTTAGATAAAGAGTAAGTGTGACAAATGGGCATGAACAGTGCATAAACAACTCATAAACACGGGGTGCAAACTCACGAGAATAACCTAAGTGCTAAAACATGTTCTTTTTGCTTACACGAATCGGGCTTATG